>NC_092726.1:76439214-77039214 GCF_047496885.1 Scyliorhinus torazame | reverse complement strand
TGGGAGACAGTGAGGGGAGTGAGAGTGGGAGACAGTGAGGGGTATGAGAGTGGGAGACAGTGAGGGGAGTGAGAGTGGGAGACAGTGAGGGGAGTGAGAGTGGGAGACAGTGAAGGGAGTGAGAGTGGGAGACAGTGAGGGGAGTGCGACTGGGAGACAGTGAGGTGAGTGAGAGTGGGAGACAGTGAGGGGTGAGAGAGTGGCAGACAGTGAGGGGAGTTAGAGTGGGAGACAGTGAGGGGAGCGGGACTGGGAGACAGTGAGGGGAATGAGAGTGGGAGACACTGAGGGGAGTGAGAGTGAGAGACAGTGAGTGAGTGAGAGTGTGAGACCGTGAGGGGATTGAGAGTGGGAAAGAGTGAGGGGAGTGAGAGTGGGAGACATTGAGGGGAGTGAGAGTGGGAGACAGTGAGGGGAGTGAGAGTGGGAGACAGTGAGGGGAGTGAGAGTGAGAGACAGTGAGTGAGTGAGAGTGGGAGAGAGTGAGGGGAGTGAGAGTGGGAGAGAGTGAGGGGAGTGAGAGTGGGAGTGAGTGAGGTGAGTGAGAGTGGGAGACAGTGAGGGGAGTGAGAGTGGGAGACAGTGAGGGGAGAGAGAGTGGGAGAGAGTGAAGGAGTGAGAGCAGGAGACAGTGAGGGTGTGAGAGTGGGTTGAGAGTGAGGCGAGTGAGAGTGGGATACAGTGAGGGGTGTTAGTGTGGGAGACAATGAGGTGTGCGAGAGTAGGAAACAGTGTGTGGGTGAGAGTGAGAGACAGTGAGGGGAGTGAGAGTGGGTGACATTGAGGGGAGTGAGAGTGGGAGACAGTGAGGTGTGCGAGAGTGAGAGACAGTGAGTGAGTGAGAGTGTGAGACAGTGAGGGGATTGAGAGTGGGAGAGAGTGAGGGGAGTGAGAGTGGGAGACAGTGAGGGGAGTGAGAGAGGGAGACAGTGAGGGGAGTGAGAGTGGGAGACAGTGAGGGGAGTGAGAGTGAGAGACAGTGAGTGAGTGAGAGTGGGAGACAGTGAGGGGAGTGAGAGTGGGAGAGAGTGAGGACAGTGAGAGTGGGAGACAGTAAGGGGAGAGAGAGTGGGAGAGAGTGAGGGGAGTGAGAGTGGGAGACAGTGAGGGGTGCGAGAGTGGGAGACAGTGAGGTGAGTGAGAGTGGGAGACAGTGAGGAGAGTGAGAGTTGGAGACAGTGAGGAGGGTGAGAGTGGGAGACAGTGAGGGTAGTGAGAGTGAGAGACAGTGAGGGGAGTGAGAGTGGGAGACAGTGAGGGGAGAGAGAGTGGGAGAGAATGAAGGAGTGAGAGCAGGAGACAGTGAGGGGAGTGAGAGTGAGAGACAGTGAGTGAGTGAGAGTGTGAGACAGTGAGGGGAGTGAGAGTGGGAGAGAGTGAGGACAGTGAGAGTGGGAGACAGTGAGGGGAGAGAGAGTGGGAGAGAGTGAGGGGAGTGAGAGTGGGAGACAGTGAGGGGTGCGAGAGTGGGAGACAGTGAGGTGAGTGAGAGTGGGAGACAGTGAGGAGAGTGAGAGTTGGAGACAGTGAGGAGGGTGAGAGTGGGAGACAGTGAGGGTAGTGAGAGTGAGAGACAGTGAGGGGAGTGAGAGTGGGAGACAGTGAGGGGAGAGAGAGTGGGAGAGAATGAAGGAGTGAGAGCAGGAGACAGTGAGGTGAGTGAGAGTGGGAGCTAGTGAGGGGTGTGAGAGTGTGAGACAGTGAGGGGAGTGAGAGTGGGAGACAGTGAGGGGTGCGAGAGTGGGAGACAGTGAGGGGAGTGAGAGTGGGAGACAGTGAGGATGGTGAATAGTGGGAGACAGTGAGGGTAGTGAGAGACAGTGAGGGGAGTGAGAGTGGGAGACAGTGAGGGGAGTGAGAGTGGGAGACAGTGAGGGGAGTGAGAGTGGGAGACAGTGAGGGGAGTGAGAGTGGGAGACAGTGAGGGGAGTGAGAGTGGGAGACAGTGAGGGGAGTGAGAATGGGAGACAGTGAAGGGAGTGAGAGTGGGAGACAGTGAGGGGAGTGCGACTGGGAGACAGTGAGGTGAGTGAGAGTGGGAGACAGTGAGGGGTGAGAGAGTGGGAGACAGTGAGGGGAGTTAGAGTGGGAGACAGTGAGGGGAGCGGGACTGGGAGACAGTGAGGGGAATGAGAGTGGGAGACACTGAGGGGAGTGAGAGTGAGAGACAGTGAGTGAGTGAGAGTGTGAGACCGTGAGGGGATTGAGAGTGGGAAAGAGTGAGGGGAGTGAGAGTGGGAGACAGTGAGGGGAGTGAGAGTGGGAGACAGTGAGGGGAGTGAGAGTGAGAGACAGTGAGTGAGTGAGAGTGGGAGAGAGTGAGGGGAGTGAGAGTGGGAGAGAGTGAGGGGAGTGAGAGTGGGAGTGAGTGAGGTGAGTGAGAGTGGGAGACAGTGAGGGGAGTGAGAGTGGGAGACAGTGAGGGGAGAGAGAGTGGGAGGGAGTGAGGAGGGTGAGAGTGGGAGACAGTGAGGGTAGTGAGAGTGAGAGACAGTGAGGGGAGTGAGAGTGGGAGACAGTGAGGGGAGAGAGAGTGGGAGAGAATGAAGGAGTGAGAGCAGGAGACAGTGAGGGGAGTGAGAGTGAGAGACAGTGAGTGAGTGAGAGTGTGAGACAGTGAGGGGAGTGAGAGTGGGAGAGAGTGAGGACAGTGAGAGTGGGAGACAGTGAGGGGAGAGAGAGTGGGAGAGAGTGAGGGGAGTGAGAGTGGGAGACAGTGAGGGGTGCGAGAGTGGGAGACAGTGAGGTGAGTGAGAGTGGGAGACAGTGAGGAGAGTGAGAGTTGGAGACAGTGAGGAGGGTGAGAGTGGGAGACAGTGAGGGTAGTGAGAGTGAGAGACAGTGAGGGGAGTGAGAGTGGGAGACAGTGAGGGGAGAGAGAGTGGGAGAGAATGAAGGAGTGAGAGCAGGAGACAGTGAGGTGAGTGAGAGTGGGAGCTAGTGAGGGGTGTGAGAGTTGGAGACAGTGAGGAGGGTGAGAGTGGGAGACAGTGAGGGTAGTGAGAGTGAGAGACAGTGAGGGGAGTGAGAGTGGTAGACAGTGAGGGGAGAGAGAGTGGGAGACAGTGAGGATGGTGAATAGTGGGAGACAGTGAGGGTAGTGAGAGACAGTGAGGGGAGTCAGAGTGGGAGACAGTGAGGGGAGTGAGAGTGGGAGACAGTGAGGGGAATGAGAGTGGGAGACAGTGAGGGGAGTGAGAGTGGGAGACAGTGAGGGGAGTGAGAGTGGGAGACAGTGAAGGGAGTGAGAGTGGGAGACAGTGAGGGGAGTGCGACTGGGAGACAGTGAGGTGAGTGAGAGTGGGAGACAGTGAGGGGTGAGAGAGTGGCAGACAGTGAGGGGAGTTAGAGTGGGAGACAGTGAGGGGAGCGGGACTGGGAGACAGTGAGGGGAATGAGAGTGGGAGACACTGAGGGGAGTGAGAGTGAGAGACAGTGAGTGAGTGAGAGTGTGAGACCGTGAGGGGATTGAGAGTGGGAAAGAGTGAGGGGAGTGAGAGTGGGAGACATTGAGGGGAGTGAGAGTGGGAGACAGTGAGGGGAGTGAGAGTGGGAGACAGTGAGGGGAGTGAGAGTGAGAGACAGTGAGTGAGTGAGAGTGGGAGAGAGTGAGGGGAGTGAGAGTGGGAGAGAGTGAGGGGAGTGAGAGTGGGAGTGAGTGAGGTGAGTGAGAGTGGGAGACAGTGAGGGGAGTGAGAGTGGGAGACAGTGAGGGGAGAGAGAGTGGGAGAGAGTGAAGGAGTGAGAGCAGGAGACAGTGAGGGTGTGAGAGTGGGTTGAGAGTGAGGCGAGTGAGAGTGGGATACAGTGAGGGGTGTTAGTGTGGGAGACAATGAGGTGTGCGAGAGTAGGAAACAGTGTGTGGGTGAGAGTGAGAGACAGTGAGGGGAGTGAGAGTGGGTGACATTGAGGGGAGTGAGAGTGGGAGACAGTGAGGTGTGCGAGAGTGAGAGACAGTGAGTGAGTGAGAGTGTGAGACAGTGAGGGGATTGAGAGTGGGAGAGAGTGAGGGGAGTGAGAGTGGGAGACAGTGAGGGGTGCGAGAGTGGGAGACAGTGAGGTGAGTGAGAGTGGGAGACAGTGAGGAGAGTGAGAGTTGGAGACAGTGAGGAGGGTGAGAGTGGGAGACAGTGAGGGTAGTGAGAGTGAGAGACAGTGAGGGGAGTGAGAGTGGGAGACAGTGAGGGGAGAGAGAGTGGGAGAGAATGAAGGAGTGAGAGCAGGAGACAGTGAGGTGTGTGAGAGTGGGAGCTAGTGAGGGGCGTGAGAGTGTGAGACAGTGAGGGGAGTGAGAGTGGGAGACAGTGAGGGGTGCGAGAGTGGGAGACAGTGAGGGGAGTGAGAGTGGGAGACAGTGAGGATGGTGAATAGTGGGAGACAGTGAGGGTAGTGAGAGACAGTGAGGGGAGTCAGAGTGGGAGACAGTGAGGGGAGTGAGAGTGGGAGACAGTGAGGGGAGTGAGAGTGGGATACAGTGAGGGGAGTGAGAGTGGGAGACAGTGAGGGGAGTGAGAGTGGGAGACAGTGAAGGGAGTGAGAGTGGGAGACAGTGAGGGGAGTGCGACTGGGAGACAGTGAGGTGACTGAGAGTGGGAGACAGTGAGGGGTGAGAGAGTGGGAGACAGTGAGGGGAGTTAGAGTGGGAGACAGTGAGGGGAGCGGGACTGGGAGACAGTGAGGGGAATGAGAGTGGGAGACACTGAGGGGAGTGAGAGTGAGAGACAGTGAGTGAGTGAGAGTGTGAGACCGTGAGGGGATTGAGAGTGGGAAAGAGTGAGGGGAGTGAGAGTGGGAGACAGTGAGGGGAGTGAGAGTGGGAGACAGTGAGGGGTGTGAGAGTGGGAGATATTGAGGGGAGTGAGAGTGGGAGACAGTGAGGGGAGTGAGAGTGGGAGACAGTGAGGGGAGTGAGAGTGAGAGACAGTGAGTGAGTGAGAGTGGGAGAGAGTGAGGGGAGTGAGAGTGGGAGAGAGTGAGGGGAGTGAGAGTGGGAGTGAGTGAGGTGAGTGAGAGTGGGAGACAGTGAGGGGAGTGAGAGTGGGAGACAGTGAGGGGAGAGAGAGTGGGAGAGAGTGAAGGAGTGAGAGCAGGAGACATTGAGGGTGTGAGAGTGGGTTGAGAGTGAGGCGAGTGAGAGTGGGATACAGTGAGGGGCGTTAGTGTGGGAGACAATGAGGTGTGCGAGAGTGGGAAACAGTGTGTGGGTGAGAGTGAGAGACAGTGAGGGGAGTGAGAGTGGGTGACATTGAGCGGAGTGAGAGTGGGAGACAGTGAGTTGTGCGAGAGTGGGAAACAGTGTGTGGGTGAGAGTGAGAGACAGTGAGGGGAGTGAGAGTGGGGCACAGTGAGGGGAGTGAGAGTGTGAGACAGTGAGGGGAGTGAGAGTGGGAGACAGTGAGGGGAGTGAGAGTGGGAGACAGTGAGGGGAGTGAGAGTAGGAGACAGTGAGGGGAGTGAGAGTGGGTGACAGTGAGGGAAGTGAGAGTAGGAGACAGTGAGGGGAGTGAGAGTGGGAGACAGTGAGGGGAGTGAGAGTGGGTGACAGTGAGGGGAGTGAGAATGAGAGACAGTGAGGGGAGTCAGAGTGGGAGACAGTGAGGGGAGTCAGAGTGGGAGACAGTGAGGGGAGTGAGAGTGGGTGACAGTGAGGGGAGTGAGAGTGGGAGACAGTGAGGGGAGTGGGACTGGGAGAAAGAGTGGCGAATGCGAGTGGGAGAGATTGAGGGGTGTGAGAGTGGGAGATAGTTATGGTAGTGAGACTGGGAGACAGTGAGGGGAGTGAGAGTGGGGCACAGTGAGGGGAGTGAGATTGGGAGACAGTGAGGGGAGTGAGAGTGGGAGACAGTGAGGAGAGCGAGAATGAGAGACAGTGAGGGGTTTTTGAGTGAGAGACAGTGAGGTGTGGGAGAGTGTGTGACAGTGAGGTGTATTAAGTTAGGTGACAGTGAGTGGAGTTAGAGTGGGAGAGGGTGTGGGTTGTGAGAGTGGGATACAGTGAGACGAATGAGAGTGAGGAACCGTGAGGGGTGTTAGAGTGGGAGATAGTGAGGTTTCTGAGAGTTTGAGAAAGTGAGGCGAGTGAGAGTGGGAGACAGTGAGGGGAGTGAGAGTGGGAGACAGTGAGGGGAGTGAGAGTGGGAGACAGTGAGGGGAGTGAGAGTGGGAGACAGTGAGGTGAGTGAGAGTGGGAGACAGTGAGGGGAATAAGAGTGGGAGACAGTGAGGGGAGTGAGAGTGTGTGACAGTGAGGGGAGTGAGAGTGGGAGACAGTGAGGGGAGTGAGAGTGGGAGACAATGAGGGGAGTGAGAGTAGGAGACAGTGATGAGTGGAAGACAGTGAGGGGTGTGAGAGTGGGAGATAGTTAGAGGAGTGAGAGTGGGGCACAGTGAGAGTGGGAGACAGTGAGGGGAGTGAGAGTGGGAGACAGTGAGTGGTGTGAGAGTGGGGCACAGTGAGGTGCGTGAGAATGGGAGGCAGTGAGGCGAGTGAGAGTGGGAGACTGTGAGGGTAGTGAAAGTGGGAGACAGTGAGGAGTGTGAGAGTGGGAGACAGTGAGGGGAGTGAGAGTGAGAGAGAGTGAAGTAGTGAGTGGAGGAGACAACACACACTTCCATTAACACACACACTCTTCCAGTGACAAACGCATCCATTAACACACACACATCCAGTGACACACATCCATTAACACACACACTGATCCAGTGACACTCACATCCATTAGCACACATACATCCTTTAACACTGACATACATCCATTAAGACACACACATGAACACACTCACAGACATCCAGTGACACGCACACACATCCATTAACACACACTCATCCCGTGACACGCACACACATCCATTAACACACACTCATCCAGTGACACGCACACACATCCAGTGACACACACATCCATTAACACACACACATAAACACACACACATCCAGTGACACGCACACACCTCCAGTGGCTCATACACATCCAGTGACACATACACATCCAGTGACACTCACATCCAACAACACATACACATCCATGAACACACACACACACATCCAGTGACACATACACATCCAGTGACACACGCATCCATTGCCGGACATACACATCCATTAACACACACACGAATCCATTAGCACACACATACGTCCACAAAACACACACACACAATAATGGAACATCAGGAAAGCAGCAGAGTAAATATTGCTGGGGTTGAAACCATTCTGCAATGTGGCTGATTTGAGAAGACTGCATCCCGCCTTCGGGCAGCAACAACAAGTGAGTGACAACCAAGTTGTTCTGGAAACCCGAGCGGTTTCTCTTTATACATTTGAACCTGGCTCACTGTGGTGCCTGTTTGGAACAATTTTATTTCATCTCTTTTCTCCCGCAGGATGTTGGACACTTCACTAACAGTGTTTTGGAGATTCAAGAATTGGTTTTCAACCCTGGTTTACTTCCCTCCTGCTGGATCAAAGTATTTTTAAAACTCCTAATTCAGCAAAGGATGATCAAGACAGAATTCGGAAAAAACACAATGGAGCAGGTGTATTATACGGTCTGTCTGAGAGGCCAGCGATTGGCTGCTCTCCAGGGAATTGGAAAGCGTCATAAACAACAGCTGTTGGAAGTGAGCGTCACTCAGTGTCCCCGCAGGACACAGACAGCTTTTCACAATACAAGAGCCGCCTTTACAAAATGTAAAATACAGCATAATTCTAGAAACAGGCTCAACGGCAGCGAGGCTCAAAGACAGTTATTACATTCATAGAGAGAAAATCAGCAACTATTGAAACATTCACCTGCAACAACAATCGAGTTGAGCATCCTGCCATTCTAATCTGGCCACTGAATTCTATCAATCCCACTGAATTCTCTCAATCCCACTGAATTCTCTCAATCCCAATCTGTGCGCTGACTCTCAGCCGCCAGAGCTCATTTCAAACGCTCAAACAATCCAACAGTTTACGGACTGATTTAGTTCAGTTCTCTAACCCGCTGCCTGCGCCAAATCAAACACCCAGGTTTACCTGTCCGGCAGGCTGCAGCTGATCCATCTCCTTCACCCTGCAGCAGTGTTGTCCTGGGAAACAGGCAGTTTGGAGTTTCAGTGTGAACCAGGTGAGGATCCGCCCCGATTGACAAAGGGAGTTACAGACACGCCCCTTAAACTGGCATTCAGATCTTGAGCAGAAAAATATATTTAAATATCTAGCAATATTTAAATGGTATAGAAAACTTTTTAATAGTTGTTACATTTTAAATACAATTAGCACTTCTAAAATGCGTTTAAAGCATAGAAACAGCGATGAAATCATTACTCCGACAGTTTCGGGGTTCCTTTAAAACTATTAGTTCAGCAAAGAATCTGCAAAACTAACATCTGAAAAGCACAATGGGCTGCAAATGTTATCCGGTCTGTCTGTGAGGACAAAGATTCGTATTTTGTTCTGTGCTTTTCTTTTAAACTATTAAGTCAGCAAATATCAGCAAAACTGACTTTGAAAAGCACAATAGTTTGCGAATGTTACTCATTCCGCCTGACAGGGAGAGATTGACTTGTGTCCAGGGAATGGGAAAGCGTCATAAACAACAGATGTTGCAAGACAGCGTCGCTCAGTGTAACCGCAGGGGAGAGACCTCGGAGAGTTAAAATAAAGCTTTTCGTAATACAAGGGCGTACTTTACAAAACGTATAGTTTAGTACAATCAGGGAGACAGGCACAAGGATCGGGATGCTTGAATACAATTAATACACTTGTATGATAAAAATACAAATATTTCAACATTCACCGACAACCATAACCGAGTTGAGCATTCTGCTTTTCCAGCCTGCTCACTGAAATCTCTCAATCCCGATCTCTGTCTGTATCTCAGCCGTTTACACAATCTCCTTACTAATGCGTGTGAGATTGGGAGTTAGGTTTTGAGAGAGTGTGGGGTGTGAGAGTTGGAGGCAGTGAGGAAAGTGAGAGTTGAGGGTGAGGTGAGTAAGAGTGGGAGACGGTGAGGGGAGTAAGAGTGGAAGGCAGTGAGGGGAGTGAGAGTTGAGAGTGAGGTGTATGTTAGTGGGAGACAGTGATGGGAGTGAGAGTGGCAGACAATGAGGGGAGTTAGAGTGGGAGACAGTGAGGGGAGTTAGAGTGGTAGGCAGTGAGGGGTGTGAGAGTGGGGGACAGTGAGGTGAGTGAGAGTGCAGACAGTGAGGGATGTGAGACTGGGTGACAGTGAGGGGAGTGAGAGTGGGAGACAGTGAGGGGAGTGCGAGTGCAGGCAGTGAGGGGAGTGAGAGTGGGAGACCGAGAGGCGAATGAGAGTGGGACACAATGAGGTGTGTGAGCGTGGTAGATAGTGAGGGGTGTGAGAGTGGGAGATAGTGAGGAGAGCGAGAATGAGAGAGAGTGAGGGGTTTAAGAGTAAGAGACAGTGTGGTGTGGGAGAGTGGGTGAGAGTGAGGGATATTAAAGTAGGAGACAGTGAGGGGAGTGAGAGCGGGAGTGGGTGTGGGTTGTGAGAGTGGGAGCCAGTGAGGGGAATGAGAGAAGGAGACAGTGAGGAGAGTGGGATTTAGAGACAGTGAGGGGCGTGAGAGAGGGAAAGAGTGAGGGGAGTTACAGTGGGAGACAGCGAGGGGAGTGGGAGTGGGAGACAGTGAGGGGAGTGCGAGTGCAGGCAGTGAGGGGAGTGAGAGTGGGAGACCGAGAGGCGAATGAGAGTGAGACACAATGAGGTGTGTGAGCGTGGTAGATAGTGAGGGGTGTGAGAGTGGGAGATAGTGAGGAGAGCGAGAATGAGAGATAGTGAGGGGTTTAAGAGTAAGAGACAGTGAGGTGTGGGAGAGTGGGTGAGAGTGAGGGACATTAAGGTAGGAGACAGTGAGGGGAGTGAGAGCGGGAGAGGGTGTGGGTTGTGAGAGTGGGAGCCAGTGAGGGGAATGAGAGAAGGAGACAGTGAGGAGAGTGGGATTGAGAGACAGTGAGGGGCGTGAGAGAGGGAGAGAGTGAGGGGTGTGAGTGTGGGATACAGTGAGGCGAATGAGAGTGGGAGACAGTGAGGGATGTTAGAGAGGAAGACTGTGAGGGTTGTTAGAGTGAGAGACAGTGAGGGGAGTGAGAGTGGGAGACAGTGAGGGGAGTGAGAGTGGGAGACAGTGAGGGGAGTGAGAGTGGGAGACAATGAGGGGAGTGAGAGTGGGAGACAGTGAGGTGAGTGAGAGTGGGAGACAGTGAGGGGTGTGAGAGTGGGAGATAGTGAGGGGTGTGAGAGTGGGAGACAGTGAAGGGAGTGAGAGTGGGAGACAGTGAGGGGAGTGAGAGTGGGTGACTGTGAGGGGTGTGAGAGTGGGTGACAGTGAGGGGAGTGAGAGTGGGAGACAGTGAGGGGTGTGAGAGTGGGAGAAAGTGAGGGGAGTGAGAGTGGGAGGCAGTGAGGGATGTTAGAGAGGAAGACTGTGAAGGTTGTAAGAGTGGGAGACAGTGAGGTGCATGAGACTGGGAGAGAGTGAGGTGTTATAGAGTGGGAGTCAGTGAGGGGTCTGAGAGTGGAAGATAATGAGGGCTGTGAGAGTAGGTAACAGAGACGTTTGAGTGGGAGACAGTGAGGGTTGTGAGCGAGGGACACAGTGAGGAGTGAGGGTGGGATACAGTGAGGGAATGAAAGACGGGGACAGTAAAATGTGTGATGTTGGGAAAGAATGAGGTGTGTGAATGGGAGACAAAAAGTGGTGTGAGAATGGGACAGAGTAAGGGGTGTCAGAATTGAAGATAGTGAGGCGTGTGAGAGTGGGAGACTGTGAGGGGAGTGAGAGTGGGAGACAGTGAGGGGTGTGAGAGGGGGAGACACTGAGGGGAGTGAGAGGGAGAGACAGTGAGGGGTGTGTGAGTGGGTGACAGTGAGGGGTGTGAGAGTGGGTGACAGTGAGGGGAGTGAGAGTGGGAGACAGTGAGGGGAGCGAGAGGGAGAGACAGTGAGGGGTGTGAGAGTGGGAGACAGTGAGGGGAATGAGAGCGGGAGACAGTGAGGGGAGTGAAAGTGGGAGACAGTGAGGGGAGTGAGAGTGGGAGACAGCGAGGGGAGCAAGAGTCGGAGACAGTGAGGGGAGTGAGAGTGGGAGACTGTGATGTGTGTAAGAGTGGGAGACAGTGAGGGGAGTGAGAGTGCGAGACAGTGAGGGGAGTGAGAGTGGGTGACAGTGAGAGGAGTGAGAGTGGCAGACAGTGAGGGGAGTGAGAGTGGGAGACAGTGAGGGAGGTGAGAGTGGGAGGCAGTGAGGGGAGTGAGCACGGGAGACAGTGAGGGGTATGAGAGGGGGAGACACTGAGGGGAGTGAGAGGGAGAGACAGTGAGGGGTGTGTGAGTGGGTGACAGTGAGGGGTGTGAGAGTGGGTGACAGTGAGGGGAGTGAGAGTGGGAGACAGTGAGGGGAGTGAGAGTGGGAGACAGTGAGGGGAGTGAGAGTGGGAGACAGTGAGGGGAGTGAAAGTGGGAGACAGTGAGGGGAGGGAGAGTGGGAGACAGTGAGGGGAGCGAGAGTCGGAGACAGTGAGGGGAGCGAGAGTCGGAGACAGTGAGGGGAGTGAGAGTGGGAGACAGTGAGGGGAGTGCGAGTGCAGGCAGTGAGGGGAGTGAGAGTGGGAGACCGAGAGGCGAATGAGAGTGAGACACAATGAGGTGTGTGAGCGTGGTAGATAGTGAGGGGTGTGAGAGTGGGAGATAGTGAGGAGAGCGAGAATGAGAGATAGTGAGGGGTTTAAGAGTAAGAGACAGTGAGGTGTGGGAGAGTGGGTGAGAGTGAGGGACATTAAGGTAGGAGACAGTGAGGGGAGTGAGAGCGGGAGAGGGTGTGGGTTGTGAGAGTGGGAGCCAGTGAGGGGAATGAGAGAAGGAGACAGTGAGGAGAGTGGGATTGAGAGACAGTGAGGGGCGTGAGAGAGGGAGAGAGTGAGGGGTGTGAGTGTGGGATACAGTGAGGCGAATAAGAGTGGGAGACAGTGAGGGATGTTAGAGAGGAAGACTGTGAGGGTTGTTAGAGTGAGAGACAGTGAGGGGAGTGAGAGTGGGAGACAGTGAGGGGAGTGAGAGTGGGAGACAGTGAGGGGAGTGAGAGTGGGAGACAATGAGGGGAGTGAGAGTGGGAGACAGTGAGGTGAGTGAGAGTGGGAGACAGTGAGGGGTGTGAGAGTGGGAGATAGTGAGGGGTGTGAGAGTGGGAGACAGTGAGGGGAGTGAGAGTGGGAGACAGTGAGGGGAGTGAGAGTGGGTGACTGTGAGGGGTGTGAGAGTGGGTGACAGTGAGGGGAGTGAGAGTGGGAGACAGTGAGGGGTGTGAGAGTGGGAGAAAGTGAGGGGAGTGAGAGTGGGAGGCAGTGAGGGATGTTAGAGAGGAAGACTCTGAAGGTTGTAAGAGTGGGAGACAGTGAGGTGCATGAGAGTGGGAGAGAGTGAGGTGTTATAGAGTGGGAGTCAGTGAGGGGTCTGAGAGTGGAAGATAATGAGGGCTGTGAGAGTAGGTAACAGAGACGTTTGAGTGGGAGACAGTGAGGGTTGTGAGCGAGGGACACAGTGAGGAGTGAGGGTGGGATACAGTGAGGGAATGAAAGACGGGGACAGTAAAATGTGTGATATTGGGAAAGAATGAGGTGTGTGAATGGGAGACAAAAAGTGGTGTGAGAATGGGACAGAGTAAGGGGTGTCAGAATTGAAGATAGTGAGGCGTGTGAGAGTGGGAGACTGTGAGGGAAGTGAGAGTGGGAGACAGTGAGGGGTGTGAGAGGGGGAGACACTGAGGGGAGTGAGAGGGAGAGACAGTGAGGGGTGTGTGAGTGGGTGACAGTGAGGGGTGTGAGAGTGGGTGACAGTGAGGGGAGTGAGAGTGGGAGACAGTGAGGGGAGCGAGAGGGAGAGACAGTGAGGGGTGTGAGAGTGGGAGACAGTGAGGGGAATGAGAGTGGGAGACAGTGAGGGGAGTGAAAGTGGGAGACAGTGAGGGGAGTGAGAGTGGGAGACAGTGAGGGGAGCAAGAGTCGGAGACAGTGAGGGGAGTGAGAGTGGGAGACTGTGATGTGTGTAAGAGTGGGAGACAGTGAGGGGAGTGAGAGTGCGAGACAGTGAGGGGAGTGAGAGTGGGTGACAGTGAGAGGAGTGAGAGTGGGAGACAGTGAGGGGAGTGAGAGTGGGAGACAGTGAGGGAGGTGAGAGTGGGAGGCAGTGAGGGGAGTGAGCGCGGGAGACAGTGAGGGGTATGAGAGGGGGAGCCACTGAGGGGAGTGAGAGGGAGAGACAGTGAGGGGTGTGTGAGTGGGTGACAGTGAGGGGTGTGAGAGTGGGTGACAGTGAGGGGAGTGAGAGTGGGAGACAGTGAGGGGAGTGAGAGTGGGAGACAGTGAGTGGAGTGAGAGTGGGAGACAGTGAGGGGAGTGAAAGTGGGAGACAGTGAGGGGAGGGAGAGTGGGAGACAGTGAGGGGAGCGAGAGTCGGAGACAGTGAGGGGAGCGAGAGTCGGAGACAGTGAGGGGAGTGAGAGTGGGAGACAGTGAGTTGTGTAGGAGTGGGAGACAGTGAGGGGAGTGAGAGTGCGAGACAGTGAGGGGAGTGAGAGTGGGTGACAGTGAGAGGAGTGAGAGTGGGAGACAGTTAGGGGAGTGAGAGTGGGAGACATTGAGGGGAGTGAGAGTGGGAGACAGTGAGGGAGGTGAGAGTGGCAGACAGTGAGGGGAGTGAGCGAGGGAGACAGTGAGGTGAGTGAGAGTGGGAGACAGTGAGGGGAGTGAGAGTGGGAGACAGTGAGGTGTGTGACATTGGGAGACAGTGAGGGGAATGAGAGTGAAAAACAGTGATGGGTGTGAGATTGGGAGACAGTGAGGGGAGTGAAAGTGGGAGACAGTGAGGGGCGTGAGAGTGGGAGACAGTGAGGGGAGCGAGAGTGGGAGACAGTGAGGGGAGTGAGAGTGGGAGACAGTTAGGTGTGTAAGAGTGAGAGATAGTGAGGGGAGTGAGAGTGCGGGACAGTGAGGGGAGTGAGAGTGGGAGACAGTGAGGGGAGTGAGAGTGGGAGACAGTGAGAGGAGTGAGAGTGGGAGACAGTGAGGGGAGTGAGAGTGGGAGACAGTGAGGGGAGTGAGAGTGGGAAACAGTGAGGGGAGTGAGCGTGGGAGACAGTGAGGGGAGTGAGAGTGGGAGACAGTGAGGGGAGTGAGAGTGGTAGACAGTGAGGGGAGTGAGAGTGGGAGACAGTGAGGGGAGTGAGAGTGGGAGTCAGTGAGGAGTGTGAGAGTGGGAGACAGTGAAGGGAGTGAGAGTGGGAGACACTGAGGGGAGTGAGAGGGAGAGACAGTGAGGGGTGTGTGAGTGGGTGACAGTGACGGGTGTGAGAGTGGGTGACAGTGATGGGAGTGAGAGTGGGAGACAGTGAGGGAGGTGAGAGTGGGAGGCAGTGAGGGGAGTGAGCGCGGGAGACAGTGAGGGGTATGAGAGGGGGAGACACTGAGGGGAGTGAGAGGGAGAGACAGTGAGGGGTGTGTGAGTGGGTGACAGTGAGGGGTGTGAGAGTGGGTGACAGTGAGGGGAGTGAGCGTGGGAGACAGTGAGGGGAGTGAGAGTGGGAGACAGTGAGGGGAGTGAGAGTGGGAGACAGTGAGGGGAGTGAAAGTGGGAGACAGTGAGGGGAGGGAGAGTGGGAGACAGTGAGGGGAGCGAGAGTCGGAGACAGTGAGGGGAGCGAGAGTCGGAGACAGTGAGGGGAGTGAGAGTGGGAGACAGTGAGTTGTGTAGGAGTGGGAGACAGTGAGGGGAGTGAGAGTGCGAGACAGTGAGGGGAGTGAGAGTGGGTGACAGTGAGAGGAGTGAGAGTGGGAGACAGTTAGGGGAGTGAGAGTGGGAGACAGTGAGGGGAGTGAGAGTGGGAGACAGTGAGGGAGGTGAGAGTGGCAGACAGTGAGGGGAGTGAGCGAGGGAGACAGTGAGGTGAGTGAGAGTGGGAGACAGTGAGGGGAGTGAGAGTGGGAGACAGTGAGGTGTGTGACATTGGGAGACAGTGAGGGGAATGAGAGTGAAAAACAGTGATGGGTGTGAGATTGGGAGACAGTGACGGGAGTGAAAGTGGGAGACAGTGAGGGGCGTGAGAGTGGGAGACAGCGAGGGGAGCGAGAGTGGGAGACAGTGAGGGGAGTGAGAGTGGGAGACAGTGAGGTGTGTAAGAGTGAGAGACAGTGAGGGGAGTGAGAGTGCGGGACAGTGAGGGGAGTGAGAGTGGGAGACAGTGAGGGGAGTGAGAGTGGGAGACAGTGAGGGGTGTGAGAGGGGGAGACACTGAGGGGAGTGAGAGGGAGAGACAGTGAGGGGTGTGTGAGTGGGTGACAGTGAGGGGTGTGAGAGTGGGTGACAGTGAGGGGAGTGAGAGTGGGAGACAGTGAGGGGAGCGAGAGGGAGAGACAGTGAGGGGTGTGAGAGTGGGAGACAGTGAGGGGAATGAGAGCGGGAGACAGTGAGGGGAGTGAAAGTGGGAGACAGTGAGGGGAGTGAGAGTGGGAGACAGTGAGGGGAGCAAGAGTCGGAGACAGTGAGGGGAGTGAGAGTGGGAGACTGTGATGTGTGTAAGAGTGGGAGACAGTGAGGGGAGTTAGAGTGCGAGACAGTGAGGGGAGTGAGAGTGGGTGACAGTGAGAGGAGTGAGAGTGGCAGACAGTGAGGGGAGTGAGAGTGGGAGACAGTGAGGGAGGTGAGAGTGGGAGGCAGTGAGGGGAGTGAGCACGGGAGACAGTGAGGGGTATGAGAGGGGGAGACACTGAGGGGAGTGAGAGGGAGAGACAGTGAGGGGTGTGTGAGTGGGTGACAGTGAGGGGTGTGAGAGTGGGTGACAGTGAGGGGAGTGAGAGTGGGAGACAGTGAGGGGAGTGAGAGTGGGAGACAGTGAGGGGAGTGAGAGTGGGAGACAGTGAGGGGAGTGAAAGTGGGAGACAGTGAGGGGAGGGAGAGTGGGAGACAGTGAGGGGAGCGAGAGTCGGAGACAGTGAGGGGAGCGAGAGTCGGAGACAGTGAGGGGAGTGAGAGTGGGAGACAGTGAGGGGAGTGCGAGTGCAGGCAGTGAGGGGAGTGAGAGTGGGAGACCGAGAGGCGAATGAGAGTGAGACACAATGAGGTGTGTGAGCGTGGTAGATAGTGAGGGGTGTGAGAGTGGGAGATAGTGAGGAGAGCGAGAATGAGAGATAGTGAGGGGTTTAAGAGTAAGAGACAGTGAGGTGTGGGAGAGTGGGTGAGAGTGAGGGACATTAAGGTAGGAGACAGTGAGGGGAGTGAGAGCGGGAGAGGGTGTGGGTTGTGAGAGTGGGAGCCAGTGAGGGGAATGATAGAAGGAGACAGTGAGGAGAGTGGGATTGAGAGACAGTGAGGGGCGTGAGAGAGGGAGAGAGTGAGGGGTGTGAGTGTGGGATACAGTGAGGCGAATGAGAGTGGGAGACAGTGAGGGATGTTAGAGAGGAAGACTGTGAGGGTTGTTAGAGTGAGAGACAGTGAGGGGAGTGAGAGTGGGAGACAGTGAGGGGAGTGAGAGTGGGAGACAGTGAGGGGAGTGAGAGTGGGAGACAATGAGGGGAGTGAGAGTGGGAGACAGTGAGGTGAGTGAGAGTGGGAGACAGTGAGGGGTGTGAGAGTGGGAGATAGTGAGGGGTGTGAGAGTGGGAGACAGTGAGGGGAGTGAGAGTGGGAGACAGTGAGGGGAGTGAGAGTGGGTGACTGTGAGGGGTGTGAGAGTGGGTGACAGTGAGGAGAGTGAGAGTGGGAGACAGTGAGGGGTGTGAGAGTGGGAGAAAGTGAGGGGAGTGAGAGTGGGAGGCAGTGAGGGATGTTAGAGAGGAAGACTCTGAAGGTTGTAAGAGTGGGAGACAGTGAGGTGCATGAGAGTGGGAGAGAGTGAGGTGTTATAGAGTGGGAGTCAGTGAGGGGTCTGAGAGTGGAAGATAATGAGGGCTGTGAGAGTAGGTAACAGAGACGTTTGAGTGGGAGACAGTGAGGGTTGTGAGCGAGGGACACAGTGAGGAGTGAGGGTGGGATACAGTGAGGGAATGAAAGACGGGGACAGTAAAATGTGTGATATTGGGAAAGAATGAGGTGTGTGAATGGGAGACAAAAAGTGGTGTGAGAATGGGACAGAGTAAGGGGTGTCAGAATTGAAGATAGTGAGGCGTGTGAGAGTGGGAGACTGTGAGGGGAGTGAGAGTGGGAGACAGTGAGGGGTGTGAGAGGGGGAGACACTGAGGGGAGTGAGAGGGAGAGACAGTGAGGGGTGTGTGAGTGGGTGACAGTGAGGGGTGTGAGAGTGGGTGACAGTGAGGGGAGTGAGAGTGGGAGACAGTGAGGGGAGCGAGAGGGAGAGACAGTGAGGGGTGTGAGAGTGGGAGACAGTGAGGGGAATGAGAGTGGGAGACAGTGAGGGGAGTGAAAGTGGGAGACAGTGAGGGGAGTGAGAGTGGGAGACAGTGAGGGGAGCAAGAGTCGGAGACAGTGAGGGGAGTGAGAGTGGGAGACTGTGATGTGTGTAAGAGTGGGAGACAGTGAGGGGAGTGAGAGTGCGAGACAGTGAGGGGAGTGAGAGTGGGTGACAGTGAGAGGAGTGAGAGTGGGAGACAGTGAGGGGAGTGAGAGTGGGAGACAGTGAGGGAGGTGAGAGTGGGAGGCAGTGAGGGGAGTGAGCGCGGGAGACAGTGAGGGGTATGAGAGGGGGAGCCACTGAGGGGAGTGAGAGGGAGAGACAGTGAGGGGTGTGTGAGTGGGTGACAGTGAGGGGTGTGAGAGTGGGTGACAGTGAGGGGAGTGAGAGTGGGAGACAGTGAGGGGAGTGAGAGTGGGAGACAGTGAGGGGAGTGAGAGTGGGAGACAGTGAGGGGAGTGAAAGTGGGAGACAGTGAGGGGAGGGAGAGTGGGAGACAGTGAGGGGAGCGAGAGTCGGAGACAGTGAGGGGAGCGAGAGTCGGAGACAGTGAGGGGAGTGAGAGTGGGAGACAGTGAGTTGTGTAGGAGTGGGAGACAGTGAGGGGAGTGAGAGTGCGAGACAGTGAGGGGAGTGAGAGTGGGTGACAGTGAGAGGAGTGAGAGTGGGAGACAGTTAGGGGAGTGAGAGTGGGAGACATTGAGGGGAGTGAGAGTGGGAGACAGTGAGGGAGGTGAGAGTGGCAGACAGTGAGGGGAGTGAGCGAGGGAGACAGTGAGGTGAGTGAGAGTGGGAGACAGTGAGGGGAGTGAGAGTGGGAGACAGTGAGGGGAGTGAGAGTGGGAGACAGTGAGGGGAGTGAGAGTGGGAGACAGTGAGGGGAGTGAAAGTGGGAGACAGTGAGGGGAGGGAGAGTGGGAGACAGTGAGGGGAGCGAGAGTCGGAGACAGTGAGGGGAGCGAGAGTCGGAGACAGTGAGGGGAGTGAGAGTGGGAGACAGTGAGTTGTGTAGGAGTGGGAGACAGTGAGGGGAGTGAGAGTGCGAGACAGTGAGGGGAGTGAGAGTGGGTGACAGTGAGAGGAGTGAGAGTGGGAGACAGTTAGGGGAGTGAGAGTGGGAGACATTGAGGGGAGTGAGAGTGGGAGACAGTGAGGGAGGTGAGAGTGGCAGACAGTGAGGGGAGTGAGCGAGGGAGACAGTGAGGTGAGTGAGAGTGGGAGACAGTGAGGGGAGTGAGAGTGGGAGACAGTGAGGTGTGTGACATTGGGAGACAGTGAGGGGAATGAGAGTGAAAAACAGTGATGGGTGTGAGATTGGGAGACAGTGAGGGGAGTGAAAGTGGGAGACAGTGAGGGGCGTGAGAGTGGGAGACAGTGAGGGGAGCGAGAGTGGGAGACAGTGAGGGGAGTGAGAGTGGGAGACAGTTAGGTGTGTAAGAGTGAGAGATAGTGAGGGGAGTGAGAGTGCGGGACAGTGAGGGGAGTGAGAGTGGGAGACAGTGAGGGGAGTGAGAGTGGGAGACAGTGAGAGGAGTGAGAGTGGGAGACAGTGAGGGGAGTGAGAGTGGGAGACAGTGAGGGGAGTGAGAGTGGGAAACAGTGAGGGGAGTGAGCGTGGGAGACAGTGAGGGGAGTGAGAGTGGGAGACAGTGAGGGGAGTGAGAGTGGTAGACAGTGAGGGGAGTGAGAGTGGGAGACAGTGAGGGGAGTGAGAGTGGGAGTCAGTGAGGAGTGTGAGAGTGGGAGACAGTGAAGGGAGTGAGAGTGGGAGACACTGAGGGGAGTGAGAGGGAGAGACAGTGAGGGGTGTGTGAGTGGGTGACAGTGAGGGGTGTGAGAGTGGGTGACAGTGATGGGAGTGAGAGTGGGAGACAGTGAGGGAGGTGAGAGTGGGAGGCAGTGAGGGGAGTGAGCGCGGGAGACAGTGAGGGGTATGAGAGGGGGAGACACTGAGGGGAGTGAGAGGGAGAGACAGTGAGGGGTGTGTGAGTGGGTGACAGTGAGGGGTGTGAGAGTGGGTGACAGTGAGGGGAGTGAGCGTGGGAGACAGTGAGGGGAGTGAGAGTGGGAGACAGTGAGGGGAGTGAGAGTGGGAGACAGTGAGGGGAGTGAAAGTGGGAGACAGTGAGGGGAGGGAGAGTGGGAGACAGTGAGGGGAGCGAGAGTCGGAGACAGTGAGGGGAGCGAGAGTCGGAGACAGTGAGGGGAGTGAGAGTGGGAGACAGTGAGTTGTGTAGGAGTGGGAGACAGTGAGGGGAGTGAGAGTGCGAGACAGTGAGGGGAGTGAGAGTGGGTGACAGTGAGAGGAGTGAGAGTGGGAGACAGTTAGGGGAGTGAGAGTGGGAGACAGTGAGGGGAGTGAGAGTGGGAGACAGTGAGGGAGGTGAGAGTGGCAGACAGTGAGGGGAGTGAGCGAGGGAGACAGTGAGGTGAGTGAGAGTGGGAGACAGTGAGGGGAGTGAGAGTGGGAGACAGTGAGGTGTGTGACATTGGGAGACAGTGAGGGGAATGAGAGTGAAAAACAGTGATGGGTGTGAGATTGGGAGACAGTGAGGGGAGTGAAAGTGGGAGACAGTGAGGGGCGTGAGAGTGGGAGACAGTGAGGGGAGCGAGAGTGGGAGACAGTGAGGGGAGTGAGAGTGGGAGACAGTGAGGTGTGTAAGAGTGAGAGACAGTGAGGGGAGTGAGAGTGCGGGACAGTGAGGGGAGTGAGAGTGGGAGACAGTGAGGGGAGTGAGAGTGGGAGACAGTGAGGTGAGTGAGAGTGGGAAACAGTGAGGGGAGTGAGCGTGGGAGACAGTGAGGGGAGTGAGAGTGGGAGACAGTGAGGGGTGTGAGAGTGGGAGAAAGTGAGGGGAGTGAGAGTGGGAGGCAGTGAGGGATGTTAGAGAGGAAGACTGTGAAGGTTGTTAGAGTGGGAGACAGTGAGGGGAGTGAGAGTGGGAGGCAGCGAGGGATGTTAGAGAGGAAGACTGTGAAGGGTGTTAGAGTGGGAGACAGTGAGGTGCATGAGACTGGGAGAGAGTGAGGTGTTATAGAGTGGGAGTCAGTGAGGGGTGTGAGAGTGGAAGATAATGAGGGCTGTGAGAGTAGGTAACAGAGACGTTTGAGTGGGAGACAGTGAGGGTTGTGAGCGAGGGACACAGTGAGGAGTGAGGGTGGGATACAGTGAGGGAATGAAAGACGGGGACAGTAAAATGTGTGATGTTGGGAAAGAATGAGGTGTGTGAATGGGAGACAAAAAGTGGTGTGAGAATGGGACAGAATAAGGGGTATCAGAATTGAAGATAGTGAGGCGTGTGAGAGTGGGAGACTGTGAGGGGAGTGAGAGTGGGAGACAGTGAGGGGTGTGAGAGGGGGAGACACTGAGGGGAGTGAGAGGGAGAGACAGTGAGGGGTGTGTGAGTGGGTGACAGTGAGGGGTGTGAGAGTGGGTGACAGTGAGGGGAGTGAGAGTGGGAGACAGTGAGGGGAGTGAGAGTGCAAGACAGTGAGGGGAGTGAGAGTGGGTGACAGTGAGAGGAGTGAGAGTGGGAGACAGTGAGGGGAGTGAGAGTGGGAGACAGTGAGGGAGGTGAGAGTGGGAGGCAGTGAGGGGAGTGAGCGCGGGAGACAGTGAGGGGTATGAGAGGGGGAGACACTGAGGGGAGTGAGAGGGAGAGACAGTGAGGGGTGTGTGAGTGGGTGACAGTGAGGGGTGTGAGAGTGGGTGACAGTGAGGGGAGTGAGCGTGGGAGACAGTGAGGGGAGTGAGAGTGGGAGACAGTGAGGGGAGTGAGAGTGGGAGACAGTGAGGGGAGTGAAAGTGGGAGACAGTGAGGGGAGGGAGAGTGGGAGACAGTGAGGGGAGCGAGAGTCGGAGACAGTGAGGGGAGCGAGAGTCGAAGACAGTGAGGGGAGTGAGAGTGGGAGACAGTGAGTTGTGTAGGAGTGGGAGACAGTGAGGGGAGTGAGAGTGCGAGACAGTGAGGGGAGTGAGAGTGGGTGACAGTGAGAGGAGTGAGAGTGGGAGACAGTTAGGGGAGTGAGAGTGGGAGACATTGAGGGGAGTGAGAGTGGGAGACAGTGACGGAGGTGAGAGTGGCAGACAGTGAGGGGAGTGAGCGAGGGAGACAGTGAGGTGAGTGAGAGTGGGAGACAGTGAGGGGAGTGAGAGTGGGAGACAGTGAGGTGTGTGACATTGGGAGACAGTGAGGGGAATGAGAGTGAAAAACAGTGATGGGTGTGAGATTGGGAGACAGTGAGGGGAGTGAAAGTGGGAGACAGTGCGGGGTGTGAGAGTGGGAGACAGTGAGGGGAGCGAGAGTGGGAGACAGTGAGGGGAGTGAGAGTGGGAGACAGTTAGATGTGTAAGAGTGAGAGACAGTGAGGGGATTGAGAGTGCGGGACAGTGAGGGGAGTGAGAGTGGGAGACAGTGAGGGGAGTGAGAGTGGGAGACAGTGAGAGGAGTGAGAGTGGGAGACAGTGAGGGGAGTGAGAGTGGGAGACAGTGAGGGGAGTGAGAGTGGGAAACAGTGAGGGGAGTGAGCGTGGGAGACAGTGAGGGGAGTGAGAGTGGGAGACAGTGAGGGGATTGAGAGTGGTAGACAGTGAGGGGAGTGAGAGTGGGAGAAAGTGAGGGGAGTGAGAGTGGGAGTCAGTGAGGGGTGTGAGAGTGGGAGACAGTGAGGGGAGTGAGAGTGGGAGACAGTGAGGGGAGTGAGAGTGGGAGACAGTGAGGGGTGTGCGAGTGGTAGACAATGAGGGGAGTGAGAGTGGGAGACAGTGAGGGGAGTGAGAGTGGGAGACAGTGAGGGGTGTGAGAGTGGGAGACAGTGAGGGGTGTGAGAGTGGGAGACAGTGAGGGGAGTGAGAGTGGGAGACAGTGAGGGGAGTGAGAGTGGGTGACTGTGAGGGGTGTGAGAGTGGGTGACAGTGAGGGGAGTGAGAGTGGCGACAGTGAGGGTTGTGAGAGTGGGAGAAAGTGAGGGGAGTGAGAGTGGGAGGCAGTGAGGGATGTTAGAGAGGAAGACTGTGAAGGTTGTTAGAGTGGGAGAGAGTGAGGTGCATGAGACTGGGAGAGAGTGAGGTGTTATAGAGTGGGAGTCAGTGAGGGGTGTGAGAGTGGAAGATAATGAGGGCTGTGAGAGTAGGTAACAGAGACGTTTGAGTGGGAGACAGTGAGGGTTGTGAACGAGGGACACAGTGAGGAGTGAGGGTGGGATACAGTGAGGGAATGAAAGACGGGGACAGTAAAATGTGTGATGTTGGGAAAGAATGAGGTGTGTGAATGGGAGACAAAAAGTGGTGTGAGAATGGGACAGAGTAAGGGGTATCAGAATTGAAGATAGTGAGGCGTGTGAGAGTGGGAGACTGTGAGGGGAGTGAGAGTGGGAGACAGTGAGGGGTGTGAGAGGGGGAGACACTGAGGGGAGTGAGAGGGAGAGACAGTGAGGGGTGTGTGAGTGGGTGACAGTGAGGGGTGTGAGAGTGGGTGACAGTGAGGGGAGTGAGAGTGGGAGACAGTGAGGGGAGCGAGAGGTAGAGACAGAGGGGTGTGAGAGTGGGAGACAGTGAGGGGAATGAGAGTGGGAGACAGTGAGGGGAGTGAAATTGGGAGACAGTGAGGGGAGGGAGAGTGGGAGACAGTGAGGGGAGCAAGAGTCGCAGACAGTGAGGGGAGTGAGAGTGGGAGACAGTGATGTGTGTAAGAGTGGGAGACAGTGAGGGGAGTGAAAGTGCGAGACAGTGAGGGGAGTGAGAGTGGGTGACAGTGAGAGGAGTGAGAGTGGGAGACAGTGAGGGGAGTGAGAGTGGGAGACAGTGAGGGAGGTGAGAGTGGGAGGCAGTAAGGGGAGTGAGCGCGGGAGACAGTGAGGGGTGTGAGAGGGGGAAACACTGAGGGGAGAGAGAGGGAGAGACAGTGAGGGGTGTGTGAGTGGGTGACAGTGAGGGGTGTGAGAGTGGGTGACAGTGAGGGGAGTGAGAGTGGGAGACAGTGAGGGGAGTGAGAGTGGGAGACAGTGAGGGGAGTGAGAGTGGGAGACAGTGAGGGGAGTGAAAGTGGGAGACAGTGAGGGGGGGGAGAGTGGGAGACAGTGAGGGGAGCGAGAGTCGGAGACAGTGAGGGGAGCGAGAGCCGGAGACAGTGAGGGGAGTGAGAGTGGGAGACAGTGAGTTGTGTAGGAGTGGGAGACAGTGAGGGGAGTGAGAGTGCGAGACAGTGAGGGGAGTGAGAGTGGGTGACAGTGAGAGGAGTGAGAGTGGGAGACAGTTAGGGGAGTGAGAGTGGGAGGCAGTGAGGGGAGTGAGAGTGGGAGACAGTGAGGGAGGTGAGAGTGGCAGACAGTGAGGGGAGTGAGCGATGGAGACAGTGAGGTGAGTGAGAGTGGGAGACAGTGAGGGGAGTGAGAGTGGGAGACAGTGAGGTGTGTGACATTGGGAGACAGTGAGGGGAATGAGAGTGAAAAACAGTGATGGGTGTGAGATTGGGAGACTGTGAGGGGAGTGAAAGTGGGAGACAGTGAGGGGCGTGAGAGTGGGAGACAGTGAGGGGAGCGAGAGTGGGAGACAGTGAGGGGAGTGAGAGTGGGAGACAGTGAGGTGTGTAAGAGTGAGAGACAGTGAGGGGAGTGAGAGTGCGGGACAGTGAGGGGAGTGAGAGTGGGAGACAGTGAGGGGAGTGAGAGTGGGAGACAGTGAGAGGAGTGAGAGTGGGAGACAGTGAGGGGAGTGAGAGTGGGAGACAGTGAGGTGAGTGAGAGTGGGAAACAGTGAGGGGAGTGAGCGTGGGAGACAGTGAGGGGAGTGAGAGTGGGAGACAGTGAGGGGAGTGAGAGTGGGAGACAGTGAGGGGTGTGAGAGTGGGAGACAATGAGGTTGTGAGAGTGGGAAACAGTGGGGGGAGTGAGAGTGGGAAACAGTGAGGGGAGTGAGAGTGGGAGGTAGTGAGGGGTGTGAGAGGGGGAGACACTGAGGGGAGTGAGAGGGAGAGACAGTGAGGTGTGTGAGAGTGGGCGACAGTGAGGGGAGTGAGAGTGGGTGACTGTGAGGGGTGTGAGAGTGGGTTACAGTGAGGGGAGTGAGAGTGGCGACAGTGAGGGTTGTGAGAGTGGGAGAAAGTGAGGGGAGTGAGAGTGGGAGACAGTGAGGGGTGTGAGAGTGGGAGAAAGTGAGGGGAGTGAGAGTGGGAGGCAGTGAGGGATGTTAGAGAGGAAGATAATGAGGGCTGTGAGAGTAGGTAACAGAGACGTTTGAGTGGGAGACAGTGAGGGTTGTGAACGAGGGACACAGTGAGGAGTGAGGGTGGGATACAGTGAGGGAATGAAAGACGGGGACAGTAAAATGTGTGATGTTGGGAAAGAATGAGGTGTGTGAATGGGAGACAAAAAGTGGTGTGAGAATGGGACAGAGTAAGGGGTATCAGAATTGAAGATAGTGAGGCGTGCGAGAGTGGGAGACTGTGAGGGGAGTGAGAGTGGGAGACAGTGAGGGGTGTCAGAGGGGGAGACACTGAGGGGAGTGAGAGGGAGAGACAGTGAGGGGTGTGTGAGTGGGTGACAGTGAGGGGTGTGAGAGTGGGTGACAGTGAGGGGAGTGAGAGTGGGAGACAGTGAGGGGAGCGAGAGGTAGAGACAGAGGGGTGTGAGAGTGGGAGACAGTGAGGGGAATGAGAGTGGGAGACAGTGAGGGGAGTGAGAGTGGGTGACAGTGAGAGGAGTGAGAGTGGGAGACAGTGAGGGGAGTGAGAGTGGGAGACAGTGAGGGAGGTGAGAGTGGGAGGCAGTAAGGGGAGTGAGCGCGGGAGACAGTGAGGGGTGTGAGAGGGGGAGACACTGAGGGGAGAGAGAGGGAGAGACAGTGAGGGGTGTGTGAGTGGGTGACAGTGAGGGGTGTGAGAGTGGGTGACAGTGAGGGGAGTGAGAGTGGGAGACAGTGAGGGGAGTGAGAGTGGGAGACAGTGAGGGGAGTGAGAGTGGGAGACAGTGAGGGGAGTGAAAGTGGGAGACAGTGAGGGGGGGGAGAGTGGGAGACAGTGAGGGGAGCGAGAGTCGGAGACAGTGAGGGGAGCGAGAGTCGGAGACAGTGAGGGGAGTGAGAGTGGGAGACAGTGAGTTGTGTAGGAGTGGGAGACAGTGAGGGGAGTGAGAGTTCGAGACAGTGAGGGGAGTGAGAGTGGGTGACAGTGAGAGGAGTGAGAGTGGGAGACAGTTAGGGGAGTGAGAGTGGGAGACAGTGAGGGGAGTGAGAGTGGGAGACAGTGAGGGAGGTGAGAGTGGCAGACAGTGAGGGGAGTGAGCGAGGGAGACAGTGAGGTGAGTGAGAGTGGGAGACAGTGAGGGGAGTGAGAGTGGGAGACAGTGAGGTGTGTGACATTGGGAGACAGTGAGGGGAATGAGAGTGAAAAACAGGGATGGGTGTGAGATTGGGAGACTGTGAGGGGAGTGAAAGTGGGAGACAGTGAGGGGCGTGAGAGTGGGAGACAGTGAGGGGAGCGAGAGTGGGAGACAGTGAGGGGAGTGAGAGTGGGAGACAGTGAGGTGTGTAAGAGTGAGAGACAGTGAGGGGAGTGAGAGTGCGGGACAGTGAGGGGAGTGAGAGTGGGAGACAGTGAGGGGAGTGAGAGTGGGAGACAGTGAGAGGAGTGAGAGTGGGAGACAGTGAGGGGAGTGAGAGTGGGAGACAGTGAGGTGAGTGAGAGTGGGAAACAGTGAGGGGAGTGAGCGTGGGAGACAGTGAGGGGAGTGAGAGTGGGAGACAGTGAGGGGAGTGAGAGTGGGAGACAGTGAGGGGTGTGAGAGTGGGAGACAATGAGGTTGTGAGAGTGGGAAACAGTGGGGGGAGTGAGAGTGGGAAACAGTGAGGGGAGTGAGAGTGGGAGGTAGTGAGGGGTGTGAGAGGGGGAGACACTGAGGGGAGTGAGAGGGAGAGACAGTGAGGTGTGTGAGAGTGGGCGACAGTGAGGGGAGTGAGAGTGGGAGACAGTGAGGTGTGTGAGATTGGGAGACAGTGAGGGGAGCGAGAGGGAGAGACAGTGAGGGGTCTGAGAGTGGGAGACAGTAAGGGGAATGAGAGTGGGAGACAGTGATGGGTGTGAGAGTGGGAGACAGTTGAGGGAGTGAAAGTGGGAGACAGTGAGGGCAGTAACAGTGGGAGACAGTGAGGGGAGTGAGAGTGGGAGACAGTGAGAGGAGTGTGAGTGGTTGACAGTGAGAGGAGTGAGAGTGGGAGACAGTGAGGGGAGTGAGAGTGGGAGACAGTGAGTGGTGTGAGACTGGGAGACAGTGAGGGAGTGAAAGTGGGAGACAGTGAGGGGAGTGACAGTGGGAGACAGTGAGGGGAGTGAGAGTGGGAGATAGTGAGGGGAGTGATTCTGGAAAGTGTGAAAATAGATAAGTCAATTGGGCCGGATGGGATTTATCCTCGGATTCTCTGGGAAGCTAGGGAGGAGATTGCTAAGCCTTTGGTTCTGATCTTTAAGTCATCTTTGTCTACAGGAATAGTGCCAGAAGACTGGAGGATAGCAAATGTTGTTCCCTTGTTCAAGAAGGGGAGTAGAGACAACCCCGGTAAGTATAGACCAGTGAGCCTTACTTCAGTTGTTTGCAATGTCTTGGAAAGATTAATAAGAGATAGTATGTATAATCATCTGGAAAGGAATAATTTGATTAGAGACATTCAACACGGTTTTGTGAAAGGTAGGTCGTACCTCACAAACCTTATTGAGTTCTTTGAGAAGGTGACCAAGCAGGTGGATGAGGGTAAAGCAGTTAATGTGGTGTATATGTATTTCACTAAACCATTTGATAAGGTTCCCCACGGTAGGCTATTGCAGAAAATACGGAGGCATGGTATTCAGGGTGATTTTGCAGTTTGGATCAGAAATTGGCTAGCTGGAATCAGACAAAGTGCGGTGCTTGATGGGAAATGTTCAGCCTGGAGTCAAGTTACTAGTGGTGTACCACAAGCATCTGTTTTGGGGCCACTGCTGTTTGTCATTTTTATAAATGACCTGGAGGAGGACGTAGAAGGATGGGTGAGTACATTTCCAGATGACACTAAAGTCGGTAGAGTTGTGACAGTGAGGAAGCATGTTCCAAGTTACAGAGGGGCATAGATAAGCTACAGATCTGGGCTGAGAACTGTCAAATCGAGTTTAATGCAGAAAAGTGTGAGGTGATTCATTTTGGAAGGAATAACAGGAAGACAGAGTACTGGGCTAATGGTAAGATTCTTGGTAGTGTGGATGAGCAGAGAGATCTCGGTGTCCATGCACATAGATCCCTGAAAGTTGCCACCCAGGTTGAGAGGTTTGTTAAGAAGGCGTACGGTGTGTTAGCGTTTATTGGTAGAGGGACTGAGTTTCAGAGCCATGAGGTCATGTTGCAGCAGTACAAAGTGGTTTCTCAGGTCGGCGCAACATCGAGGGCCGAAGGGCCTGTACTGCGCTGTAATATTCTATGTTCTATGTTGAATTATTTGAACCTTTGAAATGAAATGATATTGTGCAAGCGGCTGACATACAGTACGCAGATTGGGATTGAGAGGATTCAGTGAGCAGACTGGAAATGCAGAATGCTCAACTCGATAGTTGTTGTCGGTGAATGTTGAAATATTTGTTCATTTTATCATATAAGTGTATTAATTGTATTCAACCTCCCTATCCTTGTGCCTGTCTCCCTGATCGTACTAAACGATACATGTTGTAAAGGCTGCTCTTGTATTACAAAAAGCTATATTTTAACTCTCCGATGTCTCTATCCTGCGGTTACACTGAGCGACGCTGTCTTGCAACACCTGTTGTTTATGACGCTTTCCCATTCCCTGGACACCAGTCAATCTCTCCCTGTCAGGCGGAATGAGTAACATTCGCAAACTATTGTGCTTTTCAAAGTCAGTTTTGCAGATTCTTTGCTGAATTAATAGTTTAAAAGAAACCCCGAATCTGTCGGAGTAATGATTTCATCGCTGTTTCTCAGTTTTAAACACATTTTTGAAATGTTAATTGTATTTAAAATGTAACAACTTTTAAAAAGTTTTCTATACCATTTAAATATTGCTAGATATTTAAATATATTTTTCTGCTCAAGATCTGAATGCCAGTTTAAGGGGCGTGTCTGAAACTCCCTTTGTCAATCGGGGCGGATCCTGACCTGGTTCACACTGAAACTCCAAGCTGCCTGTTTCCCAGGACAATACTGCTGCAGGGTGAAGGAGATGGATCAGCTGCAGCCTGCCGGACAGGTAAACCTGGGTGTTTGATTTGGCGCAGGCAGCGGGTTAGAGAACTGAACTAAATCAGTCCGTAAACTGTTGGATTGTTTGAGCGTTTGAAATGAGCTCTGGCGGCTGAGAGTCAGCGCACAGATTGGGATTGAGAGAAGTCAGTGGGATTGAGAGAATTCAGTGGGATTGAGAGAATTCAGTGGCCAGATTAGAAAGGCAGGTTGCTCAACTCGATTGTTGTTGCAGGTGAATGTTTCAATAGTTGCTGATTTTCTCTCTGTGAATGTAATAACTGTCTTTGAGCCTCGCTGCCGTTGAGCCTGTTTCTAGAATTATGCTGTATTTTACATTTTGTAAAGGCGGCTCTTGTATTGTGAAAAGCTGTCTGTGTCCTGCGGGGACACTGAGTGACGCTCACTTCCAACAGCTGCTGTTTATGACGCTTTCCAATTCCCTGGAGAGCAGCCAATCGCTGGCCTCTCAGACAGACCGTATAATACACCTGCTCCATTGTGTTTTTTCCGAATTCTGTCTTGATCATCCTTTGCTGAATTAGGAGTTTTAAAAATACTTTGATCCTGCAGGAGGGAAGTAAACCAGGTTTGAAAACCAATTCTTGAATCTCCAAAACACTGTTAGTGAAGTGTCCAACATCCTGCGGGAGAAAAGAGATGAAATCAAATTGTTCCAAACAGGCACCACAGTGAGCCAGGTTCAAATGTATAAAGAGAAACCGCTCGGGTTTCCAGAACAATTTGGTTGTCACTCAGTTGTTGTTGCTGCCCGAAGGCGGGATGCAGTCTTCTCAAATCAGCCACATTGCAGAATGGTTTAAACCCCAGCAAGATTTATTCTGCTGCTTTCCTGATGTTCAATTATTGTGTGTGTGTGTTTTGTGGACGTATGTGTGTGCTAATGGATTCGTGTCTGTGTTAATGGATGTGTATCTCCGGCAATGGATGCGTGTGTCACTGGATGTGTATGTGTCACTGGATGTGTGTGTGTGTGTTCATGGATGTGTGTGCGTGTTAATGGATGTATGTGTGTTATTGGATGTGAGTGTCACTGGATCAGTTTGTGTCACTGGATGTGTGTGTGTGTGTGTTAATGGATGTGTGTGTCACTGGAAGTGTGTTAATGGATATGTGTGTCACTGGATGTGTGTGTGTTAATGTGTGTGTGTTAATGGATGTGTGTGTGTTAATGGATGTTTTCGTGTTAAAGGATGTGTGTGTTTTAATTGATGTGTGTGTAGCCTCCCACTCTCACGCCCTCACTTTCTCCTGCTCACACTCCCCTCACTGTCTCCCAGACTCACACCCCTCACTGTCTCCCACTCTCACTCCCCTCACTGTCTCCCACTCTCACTCCCCTCACTGCCTCCCACTCTCACTCCCCTCACTGTCACCCACTCTCACTCCCCTCACTGTCTCCCACTCTCACTCCCCTCACTGTCTCCCACTCTCACTCCCCTCACTGCCTCCCACTCTCCCACCCCTCACTGTGCCCCACACTCATTCTCCTCACTGTCTCCCCACTTCAGACCCCTCACTGTCTCCCACGCTCACCCCTCACTTTGCCCCACTCTCACACACCTCACTGTCTCCCACGCTCACACGGGTCACTGTGCCCCACCCTCACAGTCTCCGCTCTCTCTCCCTCATTGACACCCACTCTCACACCCTTTACAGTCTCCACTTTCATTCCCGTCACTGTCTCCCACTCTCACAAATCTCACTGTCTCCCACTATCACTCCCCTCACTGTCTCCCACTCTCACACCCCTCACTGTCTGCAATCTCACTCCCCTCACTGTCTCCCACTCTCACTCCCCTCACTGTCTCCCACTCTCACTTCCCTCACTGTCTCCCACTCTCACACCCCTCACTGTCTCCCACTCTCACTCCCCTCACTGTCTCCCACTCTCACACCCCTCACTGTCTCCCACTCTCACTCCCCTCACTGTCTCCCGTTCTCACACCCCTCACTGTCTCGCACTCTCACTCCCCTCACTGTCACCCAATCTCACTCCCCTCACTGTCTCCCACTCACACTCCCCTCACTGTCTCCCACTCTCACTCCCCTCATTGACTCCCACTCTCACACCCCTCACTGTCTCCCACTCTCACTCCCCTCACTGTCTCCCACTCTCACTCCCCTCACTGTCTCCCACGCTCACTCCCCTCACTGTTTCCCACTCTCACTCCCCTCACTGTCTCCCACTCTCACTCCCCTCACTGTCTCCCACTGTCACTCCTCTCACTGTCTCCCACTCTCACTCCCCTCACTGTCTCCCACGCTCACTCCCCTCACTGTTTCCCACTCTCACTCCCCTCACTGTCTCCCACTCTCACTCCCCTCACTGTCTCCCACTCTCACTCCTCACACTGTCACCCACTCTCACTCCCATGTGCAGGAGGGAGCATTTCAGATTTCTGGATAATTGGGGTCATTTTGGGGTCATGGGGAAAGGCAATAATGATGCGATGAGGCAAGACTTAGGATGCATCGGATGGAGAGGAAAACTGCAGGGGATGGGCACAATGGAAATGTGGAGCTTGTTCAAGAGCCCAATTTCCATCCTGCCTAATCCCAATCACCACTGCAAATAACTTCAAAGAAACGACATTAGAGTAAAATGTATTCGAAGGTCAACCTCCTGTGCTCTCTCTCTCTCTCTCTCTCTCCCCCTCTCTGGGAAAGAAAATGCAATCGATTAAAGATTAAAGCCTTGGGATAGGAAATCATTCCTCATCTTCATTTTAAATCGTAAAAGTCACATTCTGAGATGGTCTCCCTAGTTCCTAATCGGACAGGACTTCCTGGAGAATAGCTTGGAGAGGAGCCAAAGTTGTTCCATTGATTAAGAAGGGTATCGTGGATAATCAGGTAACTTAGAGTGAGTGATCCTTACGTCAGTGGTACGTAAATTATTGGAGAGGATTCCTCGGGTCATCATTTTCACACATTCGAAAGCAATTGGGCGTATAGGCAAGATGCAGCACGGTTGTGTGAAGGGGAGGTCATGTCTCAGTAACTTGATCCAGTGTTTTAAAGGAAGTGACGAAGATGAATCATGAAGGTAGGCCAGTTGTCTACACGCTCTTCAGGAAAGACTGTTACAAGGTACCTCCTGTCAGGCTGGTAAGGAAGGTGACGTCACACGGGATCAGAGGTGAGCTGGCAAGAATGAGACAGAACTGGTTCGGTCACAGAAGACAGAGGATAGCAGTAGAAGTTTGTTTTTCTGAATGGAGTGCTGTAAATAGGGGTGCTTCCACAGCGATCAATGTTGGGACCTTTGCAGATTGTAGTATATACGATCGATTAGGAGAACAATGTAACTGGTCTGAGCAGTAGCTTTGTGGATGACAGAAAGTTTGGTAGAATAGCAGATAGCAATAAGGACAGTCAGAGGATACAACAGGTTATAGACCAGTTGGAGAAGTGGGCGGAGAGATGACAGGTGGAGTTTAATCCGGACAAATGTGAGGTAATGCATTATGCAAGGTCTAATACAGATGGGAAATATGCAGTAAATGGTGAAACCATTGAGAGTATTTATAGGCAGAGGGATCTGGAGTACAGGCCCACGGGTCACTGAAAGCGGAGATGCAGGTGGAGAGCGGAGACAAGAAGGTATACAGCATGCTGGCCTTCATCGGCCGTGGCATTGAGTATAATAGCTAGCACGTCGTACTGCGGCTGTGCAGATCTTTAGTTCGGCCGCACTTGGAATATAGCATTCAATTCTGTTCGCAACACTTCCAGAAGGATGTGGAGGCGTTGGAGAGGACACAGAAGAGATTTACCAGGATGTTGCCTGGAATGGCGGGCATTTCCTTTGAGAGGCGATTGGATCTCCTCCATTTGTTCTCACTGTAACGACGGATGTTGAGGGGCAACCGACGTAAAGTCTACCAAATTCTGAGGGCCATGGGCAATGTGGATAGTTCTCAGCATTTTTCAAGGGCGTAAGTGCTAATTACTAGGGCGCATATTGATAAGGTGAGAGGGGCAACATTTAAAGGAGATGTGAGGGAAGTGTTTTACGCAGAGGGTAGTGGGTGCCTGGAACCCGCTGCCGAAGTAGATTATGGAAGCACGTACAATAGCAACGTTTAAGGAGGGTCTTTCCAAATACATGAATAGGATGGAGAAAGTGTGAGGTGGAACCCGGAAGTGTAGACGATATTTTATAAGACGGGCAACATGATCGCCGGAGGCTTGGAAAGCCGAAGGGCCGGTGCCTGCGCTGCACATTTCTTTGTCCTTTGTTCCTTATACGAGGAGTTCGTACATCTTAAACTGGAGTCTGCATGAATTGTCAGGGACCGATTCCAATATTATCTTGCAACTGACACTGGTTCAAAGAAATGGAGCAGGGATATTTATTTTTTCGGAGCTCTGTTGGAACATTCTGTGTTGCAGCCTTGCTGACCTGCTTGCCGTGTCCAACACTGCAGCAACAACGTCAGGGCAGGAGGCTCACACCGCTTTCAAAGCAACTCGACAAGCATCGCATTTTCACATCACACAATGTTATAACCAACCAGGCCGCTGCTTCTGGTAAAACACGCACCGCTTTGCGTCTGTTCAATGTTACAAAAACATATCTGATCGAAATCAATACAAACGAGACTGGAAACACCTGTCTCTGGAAAGAACTAAAAAAACAGCAAACCAAAATATCTGGTGCAGGGTTATCGAGATTACACCTCCCCGTTTGCTCTGTTTTTCGTTTCACTGATGCTGCCCGACGCGCTGAGACGTTGCAGCCTCCCTCCCCGCGCCGCACCAAAAAACTTAAGGTACAAATTAGAAGAAAAAAAGTGGAACCAGAGAACTTATTGTTGGGAAATGTTACAACGCGGGAATCTCACCAGACTGGATGATGGTGATGCCCGGGGTCGCCTCGATATTATTATATTTTTTCTGAGGAAATGCACAGAACACTTGAGTACAAATCTAGTGCACAGAGTCAGCAATTTAAAAGTGTAAAGTAGAAAATCAATGATGTAACGATGCAACCGAATGAAACGGTTGTTAGGAAAAGCCTGGAGTTGTCTGCGCATGCATGGTCGCGACGTTAGAGGAAGGAGGGATTTGCTGCTGTCAGACAAATGTTACTTTCTTTTGAAGCTGCCGAAGCTTCTAAATTACAGCTACGTGGAATAATCGGACAGGTCAATGTTATATTATTTGGAGACGCAAGGGTGTTTTCATTGGCGTGTACGATATGCTGAGAGGCTCAGGGGGAGTAGGCAGAACATACCTGCTTCTCCTGTGGAGACATGTTACCCCAAACACCGCCAGTGTGAATCTGTGACTTCCCATATGGAATTAGGCTCTGTGACTCCTGGCGTGGGTTCACACACCATGGAATCAGAGAAGCCCAACAGTGGAGAAAGACGCCACTAGAGCTATTCGGTCCATCTAATCTACACCGATTTCACCAGTGATTATCATACAATAGAATACAAGAGCGGGCATGTCATTCCGAGGCTATACAAGGCCCTGGTCAGATCCCATTTGGAGTATTGTGAGCAATATTGGGCTCCGTATCTAGGAAAGCATGTGCTGGCCTTGGAAAGGGGCCAGAGGAGGTTCACAAGAAGCAATGAAGAGCATCTCATATTTGGAAGGGTTGAGATATCTGAGTCTGTGCTTCTCGGAGTTTAGAAGGATTAGGGGGATCTTATTGAAAGGTACAGCAGATTGTTGTTATAGTGCGGGGCGCAGTGGTTGCCGAGTGCTTGCTAGGAAGGCGACCGAATTTTTAAAAATCTTACCGTTGGGGGTTTTCAACTGAATCCTGTCAGAGTGAGGAAAGAGTGACTGCTGGGTAAGTAGTACAGATTTAAATTATTTGCGCGGGTCCGCAACAGCTGATTGCTGTTATAGTGCGGAACGCAGTGGTTGCTGCTTAAGTGTTTTATTTTCACCTGTATTTAAGTTGGGCGGTTGCCAATCTAGGGGGGAAGGCAGTGCAATGTTCCTCCTGCAGAATCTTTGAGGTGAGGGACACCGTCAGTGTCCCTGCTGATTTCACCTGTGGGAAGTGCACCCATCTCCAGCTCCTCAGAAACCGCGTTAAGGAACTGGAGCTGGAGCTGGATGAACATCGGATCATTCGGGAGGCAGAGGTGGTCAAAGATAGTAGCTTCAGGGATTTAGCTACTCCGAAGAATCAAGATAGATGGGTGACGGTGAGAGGGGCTGGGAGGAAGCAGTCAGTACAGGGATATCCTGTTTTATTTTGAACTTTACACTCCTGTATTCCTGCTCTAGGACCCCGTCACTCCTCTGGTCTATCGTTGGTACCAATATGTACCACGGCATCTTGCTGTTCACCCTCTTCCGTCAGGATGATTTCTGCCATTCAGATACATCCTGTACCCTCGCACCATGGAGTCAACATGCCACTTTGAGGCCCGTTCACTGCCTCAAAACGTCTATCTGTGCCCATGACTATACAGTCCACTATAACTATTTCCCTTCTGCGCTTTGTACCTCCTGCTTAAAAACAGAGCCAGTTATTGTGCCACTGCTCTAAATGCTGCTGCTGTTTTCCCTGATAGGCCATCCACCAACAATATCCAAAATGATTGTCTTGGTAAAGGGAAGGGCAGGCACATGCAATTCCTGAATTGACTGTCTCCCTATATGGTGGTCACCTGTCACTCTTCCTGCATCTTGGGTGTAACCACGTCTCCAAAACTCCTATCTATGGCGCTTTCCGCCACCTGCATGCTCTGAAGTGCAACCAATTGCTGCTCAAGCCGACCCATGTGATCTGCAAGTAGCTGCAATTGGGCACACTTCCTGTAGATCTAGTTGTCCGGAATGCAGTAATATTGACAGATCTCCTACATCTCACAAGTGAAGTATTTTAACCCTCTAACTGTCATTTCGAGAAATGATTAATACATTAATTGAAAAATAAATACTTATTAAACTAAAATAAGCTGCAGTTCACTATATGTTTCTCAGCACTAGTTTTTGACTCTAAATGTAGTAGGTTACATGTAAAATGTAAAACGTTTTTTCAAAATTGCACAGATTCTTTATTAGCGAATCAAATGAAAGCCTTCCTGTGATGCCACTTTTCAGGTTCTTTTTTCCTCGGCCGGATCACTCAGTCACTGAATCAGCTGCAGCCCACTTCAATTCTGTCATTATTAAGCAGACTCTCAATCTCTTTGTTAACATGTGCCAATGTTAAAGGGTTACGTCTGTATGGATGCTGTTTAATTGGAACAGCATTTCCTACATCTACATCATGTATAGCTATTTTAGTAATTCTCAATTTATCTCTACAAACTTGCCCACGTGATATCAATAACTTTTCAGGTCGGTCCGTTTTTCCTCTGGAAGGTAACTTAACAATTTAGCCCAATTTTTAAGAACATCCTCGTTTTCCAATTTTATTTGAGGTATGTCAAATTAGGTCATCTGGATTTGTTTCGTCACTTTGAGTTAGAATCATCAAAACCTCCTGTTTTTTCTCTCCTTCCGTTTCAAAGTAACTTTTAAACATATTCATATGACACACTCGGTGATTCTCACTTCCATCTGGTGTTTTTACCACATAATTCACCTCACTTAATTTCCTTTCAATCTGATAAGGTCCACAAAACCTAGATATTAAAGGTTAACCTGCCACTGGCGACAACACTGAAACTTTATCTCCACTGGCAAAACTACGAACTTTGGATTTCTTGTGCGCTGCCCGTTTCAGCACATTTTGTGCAGCTTTTAAATGTTGTCCAGTAAACTTACCTGCTCTATTTAATCCTTCCCTAAAATTTGACACGTAATCCAATAATGTAAGTTCCGATTTCTTACTCACCAATTTTTCTTTAATCAATTTAATTTGTCCTCTTACCTGATGACGAAAAATTCGTTCAAATACACTGCATTTGGTTGACTCATTAAGTGCATCCCTAATGCTAACAGGCCGAATGGAATTCCTTTATCCCAATCCTCTGGATAATCTTGACAATAAGCCCACAACATTGTCTTCAATGTCTGATGCCACCATTCTAACGCTCCCTGCGATTCTGGAGGGTACGCAGTTATATAAATTGTTTAATTCCTAAGATGTCCATAACTACTTTGAATAACCTTGAGGTACAATTTGGTCCTTGATCCGATTGTATTTCTGTGGGTAGTCCATATCTAGTAAATAATTGAAGTACCTCTTCCACAATCTTTTTAGCTGTAATATTACGTACTGGAATGGCCTCTGGAAACCTGGTAGACACATCCATTATAGTCAAAAGATATTGACTCCCACATTTTGTTTTAGGTGCTACGCAATCAATTCGGACCCTTGTAAACGGTTCCTCAGATGCTGGAATGTGTATTAAGGGCGCTGGTTTTATCACTGCTTGAGGTTTCCCTATCACTTGACATGTGTGACATGATTGACAAAATTTAACTACATCATTATGTAGTCCAGGCCAATAAAAATGTTTCTAGATTTTAGCTTGAGATTTCCTTATTCCCAAATGGCCTCCCACTGGTACCTGATGTTCAACTCGATATACCGCTTTTCTATACCTTACTGGCAATACTAAATGATGAAATTCAGCCCACTTTTCATCCGCCTGCATATGTAAAGGTCTTCCATTATCTCATCAAGACACTACTTTTAATGTAATAACACTCTGGTATCTAGTCATATTCCTCTTCTGTGTATGCTTTCTGATACATCCGTTTTAATTCTTAAGCTTTCTGTTGTAACTCCGCCAATTTTCCTGAACTAAAAATAGCCGCCCCATCCTTCACCTGTTGTTGTTCTTTTTGCAACCATCTGATCAAAAATCGTTTCTGATAATTGCACTACAACGTCATCTTTACTCTTTGATTTATACTCTTGTCTTAACCTGTGATTTTGCGCCTTGTTACTACACAATCCAGAAAAATCCCAGGATACTCGTTCTCCACCACTTCAGTTGTCTGATTGTGCATTGGCTTATCAACCACAGTAGGCATCACTCCCACCTGCGATCCAGCTCTATCATTACCCAAGATAAACTGTATTCCTGGACAAGGTAGTTTCTCTATTTCTCCTACTACCACTTCACCACTCTTCACTGGACTTTCCAACCTTATCTTCTATAATGGAACACTACTCCGCTCATCCTGAATTCCACATATTACCACCTTTTCTGGCAATATTCTTCCCAAACTACATAACTCCTAATCTCTTACCATTAAAGATTGACTAGCTGCCGTATCTCTTAAAATTGTGTCTTCTTTACCTCTCCTTCGGACACACATGAGTAATCTATAGCCCCATAAGTAAATTCTTTAAAGAGATCTGGCACCTTCTTCTCAATCACCTCTTGATCAGGCTGCACAATCTATTACACCTGCTTCGCTTCACTTGGGCTTTCCTTTACCACTTAAGCAAACCCCACTTATCTTATCCTGTTTTACCACATCAGCCTACCCAGTGCTTTTCTTTAACCACCAACACTGTGACTTTACATGGCCTAGTTTATGACAGTGAAAGCATTTGAAACTTTTGATTTCTTTTCCACCCTCCTGGATTCCCTTTTTAATATGAGGTCCACTCTCTGTATTATCTCCCATCTGATCACCTTTACCTCTCCCACTTGCGATTTTCTCATATCCCCAGTTGCTGTCCTTCACAGGCTGAAATGGATGTCGGAAACCAAGCTTTGATTTTTGAACTAAGTCACAAGCCTCTGCCACTTCTGCTGCTAATCTCGCAGTTTTAACCCTCTGCTCTTCCACGTGAGTTCTCATTACATGAGGAGTTGAATTTTTAAACTCCTCCAAAAGTATAATTTCTCTGAGAGCTTCATACGTTTGGTCCATTTTCAAAGCCCTTATCCACCTATCAAAATTACTCTGTTTGAGCCTTTCAAACTCGATGTGTGTTTGACCAAGTTCTTTCCTTACATTTCTAAACCTTTGTCTGTAGGCTTCAGGCACTAGTTCATGTGCACCTAAGATGGATTTTTTCACCTCCTCATACGCACCAGATACCTCCTCCGGTAGTGATGAAAACACTTCACTAGCCCTCCCTATTAACGTTGTTTGAATCAGTAGCACCCACATGTTTGTAGCCATTATACTTGTTTAGCTACCTTCTCAAATGAAATGAAAAAGGCTTCTACCTCCTTCTCGTCGAGCCTTGGCAATGCTTGGACATATTTAAATAGGTCCCCACCCCGCCTTCGACTTTGACGCTCTTTCTCACTATCCTCATTACTATCATCAAACTGTACATTTCCCTTTACGTCTGCCAATTTTAACTGACTGGCATGCTTCATGGCCATTTTCTGAAGTTCAAACTCTCTCTCTTTATCTTTTTCCCTGATCTGTATCTCCCTTTCTCTTTCTTTTTGTTCTGCTCGGGCTATTCTTTCTTTTCTGCTTTCTTCTCTCCGCTTTTCTTTACCTTGTCTTTCGTATTAAAGCTGCTTTAATTCTTTCTCATGTTCCATTTGTTTAATTTGTAACTGAATTTTTGCCATTTCCAATGAGTCAAACTGTGTCTCAGAGAACTTTAAATGCTTAGCCACCGTCATAATTACCTCATCTTTTCGCATTTTGTCAGGTAATGGTAAGTGCTATATTGTTGCCAAATCGAACAGTCTGCTTTTAGTCTCTGTCCATAAGGTACTGCGTGTGACCGACTCCAACCCCAGAAACCTCAGAGCCTCTGAAAGAGCCATTGTCCACAACACACTAACTATGTAAACTGAAATACAACACTTGAAAAGGAACCACAATATTCTCACTCCTCACTGCCTTTAAGTTCACTCAGCCAATCCAACAGATACACTTTTATCCCCCTGGAGCCCCAAATTTGTTATGGGCCAGGATTTAGAGAACCCCAAAGTGTATCACGGAGTTTACCTGACCTGAGATTTAAAAGATTGTGGTATGGGGAGCACACGGCCAACTCTACAGATGTGGTACAGCAGAAATGGAAAAGTATTTTTTAAAGCAAAACAATGTTTATTCTATGAACTCAAGTTAACCTTTTTAAAACATACAGAGAACATATTAGCAACCATTAATTCAAATACAAGCCCCAAAGAATACTAAGTGATACTTACGCTGTCGTTTTAACATCCATAAGACTTAAAAATATATTTTAACAGATGCACATCAGGTTAATGTCACTACTGAGAGCAGTCACTAGTTTTTAATCACCAAAGGATCGATTTACAATCTTTCGATTACAGAGAAATAGACTAGTACCCCTTCTGGCTGTGGCTGAAGCTATCCAGCTCTGAAAACTAAACTGAAACACACCCTGTTGCAAACAGCCTAAAACGAAAGTAGAAAGCTGACAGACAGCCCAGCTCCACCCACACTCTGACATCACTGATACACACCGATTTTCTTAAAGGTACATTTCGTAAACACCCATTTCTGAAAGGTACTCTCACATGGCAACGGTGTTATCCTCCTCTAACCAAAATAAAAAAATCACTGTAAGGATCCCAGCCGAGTAAAGATCAAGAGGGAGACTCGAGGGCAGGTAGAAGTGGGAAGAAGTTGAACAGTGACGTCACAGCCTGCAGTGAAAGAGCGCGAGCAGAGCGGCGGGGACACAGGATAAATAAGCGGGAGGAGGGTGGCGGGGCACAGCTGCCGGAGAAGCGGCCTTCAGAATTTCGGCGGAAGCAGAGGCCAGGGATCTGTCGGGAAGGTAAGATTTCCGCTTTAAAAACATACCATGAAGAGTGACAAAAGCTGTGACCTGATTGGCTGGTAAGGAAAGTGCTCCAATTAGCAGTAGCTGGGAGAAATGTAACCTTCGTGTGTTGGTAAGTATTGTGATTGGGAAGTAAAATCTTTATTCCTTTCACTTATTCATTATTTGATATTATATTTGTAATCAGTTAAGGTAAAGTGTAAAAATGTCAGGAGATCTTAGACCCGTGCTATGCTCCTCGTGCTCAATGTGGGAGTTCAGGGACGCGGCCGATGCCCCTGACTCCTTCATGTGCGAGAAGTGTGTCCAGCTGCAACTCCTGTTATACCGAATGACAGCTCTGCAGCTGGCGATGGACTCACTTTGGAGCATCCGCGATGCTGAGGAGGTCGTGGATAGCACGTTCAGTGAGCTGGTCACACCGCAGATTAGGACTGGTGAGGGAGACAGGGAATAGGTGACCAAAAGGCAGAGAAAGAGCAGGAAGGCAGTGCAGGTCTCCCCTGCGGTCATCTCCCTCCAAAACAGGTATACTGTTTTGGATACTGTTGGGGGAGATTACTCACCAGGGGAAGGCAGTAGTAGCCAGGCTCATGGCACCGTGGCTGGCTCTGTTGCACAGAACGGCGGGAAAAAGACTGGCAGGGGTTTAGTCACAGGGGATTCAATCGTAAGGGGAGTAGACATGCGTTTCTGTGTCGAAAACGAGACCACCAATTGTATGTTGCCTCGCGGGTGCACGGCTCAGAAATGTCTCAGATCGGCTGCAGGACATGCTGAAGGGGGAAGGTGAATAGCCAGTTGTCCTGGTGCATATAGGCACCAACGATATAGGTAGAAAAACGGGATGAAGTCCTACAATCAGAATTTAGGGAGTTAGGAGATAAGTTAAAAAGTAGGACCTCAAAGCTAGTCATCTCAGGATTGCTACCAGTGCGACGAGACTGTCAGAGTAGCAATTCAAGAATATTCAGAATGAATACGTGTGTTGAGAGATGGTGCGGTAGGGAGGGGTTCGGATATTTGGGACAATGGAACCGGTTGTGGGGGCGGTGGAACCATTACAAATCAGATGGGCTACACCTGGGCAGGACTGGAACGATTGTCCTAACACCGCGTTTCCTAACACCGTTGGGGAGGTTTTAAACTAATGTGGCAAGGGGATCGGAACCAGGTTAGGAAGTTAGAGGTCAGTAAAGAGGCAGCAACTAAAGCCAGTAAGGTACTAGATAAGGAACTCAATGTGACTAAGGGGAAGAGTAGACAGGGAAGAGATGATGAACGCAAAGGGACAGGTGGTCTGAGGTGCATTTGTTTCAACGCGAGAAGTGTAGCAGATAAGGCAGATGAATTTAGGCTTGGATTAGTACCTGGCAATATGATGTTATTGGTATTACTGAGACTTGGTTCAGGGAAGGGCAATACTGGTAACTAAATATCCCAGGGTATAGATGCTTCAGGAAGGATGGAGAGGGAGGTAAAATGAGTGGAGGAGTTGGATTACTGGTCAGAGATGATATCACAGCTGTGATGAAGGAGGGAACGATGATGGATTCGAGCACTGAAGCAAAATGGGTAGAGCTAAGAGATAGGAAGGGTGCAGTAACATTGTTGGGGTTTTACTACAGAACTCCCAAAAGCGAGAGTGAGGTAGAGGAACAAATATGTGGACAGATTATTGAAAAATTTAGGAGCAATACGGTGGTCGTGATGGGAGATTTGAAATTCCCCAACATTGAATGGGACTCATGTAGTGTTGGAGGCGTAAATGGAGCAAAATTTGTAAGGAGCATCCAGGAGAGTTTTTTTTAGTGCTATAAGTAAATAGTCCAACTCGGGAAGGGTCCATACTGTACCTGGTATTGGGGAATGATCGCGGCCAGGTGGTTGAAGTTTCAAGCGGTGATTACTTTGGGAATAACGATCACAGTTCCGTAAGTTTTAGAATACTCATGGACAAAGACGAGCGTGGTCCAAAAGGAAGAGTGCTAAATTGGGTGGAATTGTGAGACTAGCTAAGACGAAAAAGGACGCATACATGAGATCTAGGCGACTTAAAACTGATGAAGCTTTGGAGGAATATCGGGAAAGGAGGACAAATCTCAAAGGCGCAATAAAGAGGGCTAAAAGGGGTCATAAAATGTCTTTGGCTAATAGGGTTAAGGAAAATCCCAAAGCCTTTTATTCGTATATAAGGAGCAAGAGGGTACCTAGAGAAAGGATTGGCCCACTCAAAGACAAAAGGGGGAATTTATGCGTGGGGTCAGAGGAAATGGGTGAGATTCCGAATGAGTACTTAGCATCGGTATTCACCAAGGACCGGGACATGACGGATGTTGAGGCTAGGGATGGATGTTTAAATACTCTAGGTCAGGTCGGCATAAGGAAGGGGGAAGTTTGTGGTATTCTAAAAGGCATTAAGGTGGACAAGTTCCCATTTCCGAATGGGTTCGATCCGAGGTTACTGAGGGAAGCGAGGAACGAATGTGACATGTGGCATAAATATCCTGGCCGCGAGGTTTGCTAGTGTCACACGGGAGGGTTTAAACTAGTATGGCAGGGGGGTGGGCACGGGAGCAATAGGTCAGAAGGTGAGGACATTGAGGGAGAACTAGGGAATATGGACAGTGTGGCTCTGAGGCAGAGCAGACGGGGAAAAGTTGCTGAACACAGCGGGTCTGGTGGCCTGAAGTGCATATGTTTTAATGCAAGGAGCATTACGGGTAAGGCAGATGAACTTAGAGCTTGGATTACTACTTGGAACTATGATGTTGTTGCCATTACAGAGACCTGGTTGAGGGAAGGGCAGGATTGGCAGCTAAACGTTCCAGGATTTAGATGTTTCAGGCGGGATAGAGGGGGATGTAAAATGGGAGGCGGAGTTGCGCTACTTGTTCGGGAGAATATCACAGCATTACTGCGAGAGGACACCTCAGAGGGCAGTGAGGCTATATGGGTAGAGATCAGGAATAAGAACGGTGCAGTCACAATGTTGGGGGTATACTACAGGCCTCCCAACAGCCAGCGGGAGATAGAGGAGCAGATAGGTAGACAGATTTTGGAAAAGAGTAAAAACAACAGGGTTGTGGTGATGGGAGACTTCAACTTCCCCAATATTGACTGGGACTCACTTCGTGCCAGGGGCTTTGACGGGGCGGAGTTTGTAAGGAGCATCCAGGAGGGCTTCTTAAAATAATATGTAAACAGTCCAACTAGGGAAGGGGCGGTACTGGACCTGGTATTGGGGAATGAGCCCGGCCAGGTGGTAGATGTTTCAGTAGGGGAGCATTTCGGTAACAGTGACCACAATTCAGTAAGTTTTAAAGTACTGGTGGACAAGGATAAGAGTGGTCCGAGGATGAATGAGCTGAATTGGGGGAAGGCTAATTATAACAATATTAGGCGGGAACTGAAGAACATAGATTGGGGGCGGATGTTTGAGGGCAAATCAACATCTGACATGTGGGAGGCTTTCAAGTGTCAGTTGAAAGGAATACAGGACAGGCATGTTCCTGTGAGGAAGAAAGATAAATACGGGAATTTTCGGGAACCTTGGATGACGAGTGATATTGTAGGCTCGTCAAAAAGAAAAAGGAGGCATTTGTCAGGGCTAAAAGGCTGGGAACAGACGAAGCCTGTGTGGCATATAAGGAAAGTAGGAAGGAACTTAAGCAAGGAGTCAGGAGGGCTAGAAACGGTCATGAAAAGTCATTGGCAAATAGGGTTAAGGAAAATCCCAAGGCTTTTTACACGTACATAAAAAGCAAGAGGGTAGCCAGGGAAAGGGTTGGCCCACTGAAGGATAGGCAAGGGAATCTATGTGTGGAGCCAGAGGAAATGGGCGAGGAACTAAATGAATACTTTGCATCAGTATTCACCAAAGAGAAGGAATTGATAGATGTTGAGTCTGGAGAAGGGGGTGTAGATAGCCTGGGTCACATTGTGATCCAAAAAGACGAGGTGTTGGCTGTCTTAAAAAATATTAAGGTAGATAAGTCCCCAGGGCCTGATGGGATCTACCCCAGAATACTGAAGGAGGCTGGAGAGGAAATTGCTGAGGCCTTGACAGAAATCTTTGGATCCTCGTTGTCTTCAGGGGATGTCCCGGAGGACTGGAGTATAGCCAATGTTGTTCCTCTGTTTAAGAAGGGTAGCAAGGATAATCCCGGGAACTACAGGCCGGTGAGCCTTACTTCAGTGGTAGGGAAATTACTGGAGAGAATTCTTCGAGACAGGATCTACTCTCATTTGGAAGCAAATGGACGTATTAGTGAGAGGCAGCACGGTTTTGTGAAGGGGAGGTCGTGTCTCACTAACTTGATAGAGTTTTTCGAGGAGGTCACTAAGATGATTGATGCAGGTAGGGCAGTAGATGTAGTCTATATGGACTTCAGTAAGGCCTTTGACAAGGTCCCTCATGGTAGACTAGTACAAAAGGTGAAGTCACACGGGATCAGGGGTGAACTGGCAAGGTGGATACATAACTGGCTAGGCCATAGAAGGCAGAGGGTAGCAATGGAGGGATGCTTTTCTAAATGGAGGGCTGTGACCAGTGGTGTTCCACAGGGATCAGTGCTGGGACCTTTGCTCTTTGTAGTATATATAAATGATTTGGAGGATAATGTAACTGGTCTGATTAGTAAGTTTGCAGACGACACAAAGGTTGGTGGAATTGCGGATCGCGATGAGGACTGTCTGAGGATACAGCAGGATTTAGATTGTCTCGAGACTTGGGCGGAGAGATGGCAGATAGAGTTTAATCCGGACAAATGTGAGGTAATGCATTTTGGAAGGACTAATGCAGGTAGGGAATATACAGTGAATGGTAGAACCCTCGAGAGTATTGAAAGTCAAAGAGATCTAGGAGTACAGGTCCACAGGTCATTGAAAGGGGCAACACAGGTGGAGAAGGTAGTCAAGAAGGCATACGGCATGCTTGCCTTCATTGGCCGGGGCATTGAGTATAAGAATTGGCAAGTCATGTTGCAGCTGTATAGAACTTTAGTTTGGCCACACTTGGAGTATAGTGTTCAATTCTGGTCGCCACACTACCAGAAGGATGTGGAGGCTTTAGAGAGGGTGCAGAAGAGATTTACCAGAATGTTGCCTGGTATGGAGGGCATAAGCTATGAGGAGCGATTGAATAAACTCGGTTTGTCCTCACTGGAACGAAGGAGGTTGAGGGGCGACCTGATAGAGGTATACAAAATTATGAGGGGCATAGACAGAGTGGATAGTCAGAGGCTTTTCCCCAGGGTAGAGGGGTCAATTACTAGGGGGCATAGGTTTAAGGTGAGAGGGGCAAGATTTAGAGTAGATGTACGAGGCAAGTTTTTTACGCAGAGGGTAGTGGGTGCCTGGAACTCACTACCGGAGGAGGTAGTGGAAGCAGGGACGATAGGGACATTTAAGGGGCAACTTGACAAATATATGAATAGGATGGGAATAGAAGGATACGGACCCAGGAAGTGTAGAAGATTGTAGTTTAGTCGGGCAGTATTGTCGGCACGGGCTTGGAGGGCCGAAGGGCCTGTTCCTGTGCTGTACATTTCTTTGTTCTTTGTTTGTTGAAATACCCGTGGCCTTAACAGATATCTTTGCAGCATCCTTGAGCACGGGTGAGGTCCCGGAGGACTGGAGAATTGCGAATGTTTTCCATTTGTTTAAGAAGGGTAGCAGGGATAATCCAGGGAATTATAGACCTGTGAGCTTGACGTCAGTGGTAGGCAAACTGTTGGAGATAATACTGAGGGATAGGATCTGTTCACATTTGGAAGAAAATAGACTTGTCAGTGATAGGTTTTGTGCAGGGAAGGTCATGTCTTACAAACCTAATAGAATTCTTTGAGGAAGTGACAAAGTTAATTAATGAGGGAAGGGCTCTAGATGTCATACACATGGACTTCAGTAAGGCTTTTGATAAAGCTTCCCATGGCAGGTTGATGGAAAAAGTGAATTCGTATGGGGTTCAGGGTGGACTAGCTAGATGAATAAAGAACTGGCTGGGCAACAGGAGACAGGGAATAGTAGTAGAAGGGAGTGTGTCAAAATGGAGAAAGGTGACTAGTGATGTTCCATAGGGATCCGTGCTCGGACCACTGTTGTTTGTGATATACATACATGATCTGGACGAAGGTACAGGTGCTCTGATTAGCAAGTCTGCAGATGATACTAAGATTGGTGGAGTTGCAGATAGCGAGGAGGACTGTCAGAGAATACAGCAAAATATAGGTAGATTGGAGAGTTGGGCAGAGAATAAGTAGATGGAGTTCAATCCAGGCAAATGGGAGGTGATGCATTTTGTAAGATCGAGTTCAAGAGTGGACTATACGGTCAATGAAGAGTCCTGGGGAAAATTTATGTACAGAGAGATCTGGGTGTTCAGGTCCATTGTACCCTGAAGCCTGAAGGTGACAACGCAGGTCGATAGAGTGGTCAAGAAGGCATACAGCATGCTTGCTTTCATCGGACGGGGTATTGTGTACATGAGTCGGCAGGTCATGTTGCAGTTGTATAGGACTTTGGTTAGGCCACATTTGGAATACTGCGTGCAGTTCTGGTCGCCACATTACCAGAAGGATGTGGATGCTTTAGAGACGGTGCAGAGGAGGTTCACGAGGATGTTGCCTGGTATGGAGGGTGCTAGCTATGAAGAAAGGTTGAGTAGATTAGGATTGTTTTCGTTGGAAAGACGGAGGTTGAGGGGGGACCTGATTGAGGTCTACAAAATTACGAGAGGTATGGACAGGGTGGATAGCAACAAGCCTTTTCCAAGAGTTGGGGTGTCAATTACAAGGGGTCACAATTTCAAGTTGAGAGGGAAGGTTTAAGGGAGATGTGCGTGGAAGGTTTTTTACACAGAGGGTGGTGGGTACCTTGAACGTTTTGCCAGCGGAGGTTGTAGAGGCGGAAACGATTGCACCATTTCTGATACATCGAGACAGATATATGAACGGTCGGGGAACAGAGGGAAGTAGATCCTTGGAAAATAGAAGAAAGGTTTAGATAAAGGATCTGGATCGGCGCAGGCTGTGAATCTATGGAATTCCTGTGCTATAATTTTCTTTGTTCTTTGATCCCCCCCCCACTCCCCCCCGAGCCACGGTTCCCAGAGTCGACGCCAGCATAACTGCCGGGACTGCGACGATCGCAGTGGATGACCAGGGCCCCCCACCGGCTGATAGCTTCATTGCAAAATGAACTTGTAAATAATTGTCTGTAAATATGTGTATTGCATGTAAAGGCACCGAAGGGTACTGCTATAACCTCGACCACTGTAAAAGCAAGGCCAAGGCCCCCGCCAGACTCTTTTTAAAACAGGGGATGAATGTGGTAAGCTATATTAGAGGTATCGCGGTACCTAGGTAGTATGTACCTTATACTGTAGTATGAGTGGTAGAACCTGCCTGCTGGTTCCACCCAGCAGGCGGAGCATAAGATTCTGTGTTTCACCCACAGCAGTCATTCTGCACCGGAGCTGCCGGGGTAACTACTTGTTCATTACAGCCTTCAATTGGACTACAATCTCGCTTCAGTAGTGATTGATCGTGCAGCAGTATCAAATTGAAGGATTGCATACAAAGCGGCAATGATTAGTGGGAAACTAGAGGACTGGGAAATCTTTAGGGGGCAACAGAAAGCTACTAAATAAGTTATAAAGTAGATAGTTTATGAGAGTAAACTTGCTCAGAATATAAAAACAGATACTAAACGTTTCTACAAAAATATAAAATAAAAAAGAATGGCTGAAGTAAATATTGGTCCTTTAAAGTATGACAAAGTAGATTTAATAATGGGAGATCAGGAAATGGCTGAGGATCTGAACAGATTTGTTGGGTCGGTCTTCACAGTGGAAGACACAAATAACATGCCAGTGACTGATAGAAATGAGGCTATGACAGGTGAGGACCTTGAGAGGATTGTTATCTCTAAAGAGGGAGTGATGGGCAAGCTAATGGGGCTGACGGTAGACGGGTCTCCTGACCCTGATGGAATGCATCCAAGAGTGCTAAAAGAGATGGCTTGGGAAATTGCAAATGCACTAGCGATAAGTTACCAAAATTCACTAGACTCTGGGGTGGGTCCGGCGGATTGTAAATTAGCAAACGTGACACCACTATTTAAAAAAGGAGGTCGGCCAAAAGCGGTTAATTATAGGCCAGCGAGCAGAACTTCGGTAGCAGGGAATCTATCATCAAGGAAGAAATAGCGAGGCATCTGGATTGAAATTGTCCCATTGGGCAGACGCAGCATGGGTTCAGAAAGGGCAGGTCGTGCCTAACTAATTTAGTGGAATTTGTTTAGGACTTTATCATTATGGTAGATAACGGGGAGCCAATGGATGAGGTATACCTGGATTTCCAGAAATCTTTTGACAAGGTGCCACAAAAAAGGTTGCTGCATAAGATTAAGATGCATGGCGTTAAGGGGAAAGTAGTAGCTTGGATAGGTGATTGGTTAATGTATGGAAAGCAAAGAGTGCGGTTTAATGGGTGTTTCTCTGGTTGGCAATCAGCAGATAGTGGTGTCCCTCGGGCATCAGTTTTGGGCCCTCAATTGTGCACAACCTATATATATGATTTGGAGTTAGGGACCAAGTGCAATGTGTCCAAGTTTGCAGACGACAGTAGGATGAGGGATAACGCAAAAAGTGCAGAGAATACCAGAAGTCTGCAGAGGGATTTGGATAGGCTAAGTGAATGGGCAAAGGTCTGGCAGATGGAATACAATGTTGACAAATGTGAGGTGATCCATTTTGGTAGGAATAACAGCAAAGGAGAATATGAGAGGTATGGACAGGGTGGATAGCAACAAGCTTTTTCCAAGAGTGGGGTGTATTATTAAAACATGCTGCCGTGCAGAGAGACCTGGGTGTGCTAGTACATGAGTCGCAAAGAGTTGGTTTACAGGTGCAACATGTGATTAAGAAGGCAAATGGAATGTTGTCCTTCATTGCTAGAGGGATGGAGTTTAAGACTAGGGATGTAATGCTGCTATTGTACGAGGACACACCTGGAGTATTGTGAGTCCACACCTGGAGTATTGTGTTCCGTTTTGGCCTCCTTGCCTGAGAAAAAAAGTACTGGCGCTGGAGGATGTGCAGAGGAGACTCACTAGGTTAATCCCAGAGTTGAGTGGATTGGATTACGAGGAGAGGTTGAGTAGACTGGGCCTGTACTCGTTGGAATTTAGAAGGATGGGGGGGGGGGGGGGGGTCTTATAGAAACACATAAAATTATGAAGGGAATAGATAGGATAGATGCGCGCAGGTTGTTTCCACTGGCGGGTGAAAGCAGAACATAGCCTCAAAATAATGGGAAGTAGATTTAGGACTGAGTTTAGGAGGAACTTCTTCACCCAAAGGGTTGTGAATCTATGGAATTCCTTGCCCAGTGAAGCAGTGGAGGCTTCTTCATTAAATGTTTTTAAGAGAAAGAGAGATAGTTTTTTGAAGAATTAAGGGATTAAGGGTTATGGTGTTCATAGAACATAGAAAATACAGCACAGAACAGGCCCTTCGGCCCACGATGTTGTGCCGAACCTTTGTCCTAGATTAATCATAGATTATCATTGAATTTACAGTGCAGAAGGAGGCCATTCGGCCCTTTGAGTCTGCACCGGCTCTTGGAAAGAGCACCATACCCAAACTCAACACCTCCACCCAACACCAAGGGCAATTTGGACATTAAGGGCAATTTATCATTGGCCAATTCACCTAACCCGCACATATTTGGACTGTGGGAGGAAACCGGAGCACCCGGAGGAAACCCACGCAGACACGGGGAGGACATGCAGACTCCGCACAGACAATGACCCAAGCCGGAATCGAACCTGGGACCATGGAGCTGTGAAGCAATTGTGCTATCCACAATGCTACCGTGCTGCCCTTAAGAACAAATAAATCTACACTATATCATTTTACCGTCATCCATGTACCTATCCAATAGCTGCTTTAAGGTCCCTAATGTTTCCGACTTAACTACTTCCACAGGCAGTGCATTCCATGCCCCCACTACTCTCTGGGTAAAGAACCTACCTCTGATATCCCTCCTATATCTTCCACCTTTCACCTTAAATTTATGTCCCCTTGTAATGGTGTGTTCCACCCGGGGAAAAAGTCTCTGACTGTCTACTCTATCTATTCCCCTGATCATCTTATAAACCTCTATCAAGTCGCCCCTCATCCTTCTTCGCTCTAATGAGAAAAGGCCTAGCACCCTCAACCTTTCCTCGTAAGACCTACTCTCCATTCCAGGCAACATCCTGGTAAATCTTCTTTGCACCTTTTCCAGAGCTTCCACTTCCTTCCTAAAATGAGGCGACCAGACATGTACACAGTACTCCAAATGTGGCCTTACCAAAGTTTTGTACAGCTGCATCATCACCTCACGGCTCTTAAATTCAATCCCTCTGTTAATGAACGCGAGCACACCATAGGCCTTCTTCACAGCTCTATCCACTTGAGTGGCAACTTTCAAAGATGTATGAACATAGACCCCAAGATCTCTCTGCTCCTCCACATTACCAAGAACTCTACCGTTAACCCTATATTCCGCATTCATATTTGTCCTTCCAAAATGGACAACCTCACACTTTTCAGGGTTAAACTCCATCTGCCACTTCTCAGCCCAGCTCTGCATCCTATCTATGTCTCTTTGCAGCCGACAACAGCCCTCCTTACTATCCACAACTCCACCAATCTTCGTATCGTCTGCAAATTTACTGACCCACCCTTCAACTCCCTCATCCAAGTCATTAATGAAAATCACAAACAGCAGAGGACCCAGAACTGATCCCTGCGGTACGCCACTGGTAACTGGGATCCAGGCTGAATATTTGCCATCCACCACCACTCTCTGACTTCTATCGGTTAGCCAGTTCGTTATCCAACTGGCCAAATTTCCCACTATCCCATGCCTCCTTACTTTCTGCATAAGCCTAACATGGTGAACTTTATCAAATGCCTTACTAAAATCCATGTACACTACATCCACTGCTTTACCTTCATCCACATGCTTGGTCACCTCCTCAAAGAATTCAATAAGATTTGTAAGGCAAGACCTACCCCTCACAAATCCGTGCTGACTATCCCTAATCAAGCAGTGTCTTTCCAGATGCTCAGAAATCCTATCCTTCAGTACCCTTTCCATTACTTTGCCTACCACCGAAGTAAGACTAACTGGCCTGTAATTCCCAGGGTTATCCCTAGTTCCTTTTTTGAACAGGGGCACGACATTCGCCACTCTCCAATCCCCTGGTACCACCCCTGTTGACAGTGAGGACGAAAAGATCATTGCCAACGGCTCTGCAATTTCATCTCTTGCTTCCCATAGAATCCTTGGATATATCCCGTCAGGCCCGGGGGACTTGTCTATCCTCAAGTTTTTCAAAATGCCCAACACATCTTCCTTCCTGACAAGTATTTCCTTGAGCGTACCAATCTGTTTCACACTGTCCTCTCCAACAATATCGCCCCTCTCATTTGTAAATACAGAATAAAAATACTCATTCAAGACCTCTCCTATCTCTTCAGACTCAATACAAAATCTCCCGCTACTGTCCTTGATCGGACCTACCCTCGCTCTAGTCATTCTCATATTTCTCACATATGTGTAAAAGGCCTTGGGGTTTTCCTTGATCCTACCCGCCAAAGATTGTTCATGCCCTCTCTTAGCTCTCCTAATCCCTTTCTCCAGTTCCCTCCTGGCTAGCTTGTATCCCTCCAATGCCCTGTTTGAACCTTGTTTCCTCAGCCTTACATAAGTCACCTTTTTCCTCTTAACAAGACATTCAACCTCTCTTGTCAACCATGGTTCCCTCACTCGACCATCTCTTCCCTGCCTGACAGGGACATACATATCAAGGACACGTAGCACCTGTTCCTTGAACAAGTTCCACATTTCACTTGTGTCCTTCCCTGCCAGCCTATGTTCCCAACTTATGCACTTCAATTCTTGTCTGACAACATCGTATTTACCCTTCCCCCAATTGTAAACCTTGCCCTGTTGCACGTACCTATCCCTCTCCATTACTAAAGTGAAAGTCACAGAATTGTGGTCACTATCTCCAAAATGCTCCCCCACTAACAAATCTATCACTTGCCCTGGTTCATTACCCAGTACTAAATCCAATATTGCCCCTCCTCTGGTCGGACAATCTACATACTGTGTTAGAAAAGCTTCCTGGGCACACTGCACAAACACCACCCCATCCAAACTATTTGATCTAAAGAGTTTCCACTCAATATTTGGGAAGTTAAAGTCGCCCATGACTACTACCCTATGACTTCTGCACCTTTCCAAAATCTGTTTCCCAATCTGTTCCTCCACATCTCTGTTACTATTGGGGGGCCTATAGAAAACTCCTAACAAGGTGACTGCTCCTTTCCTATTTCTGACTTCAACCCATACTACCTCAATAGGGTGATACTCCTCGAACTGCCTTTCTGCAGCTGTTATACTATCTCTAATTAATAATGCCACCCCCCCCACCTCTTTTACAACCCTCCCTAATCTTATTGAAACATCTATAACCAGGGACCTCCAACAACCATTTCTGCCCCTCTTCTATCCAAGTTTCCGTGATGGCCACCACATCGTAGTCCCAAGTACCGATCCATGCCTTAAGTTCACCCACCTTATTCCTGATGCTTCTTGCGTTGAAGTATACACACTTCAACCCATCTCCGTGCCTGCAAATACTCTCCTTTGTCAGTGTTCCCTTCCCCACTGCCTCATTACATGCTTTGGCGTCCTGAATATCGGCTACCTTAGTTGCTGGACTACAAATCCGGTTCCCATTCCCCTGCCAAATTAGTTTAAACCCTCCCGAAGAGTACTAGCAAACCTCCCTCCCAGGATATTGGTGCCCCTCTGGTTCAGATGCAACCCGTCCTGCTTGTACAGGTCCCACCTTCCCCAGAATGCGCTCCAATTATCCAAATACCTGAAGCCCTCCCTCCTACACCATTCCTGCAGCCACGTGTTCAACTGCACTCTCTCCCTATTCCTAGCCTCGCTATCACGTGGCACCGGCAACAAACCAGAGATGACAACTCTGTCTGTCCTGGCTTTCAACTTCCAGCCTAACTCCCTAAACTTGTTTATTACCTCCACACCCCTTTTCCTCCCTATGTCGTTGGTACCAATGTGCACCACGACTTCTGGCTGCTCACCCTCCCCCTTAAGGATCCTGAAGACACAATCCGAGACATCCCTGGCCCTGGCACCCGGGAGGCAACATACCTTCCGGGAGTCTCGCTCGCGACCATTGAATCTCCTACAACTATTGCTTTTCTATTCTCCCCCCTTCCCTTCTGAGCCCCAGAGCCAGACTCCGTGCCAGAGACCTGACCGCTAGGGCCTTCCCCCGGTAGGTCATCCCCCCCCAACAGCATCCAAAATGGTATACTTGTTTTGAAGGGGAACGGCCACGAGGGATCCCTGCACTGTCTGCCTGTTTGTTTTTTTCCCCCTGACTGTAACCCAGCTATTCTTGTCCTGTACCTTGGGTGTGGTTACCTCCCTGTAACTCTTCTCAATCACCCCCTCTGCCTCCCGGATGATCCGAAGTTCATCCAGCTTCAGCTCCAGTTCCCTAACACGGTCTTTGAGGAGCTGAAGTTGGGTGCACTTCCCGCAGGTATAGTCAGTGGGGACACCGGTGGTATCCCTCACCACCCACATCCTACAGGAGGAGCATGTAACTGGCCTAGCCTCCATCCCCTCTTACCTTAAAGAATATAGCTGCTATGAGGACTAACTAGATCTCCGCCCTCCGACCCTGCTCCCAGTCAGCTACACTTTCTGTAAACTCCTGGCTCTCTTCGCACTCTTTGCGGAAATGTCGGAAACAAAATGAAAGGAGCGCCTTACTCCCTCCTCACCTAACTCCCTCGTTCGTGCCGGAAAGCGGAGCTGAGTCCACAAAAGATCAGCCATGATCACATTGAATGGCGGAGCAGGCTCGAGGGGCCAGATGGCTTTCTCCTAGTTCTTATATTCTTATCTTCTTTTGGTTAACCAATTTTGTATCCAGTCATCCAATTTTCCCTGGAACCCATGTCTCGTAAATTTCTGAATGAGCATACCATGGGGAATCTTATCAAATGCCTTACTGAAATCCATATACACTACATCCACTGCCCGAGCTTCATCAATGTTTCTCGTCACATCCTCAAAGAATTCATGAGGCTTGTGAGGCATGACCTGCCCGTCACAAAGCCATTCTAACTATCTTTAAGCAAACTATGTTTTTCTAAATAATCGTAAATCCTATCTCTCAGAATCCTTTCCAATAATCTGTAAATCCCAGGGATTTCCCTATTCCTTTTTTAAACAGGGTAACAACATTCGCCTCCCTCCAATCATCCGGTACTACTCCAGTGGAGAGTCTGGACGCAAAGATAATGGGCAACGGAGCAGCAATCTCCTCCCTGGCTTCCCGTAGTAACCTTGGGTATATCCCGTCAGGCCCAGGGGACTTATCTATCCTGATGCTTTTCAAAATATCCAGCACATCCTCCTTCTTAATATCATCCTATTTGAGCCTATTAACCTGGTTCACACTGTTCTCATGGGCAACAAAGTCCCTCTCTCCAGTGAATACTGAAATAATATATTCACTTCGGGCCGCCCCTACCTCCTCAGACTCTCGGCACATGTTCCCTCCACTATCCCTGATCGCCCCCACTCTCACTCTTATCATCATTTTATTTCTCACATACGTGTAGAACGCCTTGGGGTTTTCCCGAACCCTTCCCGCCTGGACTTTTTCATGCCCTATTCTAGCTCTCCTCAGTCCATTTTTTATTTCCTTTCTGGCGACCCTGTAACGCTCTAGAGCCGAGTCAGATCCTTGCTTCCTCAACCTTACGTAAGCTTCCTTCTTTCTCTTGACCTGAAGCTCCACTTCTCTTGTCAACCAAAGCTCCTTCCCCTTACCAGTCCTTCCTCGTCTCAGTGGGACAAAACTATTCAGCGCACGCAGCAAATGCTCATTAAACAATCCCCACATTACCGTTGTACATTTCCCCAAGAACAACTGTTCCCAGTTAATGCTCCTAAGTTCCTGTTTAAAACAGCATAATGTCCCCCAATTAAATACCTTCCCATACTGACTGTTCCTCTCCCTTGCCATGACTATGGTACGGGTCAAGGGTTGTGGTCACTGTCACTGAAATGCTCTCTCACCGAGACATCTGAAACCTGGCCTGGTTCGTTGCCAAGCACCAAATCAAATATGGCATAATGAGTCAGGAATCCTTCATCGACACACCTGACAAAATCTGCTCCACAAAACCATTTGCACTAAGGATGTTGCAGTCAATGTTAGGCAATTGGAAGTCACCCACGACGTCTCTGTTACTTCTGCACCTTTTCAAGATCTGCCGCCCAACCTGTTTCTCCAGATATCTGTTGCTATTGGGGGATCTATAGAAGACTCCAAATAAAGTGACGGCTCGTTTCTTGTTTCTGACTTCCACCCATACTGACACAGTAGACAAGCCTTCCTCGATATCTCCGTTTCTGCAGATGTGAAGCACTCGTTCCAGTCGTTTCCCTTACCTCCCACATCCTACAGGAGGAGCCTTAAGTTTCATCCCTTCTGATCCGAATTCCCAAAGTGATGCAAAAGGAAATAAAAGCAAGATTAACACCCGTTAGGCCCTTAAAAATATTGTTGCTACTCTCTAGTGAACCCTCTAAAATTGGTGATTCTGCTGTATGATATAACTATAGCTTGCTGCCCCCTTAAAAAAACCACAACTCTTACCTTGCAGAATATAGCTGAGATTCTGCCCTGTGAACCGGTCGCGAGGCTCCGCCCTCCGGACACTGCTCCCATGATTCCTAGCTGCTCCTGGGGTTCCTGTTAAGGTAAGTTCCCGAGCGACACTATATTTATATTTACCCCCGCCCGTCCTTGCATCGATCTATATATACATCGATTAGAGCGCCCTCTGTCAGCATCCCTTTTGCTTCTCTCAGTAATAATTCTCAACCTCTGTCCATCCTGTTTGTTGCATTATCCTTTCAGTGCCTCTGCCAGTTTGCCCCTCGCCTCCTACACACAGCGCACCATAGTTTCCAATTCAATTCACAATATTCCGAAATTGTTTATTCACATGCAATTTAACCGTGTTACTAATTATTCTGTGTTTGTGGATAATTATATTGTTTATGTAAGACAATGACGGTACATTTGTCAGTTTGTAAGTCAATATTGTCGCACGTTTTTTTATTTCCGTTAACAGATGAACAATCATGTTGTTGCTTCACCCATTCGGTTGCACATCTCTCAATACAATTCAGAAGTTACTGATTGAATGAAGCAATCCTGATATAACTGAATTGAAAGGACTGTGGATTTTCGATTCTGCTGTCATGTCGAGGCAAAGAGCAAAACAGGCGTCTAATTAATGTCATCTCCCACTTTGTTTTGGATTGGATTGGATTTGTTTATTGCCTCTTGTACCGAGGTACAGTGAAAAGTATTTTTCTGCGAGTATCTCAACAGTTCATTAAGTACATGGGAAGAAAAGGGAATAAAAGAAAATCCATAATAGAGCAACACGAGGTATATAATCTAACTGCATAAGCGCCGGCATCGGATGAAGCATACAGGGGTGTAGCGTTAATGAGGTCAGTCCATAAGAGTGTCGTTTAGGAATCTGGTGACAGCGGGGTAGAAGCTGTTTTTGAGACTGTTCGTGCGTGTTCTCAGACTTCTGTAGCTCCTGCCCCATGGAAGAAGTTGGAAGAGTGAGTAAGCCGGGTGGGAGGGGCCTTTGAGTATGCTGCCCACTTTCCCTAGGCAGCGGGAGGTGTAGATAGACTCAATGGATGGGAGGGTGGTGTCCACGACTCTCTGCAGTTTCGGTCCTGGGCCGAGCAGTTGCCATACCAGCCTGTGATGCAGCCAGATAGGATGCTTTCTATGGTGCATCTGTAAAAGTTGGTAAGGGTTCATGTGGACATGCCGAATTTCCTTAGTTTCCTCAGGAAGTATAGGCGCTGTTGTGCTTTCTTGGTGGTAGCGTTGACGTGGGTGGACAAGGACAGATTTTTGGAGATGAGCACCCCGAGGAATTAGAAACTGCTAATCATCTCCACCTCGGCCCCATTGATGCTGACAGGGGTGTGTACAGTACTTTGCTTCCTGAAGTCAATGACCAGCTCTTTAGTTTTGCTGGCATTGAGGATGCGATTGTTTCTGTTTAAAATACCTGCAGAAATATGTAATTTGTTATCCTCCGTGTTTCCTATCACATTTTCCAAAACTTAATTTCGGATATTGTAAGATCTGTTTTCTCTTTCCACATGTATTTCCTTTACAGCATATTATGTTACAAAGCCCTTCCCTTACGGGTCTTCTTCTACTGATGTCTACTTATTATCTTCATGTTCTATTTCTCATTCTAATTTAGTATCTATTAGTCAGTTATCATTTTGATCTATCATTCTGTACGCCCACTATCTACATTACCGTCACTTCGCCATTTGGTTACTGTATTTCTCTCTGCTTATCGTTCCTTCGAGTTCATATTCCCTTATCCTCATCGATATCAGTCACCAACCATTTAGTTACTAATCTCGCTTTCTCTTCCCCACCCCCTCACTCAATCTCCCACACCCTCGCTCACACACATACCCGTCCTCTCCATCTCTTCCTTTCCTTGTGATATGTAACAAGCAAATGTCAATGTTTTTTGAGGACTAATAATGTTCTTAAATAAAGGTGCTCAGTGGATGCCGATTGTATTCTGTTGCTTCATTGCAAGAAACGATCCTTACTGTGATGTGATGCTAATAAATTAACAATTAGTTTTAGTGGGTATTTCAGCATCGTCTTCAACTCCTCTCGGAACTTCCTCTGTGTCAGGACATAGATTCCCGTGTTAGTACAAGAACTGAAAACCTGAAGCATGCTGGCGACAACCTCCACAATGTAAAGTCTGTCAGTGGTAGAATAAGAATGCACATTAGCAATTCTCTGATAGGTGTAGAATATCACTTGAGTCACCCATAGCAGAAGAAAACTGCTGGATAGACTGAACAGTGAAACAATGGATTTCCTTCGGTTTTCCATCTCTAAGTCCTTGCAATCTTTCACATTACAACTTCCTCTGAATCCGCCACACAGCCAGCACTGTCAGTGCTCCCTCCACACAGCCAGCAGTGTCAGTGCTCCCCACACAGCTAGTACTGTCAGTGCTCCCCCCACACAGCCAGCACTGTCAGTGCTCCCACCACACAGCCAGCACTGTCAGTGCTCCCACCACACAGCCAGCACTGTCAGTGCTCCCCAACACAGCCAGCACTGTCAGTACTCCCCCCACACAGCCAGCACTGTCAGTGCTCCCCCCCCACAGGCAGCACTTCCAGTGCTCCCCCACAGCCAGCACTGCCTGCGCTATCCCCACAGATAGCACTGTCAGTGCTCCCGCCCCGCACAGCCAGGACTGCCTGTGCAGCCCCACACGTATCCAGAACCGAGTGCTACTCCCAACGCAGCCAGCACTGCTAGTGCTACCCAACTGCCAGCACTGCCAGTGCTCCCCACAGCTAGTACTGCCTGTGCTCCCCCACAGCCTGCACCGCCAGTGATCCCACAGCCAGCGCTCCCCACATCCAGCGCTCCCTCAACACAAATCCAGCACTGCCACTGCTCCCCACACAGCCAGCGCTCCCTCCCCCACAGCCATTACTGCCATTGGTCGCACACAAAGCCAGCATTGCCAGTACTCCCCGACAGCCAGTATTTCCTGTGCACCCCCCACACAGCCAGCACTGCCAGTGCTCCCCACAGCCAGCAATGCCAGTGCGCACCCCCATAACCAGCACTGCCAATGCTCCCACACAAAGTCAACATTGCCAGTTCTCCCCCACAGCCAGCACTGCCTGTGCACACCCCACACAGCCATCATTGCCAGTGCTCCCCTACAGCAAGCACTGCCACTACTCCCCATAACCAGCACTGCCAGAGATCCTCCCCACAACCAGCACTGCCAGTGCTCCCCTCACAGCCAGCACTTGCAGTGCTCCCCCCAAGCCAACACTTCCAGTGCTCCCCCTCACTGCCATCACATCCAGTGCTCCCCACAGCAAGCACTGCCACTGCCCCCCACAGCCAGCACTGCTAGTTCTCCGCCTCACAGCCAGCCCTGCCAGTGCTCCCACACCCAGCACTCTTGGTGCTCCCCACAGCCAGCACTTCCAGTGCTGCCCCCATTGCCAGCACTGCCAATGCTCCCACCAAATGCTAGCACATGCAGTGCTCAGCTCCACAGCTAGCACTGCCAGTGTTCCCACAGCCAGCACTGCCAGTACTCCGCCACTTATCCAGCAGCCAGTGCTACCCCAACACAGCCAGCACTGCCAGCAGTCCCCACACAGCCACCGCTCCCTCCCCCACGCAGCCAGCACTGCCAGTGCTCCCCCACAACCAGCAGTGCCATTGCTGCAAACGACCAGCAGTGACAGTGCTCCACCCCCCTACAGCCAGCACTGCCAGTACCCACCCCCACAGCCAGCACTTCGAGTGCCTCTCCACACCCAGTACTGCCAGTGCTCCCCACACACATCCTACACTGCCAGTGCTCCCACACACAGACAGCAATGCCTGTGCTCCCCCACAAGTCCAGCACTGGCAGTGCTCCCCCACAAGGCCAGCACTGGCAGTGATCCCCCACAGCCAGCTCTGTCAGTGCTCCCCACAGCCTTCGCTCCCTCCCCCACAGCCAGCACTGCCAGTGCTCCTGTACTCCCACATCCAGCACTGCCAGTGCTCCCACAGCCAGCCCTCCCAGTGCTCCTCACACAGCCAGTATTGCCTGTGCTCCCCTATCCACCCAGCACTGCCGGTGCAACCCCACAACCAGTACTGTCAGTGCTCCGCAACCTCCCGAAAGCCAGGACAGCCAGTGCTACCCACATCCAGCACTGCCAGTACTCCCGAACACCCCACAACCAGCACTGCCAGTGCTGATCCCCCTACAGCCAGCACTGCCAGTGCTCCCCACACATCCAGCACTGCCGGTGCCAACCCACCCCCGCAGCCAGCACTGCCAGTGCCACCCCCCACAGCCAGCACTGCCAGTGCTCCCCACACATCCAGCACTGCCGGTGCCACCCCCCCCCCCCCCCCGCAGCCAGCACTGCCAGTGCCACCCCCCACAGCTTGCAATGCCAGTGCTCCCCACCACAGCCAGCACTGCCAGTGCCCTCCCCCCAAACACAGCCAGCACTGCCAGTGCTCCCACACATCCAGCACTGGCAGTGCCCCCCAGTCAGCACTGTCAGTGCCCTCCACCCGCAGCCAGCACTGGCAGTGCCACAACCCCCCACCCCCCACAGCCAGCAGTACCAGTGCTCCCCACAGCCAGCACAGCCAGTGCTCCCTACATCCAGCACTGCAAGTGCCCCCCCCCCCCCCCCACAGCCAGCACTGCCAGTGCTCCCCAAAGCAAGCACTGCCAGTGCTCCCCACACAATTGTCAGCAGCGGTTGGAGATGCTGAGTGGCTGAGGGGCTGTCACAGCGGCTGGAGCACCTGATTGGTTGAGAGGCTGTCAGTCAACCACTGGAGCTGCTGATTAACTCAAAGGTTGTCAGTCAGGCGTTAGAGCTGCTGATTGGCTGAGATGCTGTCAGTCTGTGGCTGGAGCTGCTGATTTGCTGAGAGGCTGTGAGTCAACGGCTGGAGCTTTTGATTGGCTGAGACGCTGTCAGTCTGGCGCTACACCTACTGATTGGCTGAGAGGCTGTGAGTCAGCGACTGGAGATCCTGATTGGCTGAGGTGCTGTCAGTCGGGCGCTGGTGTTCATGATTGGCTGAGAGGTTGTGAGTCAGCGGCTGTAGCTCCTGGTTGGCTGAACGGCTGTCAATCAGTGGCTGGAACTCCTGATTGGCTGAGAGGCTGTCAGTCAGCGAGTGGAGCTCCTGATTGGCTGAGATGCTGTCAGTCAGTTTTATTTTCTCATTAATTTAATAATTGATTTAACCGGATATTTCACCGCGATCTTTATCTGCTCCCTGAACCTGGACTGAGTAACCACATAAATAAATGTGTTTGTGCAGCAATTTAAATCCTGCAGCATAAATCCGACTTGTTGTAAATTATATTGAGGAAGGGTGATATAATATAATCCTCTCACATCCATATAGAAAAATTTAATAACAGACACGGTCCAGAGGAGGATGAAAGTCCCGGAGATGCTGAAGAGTAAAATCATTGACTTCCTTCTGCTCTCCATCTCTGGGTCAGTGCGATTGTCTCCCTGACTCTGAGCCCTCAGTGCCTTCCGGACCCGACTGCTGAGTAAAATGTGTCTGACTGTCAGAGCGTTGATGAACAGGATTGAGCAGAACGGCATCAATGGGGTTAAAACCTGATCAAACCAGGAATATCCACCCCATCCCGGGTCAGTGTAATAGCTGCTCTTTGTGTCACAGCCCCACTGGACATTGTCGAATATCTCCCTAGGTTCCAATGTAAAGTACTGGGGGATGTTTTTCACACAGAGCAGGAGGCCGCTTGTGGACAGAACCACAGCCGCAGTTTTCCCGGTGCAATATTTAGTTTTCAGTTTCTGGCAGCAAATGGCCACAAATCGATCAAAGGAGAAAGTGAGGGTGAACCAGACAGAACAGTCCCTGGCTGCAAAGATCAGGGCACCCTTAACACTACACACAGGGGTGAGGGACAGGAAATTCCCGGGGAAATAATAACCATTGATCCTGTTCAGTATGGGATTAGTGATAATAAACAGCAGATCCGCCGTTGCCATGGCCACCAGGTAGCGAGTGGTGCAGGTAGAGAGACCACACTTCCCCCGACACAGAATCACAATTCCCAGTATATTAACTGTCAGCGAGAGAAAGGAGAGACGCGGGAAATTACTGGGTAATGAATTCCCTTTCTGAACCAGGACATAATTTCAGCATCAATATAGTGGGCAGTGGGTGGTGGGGTTGTCGGGAGAGGAGTGGGCACAGAGATAAACATTGCAGAGAGGGAAGTAGGAAATGTAGCTCGAGTGTTAAAGATGGGGAATGGGGGGAAAGTGTGAATTGCAGCCCTGTCAGTTTGATGGCAGTGGTAGGAAAATGTTTATAATTCAGATACCTTTGCGAGAGGTTACATTTCTCATTTAGTCTGATTTACAGGATTCACTCAGGCCGGCCAGGTTTCCCAAACCGGATACAAACATACCAGAGATTGTCATCCCAGCTCAATTACTGGACCACACCCCGGAATGGACCGTTGCCTGGACTGGATTTCTGATGGGCTTGGACCCCATTCCTGGTTTATTTGAATAATCCACGATCAATGGAAACAATAAAACAAACGCAGGACCTTCCCACTTCATAACCATGGCAGGAATAGAAATATAGAATGTACAGTGCAAAAGGAGGCCATTCGGCCCATCAAGTCTGCACTGGCCCTTGGAAAGAGAAAACCAGTTCAGCCCACCCCATCCCCATAACCCAGTGACCCTATCTAAATTGTTTGGAAACGAAACAAAATTTATCTTGGCGAATCCACATAACCTGCACATCTTTGGACTGTGGGAGGAAACCGGAGCACCCTGAGGTAACCCACGCAGACACGGGGGAGAAAGTCCAGATTCCGCACAGACAGTGACCCAAGCCGGGAATCGAAACTGGGACCCTGGAGCTGTGAATGCTACCGTGCAGCCCAGCTTGTCCAGAATAGAGTCTGTCCAGTCTCCAGAACATCCCGAGGGATCACCCCTCCAAGGTTTAGTGATTCGTAAAGTACCCGCTCCCAGGAATCCCCCATTGCCATGTCTCGAACATCCCAACATCACTGTTCCCACGAATCCATCCTCTCCCTGTTTGAAAACAATCCCTGCCAAGCTTTTCTCAGGAATATTCCCGCTCCGTCATTGGACATTCCCCAGGGTTCACTTGGCCGGAATAGACTCTCTCCAGATTCGGACTCATTGCATTCGACAAAAAAGTAGGAACATTCCAAAACAAGAGCGTTAAGGTGGAGGAGAAAGTTTCCTGACTAAAGCAGTTGAAATTAAAGTTACGTCCTGCGGGCACCATGAGACGAGAGGTGGTAAAGGGACAGTTGTTGCACCGTCTGTGATTGCAGGGGAAGGTGCTGCGGGAAGGGAAAGGAGTGTGGGGTATGATGGGGAAGTGGACATGGGTGTCGACGAGGGAGGGTTACCTGAGGAATTCAGAAATTGAGGAGGGTGGTTGGAGAGAGGTGAAGATGTGTTTCATGGTAATATCATGCTGGAGTTGGCAGAAATGGAGGAGGATTTGCCTTTCAATTGGGAGGCTGATGGTGTGGAAAGTGAGGAGAGGGAGACACTATCATGTTTCCGGGAGGGAGGGGGATGTGTGAGGACAGAGGTGTGAGAAATGAATTGAACACGATTGAGAGCCCTGTTAACAAAGGAAGGTTGTGGGGACAGCCCGGTTAAGGAAAAGACAGACCTGCCAGACGGGCTATTTTCGAAGACGCCATCATCAGAACAGAGGCGATGGAGGAGGAGAAAGTGGGAGAATGGACATAGAACATAGAACATTGCAGCGCAGTACAGGCCCTTCGGCCCTCGATGTTGCGCCGACCTAAGAAACAACTCTAAAGCCCAGCTACACTATTCCCTTGTCGCCCATATGTCTATTCAATGACCATTTGAATGCCCTTCGTGTTGCCGAGTCCACTACTGTTGCAGGCAGGGCATTCCACGCCCTTAGTACTCTCTGAGTAAAGAACCTACCTCTGACATCTGTCTTATATCTATCTCCGCTCAATTTAAAGCTATGTCCCCTCGTGCTAGACATCACCATCCGAGGAAAAAGGCTCTCACTGTCCACCCGATTCAATCCTCTGATCATCTTGTATGCCTAAATTAAGTCACCGATTAACCTTCTTCTCGCTAACGAAACCAGCCTCAAGTCCCTCAACTTTTCCTCATAAGATTTTCCCTCCATACCAGGCAACATTCTGGTAAATCTCTTCTGCCATACCAGGCAACATTCTGGTAAATCTCTTCTGCACCCTTTCCAATGCTTCCACATCCTTCCTCTAATGCGGCGACCAGAATTGCACGCAATACTCCAAATGCGGCCGCACCGGAGATTTGCACAGCTGCAACATGACCTCATGGCTCCGAAAATCAATCCCTCTACCAATAAAAGCTAACACACCGGACACCTTCTTAACAACCCTCTCAACCTGGGTGGCAACTTTCAGGGATCTATGTACATGGACATCGAGATCTCCCTGCTCATCCACATTGCCAAGGATCTTACCATTAGCCCAGTACACTTTCTTCCTGTTATTCCTTCCAAAATGAATGACCTCACAATTTTCTGCATGAAACTCCATTTGACACCTCTCCGCCCAGCGCTGCAGCTTATCTATGTTCCTCTGTAACTTGTAACATCCTTCCGCAATGTCCACAACTCCACCGACTTTAGTGTCGACTTTAATCAGATGCAGTCTTTATTGGAAGCAGGGAATGAGGATCTGTACACAACCCTTGTGTTGGGGAAAGGAGGTGAAGAGGGATTGGACATCCATTGTGAAGATTAGGCGGTTAGGGCCGGGGAAATGGACCTAGTTTATAGGAAATACGGCACCAGAGGAATCAGGAATCATAGAATCCCCACAGTGCAGAAGGAGGTAATTCGGCCCATTAAGCCTGTACCAAACCTATGAAAGAGAACCTTATCCAAGCTCACTCCCCCGCCTATCTCATTAACCCCTTAATCTAACCTAAACCTCTTTTTGGACACTACGGAATAATTTAGCATGGTCAATCCACCTAACCAGGACTGTGGGAGGCAACCGGAGCACCCGGAGGAAACCCACACAGACAGGGAGAAAAAGTGCAGTCTCCACACAGACAGTCACCCAAGGTGGGAATTGATCCGGAGACCCTGGTGCTGTGAGGCAGCAGTGCAAACCACTGTGTCACTGTGCCACTAATGTCTTTGGGAAGGGGCAGAAGAGGGTAAAGCGGGTGGAATCAAGATTGGAAGAAATGATCTTGGAGGGGCTGGAACAGGCCGAAATAATGGGTGTACTGGGACTTTCCTGTCTGTGGATTTTGGGAAGGAGGTAGAAGCGGGAGGTTGATGCAGGATGTGTGGTATTGTGTGGTTATCATGTCCGAGGCTGTGGACAGAAGATATCCATAGTCGAGGAGGTCAGTGAAAGCCCTGGAAACAATATCATGATGTTTGGTGGTGTGCTGCTGGTCCAGGGGGAGGTAGCAGGATGGGTCTGAGAGTTGACGGTCAGCCTCTGTGAGGAAGAGGTCAGGACACCAGACAATAATGGCACCACCCTTGTGAACAGCTTAGATCACCAGGCCAGGGTTCGATATTCGAGAGAGGATTGGAGCAAGTTTAGAGTGAGTAGGGGTAGAGTTGGCGAGAGGCACAGAGAAATTGAGACGGTCGATGATCTCAATGAAAAGATCAAGAGCTGATCGGAGGCCAATGGGTGGGGTCCAGGTAGAGGGAGATTACTGGAGGCGGATGGATTTCAACAACAAATTTTCATAAAATAGACAGAAACAGCAGAGACAATATTATCTATTCACTGATCATCATCAGAATAATTACCAAAGAATTGAAAAGCAGAAGTCGGTCTCTGTTATTCTTGAATTTAGAACAGAATATAATCAAATCTTCCAGTCACAATGTCAACAGTTGGAAACATGGAATTAGAAGTCTGAGTTAAAAGGAATCCAGTAACACAGAGTATACTAAATAGTCTGCACATATTCCAAAGTCAACATTATTCCTGACACATTTCATCCAATTATTTCAATAACTACCAGAAATAATAGATCTGAGTAGTCTGATAGATGTTAAACAATTGGATTTTCTAAAGGCCGTCAGTAATATCCGACATAGCAGACTGAGGGGTCATCTCAGAGCCAGTGGAGTTAGGGGACACAGCAGCAGAATGGACACATGCTGGCGACACACACAGAAAACAGGGAGAGGAGTTAAAGGGATTTAGGCTGGTTGGTGGAAGGTGGGAAGTGGTGTTCCACAAGGATCAGCACTGGGATCACTCTCCTTCACCATTCCCATCAACAGTATGGGATCGGGAAGCAGAATGATAATTACACAATTTACAGACAAAATCACATTGAGAGTGATAGTGAAAACAGAGGAAGAATACAACTAATTACAGACACACATCATCATTAATTATGAATTTGCAAAGTGGGTATTTCAATGGGAGATTAATGTTCTGACAGATCAGTGTCCGCTGCTGCATTTTGATCAGAACAATAAATCCCCCAATCACTCCATGGAACACTCGTGTGTGAATGGACTGGAGGGGTTTCTGGGTTCAGCTGAATAGATTCACAAATCGTGTGAAGCAGAAAAACAATATATAAACACCCATAAAAATTGATCAAACATGTGTGTTCATTTCAGGATGAATAGAATTGAGAACATATCACAAAACCTATTGGAATACTGCACTGTTGTGGGTTTTACGAAATATTAGAGTGTGGGTGATATCTGTTCGTGTTAGAGTAGATCAACAGAGAACAGAAATAGGGATATTTCACTTCATACAATAAATATAAACATCTTCAAAACACAGCCAAACTCTTCCTGTTTTCAACCTATTCCAAAGTTAAAACACACAGAGAGAACTCCACAGAATGGAGCGGCCACTCCCCAATAAAATACATCATTTCAAAATAGAACCAACTAATTTCAGTCCAGTTACTCACCCACACACAATACAATTCCACACGGACAGATAGTCCCAGTAATAGATAGATAATTGGATCAGATATTTCACTCTGGTGAGAGACCCACATTCAGTACAATCCTAAACTGACAGATACTTCCAGTAATCCTTGTTCACTGCTGTCAGATATTTCAAACTGATTAGTGATCCACCGTCAGTGTGATTTCATTCTTACTCCCACTAAACCTTTCTTCAGAGAGATTGCCTTCACTGAGATCCAATTTAACATTATACAAGATTCCACTCAATATGACAACTTTATTGATCAGCGATCCCGTGAGTTACAAACAGTTTTATTGTTAGTTGATGAAATGGATTCAAACCATAGACATTATTAACGAGATTTGAATTAAGTAAATTATATCGTTGACCAGGTGTCTGTGTAACAGTGAGCCCGAGATCAGGCTCAGATATTTTCAGTCAGAGTTTAAAATCATAGAGCCGCTCACACAAAGATTTACACAACTTCAATGGTGACAGTCACTTACCAGGAACACCAACAATTGCAAGGATTGGGTAGAATACTTTATCAGCAGTCTGAATTGGATAAAGCATTTTCACGGTGAAGTGATGTGCCCCTTCCTGCGATAGGCAATCTCTCTGTCTGAAACTCTGAGGTTATATATTCTCCAAGATTTTAATAAATGCCCTGTGGAACCACCTCAGGGATATTGAGGTTGTGACATCGTTTAACTTATTTTTCAAAGATGTGAACAAACAGATTCCGAGATTTGGTTCAGTGAAAGCAAATATTATTTTTGTTAGTGAGTGACCTCTTTCCAAACACTGGACTGTGTTTATCACATTGTTCAGCTAACATTAACAGATAGGATGCTGTCCACTCAGACGCCATCAGTCCCATCTCTACATCTCATATTTTTTCAGTGATATCCCTCACTCCACTGTGACCATTCAGTGATTCAGTTCTTATTCTCAGTGTGTTTCTCTGGGTGGTTCCACTGCACGCTGGGGTGAAGCTGCCTCTGTAACTGTGACCATTCAGTGATTTAGTTCCAATTGTCAGTGTGTTTCTCTGGGTGGTTCCACTGCACTCTGGGGCGTAGCTGTCTCTTAACTGTGACAATTCAGTGATTCAGTTCCAATAGTCAGTGCGTTTCTCCGGGTGGTTCCACAGCACTCTGGGGTGTAGCTGTCTCTAACTGTGACCATTCAGTGATTCAGATCATATTGTCAGAGTGTTTCTCTGGGTGGGTTCACTGCACTCTGGGGTGTAGCTGTCATTGTAACTGAGACCATTCAGTAATTCAGTTCCAATTGTCAGTGTGTTTCTCTGGGTTGGTCCACTGGACCCTGGGGTGTAGCTGTCTCTGTAAATGTGACCATTCAGTGATTCAGTTCCAATTGTCAGTGTGTTTCTCTGGGTGGGTCCACTGCACTCTGGTGAGTAGTTGCCTCTGTAACTGTGACAATTCAGTAATTCAGTTCCAATTGTCAGTGTGTTTCTCTGGGTGGTTCCATCGCACTCTGGGGTGTAGCTGTCTCTGTAACTGTGACAATTCAGTAATTCAGTTCCAATTGTCAGTGTGTTTCTCTGGGTGGTTCCAGCGCACTCTGGGGTGTAGCTGTCTCTGTAACTGTGACCATTAAGTGATTCAGTTCCAATTGACAGTGTGTTTCTCTGGGTGGTTCCACTGCACTCTGGGGTGTAGGTGTCTCTGTAAATGTGACCATTCAGTGATTCAGTTCCAATTGTCAGTGTGTTCCTCAGGGTGGTTCTACTGCACTATGGGGTGTAGCTGCCTCTGTAACTCTGACCATTCTGTGATTCAGTTCGAATTGTCAGTGTGTTTCTCTGGATGGTTACACTGCACTCTGGGGTGTAGCTGTCTCTGTAACTGACCATTCAGTGATTCAGTTCTAATTGTCAGTGTCTTTCTCTGGGTGGCTGCACTGCACTCTGGGGTGTAGCTGTCTCTGTAACTGTGACCATTCAGTGATTCAGATCATATTGTCAGTGTGTTTCTCTGGGTGGGTTCACTGCACTCTGGGGTGTAGCTGTCACTGTAACTCAGACCACTCAGTGATTCAGTTCCAATTGTCAGTGTGTTTCTCTCGGTGGTTCCATTGCACTCTGGGGTGTAGCTGCCTCGGTAACTGTGACCATTCAGTGATTCAGTTCCAATTGTCGGTGTGTTCTCTCGGTGGTCCAACTGTACTCTGGGGTTTAGCTGTCTCTGTTACTGTGGCCATTCAGTGATTCAGTTCCAATTGTCAGTGTGTTTCTCTGGGTGGTTCCACTGCACTCTGGGGTGTAGCTGTCTCTGTAACTGTGACCATTCAGTTCCAATTGTTAGTGTGTTCCTCTGGGTGGATATACTGCACACTGGGGTGTAGCTGTCTCTGTAACTGTGACCATTCAGTGATTCAGTACCAATTGTCAGTGTGTTTCTCTGGGTGGTTCCACTGCACTCTGGGGTGTAGCTGTCTCTGTAACTGTGACCATTCAGTGATTCAGTTCCAATTGTCAATGTGTTTCTCTGGGTGGGTTCACTGTACTCTGGGGTGTAGCTGCCTCTGTAACTGTGACCATTCAGTGATTCAGTTCCAATTCTCAGTGAGTTCCTGTGGGTGGTTCAACTGCACTCTGGGTTGTAGCTGTATCTAACAGTGACCATTCAGAGATTCAGTTCCAATTGTCAGTATGTTTATGTGGGTGGATCCACTGCACTCTGGGGCATAGCTGTCACTAACTGTGACCATTAATGATTCAGTTCCAGTTGTCAGTGTGTTTCTCTGGGTGGTTCCACTGCACTCTGGGGTGTAGATGACTCTGTAACTGTGACCATTCAGTGATTCAGTTCCAATTGTCAGTGTGTATCTCTAGGTGGTTCCACTGCACTATTGGGTGTAGCTGACTCTGTAACTCTCACCATTCAGTGATTCAGTTCCAATTGTCAGTGTGTTTCTCTGGGTGGTTCCACTGTACTCTGGGGTGTAGCTGACTCTGTAACTGTGACCATTCAGTGATTCAGTTCCAATTGTCAGTGTGTATCTCTAGGTGGTTCCACTGCACTCTGGGGTGTAGCTGACTCTGTAACTGTGACCATTCAGTGATTCAGTTCAAATTGTCAGTGTGTTTCTCTGGGTGGTTCCACTGCACTCTGGGATGTAGCTACCTTTCTAACTGAGACTATTCACTGATTCAGTTCCAATTGTCAGTGTGTATCTCTAGGTGGTTCCACTGCACTCTGGGGTGTAGCTGACTCTGTAACTGTGACCATTCAGTGTTTAGTTCCAAATGTCAGTGTGTTTCTCAGGGTGCTTCCACTGCAATCTGATATGTAGCTGCCTCTGTAACTGTGACCATTCAGTGATTCAGTTCCAATTGTCAATGTTTTTCTCTGGGTGGTTCCTCTGCACTCTGGGGTGTAGCTGACTCTGTTACTGTGACCATTCAGTGATTCAGTTCAAATTGTCAGTGTTTTTCTCGGGGTGGTTCCACTGCACTCTGGGGTGTGGCTGCCTCTGTAACTGTGTCCATTCAGTGATTCTGTTCCAATTGACATTGCGTTACTCTGTGTGGTTCCAGTGCCCTCTGGGGTGTAGCAGCCTCTGTAATTGTGACCATTCAGTGATTCAGTTCCAATTGTCAGTGTGTTTCTCTGAGTTGTTCCACTGCACTCTGGGGTGTAGCTGCCTCTGTAACTCTGACCATTCAGTGATTCAGTTCCAATTGTCAGTGTGTTTCTCTGGGTGGTTCCACTGCACTCTGGGGTGTAGCTGTCTCTGTAACTGAGACCATTCAGTGATTCAGTTCCAATAGTCAGTGTGTTTCTCTGGGTGGTTCCACGGCACTCTGTGGTGTAGCTGTCTGTGTAACTGATACCATTCAGTCATTCAGTTCAAATTCTCATTGCATTAGTCTGTGTGGTTCCAGTGCCCTCTGGGGTGTAGCAGCCTCTGTAACTGTGACCATTCAGTGATTCAGTTACAATTGTCACTGTGTTTCACTGGGTGGTTCCACTGCGCTCTGGGGTGTAGCTGTCCCTGTAACTGTGACCATTCAGTGATTCAGTTCCAATTGTCAGTGTGTTTCTCTGGGTGGTTCCACTGTTGTCTGGGGTGTAGCTGTCTCTGTAACTGTGACCATTCAGTGATTCAGTTCCAATGGTCAGTGTGTTTCTCTGGGTGGTTCCACGGCACACTGTGGTGTAGCTGTCTCTGTAACTGTGACAATTCAGTGATTCAGTTCCAAACATCAGTGTGTTTCTCTGGGTGGTTCCACGGCACACTGGGGTGTAGCTGTCACTGTTACAGTGACCATTCAGTGATTCAGTCCAAATTGTCAGTGTGTTTCTCTGGTTGGTTACACTGCACTCTGGGGTGTAGTTGGCTTTGTATCTGTGACCATTCAGTGATTCATTCCCAATTGTCAGTGTGTTTCTCTGGGTGGTTCCACTGTACTCTGGGCTGTGGCTGCCTCTGTAACTGTGTCCATTCAGTGATTCAGTTCCAATTGACATTGCGTTACACTGTGTGGTTCCAGTGCCCTCTGGGGTGAGCAGCCTCTGTAACTGTGACCGTTCAGTGATTCATTTCCAATTGTCAGTGTGTTTCTCTGGGTGATTCCACTGCACTCTGGGGTGTAGCTGTCACTGTAACTGAGGCCATTCAGTGAGTCAGTTTCAATTGTCAGTGTGTTTCTCTGGGTAGGTTCACTGCACTCTGGGGTGTAGCTGTCTGTGTAACTGACACCATTCAGTGATTCAGTTCCAAGTGTCAGTGTGTTTCTCTATATGGTTCCACTGCACTCTGGGTTGTAGCTGTCTCTATCTGTGACCATTCAATGATTTAGTTCCAATTGTCAGTAAGTTTCTGATGGTGGTTCCACTGAATTCTGGGATGTAGCTGCCTCTGTAAATATGACCATTCAGAGAATCAGTTCCAATTGTCAGTGTGTTTCTCTGGGTGGTTACACTGCACTCTCGGGTTTACCTGCCTCTGTAACTGTGACCATTCAGTGATTCAGTTCCAATTGTCAGTGTGTATCTCTAGGTGGTTCCACTGCACTCTGGGGTGTAGCTGACTCCGTAACTGTGACCATTCAGTGATTCAGTTCAAATTGTCAGTGTGTTTCTCTGGGTGGTTACACTGCACTCTGGGGTGTACCTGCCTCTGTAACTCTGACCATTCAGTGATTCAGTTCCAATTGTCAGTGTGTTTCTCTGTGTGGTTCCAGTGCACTCTGGGGTGTAGCTGCCTCTGTAACTGTGACCATTTTGTGATTCAGTTCCAATTGTCAGTGTGTTTCTCTGGGTGGTTCCACTGCAGTCTGGGGTGTAGCTGTCTCTGTAACTGTGACCATTCAATGATTCAGTTCCAATTGTCAGTGTGTATCTCTAGGTGGTTCCACTGCACTCTGGGGTGTAGCTGTCTCTGTAACTGTGACCATTCAGTGATTCAGTTCCAATAGTCAATGTGTTTCTCTGGGTGGTTCCACTGCAGTCTGGGGTGTAGCTGTCTCTGTAACTGTGAGCATTCAGTGATTCAGTTCCAATTGTCAGTGTGTTTCTCTGGGTGGTTCCGCTGCACTCTGGGATGTAGCGGCCTCTGTAACTGTGACCATTCAGTGATTCAGTTCCAATTGTCAGTGTGTTTCTCTGGGTGGTTTCACTGCACTCTGGGGTGTAGCTGTCTCTGTAACTGTGACCATTCAGTGATTCAGTTCCAATAGTCAGTGTGCTTCTCTGGTTGGTTACACTGCACTCTGGGGTGTAGTTGGCTTTGTACCTGTGACCATTCAGTGAATCAGTTCCAATTGTCAGTGTGTATCTCTGGGTGGTTCCAGTGCACTCTGTGGTGTACCTGCCTCTGTAACTGTGACCATTCAGTGATTCAGTTCCAATTGTCAGTGTGTATCTCTAGGTTATTCCACTGCAGTCTGTGTTGTAGCTGTCTCTGTAACTGTGACCATTCATTGATTCCGTTACAATTGTCAGTGTGTTTCACTGGGTGGTTCCACTGCACTCTGGGGTGTAGCTGTCCCTGTAACTGTGACCATTCAGTGATTCAGTTCCAATTTTCATTGCATTAGTCTGTGTGGTTCCAGTGCCCTCTGGGGTGTAGCAGCCTCTGTAACAGTGACCATTCAGTGATTCAGTTACACTTGTCAGTGTGTTTCACTGGGTGGTTCCACTGCACTCTGTGATGTAGCATCCTCTCTAACTATGACCATTCAGTGAATCAGTTCCAATTGTCAGTGTGTTTCTCTGGGTGATTACACTGCACTCTGGGGTGTAGCTGCCTCTGTAACTGTGACCATTCAGTGATTCAGTTCCAATTGTCAGTGTGTATCTCTAGGTGGTTCCACTGCACTCTGGGTTGTAGCTGTCTCTGTAACTGTGACTATTCAGTGATTCAGTTCAAATTGACATTGCGTTACACTGTGTGGTTCCAGTGCCCTCTGGAGTGAGCAGCCTCTGTAACTGTGACCGTTCAGTGATTCATTTCCAATTGTCAGTGTGTTTCTCTGGGTGGTTGCACTGCACTCTGGGGTTTAGCTGTCTCTGTAACTGTGACCATTCAGTGATTCAGTTCCAATAGTCAATGTGTTTCTCTGGGTGGTGCCACGGCACTCTGTGGTGTAGCTGTCTCTGTAACTGTGACAATTCAGTGATTCAGTTCCAAAAATCAGTGTGTTTCTCTGGGTGGTTCCACGGCCCTTTGGGGTGTAGCTGTCGCTGTAACAGTGACCATTCAGTGATTCAGTCCAAATTGTCAGTGTGTTCTCTGGTTGGTTACACTGCACTCTGGGGTGTAGCTGTCTCTGTAACTGAGACCATTCAGTGATTCAGTTCCAGTTGTCAGTGTGTTTCTCTGGGTGGTTCCACTGCAGCCTGGGGTGTAGCTGTCTCTGTAACTGTGACCATTCAGTGATTGAGTTCCAATAGTCAGTGTGCTTCTCTGGTTGGTTACACTGCACTCTGGGGTGTAGTTGGCTTTGTACCTGTGACCATTCAGTGATTCAGTTCCAATTGTCAGTGTTTTACTCTGGTTGGTTCCACTGCACTCTGGGCTGTGGCTGCCTCTGTAACTGTGACCATTCAGTGATTCATTTCCAATTGTCAGTGTGTTTCTCTGGGTGGTTCCATTGCACTCTCGGGTGTAGCTGTCTCTAACTGTGACCATTCAGTGATTCAGTTCCAATTGTCAGTGTGTTTCTCTGGGTGGTTCCACTGCAGTCTGGGGTGTAGCTGTCTCTGTAACTGTGACCATTCAGTGATTCAGTACCAATTGTCAGTGTGTTTCACTGGGTGGTTCCACTGCACTCTGGGATGTAGCAGCCTCTCTAACTATGACCATTCAGTGATTCAGTTCCAATTGTCAGTGTGTATCTCTAGGTGTTTCCACTGCACTCTGGGTTGTAGCTGTCTCTGTAACTGTGACCATTCATTGATTCCGTTACAATTGTCAGTGTGTTTCACTGGGTGGTTCCACTGCACTCTGGGGTGTAGCTGTCCCTGTAACTGTGACCATTCAGTGATTCAGTTCCAATTCTCATTCCATTAGTCTGTGTGGTTCCAGTGCCCTCTGGGGTGTAGCAGCCTCTGTAACTGTGACCATTCAGTGATTCAGTTCCAATTGTCAGTGTGTATCTCTAGGTGGTTCCACTGCACTCTGGGGTGTATCTGTCTCTGTAACTGTGACCATTCAGTGATTCAGTTCTAATTGACATTGCGTTACACTGTGTGGTTCCAGTGCCCTCTGGTGTGAGCAGCCTCTGTAACTGTGACCGTGCAGTGATTCATTTCCAATTGTCAGTGTGTTTCTCTGGGTGGTTGCACTGCACTCTGGGATGTAGCTGTCTCTGTAACTGAGACCATTCAGTGATTCAGTTCCAATTGTCAGTGTGTTTCTCTGGGATGTTCCACTGTTGTCTGGGGTGTAGCTGTCTCTGTAACTGTGATCATTCAGTGATTCAGTTGCAATAGTCAGTGTGTTTCTCTTGGTGGTGCCACGGCACTCTGTGGTGTAGCTGTCTCTGTAACTGTGACAATTCAGTGATTCAGTTCCAAAAATCAGTGTGTTACTCTGGGTGGTTCCACGGCACTCTGGGGTGTAGCTGTCACTGTAACAGTGACCATTCAGTGATTCAGTCCAAATTGTCAGTGTGCTTCTCTGGTTGGTTACACTGCATTCTGGGGTGTAGTTGGCTTTGTACCTGTGACCGTTCAGTGATTCATTTCCAATTGTCAGTGTGTTTCTCTGGGTGGTTCCGCTGCACTCTGGGGTGTAGCTGTTCCTGTAACTGTGAGCATTCAGTGATTCAGTTCCAATTGTCAGTGTGTTTCTCTGGGTGGTTCCATTGCACTCTGGGGTGTAGCTGTCTCTGTAACTGAGACCATTCAGTGATTCAGTTCCAATTGTCAGTGTGTATCTCTAGGTGTTTCCACTGCACTCGAGGTTGTAGCTGTCTCTGTAACTGTGACCATTGATTCCGTTACAATTGTCAGTGTGTTTCACTGGGTGGTTCCACTGCACTCTGGGGTGTAGCTGTCCCTGTAACTGTGACCATTCAGTGACTCAGTTCCAATTCTCATTGCATTAGTGTGTGTGGTTCCAGTGCCCTCTGGGGTGTAGCTGCCTCTGTTACTGTGACCATTCAGTGATTCAGTTCCAATTGTCAGTGTGTTTCTCTGGGTGGTTCCACTGACGTCTGGGGTGTAGCTGTCTCTGTAACTGTGACCATTCAGTGATTCTGTTCCAAAAATCAGTGTGTTTCTCTGGGTGGTTCCACGGCACTCTGGGGTGTAGCTGTCACTGTAACAGTGACCATTCAGTGATTCAGTCCAAATTGTCAGTGTGCTTCTCTGGTTGGTTTCACTGCACTCTGGGGTGTAGTTGGCTTTGTACCTGTGACCATTCAGTGATTCAGTTCCAATTGTCAGTGTGTTTCTCTGGGTGGTTCCACTGCACTCTGGGCTGTGGCTGCCTCTGTAACTGTGTCCATTCAGTGATTCAGTTCCAATAGTCATTGCGTTACTCTGTGTGGTTCCAGTGCCCTCTGGGGTGAGCAGCCTCTGTAACTGTGACCGTTCAGTGATTCATTTCCAATTGTCAGTGTGTTTCTCTGTGTGATTCCACTGTACTCTGGGGTGTAGCTGTCTCTGTAACTGAGACCATTCAGTGATTCAGTTTCAATTGTCAGTGTGTTTCTCTGGGTGGGTTTACTGCACTCTGGGGTATAGCTGTCTGTGTAACTGATACCATTCAGTGATTCATTTCCAATTGTCAGTGTGTTTCTCTGGGTGGTTCCACTGCACTCTGGGGTATAGCTGTCTCTATCTGTGACCATTCAATGATTTAATTCCAATTGTCAGTAAGTTTCTGTGGGTGGTTCCACTGCATTCTGGGGTGTAGCTGCCTCTGTAAATATGACCATTCAGTGATTCAGTTCCAATTGGCAGTGTGTTTCTCTGGGTTGTTCCACTGCACTCTGGGATGTAGCTGCCTTTGTAACTGTGACCATTCAGTGATTCAGTTCCAATTGTCAGTGTGTTTCTCTGGGTGGTTCCACTGCATTCTGGGATGTAGCAGCCTCTGTAAATATGACCATTCAGTGAATCAGTTCCAATTGTCAGTGTGTTTCTCTGGGTGGTTACACTGCACTCTGGGATGTACCTGCCTCTGTAACTGTGACCATTCAGTGATTCAGTTCCAATTGTCAGTGTGTATCTCTAGGTGGTTCCACTGCACTCTGGCGTGTAGCTGACTCTGTAACTGTGACCATTCAGTGATTCAGTTCAAATTGTCAGTGTGTTTCTCTGTGAGGGTACACTGCACTCTGGGGTATAGCTGCCTCTGTAACTCTGACCATTCAGTGATTCAGTTCCTCTTGTCAGTGTGTTTCTCTGGGTGGTTCCACAGTACTCTGGGGTGTAGCTGCCTCTGTAACTCTGACCATTCAGTTATTCAGTTCCAATTGTCAGTGTGATTCTCCTGGTGGTTCCACTGCACTCTGGGGTGTAGCTGCCTCTGTAACTGTGACCATTCTGTGATTCAGTTCCAATTGTCAGTGTGTTTCTCTGGGTGGTTACACTGCAGCCTGGTGTGTAGTTGTCTCTGTAACTGTGACCATTCAGTGATTCAGTTCCAATAGTCAGTGTGCTTCTCTGGTTGGTGACACTGCACTCTGGGGTGTAGTTGGATTTGTACCTGCGACCATTCAGTGATTCAGTTCCAATTGTCAGTGTGTTTCTCTGGGTGGTTCCACTGCACTCTGGGCTGTGGCTGCCTCTGTAACTGTGTCCATTCAGTAATTCAGTTCCAATTGACATTGCGTTACACTGTGTGGTTCCAGTGCCCTCTGGGGTGAGCAGCCTCTGTAACTGTGACCGTTCAGTGATTCATTTCCAATTGTCAGTGTGTTTCTCTGGGTGGTTCCATTGCACTCTGGGGTGTAGCTGTCTCTGTAACTGAGACCATTCAGTGATTCAGTTCCAATTGTCAGTGTGTTTCTCTGGGTGGTTCCACTGCAGTCTGATGTGTAGCTGTCTCTAACTGTGACCATTCAGTGATTCAGTTCCAATTGTCAGTGTGTTTCTCTGGGTGGTTCCACTGCAGTCTGGTGTGTAGCTGTCCCTGTAACTGTGACCATTCAGTGATTCAGTTCCAATTGTCAGTGTGTTTCTCTGGGTGGTTCCACTGCACTCTGTGATGTAGCAGCCTCTCTAACTATGACCATTCAGTGAATCAGTTCCAATTGTCAGTGTGTTTCTCTGGGTGATTACACTGCACTCTGGGGTGTACCTGCCTCTGTAACTGTGACCATTCAGTGATTCAGTTCCAATTGACATTGCGTTACACTGTGTGGTTCCAGTGCCCTCTGGAGTGAGCAGCCTCTGTAACTGTGACCATTCAGTGATTCAGTTCCAATAGTCAATGTGTTTCTCTGGGTGGTGCCACGGCACTCTGTGGTGTAGCTGTCTCTGTAACTGTGACAATTCAGTGATTCAGTTCCAAAAATCAGTGTGTTTCTCTGGGTGGTTCCACGGCACTTTGGGGTGTAGCTGTCGCTGTAACAGTGACCATTCAGTGATTCAGTCCAAATTGTCAGTGTGTTCTCTGGTTGGTTACACTGCACTCTGAGGTGTAGCTGTCTCTGTAACTGAGATCATTCAGTGATTCAGTTCCAATTGTCAGTGTGTATCTCTCGGTGGTTCCACTGCACTCTGGGGTGTAGCTGTCTCTGTAACTGTGACCATTCAGTGATTCAGTTCAAATTGTCAGTGTGTTTCTCTGGGAGGTTACAATGCACTCTCGGGTATAGCTGCCTCTGTAACTGTGACCATTCAGTGATTCAGTTCCAATTGTCAGTGTGTTTCTCTGGGTGGTTCCACAGTACTCTGGGGTGAAGCTGCCTCTGCAATCTGACCATTCAGTTATTCAGTTCCAATTGTCAGTGTGATTCTCTTGGTGGTTCCACTGCACTCTGGGGTGTAGCTGCCTCTGTAACTGTGACCATTCTGTGATTCAGTTCCAATTGTCAGTGTGTTTCTCTGGGTGGTTCCACTGCAGCCTGGGGTGTAGCTGTCTCTGTAACTGTGACCATTCAGTGATTCAGTTCTAATAGTCAGTGTGCTTCTCTGGTTGGTTACACTGCACTCTGGGGTGTAGTTGGCTTTGTACCTGTGACCATTCAGTGATTCAGTCCCAATTGTCAGTGTTTTTCTCTGGGTGGTTCCACTGCACTCTGGGCTGTGGCTGCCTCTGTAATTGTGACCATTCAGTGATTCATTTCCAATTGTCAGTGTGTTTCTCTGGGTGGTTCCATTGCACTCTGGGGTGTAGCTGTCTCTAACTGTGACCATTCAGTTATTCAGTTCCAATTGTCAGTGTGTTTCTCTGGGTGGTTCCACTGCAGTCTGGGGTGTAGCTGTCTCTGTAACTGTGACCATTCAGTGATTCAGTACCAATTGTCAGTGTGTTTCTCTGGGTGGTATTACTGCACTCTGGGAAGTAGCAGCCTCTCTAACTATGACCATTCAGTGAATGAGTTCCAATTGTCAGTGTGTATCTCTGGGTGGTTACACTGCACTCTGGGGTGTACCTGCCTCTGTAACTGTGACCATTCAGTGATTCAGTTCCAATTGTCAGTGTGTATCTCTAGGTGTTTCCACTGCACTCTGGGTTGTAGCTGTCTCTGTAACAGTGACCATTCATTGATTCCGTTACAATTGTCAGTGTGTTTCACTGGGTGGTTCCACTGCACTCTGGGGTGTAGCTGTCCCTGTAACTGTGACCATTCAGTGATTCAGTTCCAATTCTCATTGCATTAGTCTGTGTGGTTCCAGTGCCCTCTGGGGTGTAGCAGCCTCTGTAGCTGTGACCATTCAGTGATTCAGTTCCAATTGTCAGTGTGTATCTCTAGGTGGTTCCACTGCACTCTGGGGTGTATCTGTCTCTGTAACTGTGACCATTCAGTGATTCAGTTCCAATTGACATTGCGTTACACTGTGTGGTTCCAGTGCCCTCTGCTGTGAGCAGCCTCTGTAACTGTGACCGTTCAGTGATTCATTTCCAATTGTCAGTGTGTTTCTCTGGGTGGTTGCACTGCACTCTGGGGTGTAGCTGTCTCTGGAACTGTGACCATTCAGTGATTCAGTTCCAATTGTCAGTGTGTTTCTCTGGGTGCTTCCACTGCACCCTGGGATGTAGCTGCCTCTGTAACTATGACCATTCAGTGATTCAGTTCCAATTGTCAGTGTGTTTCTCTGGGATGTTCCACTGTTGTCTGGGGTGTAGCTGTCTCTGTAACTGTGACCATTCAGTGATTCAGTTGCAATAGTCAGTGTGTTTCTCTGTGTGGTGCCACGGCACTCTGTGGTGTAGCTGTCTCTGTAACTGTGACAATTCAGTGATTCAGTTCCAAAAATCAGTGTGTTTCTCTGGGTGGATCCACGGCACTCTGGGGTGTAGCTGTCACTGTAACAGTGACCATTCAGTGATTCAGTCCAAATTGTCAGTGTGCTTCTCTGGTTGGTTACACTGCACTCTGGGGTGTCGTTGGCTTTGTACCTGTGACCGTTCAGGGATTCATTTCCAATTGTCAGTGTGTTTCTCTGGGTGGGTTCACTGCACTCTGAGGTGTAGCTGTTCCTGTAACTGTGAGCATTCAGTGATTCAGTTCCAATTGTCAGTGTGTTTCTCTGGGTGGTTCCATTGCACTCTGGGGTGTAGCTGTCTCTGTAACTGAGACTATTCAGTGTTTCAGTTCCAATTGTCAGTGTGTATCTCTGGGTGGTTACACTACACTCTGGGGTGTACCTGCCTCTGTAACTGTGACCATTCAGTGATTCAGTTCCAATAGACAGTGTGTTTCTTTGGGTGGTTCCACGGCACTCTGTGGTGTAGCTTTCTCTGTAACTGTGACAATTCAGTGATTCAGTATCAAAAATCAGTGTGTTTCTCTGGGTGGTTCCACGGCACTCTGGGGTGTAGCTGTCACTGTAACTGTGACCATTCAGTGATTCAGTTCCAATAGTCAGTGTGCTTCTCTGGTTGGTTACACTGCACTCTGGGGTATAGTTGGTTTTGTACCTGTGACCATTCAGTGATTCAGTTCCAATTGACATTGCGTTACACTGTGTGGTTCCAGTGCCCTCTGGGGTGAGCAGCCCCTGTACCTGTAACCATTCAGTGATTCAGTTCCAATGTCAGTGTGTTTCTCTGGGTGGTTCCATTGCACTCTGGGTTGTAGCTGTGTCTGTAACTGAGACCATTCAGTGATTCAGTTCCAATTGTCAGTGTGTTTCTCTGGGTGGTTCCACTGCACTCTGTGATGTAGCAGCCTCTCTAACTATGACCATTCAGTGAATCAGTTCCAATTGTCAGTGTGTTTCTCTGGGTGGTTCCACTGCACTCCGTGATGTAGCAGCCTCTCTAACTATGACCATTCAGTGAATCAGTTCCAATTGTCAGTGTGTTTCTCTGGGTGGTTACACTGCACTCTGGGGTGTACCTGCCTCTGTAACTGTGACCATTCAGTGATTCAGTTCCAATTGTCAGTGTGTTTCTCTGGGTGGTTGCACTGCTCTCTGGGGCGTAGCTATCTCTGTAACTGAGACCATTCAGTGATTCAGTTCCAATTGTCAGTGTGTTTCTCTGGGTGGTTCCACTGTTGTCTGGGGTGTAGCTGTCTCTGTAACTGTGACCATTCAGTGATTCAGTTCCAATAGTCAGTGTGTTTCTCTGGGTGGTGCCACGGCACTCTGTGGTGTAGCTGTCACTGTAACTGTGACCATTCAGTGATTCAGTTCCAATAGTCAGTGTGCTTCTCTGGTTGGTTACACTGCACTCTGGGGTGTAGATGGCTTTGTACATGTGACCATTCAGTGATTCAGTTCCAATTGTCAGTGTGTTTCTCTGGGTGGTTCCACTGCACTCTGGGCTGTGGCTGCCTCTGTAACTGTGTCCATTCAGTGATTCAGTTCCAATTGACATTGCGTTACACTGTGTGTTTCCAGTGCCCTCTGGGGTGAGCAGCCTCTGTAACTGTGACCGTTCAGTGATTCATTTCCAATTGTCAGTGTGTTTCTCTGGGTGGTTCCATTGCACTCTGGGGCGTAGCTCTGTCTGTAACTGAGTCCATTCAGTGATTCATTTCCAATTGTCAGTGTGTTTCTCTGGGTGGTTCCACTGCAGTCTGGTGTGTAGCTGTCTCTAACTGTGACCATTCAGTGATTCAGTTCCAATTGTCAGTGTGTTTCTCTGGGTGGTTCCACTGCACTCTGGGATGTAGCAGCCTCTCTAACTATGACCATTCAGTGAATCAGTTCCAATTGTCAGTGTGTATCTCTGGGTGGTTACACTGCACTCTGGGGTTTACCTGCCTCTTTAACTGTGACCATTCAGTGATTCAGTTCCAATTGTCAGTGTGTATCTCTAGTTGTTTCCACTGCACTCTGGGTTGTAGCTGTCTCTGTAACTGTGACCATTCATTGATTCCGTTACAGTTGTCAGTGTGTTTCACTGGGTGGTTCCACTGCACTCTGGGGTGTAGCGTCCCTGTAACTGTGACCATTCAGTGATTCAGTTCCAATTCTCATTGCATTAGTCTGTGTGGTTCCAGTGCCCTCTGGGGTGTAGCAGCCTCTGTAACTGTGACCATTCAGTGATTCAGTTACAATTGTCAGTGTGTTTCACTGGGTGGTTCCACTGCACTCTGGGGTGTAGCTGCCTCTGTAACTGTGACCATTCAGTGATTCAGTTCCAATTGTCAGTGTGTTTCTCTGGGTGGTTCCACTGCACTCTGTGATGTAGCAGCCTCTCTAACTATGACCATTCAGTGAATCAGTTCCAATTGTCAGTGTGTTTCTCTGGTTGGTGACACTGCACTCTGGGGTGTACCTGCCTCTGTAACTGTGACCATTCAGTGATTCAGTTCCAATTGTCAGTGTGTTTCTCTGGGTGGTTGCACTGCACTCTGGGGTGTAGATGTCTCTGTAACTGAGACCATTCAGTGATTCAGTTCCAATTGTCAGTGTGTTTCTCTGGGTGGTTCCCCTGTAGTCTGGGGTGTAGCTGTCTCTGTAACTGTGACAATTCAGTGATTCAGTTCCAAAAATCAGTGTGTTTCTCTGGGTGGATCCACGGCACTCTGGGGTGTAGCTGTCACTGTAACAGTGACCATTCAGTGATTCAGTCCAAATTGTCAGTGTGCTTCTCTGGTTGGTAACACTGCACTCTGGGGTGTCGTTGGCTTTGTACCTGTGACCGTTCAGGGATTCATTTCCAATTGTCAGTGTGTTTCTCTGGGTGGGTTCACTGCACTCTGAGGTGTAGCTGTTCCTGTAACTGTGAGCATTCAGTGATTCAGTTCCAATTGTCAGTGTGTTTCTCTGGGTGGTTCCATTGCACTCTGGGGTGTAGCTGTCTCTGTAACTGAGACTATTCAGTGTTTCAGTTCCAATTGTCAGTGTGTATCTCTGGGTGGTTACACTACACTCTGGGGTGTACCTGCCTCTGTAACTGTGACCATTCAGTGATTCAATTCCAATAGACAGTGTGTTTCTTTGGGTGGTTCCACGGCACTCTGTGGTGTAGCTGTCTCTGTAACTGTGACAATTCAGTGATTCAGTATCAAAAATCAGTGTGTTTCTCTGGGTGGTTCCACGGCACTCTGGGGTGTAGCTGTCACTGTAACTGTGACCATTCAGTGATTCAGTTCCAATAGTCAGTGTGCTTCTCTGGTTGGTTACACTGCACTCTGGGGTATAGTTGGTTTTGTACCTGTGACCATTCAGTGATTCACTTCCAATTGTCAGTGTGTTTCTCTGGGTGGTTCCACTGCACTCTGGGCTGTGGCTGCCTCTGTAACTGTGTCCATTCAGTGATTCAGTTCCAATTGACATTGCGTTACACTGTGTGGTTCCAGTGCCCTCAGGGGTGAGCAGCCCCTGTACCTGTAACCATTCAGTGATTCAGTTCCAATTGTCAGTGTGTTTCTCTGGGTGGTTCCATTGCACTCTGGGTTGTAGCTGTGTCTGTAACTGAGACCATTCAGTGATTCAGTTCCAATTGTCAGTGTGTTTCTCTGGGTGGTTCCACTGCACTCTGTGATGTAGCAGCCTCTCTAACTATGACCATTCAGTGAATCAGTTCCAATTGTCAGTGTGTTTCTCTGGGTGGTTCCACTGCACTCTGTGATGTAGCAGCCTCTCTAACTATGACCATTCAGTGAATCAGTTCCAATTGTCAGTGTGTTTCTCTGGGTGGTTACACTGCACTCTGGGGTGTACCTTCCTCTGTAACTGTGACCATTCAGTGATTCAGTTCCAATTGTCAGTGTGTTTCTCTGGGTGGTTGCACTGCTCTCTGGGGCGTAGCTATCTCTGTAACTGAGACCATTCAGTGATTCAGTTCCAATTGTCAGTGTGTTTCTCTGGGTGGTTCCACTGTTGTCTGGGGTGTAGCTGTCTCTGTAACTGTGACCATTCAGTGATTCAGTTCCAATAGTCAGTGTGTTTCTCTGGGTGGTGCCACGGCACTCTGTGGTGTAGCTGTCACTGTAACTGTGACCATTCAGTGATTCAGTTCCAATAGTCAGTGTGCTTCTCTGGTTGGTTACACTGCACTCTGGGGTGTAGTTGGCTTTGTACATGTGACCATTCAGTGATTCAGTTCCAATTGTCAGTGTGTTTCTCTGGGTGGTTCCACTGCACTCTGGGCTGTGGCTGCCTCTGTAACTGTGTCCATTCAGTGATTCAGTTCCAATTGACATTGCGTTACACTGTGTGTTTCCAGTGCCCTCTGGGGTGAGCAGCCTCTGTAACTGTGACCGTTCAGTGATTCATTTCCAATTGTCAGTGTGTTTCTCTGGGTGGTTCCATTGCACTCTGGGGCGTAGCTCTGTCTGTAACTGAGTCCATTCAGTGATTCATTTCCAAATGTCAGTGTGTTTCTCTGGGTGGTTCCACTGCAGTCTGGTGTGTAGCTGTCTCTAACTGTGACCATTCAGTGATTCAGTTCCAATTGTCAGTGTGTTTCTCTGGGTGGTTCCACTGCACTCTGGGATGTAGCAGGCTCTCTAACTATGACCATTCAGTGAATCAGTTCCAATTGTCAGTGTGTATCTCTGGGTGGTTACACTGCACTCTGGGGTTTACCTGCCTCTGTAACTGTGACCGTTCAGTGATTCAGTTCCAATTGTCAGTGTGTATCTCTAGGTGTTTCCACTGCACTCTGGGTTGTAGCTGTCTCTGTAACTGTGACCATTCATTGATTCCGTTACAGTTGTCAGTGTGTTTCACTGGGTGGTTCCACTGCACTCTGGGGTGTAGCGTCCCTGTAACTGTGACCATTCAGTGATTCAGTTCCAATTCTCATTGCATTAGTCTGTGTGGTTCCAGTGCCCTCTGGGGTGTAGCAGCCTCTGTAACTGTGACCATTCAGTGATTCAGTTACAATTGTCAGTGTGTTTCACTGGGTGGTTCCACTGCACTCTGGGGTGTAGCTGCCTCTGTAACTGTGACCATTCAGTGATTCAGTTCCAATTGTCAGTGTGTTTCTCTGTGTGGTTCCACTGCACTCTGTGATGTAGCAGCCTCTCTAACTATGACCATTCAGTGAATCAGTTCCAATTGTCAGTGTGTTTCTCTGGGTGGTAACACTGCACTCTGGGGTGTACCTGCCTCTGTAACTGTGACCATTCAGTGATTCAGTTCCAATTGTCAGTGTGTTTCTCTGGGTGGTTGCACTGCACTCTGGGGTGTAGATGTCTCTGTAACTGAGACCATTCAGTGATTCAGTTCCAATTGTCAGTGTGTTTCTCTGGGTGGTTCCCCTGTAGTCTGGGGTGTAGCTGTCTCTGTAACTGTGACCATTCAGTGATTTAGTTCCAATTGTCAGTGTGTTTCTCTGGGTTGTTCCACGGCACTCTGGGGTGTAGCTGTCACTGTAACAGTGACCATTCAGTGATTCAGTCCAAATTGTCAGTGTGCTTCTCTGGTTGGTTACACTGCACTCTGGGGTATAGCTGCCTCTGTAACTGTGACCATTCAGTGATTCAGTCCAAATTGTCAGTGTGCTTCACTCGGTGGTTCCACTGCACTCTGGGGTGTAGTTGGCTTTGTACCTGTGACCGTTCAGTGATTCATTTCCAATTGTCAGTGTGTTTCACTGGGTGGTTCCACTGCACTCTGGGGTGTAGCTGTCCCTGTAACTGTGACCATTCAGTGATTCAGTTCCAATTCTCATTGCATTAGTCTGTGTGGTTCCAGTGCCCTCTGGGGTGTAGCAGCCTCTGTAACTGTGACCATTCAGTCATTCAGTTACAATTGTCAGTGTGTTTCACTGGGTGGTTCCACTGCACTCTGGGGTGTAGCTGTCCCTGTAACTGTGACCATTCAGTGATTCAGTTCCAATTGTCAGTGTGTTTCTCTGGGTGGTTCCACTGCACTCTGTGATGTAGCAGCCTCTCTAACTATGACCATTCAGTGAATCAGTTCCAATTGTCAGTGTGTTTCTCTTGGTGGTTACACTGCACTCTGGGGTGTACCTGCCTCTGTAACTGTGACCATTCAGTGATTCAGTTCCAATTGTCAGTGTGTTTCTCTGGGTGGTTCCCCTGTTGTCTGGGGTGTAGCTGTCTCTGTAACTGTGACCATTCAGTGATTTAGTTCCAATTGTCAGTGTGTTTCTCTGGGTTGTTCCACGGCACTCTGGGGTGTAGCTGTCACTGTAACAGTGACCATTCAGTGATTCTGTCCAAATTGTCAGTGTGCTTCTCTGGTTGGTTACACTGCACTCTGGGGGTATAGCTGCCTCTGTAACTGTGACCATTCAGTGATTCAGTCCAAATTGTCAGTGTGCTTCACTCGGTGGTTCCACTGCACTCTGGGGTGTAGTTGGCTTTGTACCTGTGACCGTTCAGTGATTCATTTCCAATTGTCAGTGTGTTTCTCTGGGTGGTTCCATTGCGCTCTGGGGTGTAGCTGTCTCTTTAACTGAGACCATTAAGTGATTCAGTTCCAATTGTCAGTGTGTTTCTCTGGGGGGTTCCACTGCACTCTGGCGTGTAGCTGTCTCTGTAACTGAGACCATTCAGTGATTCAGTTCCAATTGTCAGTGTGTTTCTCTGGGTAGTTCCACTGCAGTCTGGTCTGTAGCTGTCTCTAACTGTGACCATTCAGTGATTCAGTTCCAATTTTCAGTGTGTATCTCTAGGTGGTTCCACTGCACTCTGCGGTGTAGATGACTCTGTAACTGTGACCATTCAGTGATACAGTTCCAATTGTCAGTGTGTTTCTCTGCGTGGTTCCACAGTACTCTGGGGGTGTAGCTGCCTCTGTAAGTCTGACCATTCAGTTATTCAGTTCCAATTGTCAGTGTGTATCTCTAGGTGTTTCCACTGCACTCTGGGCTGTAGCTGTCTCTGTAACTGTGACCATTCATTGATTCCGTTACAATTGTCAGTGTGTTTCACTGAGTGGTTCCACTGCACTCTGGGGTGTAGCTGTTCCTGTAACTGTGACCATTCAGTGATTCAGTTCCAATTCGCATTGCATTAGTCTGTGTGGTTCCAGTGCCCTCTGGGGTGTAGCAGCCTCTGTAACTGTGACCATTCAGTGATTCAGTTACAATTGTCAGTGTGTTTCACTGGGTGGTTCCACTGCACTCTGGGGTGTAGCTGTCCCTGTAACTGTGACCATTCAGTGATTCAGTTCCAATTGTCAGTGTGTTTCTCTGGCTTGTTCCACTGCACTCTGGGATGTAGCAGCCTCTCTAACTATGACCATTCAGTGAATCAGTTCCAATTGTCAGTGTGTTTCTCTTGGTGGTTACACTGCACTCTGGGGTGTACCTGCCTCTGTAACTGTGACCATTCAGTGATTCAGTTCCAATTGTCAGTGTGTATCTCTAGGTGGTTCCACTGCACTCTGGGGTGTAGCTGTCTCTGTAACTGTGACCATTCAGTGATTCAGTTCCAATTGACATTGCGTTACACTGTGTGCTTCCAGTGCCCTCTGGTGTGAGCAGCCTCTGTAAGTGTGACCGTGCAGTGAATCATTTCCAATTGTCAGTGTGTTTCTCTGGGTGGTTGCACTGCACTCTGGGGTGTAGCTGTCTCTGTAACTGTGACCATTCAGTGATTCAGTTACAATTGTCAGTGTGTTTCACTGGGTGGTTCCACTGCACTCTGGGGTGTAGCTGTCTCTGTAACTGTGACCATTCAGTGATTCAGTTCCAATTGTCAGTGTGTTTCTCTGGGTGGTTCCACTGTTGTCTGGGGTGTAGCTGTCTCTGTAACTCTGACCATTCAGTGATTCACTTCCAATTGTCAGTGTGTTTCTCTGGGTGGTTCCACTGCACTCTGGGTTGTAGCTGTCTCTGTAACTGTGACCATTCATTGATTCCGTTACAATTGTCAGTGTGTTTCACTGGGTGGTTCCACTGCACTCTGGTGTCTAGCTGTCCCTGTCACAGTGACCATTCAGTGATTCAGTTCCAATTCTCATTGCATTAGCCTGTGTGGTTCCAGTGCTCTCTGGGGTGTAGCAGCCTCTGTAACTGTGACCATTCAGTGATGCAGTTACAATTGTCAGTGTGTTTCACTGGGTGGTTCCACTGCACTCTGGGGTGGAGCTGTCCCTGTAACTGTGACCATTCAGTGATTCAGTTCCAATTGTCAGTGTGTTTCTCTGGGTGGTTCCACTGCACTCTGGGATGTAGAAGCCTCTCTAACTATGACCATTCAGTGAATCAGTTCCAATTGTCAGTGTGTTTCTCTGGGTGGTTACACTGCACTCTGGGATGTAGCAGCCTCTCTAACTATGACCATTCAGTGATTCAGTTCCAATTGTCAGTGTGTTTCTCTGTGTGGTTCCACTGCACTGTGGGGTGTACCTGCCTCTGTAACTGTGAACATTCAGTGATTCAGTTCCAATTGTCAGTGTGTATCTCTAGGTGGTTCCTCTGCACTCTGGGGTGGAGCTGTCTCTGTAACTGTGACCATTCAGTGATTCAGTTCCAATTGACATTGCGTTACACTGTGTGGTTCCAGTGCCCTCTGGAGTGAGCAGCCTCTGTAACTGTGGCCGTTCAGTGATTCATTTCCAATTGTCAGTGTGTTTCTCTGGGTGGTTGCACTGCACTCTGGGATGTAGCTGTCTCTGTAACTGAGACCATTCAGTGATTCAGTTCCAATAGTCTGTGTGTTTCTCGGGGTGGTGCCACGGCACTCTGGGGTGTAGCTGTCTCTGTAACTGTGACCATTCAGTGATTCAGTCCAAATTGTCAGTGTGCTTCTCTGGTTGGTTACACTGCACTCTGGGTTGTAGTTGGCTTTGTACCTGTGACCATTCAGTGATTCATTTCCAATTGTCAGTGTGTTTCTCTGGGTGGTTCCATTGCACTCTGGGTTGTAGCTGTCTCTGTAACTGTGACCATTCATAGATTCCGTTACAATTGTCAGTGTGTTTCACTGGGTGGTTCCACTGCACTCTGGTGTGTAGCTGTCCCTGTAACTGTGACCATTCAGTGATTCAGTTTCAATTCTCATTGCATTAGTCTGTGTGGTTCTAGTGACCTCTGGGGTGTAGCAGCCTCTGTAACTGTGACCATTCAGTGATGCAGTCCAAATTGTCAGTGTGTTTCTCTGGTTGGTTACACTGCACTCTGGGGTGTAGTTGGCTTTGTACCTGTGACCATTCAGTGATTCAGTTCCAATTGTCAGTGTGTTTCTCTGGGTGGTTCCACTGTAATCTGGGCTGTGGCTGCCTCTGTCACTGTGTCCATTCAGTGATTCAGTTCCAATTGTCAGTGTGTTTCCCTATGTGGTTCCACTGCACTCTGGGGCGTAGCAGCCTCTGTAACTGTGACCATTCAGTGATTCAGTTCCAATTGACAGTGTGTTTCTCTGGGAGGTTCCACTGTACTCTGGGCTGTGGCTGCCTCTGTCACTGTGTCCATTCAGTGATTCTGTTCCAATTGTCAGTGTGTTTCCCTATGTGGTTCCACTGCACTCTATGGTGTAGCAGCCTCTCTAACTATGCCATTTGGGTGAATCAGTTCCTTTTGACAGTGAGTTTCTCTGGGTGGTTCCGCTGCACTCTGGGGTGTAGCTGCCACTGTAACTGTGAGCATTCAGTGATTCAGTTCCAATAGTCAGTGTGTTTCTCTGGGTGCTTCCACTGCAGTCTGGGGTGTAGGTCCCTCTGTAACTGTGACCATTCAGTGATTCAGTTCCAATAGTCAGTGTGCTTCTCTGGTTGGTTACACTGCACTCTGGGGTGTAGTTGGCTTTGTACCTGTGACCATTCAGTGATTCAGTTCCAATTGTCAGTGTGTTTCTCTGGGTGGTTCCACTGCACTCTGGGCTGTGGCTGCCTCAGTAACTGTGACCATTCAGTGATTCATTTCCAATTGTCAGTGTGTTTCTCTGGGTGGCTCCACTGCACTCTGGGATGTAGCAGCCTGTCTAACTATGACCATTCAGTGAATCAGTTCCAATTGTCAGTATGTATCTCGGGGTGGTTACACTGCACTCTGGGGTGTTCCTGCCTCTGTAACTGTGAGCATTCAGTGATTCAGTTCCAATTGTCAGTGTGTTTCTCTGGGTGGTTCCACTGCACTCTGGGATGTAGAAGCCTCTGTAACTGTGACCATTCAGTGATTCAGTTCCAATTGTCAGTGTGTTTCTCTGTGTGGTTCCACTGCACTGTGGGGTGTACCTGCCTCTGTAACTGTGACCATTCAGTGATTCAGTTCCAATTGTCAGTGTGTATCTCTAGGTGGTTCCTCTGCACTCTGGGGTGTAGCTGTCTCTGTAACTGTGACCATTCAGTGATTCAGTTCCAATTGACATTGCGTTACACTGTGTGGTTCCAGTGCCCTCTGGAGTGAGCAGCCTCTGTAACTGTGGCCGTTCAGTGATTCATTTCCAATTGTCAGTGAGTTTCTCTGGGTGGTTCCACTGTTGTCTGGGGTGTAGCTGTCTCTGTAACTGTGACCATTCAGTGATTCAGTTCCAATAGTCTGTGTGTTTCTCGGGGTGGTGCCACGGCACTCTGGGGTGTAGCTGTCTCTGTAACTGAGACCATTCAGTGATTCAGTTCCAATTGTAATTGTGTTTCTCTGGGTGGTTCCACTGTTGTCTGGGGTGTAGCTGTCTCTGTAAATGTGACCATTCAGTGATTCAGTTCCAATAGTCTGTGTGTTTCTCGGGGTGGTGCCACGGCACTCTGGGGTGTAGCTGTCTCTGTAACTGTGACCATTCAGTGATTCAGTCCAAATTGTCAGTGTGCTTCTCTGGTTGGTTACACTGCACTCTGGGTTGTTGTTGGCTTTGTACCTGTGACTATTCAGTGATTCATTTCCAATTGTCAGTGTGTTTCTCTGGGTGGTTGCATTGCACTCTCGGTTGTAGCTGTCTCTGTAACTGTGACCATTCATAGATTCCGTTACAATTGTCAGTGTGTTTCACTGGGTGGTTCCACTGCACTCTGGTGTGTAGCTGTCCCTGTAACTGTGACCATTCAGTGATTCAGTTCCAATTCTCATTGCATTAGTCTGTGTGGTTCTAGTGCCCTCTGGGGTGTAGCAGCCTCTGTAACTGTGACCATTCAGTGATGCAGTCAAAATTGTCAGGGTGTTTCTCTGGTTGGTTACACTGCACTCTGGGGTGTAGTTGGCTTTGTACCTGTGACCATTCAGTGATTCAGTTCCAATTGTCAGTGTGTTTCTCTGGGTGGTTCCACTGTACTCTGGGCTGTGGCTGCCTCTGTCACTGTGTCCATTCAGTGATTCAGTTCCAATTGTCAGTGTGTTTCCCTATTTGGTTCCACTGCACTCTATGGTGTAGCAGCCTCTCTAACTATGCCATTTGGGTGAATCAGTTCCAATTGTCAGTGTGTTTCTCTGGGTGGTTCCACTGCACTCTGGGGTGTAGCTGCCACTGTAACTGTGACCATTCAGTGATTCAGTTCCAATTGTCAGTGTGTTTCTCTGGGTGGTTCCACTGCAGTCTGGGGTGTAGTTCCCTCTGTAACTGTGACCATTCAGTGATTCAGTTCCAATTGTCAGTGTGTTCCTCTGGGTGGATCTACTGCACTCTGGTGTATAGCTGTCTCTCTAACTCTGACCATTCTGTGATTCAGTTCCAATTGTCAGTGTGTTTCTCTCGTTGATTACACTGCACTCTGGTGTGTAGCTGTCTCTGTAACTGTGACAATTCAGTGATTCAGTTCCAATAGTCAGTGTGTTTCTCTGGGTAGTTCCACTGCAGTCTGGTGTGTAGCTGTCTCTGTAACTGTGACCATTCAGTGATTCAGTTCCAATTGACAATGTGTTTCTCTGGGTGGTTCCACTGCACTCTGGGATGTAGCTCCCTCTGTAACTGTGACCATTCAGTGATTCAGTTCCAATTGTCAGTGTGTTCCTCTGGGTAGTTCCACTGCAGTCTGGTGTGTAGCTGTCTCTAACTGTGACCATTCAGTGATTCAGTTCCAATTGTCAGTGTGTATCTCTAGGTGGTTCCACTGCACTCTGCGGTGTAGCTGACTCTGTAACTGTGACCACTCAGTGATTCAGTTCAAATTGTCAGTGTGTTTCTCTGGGAGGTTACACTGCACTCTGGGGTATAACTGCCTCTGTAACTGAGACCATTCAGTGATTCAGTTCCAATTGTCAGTGTGTATCTCTAGGTGTTTCCACTGCACTCTGGGTTGTAGCTGTCTCTGTAACTGTGACCATTCATAGATTCCGTTACAATTGTCAGTGTGTTTCACTGGGTGGTTCCACTGCACTCTGGTGTGTAGCTGTCCCTGTAACTGTGACCATTCAGTGATTCAGTTCCAATTCTCATTGCATTAGTCTGTGTGCTTCTAGTGCCCTCTGGGGTGTAGCAGCCTCTGTAACTGTGACCATTCAGTGATGCAGTCCAAATTGTCAGTGTGCTTCTCTGGTTGGTTCCACTGCACTCTGGGGTGTAGTTGGCTTTGTACCTGTGACCATTCAGTGATTCAGTTCCAATTGTCAGTGTGTTTCTCTGGGTGGTTCCACTGTACTCTGGGCTGTGGCTGCCTCTGTCACTGTGTCCATTCAGTGATTCAGTTCCAATTGTCAGTGTGTTTCCCTATGTGGTTCCACTGCACTCTATGGTGTAGCAGCCTCGCTAACTATGCCATTTGGGTGAATCAGTTCCTTTTGACATTGAGTTTCTCTGGGTGGTTCCGCTGCACTCTGGGGTGTAGCTGTCTCTGTAACTGTGACCATTCAGTGATTCAGTTCCAATTGTCAGTGTGTTTCTCTGGGTGGTTCCACTGCAGTCTGGGGTGTAGCTGTCTCTGTAACTGTGACCATTCAGTGATTCAGTTCCAATTGTCAGTGTGTTTCTCTGGGTGGTTCCACTGCACTCTGGGATGTAGCTCCCTCTGTAACTGTGACCATTCAGTGATTCAGTTCCAATTGTCAGTGTGTTCCTCTTGGTGGATCTACTGCACTCTGGGGTATAGCTGTCTCTCTAACTCTGACCATTCTGTGATTCAGTTCCAATTGTCAGTGTGTTTCTCTGAGTGGTTCCACTGCACTCTGGGGTATTGCTGTCTCTCTAACTCTGACCATTCTGTGATTCAGTTCCAATTGTCAGTGTATTTCTCTCGTTGATTACACTGCACTCTGGTGTGTAGCTGTCTCTGTAACTGTGACAATTCAGTGATTCATTTCCAATAGTCAGTGTGTTTCTCTGGGTGGTTCCACTGCACTCTGGGGTGTAGCTGTCTCTGTAACTGAGACCATTTAGTGATTTAGTTTCAATTGTCAGTGTGTTTCTCTGGGTGGGTTCGCTGCACTCTGGGGTATAGCTGTCTCTATCTGTGACCATTCAATGATTTAGTTCCAATTGTCAGTAAGTTTCTGTGGGTGGTTCCACTGCACTCTGGGGTGTAGCAGCCTCTCTAACTATGACCATTCAGTGAATCAGTTCCAATTGTCAGTGTGTTTCTCTGAGTGGTTACACTGCACTCTGGGGTGTAGCTGCCTCTGTAACTGTGACCATTCAGTGATTCAGTTCCAATTGTCAGTGTGTATCTCTAGGTGGTTCCACTGCACTCTGGGGTGTAGCGGTCTCTGTAACTGTAACCATTCAGTGATTCAGTTCAAATTGTCAGTGTGTTTCTCTGGGAGGTTACACTGCACTCTGGGGTGTAGCAGCCTCTGTAACTGAGACCATTCAGTGATTCAGTTCCAATTGTCAGTGTGTTTCTCTGGGTGGTTCCACTGCACTCTGGGATGTAGCTGTCCCTGTAACTGTGACCATTCAGTGATTCAGTTCCAGTTGTCAGTGTGTTTCTCTGTGTGGTTCCACTGCACTCTGGGGTGTGGCTGTCCCTGTAACTGTGACCATTCAGTGATGCATAGAACATGATGGATGGATGGATGAATGGAGGGAGGGAGGTAGGGAGGGAGGATGGGATGATGGAAGGATGGATGAATGGATGGATGGAAGGATGGAACGATGGAAGAATGGAAGAATGGAAGGATTAATGAATGGATGTTTGTATGCATGGATGGATGGGTGGGAGGAATGAGTGGATGGGTGGGTTGGTGGGAGAGTGGATGGGTGGGTGGGTGCATTGGTGGGTGGATGGGTGGATGGGTGGGTGGATGGGTGGGTGGATGGATGGATGGGTGGATGGGTGGATGGGTGGGTGGGTGGATGTGTGGGTTGCTGGATGGGTGGATGGGTGGGTGGGTGGATGGGTGGGTGGTTGGATGGGTGGATGGGTAGGTGGGTGGGTGCATGGGTGGGTGGGTGAGTGGGTGGATGGATGGATGGATGGGTGGCTGGGTAGGTGGGTGGGTGCATGGGTGGGTGGGTGGATGGGTGGATGGGTGGGTGGATGGGTGGGTGGGTGGGTGGATGGGTGGGTGGGTGGGTGGGTGGATGTGTGGATGGATGGGTGGGTGGGTGGGTGGATGGGTGGATGGGTGGGTGGATGGGTGGGTGGATGGATGAGTGGATGGGTAGGTGGGTGGGCGGGTGGATGGGTGGGTGGATGTATGGGTGGATGGGTAGGTGGGTGGTGCATGGGCGAGTGGGTGGATGGGTGGGTGGGTTTATGGGTGGATGGGTGGGTGGATGGGCGGGTCGGTGGATGGGTGGAAGGGTGGATGGGTGGGTGGGTGGATGGGTGGATGAATGGATGGGTGGGTGGGTGGATGGGTGGAATGGTGGGTGGGTGGGTGGGTGGATGGGCGGGTGGGTGGATGGGTGGATGGGTGGATGGGTGCGTGGGTGGATGGGTGGATGGGTGGGTGGGTGGGTGGATGGGTGGATGGGTCCATGGGTGCGTGGGTGGATGGGTGGATCGGTGGGTGGGTGTTTGGGTGGGTGGGTGGATGGATTCTGTGCAATTTGAGATCTGTTTCTCCAAAAAATAAACTTTCCCAAAAATAAAAATAACTATCTGCAATGAAAAATTCCTTGGACATGACAGAGGGATTTTGACTCTGGATTTAACCCCAGACAGTATTTGGGTTGTGAGTGTTTGATGGACAGTGTAGATGAAGCTTTACTCTGAAACACTGGAATTTAGTCTCAGGGGTGATTTAATCAAATGCTTCAGAATAATAATTGATATTGTAAATCTCGTGTGTGTCTCAGTGTCAGCTCTGAAACATGTTCAGCACAATCTCATCCTGTTTCTGTGTGTCTCTCGATCTCTCTCTCTGAAATTACCTAGTCCATTTCATAAATTACCACTGACTAGATTTCAAAAGGGCTCCAGTCCATGTGAAACAGTTTGTGATACCCAAAGGTTATGAAAACTGCTTTAGAAATTTCTGTCCCCAAGCTGCTGTGAGGATGTTCAGAGTCAGTGTGTGACTTGGGTCACACACAGGCCAGGTACACCTCTCCAAGTTAAAGGTGGAGAATGGATCTCGCTCCATTTGAAAGTTGTACTGACCCAGCCTGTCTGACTTTGTGTCTGTGTGCGAGTTTGTGTTTGTGTATACACGTGTTTGTGTGTCTGGGGGGCGGAGTTGTGTGTGTGACTCTTTCCGCGGCATGGTAGCACAGTGGGTAGCACTGCGACTTCACAGCGCCAGGGTCCCGGGATCGATTCCCGGCTTGGGTGACTGACTGTGCGGAGTCTGCACGTTCTGCCCGTGTCTGCGTGGGTTTCCTCCGGGTGCTCCGGTTTCCTCCCACTGTCAAAAGACGTGCAGTTAGGTGAATTGGACATTCTGAATTCTCCCTCTGTGTACCCGAACAGGCGATGCTGTGTGGCGACTAGGGGATTTTCACAGGAACTTCATTGTAGTGTTCATGTAAGCCCACCTGTGACAATAATAGAGATTATTATACAGTGTAGTCTCACAGGCTCTCACCCTGGGTACATGGTAGTGAGAACTCCAAAAGGAATAATTGTAGTGACGACATCCACATGGTGGAATGTTGTATTAACTGGGACAAGAGCTTATAGTAGAAACAGTGACCGGGTCAACTGCAGTGATCACTGGGAAAGGAGCTAATGTGTTCTCAATAGCGATATGGATGAGAACAGTTATATATTACAGGCTAATATTCCCAATGACATTCTCTAATGCTGTAATATTTCAGACAGCGTGCACAGCAGCATTTACAGCGACTGATGCTGCCAGGAAATAAATTGATCCAGGAATTTGAACAGCGTTCGGTGGTGATGGGGTGATGGGGTGAGGGGGGTGAGGGGGTGAGGGTGTTCGGTAGTTAGGGGGTGAGGGTGTTCGGTGTTGAGGGGATAACAGGGAGGGTGGTGAGAGGTGTGAGGGGGTCAGAGGGTGAAGGGGTGAGAGGGTTGAGGGGGTGAGGGGGTGGGGGTGAGGGGGTTGAGGGGGGTGAAGGGGTGAGGAGGGTAAATGGGTGACGGGGTGAGAGGGTGAATGGTTGAGGGGGTGAGGGGGTTAGGGAGGTGAGGGGGTGAGTGACGTGAGGGGGTGAGGGAGGTGAAAACAGCACGGGAGGAGAGAGCCGGGAGATTTAAAAAGCGCGGGAGGAGAGAGCCGGGACAGTGCTGGGAGAGGTGAGTGCACAAAAGGTGTGGCAGGTATGCCTTTAGTCACGGAGTGTTGATCGGAACAGAGTGCATCTGAGTTTAGGTGAGTGACTGAGTTCGGGTGAGTGGCTGTGTTTTTTGTTGGTGTTCGGGTTTATCCTTGAGGTTCTCTCAAGTGAATTAGGAAAAAAAATATTTAATTTAATTAACTAGTTGAATATGGCTGGACAGGTGATGTGCTGTTGCTGTATGATGATGGAACTGGTGGATCCCATTGAGACCGCCAGTGACCACATCTGCAGCAAGTGTTGGCTGCTCGAGGAACTTCGGCTCAGAATTGATGAGCTGGAGACCGAGCTGCACACACTGCGGCACATCAGGGAGGGGGAACATTACCTGGACGCTATGTTTCAGGAGCAGTCACACCCGGTAGAATAAGTTCTGTTAATTCGGACAGTGGTCAGGGACAGAGTGGTTTGACTGCAAGGGAGGCAGGTAGGGGGATCCTTTTTTTAAGAGTTGAGGAGCCTCAGCCCTTGACCATGTCCAACAGGTATGAGGTAATTGCTCCCTGTGTGGATGAGGAAGAGTGCTGTAGGGAGGATGCGTTGACTGACCACTGCACGGTGGTACAGGAAGCCATTCAAGAGGTGGGAGCAAAAATACAAGTGGCAGTTGTTGGGGATTCTATAATTAGGGGGATTGATGGCATCCTTTGTAAACCAGATCGAGAGTCCCGCATGGTATGTTGCCTGCCCGGTGCCAGGGTGAGTGGCATCTCTGATCGGCTTGAAAGGATTTTGGAGAAGGAGGGGGAGGATCCAGTTGTTGTGATCCACGTTGGGACTAACAACATAGGTAAGACTAGGAAAGAGGACCTGTTTGGGGAGTATCAAACACTGGGCACTAAATTAAAGAGTAGGTCCTCCAGGGTTATAACCTCTGGATTACTACCCGAGCCACGTGCTAATTGGCATAGGGTTGAGAAAATTACAGAAGTTAACACGTGGCTAAAGGAGTGGTGCGGGAAAGAGGGATTACATTTCATGGGGCATTGGCATCAGTACTGGGGCAGGAGGGACCTGTACAGTTGGGACGGTCTTCACCTGAACCATTCTGGGACCAGTGTTATAGCGAATAGGATAAATAGGTTAGTCACAAGGACTTTAAACCAGCAAGTTGGGGGGGAAGGGAAGTGTAAAGCTATGGACAGTATAATGGTTAATGGAGATCAAGGCAGCAGGTTACGTGACAGGTTATTATGTCGAGATATGGGTTCAAAGACAAGGAAAATTAGGAGAAAGGGTCAGAGGAATAATAAATTGCGAAAAATTACTGATCAAGGTGTTAGGATTCATAACAAAGACATAACAAAAGCATAAGTGTACTTTACCTGAATGGTCGTAGTATACGAAATAAGGTAAATGAGTTGATGGCGCAAATCATCGTGAATGACTATGATTTCGTGGCCATTACTGAAACATGGTTAAAGGATGGTCACGACTGGGAGTTAAATATCCAAGGGTATCAGACTATACGAAAGGATAGAATGGACGGCAAGGGCGGTGGTGTAGCTTTGTTGTTTAAGGATGGCATCAGGGCAATAGTAAGGGATGATATTGGTGCTATGGCGGCCAAGGTTGAATCAATTTGTGTGGAAATCAGGAATAGTAAGGCGAAAAGGTCACTGATAGCGATTAAGAGCGAAAGTAACAGGGTAGTTATTATGGGAGACTTTAACTTTACAAATATTGACTGGAAAATATATAGTTCGAGTACATTAGATGGGTCGTTTTTTGTACAATGTGTGCAGGAGGGTTTCCTGACACAATATGTTGACAGGCCAACAAGAGGCGAGGCCACTTTGGATTTGGTTTTGGGTAATGAACCAGGCCAGGTGTTGGATTTGGAGGTAGGAGAGCACTTTGGGGACAGTGACCACAATTCGGTGATGTTTACGCTAGTGATGGAAAGGGATAAGTATACACCGCAGGGCAAGAGTTATAGCTGGGGGAAGGGCAATTATGATGCCATTAGACATGACTTGGGGGGTGGGGGGATAAGTTGGAGAAGTAGGCTGCAAGTGTTGGGCACACTGGATAAGTGGAGCTTGTTCAAGGAACAGCTACTGCGTGTTCTTGATAAGTACGTACCGGTCAGGCAGGGAGGAAGGCGTCGAGCGAGGGAACCGAGGTTTACCAAAGAAGTGGAATCTCTTGTTAAGAGGAAGAAGGAGGCCTATGTGAAGATGAGGTGTGAAGTTTCAGTTGGGGCGATTGATAGTTACAAGGTAGCGAGGAAGGATCTAAAGAGAGAGCTAAGACGAGCAAGGAGGGGACATGAGAAGTATTTGGCAGGTAGGATCAAGGAAAACGCAAAAGCTTTCCATAGGTATGTCAGGAATAAAAGAATGACTAGGGTAAGAGTAGGGCAAGTCAAGGACAGGGATGGGAAGTTGTGATTGGAGTCTGAAGAGATAGGCGAGATACTAAATGAATATTTTTCGTCAGTATTCACTCAGGAAAAATATAATGTTGTGGAGGAGAATGCTGAGACCCAGGCTATTAGAATAGATGGCATTGAGGTACATAGGGAAGAGGTGTTGACAATTCTGGACAGGCTGAAAATAGATATGTCCCCGGGGCCTGATGGGATTTATCCTAGGATTCTCTGGGAAGCCATGGCAGAGATTGCTGGGCCTTTGGCGTTGATTTTTATGTCATCATTGGCTACAGGAATAGTGCCAGAGGACTGGAGGATAGCAAATGTGGTCCCTTTGTTCAAAAAGGGGAGTAGAGACAACCCCGGCAACTATAGACCGGTGAGCCTCACGTCTGTTGTGGGTAAAGTCTTGGAGGGGATTATAAGAGACAAGATTTATAATCATCTGGATAGGAATAATATGATCAGGGAGGGTCAGCATGGCTTTCTGAAGGGTAGGTCATGCCTCACAAACCTCATCGAGTTCTTTGAGAAGGTGACTGAACAGGTAGACGAGGGTAGAGCAGTTGATGTGGTGTATATGGATTTCAGTAAAGCGTTTGATAAGGTTCCCCACGGTAGGCTATTGCAGAAAATACGGAGGCTGGGGATTGAGGGTGATTTATAGATGTGGATCTGAAATTGGCTAGCTGAAAGAAAACAGAGGGTGGTGGTTGATGGGAAATGTTCAGAATGGAGTTCAGTTACAAGTGGCGTACCACAAGGATCTGTTCTGGGGCCGTTGATGTTTGTCATTTTTATCAACGACCTAGAGGAAGGCGCAGAAGGGTGGGTGAGTAAATTTGCAGACGACACTAAAGTCGGTGGAGTTGTCGACAGTGCGGAAGGATGTAGCAGGTTACAAAGGGACATAGATAAGCTGCAGAGCTGGGCTGAGAGGTGGCAAATGGAGTTTAATGTAGAGAAGTGTGAGGTGATTCACTTTGGAAGGAATAACAGGAATGTGGAATATTTGGCTAATGGTAAAGTTCTTGGACGTGTGGATGAGCAGAGGGATCGAGTTGTCCATGTACATAGATCCCTGAAAGTTGCCACCCAGGTTGATAGGGTTGTGAAGAAGGCCTATGGAGTGTTGCCCTTTATTGGCAGAGGGATTGAGTTCCGGAGTCATGAGGTCATGTTGCAGCTGTACAAAACTCTGGTACGGCAGCATTTGGAGTATTGCGTACAGTTCTGGTCACCGCATTATAGGAAGGATGTGGAAGCTTTGGAGCGGGTGCAGAGGAGATTTACCTGGTTGGGGATGTTGCCTGGTATTGAGGGAAAATCTTATGAGGAAAGGCTGATGGACTTGAGGTTGTTTTCGTTAGAGAGAAGAAAGTTAAGAGGAGACTTAATAGAGGCATACAGAATGATCAGGGGGTTAGATAGGACGGACAGTGAGAGCCTTCTCCCGCGGATGGAAATAGCTAGCACGAGGGGACATAGCTTTAAACTGAGGGGTAATAGATATAGGACAGAGGTCAGAGGTAGGTTCTTTACGCAAAGAGTGGTGAGGCCGTGGAATGCCCTACCTGCAACAGTAGTGAACTCGCCAACATTGAGGGCATTTAAAAGTTGATTGGATAAGCATATGGATGATAATGGCATAGTGTTGGTTAGATGGCGTTTGTTTCGGTACAACATCGTGGGCCGAAGGGCCTGTACTGCGCTGTATCGTTCAATGTTCTATGATAGGATTAGTCTATAGGCTACCAAATAGCAACAGGATGGTAGGGCAGGCAATAAGCAAAGAAATAACGGATGCATGCAGAAATGGTACAGAGGTTATCATGGGAGATTTTAATCTGCATATCGATTGGTTTAACTAGGTTGGTAAAGGCAGCCTTGGGAGGAGTTTATAGAATGTGCCCGGGATAATTTCCTGCAACAGTATGTAATGGAACCTACAAGGGAACAAGCGGTCCTAGGTCTGGTCCTGTGTAATGAGGCAGGATTGATTCATGATCTCATAGTTCGGGATCCTCTTGGAAGGAGCGACCACAATATGGTGGAATTTAAAATACAGTTGGAGAATGACAAGGTAAAATCAAACACTAGTGTTTTGTGCTTAAACAAAGGCGATTACAATGGGATGAGAGAAGAACTAGCTAAGGTCGACTGGGAGCAAAGACTTCATGGTGAAGCAGTTGAGGAACAGTGGAGAACCTTCCGAGCGATCTTTCAGTGTTCAGAAAAGATTCATACCGACAAAAAAGAAAGACGGTAGAAAGGGGAAAAATCGACCGTGGATATCTAAGGAGGTGAGGGAGAGTATCAAATTGAAGGAAAAAACATACAAAATGGCAAAAATTAGTGGGAGACTAGAGGACTGGGAAGTCTTTAGGGGACAACAGAAAGCTACTAAAAAAGCCATAAAGAAGAGTAAGGTAGACTATGAAAGTAAACTGGCTCAGAACATAAAAGCAGATAGTAAAAGCTTCTACAAATATATAAGACAAAAAGAGTGGCGAAGGTAAATATTGGTCCTTTGGGAGATGAGAAGGGAGATTTAATAATAGGAGACGGGGAAATGGCTGAGGAGCTGAACAGGTTTTTTGGGTCAGTCTTCACAGTGGAGGACACAAATAACATGCCAGTGACTGATGGAAATAAGGATATGATAGGTGAGGACCTTGAGATGATTGTAATCACTAAGGAGACAGTATTGGGCAAGCTAATGGGGCTGAAGATAGACCGGTCTCCTGGCCCTGATGGGATGCATCCCAGCGTGTTAAAAGAGATGGCTAGGGCAATTTTAAACGCACTAGTGATAATTTATCAAAATTCACTAGACTGGTGTGGTCCCAGAGGATTGGAAAGTAGCAAACGTGACATCACTGTTTAAAAAAGGAGGTCGGCAGAAAGCGGGTAATTATAGGCCGGTAAGCTTAACTTCGGTTGTAGGAAAATTGCTGGAATCTATCATTAAGGAGGAAATAGCGGGGCACCTGGAGGGAAATTGTCCCATTGGGCAGACGCAGCATGGGTTCACAAAGGGTTGGTCGTGTCTGACTAATTTGGTAGAATTTTCTGAGGCCGTTGCCAGTGCAGTAGATAACGGGGAGCCAATGGATGTGGTATATCTGGATTTCCAGAAAGCTTTTGACAAGGTGCCACACAAAAGGTTGCTGCATAAACTAAAGATGCATGTCATTGAGGGTAAAGTGGTAGCATGGGTAGAGGATTGGTTAACTAACAGAAAGCAGAGAGTGGGGATACATGGGTGTTTCTCTGGTTGGCAACCTGTCAGTAGTGGGGTCCCTCAAGGATCAGTGTTGGGTCCGCAGTTGTTCACAATGTACATAGACGATTTGGAGTTGGGGACCAAGTGCAATGTGTCAAAGTTTGCAGACGACACTAAGATGAGCGGTAAAGCTAAAAGTGCGGAGGATACCGTAAGTATGCAGAAGGATTTGGATAGGTTAGGTGAATGGGCTAGGGTCTGGCAGATGGAATTCTATGTTGCAAAGTGTGACGCTATCCATTTTGGGAGGAATAACAGCAGAATGGATTATTATTTAAACGGTAAGATGCTAAAACATGCTGCTGTGCAGAGGGACCTGGGTGTGCTGGTGCACGAGTCGCAAAATGTTGGTGTGCATGTGCAACAGGTGATTAAGAAGGCTGATCGAGTTTTGTCTTTCATTGCTAGAGGGATGGAGTTCAAGACTAGGAAGGTTATGCTGCAATTGTATAGGGTGTTGGTGAGGCTGCATCTGGAGTATTCTGTTCAGTTTTGGTCTCCTTACCTGAGAAAGGACATATTGGCACTGGTGGGAGTGCAGAGGAGATTCACTAGGTTGATCCCAGAGTTGAGGGGATTAAATTATGACGAGAGGTTGAGTAGACTGGGACTGTCCTCATTGGAGTTTATAAGGATGCGGGGGGATCTTATTGAAACAAAAAAATTATGAAGGGAATAGATAGGATAGATGCAGGCAGGTTGTTTCCACTGGTCGGGGAAAGCAGAACTAGGGGGTATAGCCTCAAAATAAGGGGAAGTAGGTTTAGGACCGAGTTTAGGAGGAACATCTTCAACCAAAGGGTTGTGAATCTCTGGAATTCCTTGCCCAGTGAAGCAGTTCAGGCTCCTTCTTTAAATGTTTTTAAGAAAAAGATAGATACCTTTCTAAAGAATAAAGGGATTCGGGGATATGGTGTACGGGCCGGAGAGTGGAGCTGAGTCCACAAAGATCAGCCATGATCTCATTGAATGGTGGAGCAGGCTCGAGGGGCCAGATGGCCTACTCCTGTTCCTAGTTCTTATGATTGATTCCACCTTTAGAATGATGAACAGGGGCAGCACGCTCGCGCGCTGGAGGGGCTGCTTAGCACAGGGCTAAATCGCTGGCTTTGAAAGCAGACCAAGGCAGACTAGCAGCACGGTTCAATTCCTGTTCCAGCCTCCCCGAACAGGCGCCGGAATGTGGCGACTAGGTGCTTTTCACAGTAACTTCATTTGATGCATAATTGTGACAATAAGCTATTTTTATTTCATTTCAGTGGTCAGCAAGGTTGCCGAGTTCTCAGGTTCAACCCCGGTTCTGGGTCACTGTCCGCTTGGAGCTTGTACATTCTCCCCGTTGTTGCATGGGTTTCTCCCCCAACAACGCGAATATGTGCCGGGTAGGTGGATTGGCCACGCAAATTGCCCCTTAATTGGAAAATGTGAATTGGGTACTCTATATACTTTTTTAAAGAATGGAGAACAGTTGATCCCAGGTCCCAGAAATTCAACGCACCAATGCATTAAAAAGATCACTTTTACTGGCTATGAGAGTTGCTGGTTATGACTGAATTTATTGTCTTCCCCTAGTTGGCCTTCAGAAGGTGGTTGGTGAGCTGATTTCTTGAATCGTTGCAGACCCTGAGGTTTGGGTACACCCAACGTGCTTTCAGAGAGGAAGCTAAATGATTTTGCCCCGTTACCGTGAAGAAACGTTTAGATGGTTCCAAGTGGGAGTATTGAATGATTTGGAGGGAAATTCCAGTTTGTGATTGTCCCAAGTAGGGGGCTTGTCTAGTTCTTCAAAATGATAGTGGTCGTAGGTCTGGAAGGTGCTGTCGAAGGAACAATTGTCTGAGGAACTTTGTTGAGTTATTGCGCTGCAGTTTGGGATGGCTGTGGCAGAGGGATTGAATGCTTGTGGCAGGAGGAGCAATCAAGCGAACTGCTTGGTCCTGGGTGTTTTCGAACTCTCTGAGTGTTCTTGGAGATCTGGGGAATAGCGTTTCACGTGGAAAAAAAATGGATTAATCAATTTGCCTGCGTAAATCATGTTCTGAAATTTAAAAAAATGTATAATCGATAATCATGAATATTTTTTTCCTGCATTTAGGTTGTGGGTAATTGACAGAGGTGAAAGGTCACTTATTAGAACAAAGAAAATTACAGGACAGGAACAGGCCCTTCGGCCCTCCCAGCCTGCGCCGATCCAGATCCTCTATCTAAAACTGTCTTCTATTTTCCAAGGATCTACTTCGCTCTGTTCAACGCCCGTTCATGTATCTGTCTAGATGCATCTTAAATGATGCTATAGTGCCCGCCTCTACCACCTCCGCTGGCAAAGCGTTCCAGGCACCCACCACCCTCTGCGTAAAAAACTTTCCACGCACATCTCCCTTAAATGTTCCCCCTCTCACCTTGAAATCTTGACCCCTTGTAATTGACACCCCCACTCTTGGAAAAACCTTGTTGCTATCCACCCTCTTCATACCTCTCATATCTTTGTACACCACAATCCTAATCTACTCATCCTTTCTTCCTAGCTAGCACCCTCCATACCAGGCAACATCCTGGTGAACCTCCATTGCACCATCTCTAAAGCATCCACATCCTTCTGGTAATGTGGCGACCAGAACCGCAGGCAATATTGGTAATGTGGCCCAACCAAAGTCCTATACAACTGTAACATGACCTGCCGACTCTTGTACTCAATACCCCGTCCGATGAAGGCAAACATGCTGTATGCCTTCTTGACCACTCTATCGACCTGCGTTGCCATCTTCAGGGTACAATGAATCTGAACTCCCAGATCTCTCTTTACATCAATTTTCCCCAGGACTCTTCCATTGACCGTATAGTCCCCTATTGAATTAGATCTTCCAAAACGCATCACCTGCATTTGCCTGGATCGAACGCCATCTGCCATTTCGCTGCACAACTCTCCAATCTATCTATGTTTTGCTGTATTCTCTGACAGTCCTCCTCGCTATCTGCAACTCCACCAATCTTAGTATCATCTGCAAACTTACTAATCAGACGACCTATACCTTCGTCCAGATCATTTATGTATATCACAAATAACAGTGGTCCGAGCACGGATCCCTGTGGAACACCACTAGTCACCTGTCTCCATTTTGAGACACTCCCTTCCACCACTACTCTTTGTCTCCTGTTGCCCAGCCAGTTCTTTATCCATCTAGCTAGTACACCCTGAACCCCATACGACTTCACTTTTTCCATCAACCTGCCGTGGGAAACTTTATCAAACGCCTTACTGAAGTCCATGCCTTCCCTCATCAATTAACTTTGTCACTTCCTCAAAGAATTCTATTAGGTTTGTAAGACATGAACTTCCCTGCACAAATCCATGCTGCATCTCACTGATAAGTCTATTTTCTTCCAAATGTGAATAGATCCTATCCCTCAGTATCTTCTCCAACAGTTTGCCTACCACTGACGTCAAGCTCACATGTCTAGAACTCCCTGGATTATCCATGATACCCTTCTTAAAGAAAGGGACAACATTAGCAATTCTCCAGTCCTCCGGGATCTCACGCATGCTCTAGGATGCTGCAAAGATATCTCTTAAGGCCCCAGCTAGTTCGTCCCTCGCTTCCCTCAGTAACCTGGGATAGATCCCATCCGGAACGGGGACTTGTCCACATTAATGCCTTTTAGAAAACCCAAAACTTCCCCCTTCCTAATGCCGACTTGACCGAGAGTATTTAGAATCCATCCCTAGCCTCAACATCCGTCATGTCCCTCTCCTTGGTGAATACCAATGCAAAGTACTCATTAAGAATCTCACCCATTTCCTCTGACTCCACGCATGAATTCCCTCTTTTGTCTTTGAGTGGGCCAATCGTTTCTCTAGTTACCCTCTTTCTCCTTATAGACGAAGAAAAGGCTTTGGGATTTTCCTTAATCCTGTTCGCCAAATATATTGCATGACCCCTTTTAGCCCTCTTTATTGCGCATTTGAGATTTGTCCTACTTTCCCGAGATTCCTCCAAAGCTTCATCAGTTTTAAGTCGCCTAGATATTATGTAGGCTTCATTTCTCATCTTAGCTAGTCTCACAATTCCACCTGTCATCAATGGTTCCCTAATCTTGCCATTTCTATCCCTCATTTTCACAGGGACATGTCTGTCCTGCGCTCTAATCAAACTTTCCTTAAAAGACTCCCACATTTCAAATGGGGATTGACCCTTAAACAGCTGCTCCCAATCCAAATTACCTAGCTCCTGCCGAATTTTGTTATACTTGGCCTTTCCCCAATTTGAAATGAAATAAAAATCGCTTATTGTCACAAGTAGGCTTCAAATGAAGTTACTGTGAAAAGCCTCTAGTCGCCACAATCCGGTGCCTGTTCGGGAAGGCTGGTACGGGAATTGAACTGTGCAGCTGGTCTGCCTTGGTCTGCTTTCAAAGCCAGAAATTTAGCTCAGGGTGCTAAACCAGCCCCAATTTAGCACTCTTCCTTCAGGACCACTCTCGTCTTTGTCCATGAGTATTCTAAAACTTACAGAATTGTGATCGCTATTCCCAAAGTAATCACCGACTGAAACTTCAACCGCCTGGCCGGGATTATTCCCCAATAACAGGTCCAGTATGACCCCTTCCCGAGTAGGACTATTTACATCCTGCTCTAAAAAACTCTCCTGGATGCTCCTTACAAATTCTGCTCCATCTATGCCTCCAACACTACATGAGTCCCATTCAATGCTGGGGAAGTTAAAATCTCCCATCACGACCACCCTATTTCTCCTACATTTTCCTATAGTCTGTCTACATATTTGTACCTCTACTTCATTGTCGCTTTTGGGAGGCCTGTAGTAAAGTCCCAACAATGTTACTGCCTTCCTGTTCCTCAGCTCTACCCATATTGCCTCAGTGCTCGAATCCTCCATCGTGCCCTCCTTAATCACAGCTGTGATATCAGCTCTGACCAGTAATGCAACTCCTCCACCCCTTTTACCTCCCTCTCTATCCCTCCTGAAGTATCGACACGCTGGGATATTTAGTTGCCAGGCTTGCCCTTCCCTCAACCAAGTCTCAGTAATACCAATAACATCATATTCCCAGGTACTAATCGAAGCCCTATATTCATCTGCCTTACCTGCTACACTTCTCGCATTGAAACAAATGCACCTCAGACCACCTGTCCCTTTGCGTTCATCATCTCGTCCCTGTCTACTCTTCCCCTTAGTCACATTGTGTTTATTATCTATTACCTGACTGGCTTTAGTTGCTGCCTCTTTACTGACCTCTAACTTCCTAATCTGGTTCCCATCCCCTGCCACATTAGTTTAAAACCTCCCCAACAGTGTTAGCAAAAAGCACCCCCGAGGTCATTGGTTCCAGTCTTGCCCAGGTGTAGACTATCCGATTTGTAATGGTCCCACCGCCCCCAGAACCGTTTCCAATGTCCCAAAAATCTGAACCCCTCCCTCCTGCACCATCTCTCAAGCCACGTATTCATTCTGACTATTCTTGAATTTCTACTCTGACTCTCTCGTGGCAGTGGTAGCAATCCTGAGATTACTACTTTTGAGGTCTTACATTTTATCTTATCTCCTAACTCCCTAAATTCTGATTGTAGTACCTCATCCCGTTTTTTACCTGTGTCGTTGTTGCCTATATGCACCACGACAACTGGCTGTTCTGAATGTCCTGCAGCTGGTATGCGGCATCCCTGACCCGTGCACCCGGGAGGCACCATACCATTCGGGAGTCTTGTTTTCGACCACAGAACCGCCTGTCTACACCCCTTACGATTGAATTCCCTATGACTATAGCCCTTCCAGCCTTTTTCCTGCCCTTCTGTGCAGCAGAGCCAGCCATGGTGCCATGAGCCTGGCTTTTCCTCGTGAGTCATCGCCCCCAACAGGATCCAAAACGGTATACCTGTTTTCGAGGGAGATGACCGCAGGGGAGACCTGCACTGCCTTCCTGCTCTTTCTCTGCCTTTTGGTCACATATTCCCTGTCTCCCTCATCAATCCTAATCTGCGGTGTGACCAACTCACTGAACATGCTATCCACGACCTCCTCAGCATCGCGGATGCTCCAACGTGAGTCCATTCGCTGCTGCAGAGCCGTCATGCGGTCTAACAGGAGCTGCAGCTGGACACACTTCCCGCACATGAAGGAGTCAGGGGCATCGGCCGCGTGCCTGAACTCCCACATTGAGCACGAGGAGCATAACACGGGTCTGGGATCTCCTGCCATCTATACACTTTACCATAACTGATTACAAATATAATATCAAATAATGAATATGTAAAAGGAATCAAGATTTTACTTACCAATCTCAATACTTACCAACACACGAAGAGTTAAACTTCTACAAGCTACTGCTAATTGGAGCACTTTCCTTCCCAGCCAATCAGGTCACTGCTTTGCTGTGATGTCACTCTTCAAGGTAAGTTTTTAAAGAGGAAAACTTACCTTCCCGACAAACTCCTGGCCACTGCTCCCGCCGAAAATCTGAAGGCCGCTTCTCCGGCAGCTGTGTCCCCGCCGCTCTCCTCGCGCTCTTTTATCCTCTCTCCCCACGCCTCTCATCGCGCCCTTTTATCCCGTGACCCCGCCGCTCTCCTCGGCCTCTTCCACTGTTTTCCTGCCGCTCTCCTCGCACTCTCTCCCTGAGTCTCTCTTTCCCTGAGTCTCCGACACTCTCCTCGCGCTCTTTCACTGAGTCTCCGCCGCTCTCCTCGCGCTCTTTCATTGAGTCCCTGCCGCTCTCCTCGCTCTCTTTCATTGTGTTCCCGCCGCTCTCCTCGCGCTCTTTCACCGAGTCTCTCTTTCCCTGAGTATCCGCCGCTCTCCTCGCGCTCTTTCACTGAGTCTCCGCCGCTCTCCTCGCGCTCTTTCACCGAGTCTCTCTTTCACCGAGTCTCTCTTTCCCTGAGTATCCGCCGCTCTCCTCGCGCTCTTTCACCGAGTCTCTCTTTCCCTGAGTATCCGCCGCTCTCCTCGCGCTCTTTCACTGAGTCTCCGCCACTCTCCTCGCGCTCTTTCACGGAGTCTCTCTTTCACCGAGTCTCTCTTTCACTGAGTTCCCGCCACTCTGCTCGCGCTCTTTCACTGCAGGCTGTGACGTCACGGTTCAACTTCTTTCCACTTCTACCTGCCCTCGAGTCTCCCTCCTGATCTTTACGCGGCTGGGATCCTTACAGTGATTGTCTTTTTTTCGGTTAGAGGAGGAGGTAGGGGGGGGAAACACTGAAGAATTGACTCGGGTTAACTGTCACTTGACAACAGCTCCTCCACAAACCACCTTCAAGGTGTACAGAGCTGGAATCAAACTTGGCTTTCCGCAGTGTGAGATCAGAAAGTAAACAGGTGGCACAAGCCCCTTTTCAAAACAGATCAATGCAACCTCTAAACAAAATACACCTACTTCTAATTATAAATGTGCTGCTGCTTTTATTTATGCAACACACATGTTTTGGGAATATTAAACACGCCAGGAAGCGCGCACGGTGAGACAGGTCCGAACTTATAATTAAGTTGATGCTGTGAAGTCACCAGTGAGCTAAAGCTGACGTCGGGTTCAAACATCGGCACATTGTATATAAAGGATTACCGTGATCCTACTCGCCGCGGTCGGTAACATTGACGGGAAACTCCAGGTGTTGGTGCACATCATCTCACAGCCAGACATGACCAAGTACTTAAAAGTGAATGAATTAATGAATTACCGACGAAGGACATTCATTCTGTTTAACCTCAGCGGCTCTTTAGATGAGCGGTTCAGTCAATCCCACCCGATAAACCTTTCCCCAAAGACATGCATTTGATTCCTGTCGTTTCTGGCAGTGACATTTGAAAGCTACTGTTGTATCTGCCTCCACCAATCTCACAGGCAGTGCGGAACAGATAATTGAACTGTATCCCAGCACATTGAAATAATTGTTCGAAAGATGTAACTAAAAATCTTATCTCGCAGTTATATTGACCTGTGAGCTGCGCGTGCTGTGGCAACTGGAACTGCGAGCAATTTACAACAGAGGGAGACTACACGGCCACTCACTCTTGCCCCAATATTCAGTTTGATCACAGCTGAGCCTCTGCCTGAATGTCAATTCCTGCCTGTTCCTCAGATAATTTCATTCCCTCAAAGTTCCCTGTCATTAAGAAAAATCGAGGCAGACGGCCACAGCAAAATTGAAAACCGATTTGGACATATAGATGGAGTGATCGAATCTCAGCGACACAGATCTGGAAGGTAGGAGAGGTCATAGAGTCATTGAAGTTTACAGCATGGAAATAGGCCCTTCGGCCTAACTTGTCCATGCCGCCCAGTTTTTACTGCACAAAGCCTGTCCAATTGTCCACAATTGGTCATATTCCTCCATACCCACCTTCTCCAGATAACTATGTAAATGCTTTTTAAAAGGCAGAATTGTAGACGCCTCTACTACTGCAAATGCCAGCTCTTTCCAGCCACTCACCACCCTCTGTGTGAAACAATTGTTCCTCTGGAACCTTTTGTATCTCTCCACTCTCACCCTAAAGCTATGCCCTCTAGTTTTGGATTCCACTACCTTTGGGATAATCTACCTGATCCATGCCCCCCATTATTTTACAGCGGTCGTCAAGATCACCCCGAGGCTCCAAGAACCAAGTTCCAGTCTATCCAGCCGCTCCTTACAACTCAAACCAACGAATCCAATAGCAGCCTAGAAAAACTGTTCTGCTCTCTTTCTAGGTTAATAATATCCTTTCTATATTAGGGTTACCAGAACTGTACACAGTATTCCAAGTGTGTCCTTCCCAACGTCTTGTAGAACTTCAGCAAGACATCCCAACACTTGTGTTCAATTATCTGACCATGTATCTGTATAATAGTAATAATGGGCAGACACAGTAATTGGGGAACAATGAGCCTCCTTCAGTGTTGTGAATTTCCAATTATTCATCATGTTTCACTGGTTCCAAAAAGCAACAAAGTCGCAGAATCTGTCTGACTGGAAAAAGATTCAGAAGAATATCTTCGTCAAGAGACCCACAGCAAATCAAATCTTCACCCGATACCAATAGAAACAAAAGAGAAACAGATTAAAGGAGGGTGGTAAAGAGAGAAAGGGGACGAAACCGTTTCACGCTGGAGTAGATTGCACACCACTCAGTTCCACCTGGCTGCAGCAAGCACATTGTTTCTGTCTTCCAGGATTCATGCTGTTAGAAATACCCGAGGTCCAGTTTCCTCTGAGGTCGAAGTTATATGATTCATTCCACCGTTAGAATTTTAAAAAACAGCGGCAGCACGTTGGCGCAGTGGTTAGCACTGCTGCCGGAAGGCGCCGAGTTCTCAGTTTCGATCCCGGCTCCGGGTCACCGTCCGTGTGGAGTTTGCGCATTCTCCCCGTGTTTGCGTGGGTTTCCCCTCACAACCCAATGATGAACAGGGTAGGAGATTTGGCCGCGCTAATCTGCCCCTTAATTGGAAAAAATGAAATGGGTAAACGATATTTATTTTTTAAGAATGGAGAACAGTTCATCCCAGGACCCAGAAATTCAAAGCATCAATGCATTAAAAATATCCCTTTTACTGAATGTGAGAGTTGCTGGTTAGGACAGAATTTATTGTGCATCCCGAGTTGCCCTGAAGAAGGTGAGCTGTTTTCTTGACTCGTTGCAGACCGTGATTTTTGGGTTCACCCAGCGTGCTTTTAGGGAGGAAGCTAAATGATTTCCCCCCGTTAACGTGAAGGAACGTTTATCTGGTTCCAAGTGGGAATGGTGAGTGATTTGGAGGGAAATTCTAGTTGGTGATTTTCCGAAGTAGGGGCTTGCCTAATCCTTCAAAATGATAGTGGTCATAGGTCTGGAAGGTGCTGTCGAAGGAACAATTGCCTGAGGAGCTTTGTTGAGTTATTGCGGTGCATTGTGGGATGTCTGTGGCGGAGGGATTGAATGCTTGTGGCAGGAGGAGCAATCAAGCGCACTGCTTGGTCCTGGATGCTTTCGAACACCCTGAGTGTTCTTGGAGATCTGTGAACAGCGTTTCACGTGGAAAAAAACTGGATTAATCAATTCGCCTTCGTAAACTTTCTTGTTCCGAAATTTCAAAAATGTATGATAGATAATCGTTAATGCTCCTTTCCTCCATTTAGGTAGTGAGCAATTGACAAAGTGTGATGGGTCAGTTATTGTGCAGAGCTGGAATCGAACTTGGGTTTCCGCAGTGTGAGAGCAGAAAGTAAACACGTGGCACAAGCCTCTTTTAAAAACAATTAATGCAACCTCTAAACACAATACACCTACTTCTAATTATAAATGTGCTGCTGCTTTTATTTATGCAACACATGTTTTGGAAACAATAAAAGCGCCAAGCAGCGCCCACGGTCAGACAGGTTCGAACTTACAATTAAGTTGATGCTGTGAAGTAAACAGCGAGCTAAAGCTGACGCTGACTTCAAACATGGACACATTGTATATGAAAGATTACCGTGATCATACTCGCCGTGGTTGGTAGCATTGAGGGAAATTCCAGTGTGTTGGTGCATATCATCTCACAGCCAGACGTGACCAAAAACTTAAAAGTGCGTGAAGTAACGACGGAGGACATTCATTCCGTTTAACCTCAGCGGCTCTTTAGATTAGCAGATCATTCCATCCCACTCGACCGACCTTTTCCCAGAGGCATGCAATTGATTGCTGTCGTTTCTCGCATTGAAATTTGAAAACCACTGTTGTATCTGCCTCCACCAACCTCAGAGGCAGTGCAGACTAGACAACTGAACTGTATCCCCGAACATTGGATTAATTGATGGAAAGATGTAACTAAAAAATCTTATCGCGCAGTTATAATCATCTGCGAGCGCTGTGGCAACTGGAACTGATAGTAAATGACAACATAGTGAGACGACCCGGCCACTCACTCCTGCCCCAACATCCAGTTTGATCGCAGCTGAGCTTCTGCCTCAATGTCATTTCCTGCCTGTTCCTCAGATCCTTTCAATCACTCAGGGACCATTGTCCATGAGAATGGTAGAGGCAGACACTCATAGCAAAATTTCAAAATCACTTGGACATAGAGATACAGTGCTCGAATCTGCAGCATTACAGAGCTGGAAGATGGGATAGGGTCACAGAGTGCGAGAGGTTTACAGCATGAAAATAGGCCCTTCGGCCCAACTTATCCATGCCCCCCATTCTTCTGCGTTCTCCCCATAACCCCTGATCCCCTTAATAAGACAAAATTGTGTGTCTCCTCTCTAACTTTAAACTGATACCCACTTGTTTTACACTCCCCTATCTTTGGGAAAATATGTTGAGGATGTACATTACCTCTGCCTTATTAACTTTATAGACCTCGAGAATTTCTCCCCTATGCCTCCTACACTCCAGGGGAAAATGTCCCAGCCTACCAAACGCACCTTATAACTCAAACTATGAATTTACGGTAGCATCCTTGTAAAACGTTTCAGCACTATTTCTAGTTTAATACTATCATCTCTATAATAGTGAGACCAGAACTGTACACAGTATTCCAAGTGTAGACTTACTTATCTCTTGTACAACTTCAGCAAGGCGTCCAAACTCCTATATTCAATGTTCTGACCATGTGTCTGTATAACAGTAATGATGGGCACAGACACAGTAATGATGGAGCGAAGACCCTCCTTTCGTGTTATGTAGTGCCAATTATTCTTCATGTTTGCAATGGTTCCACAAAGTTACAAAGTCGCAAACTATGTCTTACTGAACAGAAAATATGGTACAATATTCTGCTCAACTTAAACCTTCACCCGAAACCAAGAGATACAAAACAGAAACAGAACAAAGGAGAGTGTTAAAGAGAGAAAGGGGGAGAGGGTGTTTAAATCCATGATAGATTGCACAACACTCCGTTCCACCTTACTGCCGCAACCACATTGTTTCTGTTTTCCTGGATTCATGCTGTTAGAAATACCTTAGATCCAGGTTCCTCTGAAGCAGAAGTTATATGATGAACTCTACCGGAATAATGCGAATCAGTTCATCTAATGTCCCAGAAATGCAAAGCAGCAATGCTATAAACAGTTCACTTTTAGGGGATTTGCGAGTTTCTGGTTCGGAGAGCATTTAATTCCCACCCCGAATTGCCCTTCAGTAGGTGGCGGTGAGCTGCCTTGTTCATCCGCTGCTGCCCGTGAGGTGTGGGTACATCCAACGTGCTTTTAGGGAGTTCTTGTCCTTCAAGATGATAGTGGTTGTGCGTTTGGAAGTTGATGTCTAAGGAACGTTGGTGAGTTACTGCAGTGCATTTTGGGATGATAAACAGGGCTGCCACAGTGCGTTTGAGGTACAGGGATTGAATGTTTCTGGAAGGGGGAGCAATTAAGCGGGATACTTGGTCCAGGATGGTGTCGAACTACTTGAGTGCTTTTCGTGATATGTGGAATACTGTATCATGTACACAACACAAAATGGATTATTTTGCCTGAGTAAATAATTGTTATAGGCCAGGGTTATGAAACTCCAAACAATGTTATGAAGTCCAACTGACCGACAAGCTTTATGTTGAATTTGGCTCGGATGAACACAAGAGCCTTCCCTTCAGGTGTGATTCAACAGTCTTCCTGAACACTTTAATCAACACAAGTTTTATTCTAAGAACTTAGTTAACATATGTATATAAAGAAACACAGCAATAATTATTATCTGTTACAATCATAACGACAAAATATACCTACAGTAATCTATGCATAATACTGAATGAATTCCCATTTAACTGTTCCAAATCCAATGCAAAATCCCATGAACGAAAAAACACATTTCAAGGGCGTGGCCCAGCACTCTGCCTTCTCACCTGAATAAGACTGACTTTTCCTGTGATTCTAATTACGTCTCACCAGCAGGTTTATAACCATTCCCGAGAGAAAACTATATTTTTCTAATTTAGCAAAGCAGGTAACTATAATCAATGTTTTTTTTACTGACTCAGATATTAATAGTGAAAATAGATAAACAGACCAAAACACTTCTTTTCTCTGTCTGAGTCCACAACAATCAAAATTGAAAGCGAAAGTAAAAACATCACACAGCCACAGCTCAGCCTCACCCACAAAATGACATGACTGAAGCCATGTGATGAGACAAAAACCTTTCTTAAAGGCACACTCCCACGACATAATCTCGTTTCTAAATTATAAAATCAGATAATCAATAAAGTTCTTTTCGCTAATGCACGTTTCCTGCATTAAAGTTGTGAATAATGAATAAAGTTGTGAATAAAGTTGTAAATGACGAAGTGTGTTAGAGAATATGGTGAACTGGTGCACGACAATAATCTTTCCCTCAATGTCAACAAAACGAAGGAGATTGTCATCGACTTCAGGAAGCGTAGTGGAGAACATGCCCCGGTCTACATCAATGGGAATTAAGTACAAAGGCTTCAATCTTTTAAGTGTCCAGATCACCAACAACCTGTCCTGGTCCCCTCATGCCGATACTATAGTTAAGAAAGCTCACCAACGACTCTACCTTCTCAGAAGACTAAGGAAATTTGGCATGTCAGCTAGGACTCTTACCAACGTTTACAGATGCACTATATAATGCATTCTTCCTGGTTGTATCACAGCTTGGTATGGATCCTGTTATTCCCCAAGACCGCAGGGAACTACAAAATGTCGTGAATGTAGCCCAATCCATCATGCATCCAGCCTCCCATCCATTGACTCGATCTTTAATTCCCGCTGCCTTAGAAAGGCAGCCAGCATAATTACAGACCCCACGCACCGCGGACATGCCATCTTCCACGTTCTTCCATCAGTAAAAATATACAAAAGTTTGAGGTCAAGTACCATACCGTTTGGTATGTTGCCTCCCAGGTGCAAGGGTACGTGATGTCTCGGGTCGTGTTTTCCGGCTCCTTAGGGGGGAGGGGGAGCAGCCCCAAGTCGTGGTCCACATTGGCACTAACGACATAGGTAGGAAAGGGGACAAGGATGTCAGGCAGGCTTTCAGGGAGTTAGGATGGAAGCTCAGAACTAGAGCAAACAGAGTTGTTATCTCTTGGTTGTTTCCCGTGCCACGTGATAGTGAGATGAGGAATAGGGAGAGAGAGCATTTAAACACGTGGCTACAGGGATGGTGCAGGCGGGAGGGATTCAGATTTCTGGATAACTGGGGCTCTTTCTGGGGAAAGTGGGACCTCTACAGACAGGATGGTCTACATCTGAACCTGAGGGGCACAAATATCCTGGGGGGGGGGGAGATGTGTTAGTGCTCTTTGGGGGGGGGGGGGGGGTTTAAACTAATGCAGCAGGGGCGTGGGAACCTGGATTGTAGTTTTAGGGTAAGGGAGAATGAGAGTATAGAGGTCAGGAGCACAGATTTGACGTCGCAGGAGGGGGCCAGTGTTCAGGTAGGTGGTTTGAAGTGTGTCTACTTCAATGCTAGGAGTATACGAAACAAGGTAGGGGAACTGGCAGCATGGGTTGGTACCTGGGACTTCGATGTTGTGGCCATTTCGGAGACATGGATAGAGCAGGGACAGGAATGGATGTTGCAGGTTCCGGGGTTTAGGTGTTTTAGTAAACTCAGAGAAGGAGGCAAAAGAGGGGGAGGTGTGGCGCTGCTAGTCAAGAGCAGTATTACGGTGGCGGAGAGGATGCTAGATGGGGACTCTTCTTCCGAGGTAGTATGGGCTGAAGTTAGAAACAGGAAAGGAGAGGTCACCCTGTTGGGAGTTTTTTATAGGCCCCCTAATAGTTCTAGGGATGTAGAGGAAAGGATGGCGAAGATGATTCAGGATATGAGCGAAAGTAACAGGGTAGTTATTATGGGAGACTTTAACTTTCCAAATATTGACTGGAAAAGATATAGTTCGAGTACAATAGATGGGTCGTTTTTTGTACAGTGTGTGCAGGAGGGTTTCCTGAAACAATATGTTGACAGGCCTACAAGAGGCGAGGCCACGTTGGATTTGGTTTTGGGTAATGAACCAGGCCAGGCGTTGGATTTGGAGGTAGGAGAGCACTTTGGGGACAGTGACCACAATTCGGTGACGTTTACGTTAATGATGGAAAGGGATAAGTATACACCGCAGGGCAAGAGTTATAGCTGGGGGAAGGGCAATTATGATGCCATTAGACGTGACTTGGGGGGGATAAGGTGGAGAAGTAGGCTGCAAGTGTTGGGCACACTGGATATGTGGGGCTTGTTCAAGGATCAGCTACTGCGTGTTCTTGATAAGTATGTACCGGTCAGACAGGAATGAAGGCGTCGAGAGAGGGAACCGTGGTTTACCAAGGAAGTGGAATCTCTTGTTAAGAGGAAGAAGGAGGCCTATGTGAAGATGAAGTGTGAAGTTTCGGTTGGGGCGATGGATAGTTACAAGGTAGCGAGGAAGGATCTAAAGAGAGAGCTAAGACGAGTAAGGAGAGGACATGAGAAGTATTTGGCAGGAAGGATCAAGGAAAACCCAAAAAGTTTCTATAGGTATGTCAGGAATAAGCGAATGACTAGGGAAAGAGTAGGACCAGCCCAGGACAGGGATGGGAAATTGTGTGTGGAGTCTGAAGAGATAGGCGAGATACTAAATGAATATTTTTCGTCAGTATTCACTCAGGAAAAAGATAATGTTGTGGAGGAGAATGCTGAGACCCAGGCTATTAGAATAGATGGCATTGAGGTACATAGGGAAGAGGTGTTGGCAATTCTGGACAGGCTAAAAATAGATATGTCCCCGGGGCTTGATGGGATTTATGCTAGGATTCTCTGGGAAGCCATGGCAGAGATTGATGGACCTTTGGCTTTGATTTTTATGTCATCATTGGCTACAGGAATAGTGCCAGAGGACTGGAGGACAGCAAATGTGGTCCCTTTGTTCAAAAAGGGGAGCAGAGACAACCCCGGCAACTATAGACCGGTGAGCCTCACGTCTGTAGTGGGTAAAGTCTTTGAGGGGATTATAAGAGACAAGATTTATAATCATCTAGATAGGAATAATATGATCAGGGATAGTCAGCATGGCTTTGTGAAGGGTAGGTCATGCCTCACAAACCTTATTGAGTTCTTTGAGAAGGTGACTGAACAGGCAGACGAGGGTAGAGCAGTTGATGTGGTGTATATGGATTTCAGCAAAGCGTTTGATAAGGTTGCCCACGGTAGGCTATTGCAAAAAATACGGAGGCTGGGGATTGAGGGTGATTTAGAGATGTGGATCAGAAATTGGCTAGCTGAAAGAAGACAGAGGGTGGTGGTTGACGGGAAATGTTCAGAATGGAGTACAGTCACAAGTGGAGTACCACAAGGATCTGTTCTGGGGCCGTTGCTGTTTGTCATTTTTATCAATAACCTAGAGTAAGGCGCAGAAGGGTGGGTGAGTAAATTTGCAGACGATACTAAAGTCTGTGGTGTTGTCGATAGTGTGGAAGGATGTAGCAGGTTACAGAGGGATATAGATAAGCTGCAAAGCTGGGCTGAGAGGTGGCAAATGGAGTTTAATGTGGAGAAGTGTGAGGTGATTCACTTTGGAAGGAATAACAGTAATGCGGAATATTTGGCTAATAGTAAAGTTGTTGAAAGTGTGGATGAGCAGAGGGATCTAGGTGTCCATGTACATAGATCCCTGTAAGTTGCCACCCAGGTTGATAGGGTTGTGAAGAAGGCCTATGGAGTGTTGGCCTTTATTGGTAGAGGGATTGAGTTCCGGAGTCGGGAGGTCATGTTGCAGCTGTACAGAACTCTGGTACGGCCGCATTTGGAGTATTGCGTACAGTTCCGGTCACCGCATTATAGGAAGGACGTGGAGGCTTTGGAGCGGGTGCAGAGGAGATTTACCAGGATGTTGCCTGGTATGGAGGGAAAATCTTATGAGGAAAGGCTGATGGACTTGAGGTTGTTTTCGTTGGAGAGAAGAAGGTTAAGAGGAGACTTAATAGAGGCATACAAAATGATCAGGGGGTTGGATAGGGTGGACAGTGAGAGCCTTCTCCCGCGGATGGATATGGCTGGCACGAGGGGACATAACTTTAAACTGAGGGGTAATAGATATAGGACAGAGGTCAGAGGTAGGTTCTTTACGCAAAGAGTAGTGTGGCCGTGGAATGCCCTACCTGCAACAGTAGTGAACTCGCCAACATTGAGGGCATTTAAACGTGTATTGGATAAACATATGGATGATAATGGCATAGTGTAGGTTAGATGGCTTTTGTTTCGGTGCAACATCGTGGGCCGAAGGGCCTGTACTGCGCTGTATTGTTCTATGTTCTATGTTCTATGTAAGAACTGCTTCTTCCCTGCTGCCATCAGACTTTTAAATGGACCTACCTTGTATTAAGTTGATCTTTTCTCTACACCAGAGCTATAACTGGAACATTTCATTCTGCGGTCGCTCCTTCCTTCCCTGTGTACGGTATGCGTTCTCTGTATAGCATGCAAGAAACAATTCTTTTCACTGTAGACTAATAATGTGAGACTAATAAATCAAATCAAATAGGTCAGTTATTGTGCAGAGCTAGAATCGAACTTGCGTTTCCTCAGTGAGAACCAGACAGTAAACATGTGGCACAAGCCGCATTAAAAAATAATTGTAGTGCAACCTCTAAAAAATACACCTACATCTAATTTAGAAATCTGGGTCTGCTTTTAATCGGTGCAAAACACCTGTTTTGGAAATATTAAAAACGCCAGGCAGCGCTCATGGTGAGACAGGTTTGAACTTACAATTAAGTTGATGCTGTGAAGGAGCCAGTGAGCTAAAGCGAACGCTGGTTTCAGGAACGGATACAATGTATATAAAGCAGGCATTGTCAAAGTGGCGTTGGGGACACGCAGGTGGGTCGCGGGCGGGTGTCGGGAGGGTCACGGGGCCAGCCGTTGCAGCGTTCATCAGTGCTCATGAGGCCTGGAGTGTTGGGACCTGAACCTGGGGTCAAAGTGCGATCGCTGATGGCGGCGGCTGATGGCGCGGTGATCATTGATGATGAACAAGGCTATTATCTCGATCTGTTTGGCATCCCTAAACATTACTCAAGTGATCTGGAGAGAGTCTATATCCCTCATGGTCTCACCATGCACTTAACTGAACGTTTGTCAAGGGATATAATGAGAGCCATGGAAATTCATCACATCGTCGCCCTCGAAGGATGGCTGAAAGTGTTTTGCTGACCATTAAAACTACATTAAAGCATTGAATCGATAGAGCGATCAGTCAAACACAATGTCGGTTGACATCATCCGCTTGAAGAGTTACTGTAATGATCACTGAACAAGGGAGATATTCAGAGTTTACGAACTGAGGTACGAATTCCACACTTTCCTCCTCGAGAAATTGTCCTCTCTGCTGATTCGATTGCTGATGAAATTTGGATGCTAACTATCATCTTTTCAATTCTAAATGAACTGAACCTCAAATAGCAAGAGAAGGATGGTGATTGCTTTCGGCTCTGTGAAGAAATCGCAGCTTTCCAAAACCCATTGAAAGTTTGGAATTGCGAATCAAAGCCAAAATCACCAGATGTCCCCCACACTGCCCCGGGACATCAAAGAAAACAGCATTAGTAAGGAAAGTGTAGATGGACTGGATAGACTGACTCCAAATGAAGCTGACTGAACTTATGCGCCTCAGTTTTGACAGCGCATTAAAAACACGGCACGAGTCAATCAAACTGTCAGCATTTTGGAGTAGCATCTCCGAGGAGTATCGGGATCTGAGTAAAACAAGCATTTTGTTGCTTTTGCCCTTCACAACGACCTCCGTGTACGAAGTTGGATTTTCCGTCCTCACTAAGATGAAGACGGCACAAAGGACCCGGCTGAAACCTGCACCCGATATGTACATAGCCATCTCCCCCTGTGAACCTGCTTGGAGTGAGATTGTGAGGAACAAGCAGGCTCAGCTGTCGCATTAAAGGGAAGCAAAAATGTTGGCTCCCGAATGACTGCCTTCCTGGGCCACGAAGGTCGGCCGGAGTGGGTCCCGAAGATTGGTCGTTTGCTAAAAATGAGTCCCTGTAAAAAAAGTTTGAAAAACAGTTAAGAAGGCAAATGCAATGTTATCATTCATGTCAACAGGGCTAGAATAAGACCAGGGATGTACTTCTGAGGCTGTATAAGGTCCCATTTCGAGTACCGTGAGCAGATTTGGGCATATCTAAGGAAGGATGTGCTGGCCTTGGAAACGGTCCAGAGGAGGTTCACAAGAATGATCCCTGGAATGAAGAACTTGTCGTAGGAGGAACGTTTGAGAACTCTGGGTCTGTACTCGTTCGAGTTTAGAAGGATGAAAGGTGATCTCATTGAAAAGTACAAGATACTGCGAGGACTGGATAGAGTGGACGTGGAGAGGACGTTTCCACTTGTAGGAAAAACTAGAACCAGAGGACACCATCTCAGATTGAAGGGACGATCCTTTAAAACAGAGATAGGGAGGATTTTTTTCACCGAGAGGGTGGGGAATCTGTGGAACTCTTTGCTGCAGAAGGCTGCGGGGCCAATTTACTGAGTGTCTTTAAGGCAGAGATAGATAGATTTTTATTTAATAAGGGGATCAGTGGTTATGGGGAGAAGTCAGGAGAATAGGGATGAGGAAAGTATCAACCATGATTGAATGGCGGAGCAGATTTGATGGGCCGAGTGGCCTAATTCTGCTCCAATATCTTATGGTCTTATGGTCTCATTACCGTGATCATACTCACGTGGTGGGTAACATTGAGGGGAACCCCCAGGTGTTGGTCCATACCATTTCACAGCCAGGCGAAACCAAACAACTTAAAAGTGCGTGGCGTAGCGACGGAGGACACTCATTCCGTATGACCTCAGCGGCAATATGGATTAGCAGATTATTCAATCACATTCGACCGCCTTTCCCATTAGGGATGCATTTGATTCTTGTCACTCCCATTCCCTTATGAAACCGCTGTTGTATCTGCCTCCACCGAAATCCCAGGCCGTGCAGACCAGATCAGAACCACTGGCTGTGGGAATCGGTTAGTAGTTCCCCGTTCGGGATGCTGGGAAACGCTGGGGCTGCGCTATTGGATATAAAAGGTGAAGATGTGAGATCCGTTCGACACATCTAAAATTACGTTAGGTCCGCATAATGTGGCTCTCAATGAACTGTATCCATGAATATAGAAATAACTCTTGGATGTAACTTAGAAATCGTATCTTGCAGCCATATCCATCAGCAAGTAATGTGACAACTGGAACTGATAACCAATGACAACATGGGGAGACTGCACGGCCACTGACTCCTCTTCCACCATTCAACTTGATCGTAGCTGAGCTTCTGCCTGAATGTAATTTCCTACCTGTTCCTCAAATCCTTTCATTCCCTTAAAGATCATTGTCCATAAAAATAATGGATGGAGACACCCACAGCAACATTTCAAACCGATTTGGCCAGACAGAGGGTGTGCTCGAATCTGCTGCATTCCAGAGATGGAAGGTGGGATAGAGTCAGACATATTTGGAGCATAGAAACAGACCCGTAGGTTCAACTTGCAAATGTCGCTCAGTTTTTACCAGTACGCCTGTCCTAATTGCCCTCATTTCGCCCATATCCTGCTGTACTCATCTTACCCATTTAACTATCAAAACGCTGTTTAAAAAGCAAAATTGTAACCGCCTCGATTACTGCGAATTACAGATCGTTCCAGACACTCATCGCCATCAGTGTGAACAAATTGCCCTCTCTACACTTTTGTATCTCTCCCGTCTCATCTTAAACCTATTCCCTCTAGTTGTCGACTCCCTACCTCTAGGAGAAAAGTGTTGTCTATGTACCTCATCTCATGCCCTTCATTATTTTATAGACCTCTATAAGTTCAACCCTAAAACTCCAAAGATCCTCGGGAAAAAGTCCCATTCGATCCAGTCTTTCCTGACAACTCAAACCATTAAGTACCGATAGCACAATTCCTTATCCTTTCTGCCTTTTTACTGGTTTAATAATGTCGTTTCTATAACAGAACTTTACACCGTATTCCAAGTGTGACCTTACTTATGTCGTTTAAAACTTCAACAAGACGTCCCAACTCCTGTATTCAATGTCCAACCATGTGCCTGTATCACAGTAATGAGGGGCACAGACACAGTAATGATGGAGCATTTCAGTGTTGTGAAATTCCAAGTACACTTCATGTTTGCAGTGGTTCCAAAAGACAACAAAGTCACAGAATGTGTCTGACTGGAAAAAGATGTCGAAGAATATTCGGCCCAGGGGAACTGCAGCAAATCAAACCTTCACCCGATACCAAGAGAAAGAAAACAGAAACAGAAACAGAACGAAGGAGAGTGTTAAAAAGAGAAAGGGGGAGAGCGTTTGAAGCCAGGTTAGATTGCACCCCACACCCTTCCACTTTACTGCATCAAGCACATTGTTTCTGTGTACCAGGAGTCCTGTTGTTAGAAATACCTTAGATCCAGGTTCCTCTTAAGCAGAAGTAACATGATGCACTCCACCGGAAGAATTGAGAACAGTTCATAATAATAATAGCAATCGCTTATTGTCACAAGTAGGATTCAATGAAGTTCCTGTGAAAAACGCCTAATTGTCACATTCCGGCGCCTGTTCGAGGAGGCCGGTTCCGGAATTGAAGCCGCGCTGCTCACATTGTTCTGCATTAGAAGCCAGCTGTTCAGCCCACTGTGCTAAACCAGTTCCCAGCAATTCAAAGCATTAAAGAGATCACTGTTATGGGATTTGCGAGTTGCTGGTTCGGGCAGTATTTAATTCCCATCTCTAGTTCTTCTCGAGAAGGAGGTGGTGAGCTGCCTTCTTGAACCGCTGCAATCCATGAGGTGCAGGTACACCCACCGTGCTTTTAGGGAGGGAGTTTCAGGAATTTTTCCCGGTGCCGTGAAGGAACGATTCTATGATTCCAAGTGGGAGTTGTGTGTGACTTGAGGGAAGACCTCCACCTACGGCCTTTTGTTGTCCTTCCAATGGATAATGGTTGTGGATTTGGAAGGTACTGGCTCAGGAACCTTAATTTGCAGTGCATTTTGGGATGGATTGCAGCGCTGCCACTGTGCGTCCGCGGTGGAGCGAGTCAATGTTTCTGGAGTGAGCGCAATCAAGCGGGGTGCTTGATCCTGGGTGGTTCCGAATGTCTTGAGTGTTCTTGCAGATATGGGGTAGAGTGTGTCACGTGAAAAACACAAAATGGATTCAATACTTTGCTTGAGTAAACATCCTCTTTTTCAAATCAAAAATGAGATAATCCATAAAGAAAGTATTCTTAATGCACATTTCCTCCATTTAAGTGGTGAACAATTGACAAAGTGCAATAAATAACTCCTCAGGGAATCTTCTTAATCCAAACAAAATTGCATTCGCCCAAGCTTTTACAATGCCAAATTGCATTTCAACCTAAGATTTTTCTTTATCCATGACTGCAGCAGTCGCGCACACCCTGGAACCCAGGCTCTTGGTTATTGGGCAGAGCTGGATTAGATTGGAATGGTTTATTGTCACTTGCTCCGGGGTACAGTGACAAGCATTGTTCTGTGTACAGTTCACACAGATTATTCCTGAAATGAAAAGAAAATACATAGAGTAAACATAAAATACACCATGTAAATACATAGACACTGGCATCGGGTGAAGCACGCAGGTGTAGTACTACGCAGTAGAGAAGCGTGCAAATAGATCAGACCAGTCCATAAGAGGTTCGTTTAGGAGTGTGGTAACAGCGGGTAAGAAGCTGTTTTTGAGTCTCTTCGTGCGTGTTTTCAAACTTTTGTACCTCCTGCCCGATGGAAGACGTTGGAAGAGTGAGTAGACCAGATGTTAGGGGTATCTGATTCTGCTGCCCGCTTTTCCAAGGCAGCGGTAGGTGTAGACAGAGTAAATGGACGGGAGGCGGGTTCGTGTGATGGACTGGATGTGTTCACGACTGTTTATAGTTTCTTACGTTCTTAGGCCGAGTAGGTGATATACCAGGCTGTGATGCAGCTAGATAGGATGCTTTCTATGGTGCACCTACTAAAATCGATAAGAGTCAGTGTGGACATGCCGAATTTTCTTAGTTTCCTGAGGACTTATAGGCGCTGCAGTGCTTTCTTGGTCTTAGCGTCGACCAAGGACATATGATCTGTATGTGCACACCTAATAATTTGAAGATGTAAACCATCTCCACCACTGCTTCGTTGATGCAGAGAGGGGTATATAAAATACTTCACTTCCTGAAGTCAATGACCAGCTCTTCAGTTTTGCTGACATTGAGCGTGAGATTATTGTCGTTAAACCACACCACTGGGTTCTCCATCTCCGTCCAGTTTTCTGGCTCATCGCTGTTCGAGATCCTACACAGTATAGCTGTATGGTCAGCAATCTTGTATGGCACTGTTTACACAGACTGTTTTTCCAGCAGGGTGCGGTTCACATAAACACCGTTTACAATACGCACTGTTTGCATATGCTATTTATAGCAGGTACGGTTTATATAAACACTGTTTACTGTATGGCACTGTTTACGTCGACTTTACGGCAGTGTACGGTTTACATACACACTGTTTACTGCAGTACGCTGTTTACATAGACTATGTTTACAACAGTGGTACGGTTGCCATAAACACTGTTTACTGCAGGTGCAGTAAACATAGACTCTGCTTACAGCAATGTCCGGTTTAAATATTGTTTACTGTAGGGCACTGTTTAAATTGACTATGTTTACATTAGGCACTGTTTACATAGACTGTTTAAAACAGTGTACGGTTTACATTAACACTGTTTACAGCAGGGCACTGCTTACATAGACTATTTACAGCAGTGTACGGTTTACATAAACAATGTTTACTGCAGGGCACTGTTTGCATAGACTATTTACAGCAGTGTACGGTTTACATAAAGACTGTTAACTATCCGGCACTGTTTATATAGCCTGTTTACAACAGGGCACTGTTTTCTAGACTGTTTCCAGTGTATACCGTTTATATAAACATTGTTTACTGTAGTGCAATATTTACATAGACTCTGTTTTCAGTAGTGTACGGTTTACTTAAACACTGATAACTGTAGGTCACTGTATACAGAGACTATTTACAGCAGTGTGCGGTTTACAATAAGATTGTTTACTGTACGGCACTGTTTCCATAGTCTCCGTTTGCAGAAATATCCGGTTTAAGTATACTGTTTAACGCAGGACACTGTTTAAATAGACTATATAAACTACAGGGCACATGTACAAAGATTGTTTGCAGTAGTGTACGGTTTACATAAACATTGTTTACAGTAGCGCCCTGTTAGGATGACTGTTTAGTGTAGGGCACTGTTTACATAGACTCTTTTACAGCAGTGTATGGTGTACTTTCACTCTGTTCACTGTGGGGCACTGTTTACATAGACACTGTTTACAGTAGTGTATGGTGTACTTTCACTCTGTTTACTGTGGGGCACTGTTTACATAGACTCTGTTTACAGAAGTGTATGGCTGACTTTCACCCTGTTTGCTGTAGGGCACTGTTTACATAGACTCTGTTACTGTAGGGCACAGTTTAAATATTGTTTACGTTAGTGCACTGTGTATATAGTCTTTGTTTATAACAGTGTACATTTTACATATGCACGGTTTACTGTAGGGCACTGTTTGCACAGACTCTGTTTACAGTAGTGTACAGTTTGCTTTCACTCTATTTACTGCAGGGCCCTGTTTACGTAGACTCTGTTTACAGCAGTGTACCGTTTACATATACACTGTTTAGTGTAGTCCTCTGATTACTCAGACATTGTTTACAGCAGAGTACGATTTACAGAAACACTGTTTACTGTAGGGCACTGATTACATAGACTCTTTTTACAGCAGTGTACGGTTTACATTAACACGTTTTACTAGAAGGCATATTTTACAAAGGGTCTGTTTACTTTAATGTAAGGATTACTTTCACTCTGTTTACTGTATGGTGCTGTTTAAATACTGTTTACTGGAGGGCACTTTTACAGAGACTGTTTCCAGTAGTGTACGGTTTAATTTCTCTGTTTACTGTAAGGCACTGTTTTCACCGACTTTCCTTCCAGCAGTGTACATTTTACATACACACTGTTTCCTGTTGGCACTGTTTACATAGACTGTTAACTGTAGGCCAGTACTGGTTACTGTTTGGCACATTTTATATAGACTCTGTTTACTGTATGGCAGTGTTTAAACACTGTTTACTGTAGGGCATTGTTTTCGTAGACCCTCTTTATAGCAGATACGATTTACATAAACACTGTTTACTGGAGGGCACTGTTTACAAAGACTCTTATTACAGCAGGGTACGGTTTTTAAAAACTGTTAACAGTAAGGCACTCTTCACATAGACTCTGCTGACAGCACTGCATGGTTTACATTGACACTGTTGATTGCCGGGCACTGTTTACATAGACTCTGTTTTCCAGCAGAGTGTGGTTTACGTTGGCAGTGTTTACTGTAGGGCGTTGTTTACATAGACGCGGTTTGCAGTTGCGTCCGGTTTGCATTAACACTGTTTACAGTAGGACACTGTTTAATAGACTCTGTTTACAGCAGTGTACGGTTCACATAAACATTGTTTATTGTAGGGCACTGTTTACATTCACTCTGTTTACAGCAGTGTACATTTTACATACACACTGTTTACAGTAGGACACTGTTTAATAGACTCTGTTTACAGCAGTGTACGGTTCACATAAACACTGTTTATTGTAGGGCACTGATTACATTCACTCTGTTTACACCAGTGTACATTTTACATAAACACTGTTTATAGTAGGACACTGTTTAATAGACTCTGTTTACAGCAGTGTACGGTTTACATAAATACTATTTACTGAAGGGGACTGTGAGATAGACTCTGTTTACAGCAGGCTACGGCTTATATAAACACTTTTTACTGCAGGTAACTGTTTTCATGGACTCTGATTACAGCAGCGCATGGTTAACTTTCACTCTATTTATTGTAGAACATGTTTACATAGACCATGTTTACTGTATTGTACGGTTTACGCAAACACTGTTTACAGTAGGGCACTGTTTACCTAGACTCTGTTTACAGTAGTGTATGGTTTACTTTAACTCTGTTTACTGAAAGGCACTGTTTACATCGACTCTATTTACAGTAGTGTACGGTTTACGATTGGGCACTGTTACATAGACTCTATTTAGAGCTGACATAAACACTATTTACTGTAGGGAACTGTTTACATGAACTTTGTTTACAGCAGTATATATTTTAATTAAACTGTTTACTGTAGAGCACCGTGTATATAGAATCTGTTTCCAGCAGTATACCGTTTACTTAAACACTGTTTGCTGCAGTGCTATATTTACAAAGACTCTGTTTACAGTAGTGTATTATTTACATTAACATTGTTTACTATAGAGCACTGTGTACATAGACTCTGTTTGCAGTAGTGTACATTTTACATAAACACTGTTTATAGTAGGACACTGTTTAATAGACTCTGTTTACAGCAGTGTACGGTTTACATAAATACTATTTACTGAAGGGGACTGTGAGATAGACTCTGTTTACAGCAGGCTACGGCTTATATAAACACTTTTTACTGCAGGTAACTGTTTTCATGGACTCTGATTACAGCAGCGCATGGTTAACTTTCACTCTATTTATTGTAGACCATGTTTACATAGACCATGTTTACTGTATTGTACGGTTTACGCAAACACTGTTTACAGTAGGGCACTGTTTACCTAGACTCTGTTTACAGTAGTGTATGGTTTACTTTAACTCTGTTTACTGTAAGGCACTGTTTACATAGACTCTATTTACAGTAGTGTACGGTTTACGATTGGGCACTGTTACATAGACTCTATTTAGAGCTGACATAAACACTATTTACTGTAGGGAACTGTTTACATGAACTTTGTTTACAGCAGTATATATTTTAAATAAACTGTTTACTGTAGAGCACCGTGTATATAGAATCTGTTTCCAGCAGTATACCGTTTACTTAAACACTGTTTGCTGCAGTGCTATATTTACAAAGACTCTGTTTACAGTAGTGTATTATTTACATTAACATTGTTTACTATAGAGCACTGTGTACATAGACTCTGTTTGCAGTAGTGTACGGTTTACATAAGTATTGTTTACAGTTGCGCATGGTTAACTTTCACTCTGTTTATTTTAGACCATGTTTACATAGACCATGTTTACCGTATTGTACGGTTTACGCAAACACTGTTTACAGTAGGGCACTGTTTACCTAGACTCTGTTTACAGTAGTGTACGGTGTACTTTAACTCTGTTTACTGTAAGGCAGTGTTTACATAGACTCTATTTACAGTCGTGTACGGTTTACTATTGGGCACTGTTACATTGACTCTATTTAGAGCTGATATTGCTGACATAAACACTATTTACTGTAGGGAACTGTTTACATAGACTCTGTTTACAACAGTGCATGGTTCTCTTTCTCTCTGTTTACTCGAGGGCACTGTTCACATAGACGAGGTTTTCCGTATTGTACGGTTTACGTAACCACTGTTTACTGCAGGGCACTGTTTAAATAGACCATGTTTACAGCAGTATATATTTTAAATAAACTGTTTACTGTAGAGCACCGTTTATCTAGAGTCTGTTTCCAGCAGTATACCGTTTACATAAACACCGTTTGCTGCAGTGCAATATTTACAAAGACTCTGTTTACAGTAGTGTATGATTTACATTAACACTGTTTACTATAAAGCACTGTGTACATAGACTCTGTTTGCAGTATTGTACGGTTTACATAAGTATTGTTGACAGTTGCGCACTGTTTACATAGACTGTTTAGAGTAGGGAACTGTTTACATTTGTCACTGTTTACAGCAGTGTACGATTTACATAAACACTGCTTACTGTCGGGCACTGTTTACATAAACACTGCCTACTGTAGTGCACTCTTTACACAGACTCTTATTACAGCAGGTTACTGTTTTCAAAAACGTTTTACTGTAGGGCGCTGTTTACATAGACTCCACGGACAGCAGTGCATGGTTTTCACAGACACTGTTTACTGCGGGACACTGTTTACATAGACCCTGTTTACAGCAGAGTACGGTTTACGTCGGCCTTGTTTACTGTAAGGTGCCGTTTACATAAACGCTGTTTGCCGCGGTGCCCGGTTTACATTAGCTGTTTACTGCAGGGCAATGTTTACATGGACTTTGTTTAGAGCAGTATATGATTTAATAAACTCTGTTTAATTTAGGGTATTGTTCACATCGAGTTTCTTTTACAGTGGTGTACGGTTCACATAAATACTGGTTGTTATAGGGTACTGTTTACATTCACTCTGTTTACAGTAGTTTACATTTTACATAAACACTTTTTACAGAAGGACACAATTTACATATACTCTCTTTGCAGCACTGTACAGTTTATACGAACAATATTTACTGTAAGGCACTGTTTACATAGACTGTTTACAGTAGTGAACAATTTACATAAAGACTATATACTGAAGGGGACGGTGAGCTCGTATTTGAGACAGTTCTATAAACATTTCATTATCAATGCGATGTATTACCGCTCCTAATTTGCAGAGTGTCTGTCTGCCCAATAGGGTCAGGTGTCGCCAGTTGCGTTGTATCCTTCCTGGGAGTTAAATGCTTCTTGGCCCCTTGCACGATAGCCTCTTTCACTCTATTTCCAACCAGTGTTCGAGGAACTCATTTCCTTCGTTCAAATGATTATCATTATTGGGAACCCAGCCCCCTTTTATGCCGGGTGGGATCCCATACTTCAAAGCAAAGATGCTCCATAAGAGTATTTTAGTAGCAGCAAAACATTCCCTGGGAGGGGGCTATGAATAGCACACATTTAAGTCAATTTCCAATGATTGATTTTATAGGCATTAGCTATTGTTAGAGACGTATATTTTCTCTTTGTCAATTCAGAAAAGATCAACTGTCTGCTGAAATGGTTAATGTTTCCTGCAGAATCTAAGGGGCAGAGAACTTGGCATGATGCCATTTACGTTTTTTCACGTAATCTAAAACTTAGTCATATTCAATTACTTTTATTCGTAAAGGCACTTTCTTTCTTTTAAACTGATCGTAATTTCCAATGTTTCCGTTCATTCGAGAAATCTCAACAAAAATCACTCAATTTATAATCTCTGCCTCACAAAGACAGACGATACAAAATACAACCCACTTCATGCTTTGACAACAATCAATTGGTTCGACAAAACACACAGATTCTCACAGCTCACAAATATCACAGTTAACCGTTAGCCTTATCTCACCGCTACAGACAAATGTCGTTTTTACCTTAATCTTCTATTTACTTTTACTCGCCTGTTTTTTTTTTCGAAAGGGGGTCAGCTTCATTAGATTCCTATGCGGGACATATAGGTTTACCAACCTCATTCCGTTGCTTTACGATTGTTTATTTTCATTTTCTTACTCATTTTGACGCCCTTATCTGTCCTCTTTAAGGAGTTCACCTTCTTTCTCGCTCCGGATATCTTTACCGAGGCTTTGGGATGACCGGTGAGGGAGCGGCGAGTTTAGAGCTCATCGTTCGTTCTGCAAAATACTTTAGAACATATATATAACAATAACAACAACCGCGGAAATCGGAAATCATTTACAAATACTACAGGGAGAGCACACCGCTGTTTATCGTTTCACGAACCTCGAAGTCGTTTTTTATTTATTTCAGTCTCTAAGGCACCTTTTTCTTCCCATGCAGCTATCATTAATTTATTAACTAAGATAACTCTCCGAGCATGAGTCACTGGCCAGTAATTAAGGCTGCCGAGCCGCAGACCCCCCTTTCAGCTGGGGTCGCGCTATAGCTCTCTCCCTTTCAGCTGAGAGAGTCCTGTTTAGAGATTCGTTTCGGGGTTCACGTCCCGTTAAATTAGGGAAACTGCAACGACTGCGCCAATTTGTCGTGAAAATCATAATAAAGACAAATTCCTCGAGGTTCGATTTAAGGAAATTTATTTACACAAATATACTTGTGGAGAGAGAGTGTTTCAGCTGCAAAGCCAAGGCACTGCGCTCTGAGTTCTGCAGTCAAAAACCATTATATTTATAGGTTGAAAGAAACAACTTTGAAGAGATAAAGCTTGGGAACATACGCAAGAGGAAATATGAATGTTTTGCCCTTGGTTTAAAAACAATTCGAGTCCGCATTTTGTTGTCCTTCGGAAGAGCAACTTATTATCATAATAAGGCCAGTGCCAGATACTAAGCAGTATTTGGTTTACATTACTTGACCTCCTTATTTTCACTCAAAAGCAGTGTTAAAATATAGTTAATATTCCCAGCATGGTTCAAATTGGGAACTCATTAACTTCCTTCCACACTTACCGACACACAAAGAGTTAAGTTTCTCCCAGCTACTGCTAATTGGAGCACTTTCCTTCCCAGCCAATCAGGTCACTGCTTTGCTGTGATGTCACTCTTCAAGGTAAGTTTTTAAAGAGGAAAACTTACCTTCCCGACAGACCCATGGCCACTGTTCCCGCCGAAAATCTGTAGGCTGCTTCCCCGGCAGCTGTGTCCCCGCCGCTCTCCTCGCGCTCTTTTATCCTCGCTCCCCGCTCCCCTCCTCGTGCCCTTTTATCCTGTGTCCTCGCCCCTCTCCTTGCGCTCTTTCACTGTGTCCCCGCCCCTCTCCTCGCGCTCTTTCACTGAGTCCCCGCCGCTCTCCTCGCGCTCTTTCACTGAGTCCCCGCCGCTCTCCTCGCGCTCTTTCACTGAGTCTCCGCCGCTCTCCTCGTGCTCTTTCCCTGAGTCTCCGCAGCTCTCCTCGCGCTCTTTTATCCTGAGTCCCCGCCACTCTCCGCGTGCTCTTTCACTGTGTCCCCACCGATCTCCTCGCGCTCTTTCACTGTGTCCCCGCCGCTCTCCTCGCGCTCTTTCACGGAGTCCCTGCCGCTCTCCTCGCGCTCCTTCACTGAGTCCCCGCCGCTCTCCTCGCGCTCTTTCACTGTGTCCCCGCAGCTCTCCTCGCGCTCTTTCACTGAGTCTCCGCCGCTCTCCTCGCGCTCTTTCACTGAGTCCCCGCCGCTCTCCTCGCGCTCTTTCACTAAGTCCCCGCATCTCTCCTCGCGCTCTTTCACGGTGTCCCTGCCGCTCTCCTCGCCCTCTTTCCCTGAGTCTCCGCCGCTCTCCTCGCGCTCTTTCACTGAGTCCCCGCCGCTCTCCACACGCTTTTTCACTGAGTCCCCGCCGCTCTCCTCGCGCTCTTTCACGGAGTCCCTGCCGCTCTCCTCGTGCTCTTTTATCCACTGTCCCCGCCGCTCTCGTCGCGCTCTTTCACTGAGTCTCCGCCGCTCTCCTCGCGCTCTTTCACTGAGTCCCCGCCGCTCTCCTCGCGCTCTTTCTCTGAGTCCCGCAGCTCTCCTTGCGCTCTTTTACTGAGTCCCCGCCAGTCTCCACGCGCTCTTTCACTGAGTCTCCGCCGCTCTCCTCGCGCTCTTTCCCTGTGTCCCCGCCACTCTCCTCGCGCTCTTTCACTGAGTCTCCGCCGCTCTCCTCGCGCTCTTTCACTGTGTCCCCGCCATTCTCCTCGCGCTATATCCCTGTGCCCCCGCCGCTCTCCTCGCCCTCTTTCACTGAGTCTCCGACGCTCTCCTTGCGCTCTTTCACTGTGTCACCGCCGCTCTCCTCGCGATCTTTCACTGCATGCTGTGACGTCACGGTTCAACTTCTTTCCACTTCTACCTGCCCTCGAGTCTCCCTCCTGATATTTACTCTGCTGGGATCCTTACAGTGAGTGTCTTTTTTTTCGGTTAGAGGAGGAGGTAGGGAGGGAAACACTGAAGAAATGTTTCGGGTTAACTATCACTTGACAACAGCTCCTCCACAAACCACCTTCAAAGTGTACAGAGCTGGAATCGAACTTGGGTTTCCGCAGTGTGAGATCAGAAAGTAAACAGGTGGCACAAGCCTCTTTTCAAAACAGATCAATGCAACCTCTAACAAAATACACCTGCTTCTAATTATAAATGTGCTGCTGCTTTTATTTATGCAACACACATGTTTTGGGAATATTAAATATGCCAGGCAGCGCCCACGGTGAGACATATCCGAACTTACAATTAAGTTGATGCAGTGAAGTAACCAGTGAGCTAAAGCTGACACTGGCTTCGAGCATGGGCACATTGTATATGAATGATTCCCGTGATCATAATCGCCGTGGTCGGTAACATTGACGAGAAACTCCAGGTGTTGGTGCACATCACCTCACAGCCAGACGTGACCAAAAACATAAAAGTGCGTGAAGTACACACGGAGGACATTCATTCCGTTTAACCTCAGCGGCTCTTTAGATTAGCGGTTCATTCAATCCCACTCGATCGACCTTTCCCCAGAGACATGCATTTGATTCCTGTCGTTTCTCGCATTGACATGTGAAAGCCACTGTTGTATCTGCCTCCAGTAATCTCACAGGCAGTGCGGACCAGATATTTTAACTGTGTCCCAGAACATTAAAATGATTATTCGAAATATATAACTTAAAAATCTTACCTTGCAGTTATATTCACCTGCGAGCTGCGAGTGCTGTGGCAACTGGAACTGAGAGCAAATTACAACATAGGGAGACGACACGGCCAATCACTGCTGCCCCAACATACAGTTTGATCACAGCTGAGCTTCTGCCTCAATGTTATTTCCTGCCTGTTCCTCAGATACTTTCATTCCCTCAAAGTTCACTGTCGATAAGAAAAATGGAGGCAGACACCCACAGTAAAATTTCAAATCGATTTGGACATATAGATGGAGTGCTCGAATCTGCAGCGACACAGATCTGGAAGGTGGGACAGGTCATAGGGTCATCGAAGTTTACAGCATGGAAATAGACCCTTCCGCCTACCTTGTTCATGCCTCCCAGTTTTTACTGCACAAAGCCTGTCCAATTGCACACAATTGGTCATATTCCTCCAACCCATCTTCTCCATATAATTATCTAAATGCTTTTTAAAGGTAGAATTGTAGCCGCCTCTACTACTGCCTCTGCCAGCTCGTTCCAGACACTCACCACCCTCTGTGTGAAACAATTGTTCCTCTGGACCCTTTTGAATCTCTCCCCTCTCACGTTAAACCTATGCCATCTAGTTTTGAATTCCACTAACCTTGGGATAATCTACTTCATCTATGCCCCTCATTATTTTATAGCCGACGTCAAGATCACCCCTAGCCTCCAAGAAAAATGTTCCAGTCTATCCAGCCGCTCAGTTTAACTCAAACCATCAAGTCCAGTAGCAGCCTAGCAAATCTTTTCTGATCTCCAGCCAGGTTAATAACATCCTTTCTATATTAGGGTGACCAGAACTGTACACAGTATTCGAAGTGTGTTCTTCCCAATGTCCTGTAGAACTTCAGCAAGACGTCCCAACTCCTGTATTCAATAATCTGTCCATGCACTGTAGAATAGTAATAACGGGCACAGAAATATTAATTGTGGAAGAAGGAGCCTCCTTCAGTGTTGTGAATTTCCAATTATTCATCATGTTTGCAGTGGTTCCAAAAAGCAACGAAGTCGCAGAATGTGTCTGACTGGAAAAAATGTAGAAGAATATCTTGCACAAGATCCCCACAGCAAATCAAATCTTCACCCGATACCAATAGAAACAAAACTGAAACAGAATAAAGGAGAATGGTAAAGAGAGAAAGGGGGAGAGAGCGTTTACTGCTGGAGTATATTGCACACCACTCCCTTCCACCTCACTGCAGCAAGCACATTGTTTCTGTCTTCAAGGATTCATGCTGTTAGAAATACATTATATTCAGTTTCCTCTGAAGCAGAAGTTACCTGATTCATTGCACCGTTAGAATGACAAACGGGCAGCACGATGGCCCAGTGGTTAGCACTGCTGCCTCACGACGCCGAGTTCTCAGGTTCGATGTCGGCTCTGGGACACTGTCCGTGCGGAGTTTGCACGTTTCCCCCGTGTTTGCGTGGGTTATGCCTTCACAACCCAATGATGTGCAGAGTAGGTGGATTGGCCGTGCTAAATCGCGCCGTAATCGGAAAAAATGAATTGGGTACCCTATATTTTTGTTTCAAGAATGGAGATCAGTTCATCCCACGCCCCAGGAATTCAAAGCACCAATGCATTAAAACGATCACTTTTACTGGATGTGAGGGTTGCTGGATGGGACATAATTTATTGCCCATCCCTAGTTGCCCTTCAGAAGGTGGTGGTGAGCTGATTTCTTGAATCGTTGCAGGGCGTTAGTTTTGGGTACACCCACGCGCTTTTAGGGAGGAAGCTAAAGGATTTCTCCCCGTTATCGTGAAGGAACGTTGATATGGTTCCAAGTGGGAGTGGTGAGTGATTTGGAGGGGAAATCCAGTTGGCGATTTTCCCAAGTAGGGGCTTGTCTAGTTCTTCAAAATGATAGTGGTCGTAGGTCTGGAAGGCGCTTTCTAAGCAACAATTGCCCGAGGAACTGTGTTGAGTTATTGCGGTGCATTTTGGGATGGCTGTGGCGGAGGGATTGTGACAGGAGGAGCAATAAGACGCACTGCTTTGTCCACGATGCTTTCAAACTCGCTGAGTGTTCTCGGAGATCTGGGGAAATGGGTTACACGTGAAAACAATGGACTAATCTATTTGCCTGCGTAACCAATCTTTTTCCGAAATTTCAAAAAATGTATCATAGATCATCGTTAATGCTCTTTCACTGCATTTAGGTAGTGAGTAATTGACAAAGTGTGAAAGATCAGTTATTGTACAGAGCTGGAATCGAACTTGAGTTTCCGCAGTGTGAGATCAGAAAGTAAACAGGTGGCAGAAGCCTCTTTTTAAGACAGATAAATGCAACCTCTGAACAAAATACACTTACTAATAATTATAAATGTGCTGCTGCTTTTATTTATGCAACAAACATGTTTTAGAATATTAAAAACGCCAGGTAGCGCCTACGGTGAGACAGGTTCAAACTTACTATTAAGTTAATGCGGTGAAGTAACCAGTGAGCTAAAGCTGATTCTGACTTCAAACATAGACACATTGTAAAGGAAGGATTACCGTGATCATACTCGCCGTGGTCGGTAACATTGACGAGAAACTCCAGGTATTGGTGCACACCATCTCACAGCCAGACGTGACCAAAAACTTAAAAATGCGTGAAGTACAGACGGAGGACATTCTTTCCGTTTAACCTCAGTGGCTCTTTAGATTAGCACATCATTCGATGCCACTCGACCGACCTTTCCCCAGAGGCATGCATTTGATTTCTATCGTTTCTCGCATTGAAATTTGAAAGCCACTGTTGTATCTGCCTCCAGCAATCTCACAGGCAGTGTGGACCAGATAATTGAACTGCATCCCAGAACATTGAAATAATTGTTGGAAAGATGTATGTTAAAAATCTCATCTCGCAGTCATATTCATCTGCGAGTACTGTGGCAACTGGAACTGATAGCAAATGACAACATAGTGAGACGACCCGGCCACTCACTCCTGCCCCAACATCCGTTTGATCACAGCTGAGCTTCTGCCTCAATGTCATTTCCTGCCTGATCCTCGGATACTTTCATTCCCTCAATGTTCACTGTCGATAGGAAAAATGGAGGCAGACATTCAAACCGATTTGGACATACAGTTATTGCGGTGCATTTTGGGATGTCTGTGGCGGAGGGATTGAATGCTTGTGGCAGGAGGAGCAATCAAGCGCACTGCTTGGTCCTGGATGCTTTCGAACTCCCCGAGTGTTCTTGGAGATCTGGGGAACAGCGTTTCACGTGGAAAAGAATGGATTAATCAATTCGCCTGCGTAAACTATCTTGTTCCGAAATTTCAAAGAACATACAATAGATAATTTGTAAAGCTCTTTTTCTCCATTTCGGTTGTGAGTAATTGACAGAGTTTGATAGGTCAGTTATTGTACAGAGCTGGAATCGAACTTGGGTTTCCGCAGTGTGAGATCAGAAAGTAAACACGTGGCACAAGCCCCTTTTTAAAACAGATCAATGCAGCCTTTAAACAAAATAAACCCACTTCTAATTATAAATGTGCTGCTGCTTTTATTTATGCAACACATGTTTTGGAAATGTTAAAGACGCCAGGCAGCGCCCACGGTTAGACAGGTTCGAAACTATAATTAAGTTGATGCTGTGAAGTAACCAGTGAGCTAAAGCTGACGCTGAAGATTAGCTGCGCTAAATTGCCCCTTAATTGGAAAAAATGGATTGGGTGATCAATGTTTTTTTTTAAGAATGGAGAACAGTTCATCCCAGGCCTCAGAAATTCAAAGCACCAATGCATTAAAAAGATCACTTTTACTGGATGCGAGAGTTGCTGGGTCGGACAGAGTTTATTGCCCATCCCGAGTTGTCTTTCAGAAGGTGGTGGTGAGCTGCTTTATTGAATCTTTGCTGGCCCTGACTTTTGGGTAACCCAAAGTGCTTTTAGGGAGGAAGCCAAATGATTTTCCCCTTTCACCTGCAGGCACGTTTATATGGTTCCAAGGGAGAGTGGTGAGTGATTTGGAGGGGACATTCCAGTTGGTGATTGTCCCAAGTAGGGGCTTGTCGAGTTCCTCAAAATGATGGTATTCGAAGGTCTGGAGGTGCTGCCTGAGGGACAATTGCCCGAGGAACTTTGTTGAGTGCATTTTGCATTTTGGGATGTCTGTGGCGGAGGGATTGGATGCTGTGGCAGGAGGAGCAATCAAACGCACTGCTTGGTCCTGGATGCTTTCCAACTCCCTGAGTGTTCTTGGAGATCTGCGGAGCAGCGTTTCACGTGGAAAGAAATGGATATAATCAATTCGCCTGCGTAACAAATCTTGTTCCGAAATTTCAAAGACCCTATAATAGATAATCGTTAAAGCTATTTTTCTCCATTTAAGTTGTGAGTAATTGACAAAGTGTGATGGGTCAGCTATTGTACAGAGCTGGAGTCGAACTTGGGTTTCCGCAGTGTGAGATCAGAAAGTAAACACGTGGCACAAGCCTCTTTTCAAAACAGATCAATGCAACCTCTAACAAAATACACCTACTTCTAATTATAAATGTGCTGCTGCTTTTATTTATGCAACACATGTTTTGGAAATGTTAAAAACGCCAGGCAGCGCCCACGGTGACACAGGTTCGAACTTACAATTAATTTGATGCTGTGAAGTAACCAGTGAGCTAAAGCTAACGCTGGCTTAAAGCATGGACACATTGTATATGAAGGATTAGCGTGATCATACTCGCCGTGGTGGGTTGCATAGCGGGAAACTCCAGTTGTTGGTGCACATCACCTCACAGCCAGACGTGACCAAAAGCTTAAAACTGCGTGAAGGACCGACGGAGGATATTCATTCCGTTTGACACCAGCGGCTATTTAGATTAGCAGATCATTAAATCCTACTCGACCGACCTTTCCACAGAGGCATGCATTTCATTGCTGTCGTTTCTCGCGTTGAAATTTGCAATCCACTGTTGTATCTGCCTCCACCAATCTCACTGGCAGTGCAGACCAGATAATTGAAATCTATCCCAGAAAATTGAAATAATTGTTGGAAAGATGTAACTTAAAACTCTTATCTCGCAGTTATATTCATCTACGAGTACTCTGGCAACTGGAACTGATAGCAAATGACAACATAGGGAGACGACACGACCACTCACTCCTGCCCCAACATTTAGTTTGATCACAGTTGAGCTTCTGCCTCAATGTCATTTCCTGCCTATTCCTCAGATACTTTCATCCCTCAATGTTCGCTGTCCATGAGAAAAATGGAGGCAGAAATTCAAACCGATTTGGACATACAGATGGAGTGCTCGAAGCTGTAGCGACACAGATCTGGAAGGTGGGACAGGTCATAGAGTCATAGACCTTTACAGCATGGGAATAGGCCCTTCGGCCTAACTTGTCCATGTCGCCCAGTTTTTACTACACAAAGCCTGTCCAATTGCCCACAATTGGTCATATTCCTATATAGCCATCTTGTACATATAACTATTTAAATGCTTTTTAAAAGGCAGAATTGTAGACGCTACTACTGCCTCTGCCAGCTCATTCCAGACACTCCCCACCCTCTGTGTGAAACAATTGTTCACCTGGACCGTTTTGTATCTCTCCCTTCTCACCTTAAACCTATGCCCTCTAGTTTTGGATACTGCCTTTGGGATAATCTACCTGAACCATTATTTTATCGACGTCGTCAAGATCACCCCTCGGCTCCAAGACTAATGTTCCAGTCTAAACAGCCGCTCCTTATAACTCAAACCATCAAATTCGGTAGCGGCCTTTCAAATCTTTTCTGTCCTCTTTCTAGGTTAATAATATCCTTTCCATATTAGGGTACCAGAACTGTGCATAGTATTCCAAGTGTGTCCTTCCCAACGTCTTGTAGAACTTCAGCAAGACATCCCAACTTTTGTGTTCAATTATCTGAACATGCATCTGTATAATCGTAATAATGGGCAGACTCAGTAATTGGGGAACTAAGAACTTCCTTCAGTGTTGTGAATTTCCAATTATTCATCATGTTTGCACTGGGTCCAAAAAGCAACAAAGTCGCAGAATCTGTCTGACTGGAAAAAGGTGCCGACGAATATCTTGGTCAAGAGACCCACAGCAAATCACATCTTCACCCGATACCAATAGAAACAAAACAGAAACAGAATAAAGGAGGGTGGTAAAGAGAGAAAGGGGAAGAGACCATTTCACGCTAGAGTAGATTGCACACTACTCAGTTCCACCTGACTGCAGCAAGAACATTGTATCTGTCTTCCAGGATTCATGCTGTTAGAAATACCTGAGGCCCAGTTTCCTCTGAGGTAGAAGTTATATGATTCATTCTACCGTTAGAATTAAAAAAACAGCGGCAGCACGTTGGCGCAGTGGATAGCACTGCTGCCAGAAGGCGCCGAGTTCACAGTTTCGATCCCGGCTCCGGGTCACCGTCCGTGTGGAGTTTGCGCATTCTTCCCGTTTTTGCGTGGGTTTCCCCCCACAACCCAATGACGTGCACTGTAGGTGGATTGGCCGCGCTAAATTGCCCCTTAATTGGAAAAAATGAATTGGGTAATCGATGTTTATTTTTTAAGAACGGAGAACAGTTCATCCCAGGCCCCAGAAATTCAAAGCACCATTGCATTCAAAATATCACTTTCCTGGATGTGAGAGTTGCTGGTTAGGACAGAATGTGTTGTCCATCCCAAGTTGCCCTGAAGAAGGTGAGCTGCTTTCTTGACTCGTTGCAGACCATGATTTTTGGGTACACCCAGCGTGCTTTTAGGGAGGAAGCTAAATGTATTATTCCCCGTTACCGTGAAGGAAGGTTTATCTGGTTCCAAGTGGGAGTGGTGAGTGATTTGGAGGGAAATTCCAGTTGGTGAATTTCCGAAGTTGGGGCTTGTCTACTCCTTCAAAATGATAGTGGTCGCAGTCTGGAAGGTGCTGTCTTCGGAACAATTGCCTGGGGAACTTTGTTGAGTTAATGTGGTGCATTTTGGGATGGCTGTGGCCGAGGGATTGAATGCTTGTGGCAGGAGGAGCAATCAAGCGCACTGCTTGGTCCTGGATGCTTTCGAACTCCCTGAGTGTTCTTGGAGATCTGGGAACAGCGTTTCACGTGGAAAAAAACTGGATTAATCAATTCGCCTTCGTAAACTATCTTGTTCCGAAATTTCAAAAAATCTATAATAGATAATCGTTAATGCTCCTTTCCTCCATTTAGGTAGTGAGTAATTGACAAAGTGTGATCGGTCAGTTATTGTACAGAGCTGGAATCGAACTTGGGTTTCCGCAGTGTGAGATCAGAAAGTAAACACGTGGCACAAGCCTCTTTTAAAAACAATTAATGCAACCTCTAAACAAAATACACCCACTTCTAATTATAAATGTGCTGCTGCTTTTATTTATGTAACATATGTTTTGAAAATAATAAAAACGCCAGGCAGCGCCCGCGGTAAGACAGGTTCAAACTTACAATTAAGTTGGTGCAGTGAAGTAACCAGTGAGCTAAAGCTGACGCTGACTTCAGACATGGACACATTGTATATGAAGCATTACCGTGATCATACTCGCCGTGGTGGGGAGCATTGAGGGGAACTCCAGTGTGGTGGTGCACATCATCTCACAGCCAGACGTGACCAAAAACGTAAAAGTCCGTCAAGTAAAGAAAGAGGACATTCATTCCGTTTAACCTCAGCGGCTCTTTAGATTCGCAGATCATTCAATCCCACTCGACCGACCTTTCCCCAAAGGCATGCATTTGATTGCTGTCGTTTCTCGCATTGAAATTTGTAAACCACTGTTGTATCTGCCTCCACCAACCTCAGAGGCTGTGTAGACTTGATAACTGAACTGTGTCCCCGAACATTGAATTAATTGATGGAAAGATGTAACTTAAAAATCGGATCGCACAGTTATAATCATCTGCGAGTACTGTGGCAACTGGAACTGGTAGTAAATGACAACATCGTGAGACGACCCGGCCACTCACTCCTGACCCAACATCCAGTTTGATCACAGCTGAGCTTCGGCCTCAATGTCATTTCCTGCCTGTTCCTCAGATCCTTTCAATCACTCAGGGACCATTGTCCATGAGGATGATAGAGGTAGACACCCAGAGCAAAATTTCAAAATCACTTGGGCATAGAGATGGAGTGCTCGAATCTGCAGCGTTACAGAGCTGGAAGGTTGGATATGGTCACAGATTACGAGAGGTTTACTGCATGGAACCAGGCCCTTCGGCCCAACGTATCCATGGCGCCCATTCTTCTGCATTCTCCCCATAACCCCTGATCTTTTTAATCAGACAAAATTGTACCCGCTTCTATTACTTCCTCTGGCAACTCTGTCCAGACATTCAGCGCACTATTTGTGAAGGAATTACTCTCTGGACCCTTTTGTGTGTCTCCTCTCAAACTTTAAACCTATACCCACTTGTTTTACACTCCCCTATCTTTGGGAAAATATGTTGACGATGACCTACACTCCAGGGGGAAATGTCCCAGAGTACGAAACGCACATTATAGCTCAAACTATCAATTTACGGTAGCACCCTTGTAAAACGTTTCAGCACTATTTCTAGTTGAATAATATCATCTCTATAATAGTGAGACCAGAACTGTACACAGTATTCCAAGTGTAGACTTACTTTTGTCTTGCACAACTTCAGCAAGGCGTCCAAACGCCTATATTCAATGTTCTGACCATGTGTCTATATAACAGTAATGATGGGCACAGACACAGTAATCATGGAGCAAATACCCTCCTTTCGTGTCATGTAGTGCCAATTATTCTTCATGTTTGCAATGGTTCCACAAAGTAACAAAATCGCAAAATATGTCTTACTGAACAGAAAATATGGTACAATATTCTGCTCAACTTAAACCTTCACCCTAAACCACGAGATACAAAACAGAAACAGAACAAAGGAGAGTGTTAAAGAGAGAAAGGCGGAGAGAGTGTTTAAATCCATGATAGATTGCACAACACTCCGTTCCACCTTACTGCCGCAACCACATTGTTTCTGTTTTCCTGGATTCATGCTGTTAGAAATACCTTAGATCCAGGTTCCTCTGAAGCAGAAGATATATGATGAGCTCTACCGTAATAATGGAAATCAGTTCATCCCATGTCGCAGAAATTCAAAGCAGCAATGCTATACAAAGTTCACTTTTACGGGATTTGCGAGTTTCTGGTTCTTGCAGCATTTAATTCCTACCCCGAATTACCCTTCAGTAGGTTGCGGTGAGCTGCCTTGTTGATCCGCTGCTGTCAGTGTGGTGTGGGGACACCCAACCTGCTTTTAGGGAGTTCTTGTCCTTCAAGATGATAGTGGCCGTGCGATTGGTAGTTGATGTCTAAGGAACATTGGTGAGTTACTGCAGTGCATTTTGGGATGGTAAACAGGGCTTAGAACATAGAACAATACAGCGCAGTACAGGCCCTTCGGCCCACGATGTTGCACCGAAACAAAAGCCATCTAAACTTCACTATGCCATTATCATCCATATGTTTATCCAATAAACTTTTAAATGCCCTCAATGTTGGCGAGTTCACTACTGTAGCAGGTAGGGCATTCCACGGCCTCACTACTCTTTGCGTAAAGAACCTACCTCTGACCTCTGTCCTATATCTATTACCCCTCAGTTTAAAGCTATGTCCCCTCGTGCCAGCCATATCCATCCGCGGAAGAAGGCTCTCACTGTCCACCCTATCCAACCCCCTGATCATTTTGTATGCCTCTATTAAGTCTCCTCTTAACCTTCTTCTCTCCAACGAAAACAACCTCAAGTCCATCAGCCTTTCCTCATAAGATTTTTCCTCCATACCAGGCAACATCCTGGTAAATCTCCTCTGCACCCGCTCCAAAGCCTCCACGTCCTTCCTATAATGCGGTGACCAGAACTGTACGCAATACTCCAAATGCGGCCGTACCAGAGTTCTGTACAGCTGCAACATGACCTCCCGACTCCGGAACTCAAACCCTCTACCAATAAAGGCCAACACTCCATAGGCCTTCTTCACAACCCTATCAACCTGGGTGGCAACTTTCAGGGATCTATGTACATGGACACCTAGATCCCTCTGCTCATCCACACTTTCAAGAACTTTACCATTAGCCAAATATTCCGCATTACTGTTATTCCTTCCAAAGTGAATCACCTCACACTTCTCTACATTAAACTCCATTTGCCACCTCTCAGCCCAGCTCAGCTGCTTATCAATACCCCTCTGTAACCTGCTACATCCTTCCACACTATCGACAACACCACCGACTTTAGTACCGTCTGCAAATTTACTCACCCACCCTTCTGCGCCTTCCTCTAGGTCATTGATAAAAATGACAAACAGCAACGGCCCCAGAACAGATCCTTGTGGTACTCCACTTGTGACTGTACTCCATTCTGAACATTTCCCATCAACCACCACCCTCTGTCTTCTTTCAGCTAGCCAATTTCTGATCCACATCTATAAATCACCCTCAATCCCCAGCCTCCGTATTTTTTGCAATAGCCTACCGTGGGGAATCTTATCAAACGCTTTGCTGAAATCCATATACACCACATCAACTGCTCTACCCTCGTCTACCTGTTCAGTCACCTTCTCAAAGAACTCAATAAGGTTTGTGAGGCATGACCTACCCTTCACAAAGCCATGCTGACTATCCCTAATCATATTATTCCTATCTAGATGATTATAAATCTTGTCTCTTATAATCCCCTCCAAGACTTTACCCACTACAGACGTGAGGCTCACCGGTCTATAGTTGCCGGGGTTGTCTCTGCTCCCCTTTTTGAACAAAGGGACCACATTTGCTGTCCTCCAGTCCTCTGGCACTATTCCTGTAGCCAATGATGACATAAAAATCAAAGCCAAAGGTCCAGCAATCTCTTCCCTGGCCTCCCAGAGAATCCTAGGATAAATCCCATCAGGTCCCGGGGACTTATCTATTCTCAGCCTGTCCAGAATTGCCAACACCTCTTCCCTACGTACCTCAATGCCATCTATTCTATTAGCCTGGGGTTCAACATTCTCCTCCACAACATTATCTTTTTCCTGAGTGAATACTGACGAAAAATATTCATTTAGTATCTCGCCTATCTCTTCAGACTCCACACACAATTTCCCATCCCTGTCCTTGACTGGTCCTACTCTTTCCCTAGTCATTCGTTTATTCCTGACATACCTATAGAAAGCTTTTGGGTTTTCCTTGATCCTTCCTGCCAAACACTTCTCATGTCCCCTCCTTGCTCGTCTTAGCTCTCTCTTTAGATCCTTCCTCGCTACCTTGTAACTATCCATCGCCCCAACCGAAACTTCACACTTCATCTTCACATAGGCCTCCTTCTTCCTCTTAACAAGAGATTCCACTTCCTTGGTAAACCACGGTTCCCTCGCTCGACGCCTTCCTCCCTGTCTGACCGGTACATACTTATCAAGAACACGCAGTAGCTGATCCTTGAACAAGCCCCACTTATCCAGTGTCCCCAACACTTGTAGCCTACTTCTCCACCTTATCCCCCCCAGTCACGTCTAATGGCATCATAATTGCCCTTCCCCCAGCTATAACGCTTGCCCTGCGGTGTATACTTATCCCTTTCCATCATTAACGTAAACGTCACCGAATTGTGGTCACTGTCCCCAAAGTGCTCTCCTATCTCCAAATGCAACACCTGGCCTGGTCCATTACCCAAAACCAAATCCAACGTGGCCTCGTCTCTTGTTGGCCTGTCAACATATTGTTTCAGGAAACCCTCCTGCACACACTGTACAAAAAACGACCCATCTATTGTACTCGAACTATATCTTTTCCAGTCAATATTTGTAAAGTTAAAGTCTCCCATAATAACTACCCTGTTACTTTCGCTCATATCCAGAATCATCTTCGCCATCCTTTCCTCTACATCCCTAGAACTATTAGGAGGCCTATAAAAAACTCCCAACAGGGTGACCTCTCCTTTCCTGTTTCTAACTTCAGCCCATACTACCTCGGAAGAAGAGTCCCCATCTAGCATCCTCTCCGCCACAGTAATACCGCTCTTGACTAGCAGCACCACACCTCCCCCTCTTTTGCCTCCTTCTCTGAGCTTACTAAAACACCTAAACCCCGGAACCTGCAACATCCATTCCTGTCCCTGCTCTATCCATGTCTCCGAAATGGCCACAACATCGAAGTCCCAGGTACCAACCCATGCTGCCATCGTACCAGCTAATTTTAATATGTGGAGCAAGCTCGTTTACCTTGTTCCATATACTGCGCGCACTTATGTACAAAACCCTAAGTCCTGCATTGACCACCTGCCTTCTCACAAATGTCACCTTATTTGCTCTGCCTCAAGGTGATATTGTTATGTTATTTTTGTTCTCTTTTCCCCCTTCAGTTATTGCACCTTCTAAGCCAACGCTCTGATTCCCACCTCTGTTATACTAGTTTAAATCCTCCCGAGTGACTGTCGCAAACCTCGCAGCGAGGGTATTGGTGCCCCTCTAGTTTAGGTGAACCTGTCCTTCCTGTACGGGTCCTACTTGCCCCGGAAGAGATCGCAATTGTCCAGGAAACTGAAAGCTTCCCTCCTTTACCACCAGTTTAGTCACGTATTTATCTTCACTGTCCTACTATTTCTAGCCCTACAGGCACGAGACACAGGGAGTAACCCTTATGTAACAACTGAGAGGTCCTGCTATTTAGCTTACTGCCTAACGCTCTGAATTCCTTCTTCTGCACCTCATCACTCTTCCTGCCTATGTCGTTCGTACCTATTGGTATTCCGACCTCTGGTTGTTCGCCTTTCAGTTCAGGATGTCCTGTGTTCGTTCAGAACGTGGTATACGTAGGAAAACTCGAAACAAACGTAAGAGCGATATTATGGAGGAACGATCAAAGAATACTCGACTTAAATTATTCGAAAAAATAGTGGCAGTGGAACACATCACCAGGTGTATTTATCGTGGGGAATATAAGGAAAGTAGGAAGTAACTTAAGCAAGGAGCCAGGAGGACTTAAAAGGGGTAATGAAAAGTCATTGGCAAACATGGTTAAGGAAAATCGCAAGGCTTTTTACACGTACATAAAACGCAAGAGGGTAGCCAGGGAAAGGATTGGCCAACTGAAGGACAGGGGCGGCAATCTATGTGTGGAGCCAGAGGAAATGGAGAGGTACCAAATACATACTTTTCATCAGTATTCACCAATATAAGGAACTGGCGGATGTTGAGTCTGGAGAACGGTGTGGAGAGAGCCTGGGTCACATTGAGATTCAAAAAGACGAGGAGCTGACCGTCTTGGAAAAATATTAAGGTCGATAAGTCCACAGGGACTGATGGGATCTACCCCAGAATACTGAAGGAGGCAAGAGAGGGAATTGCTGAGGCAATGACCAAAATCTTTGGGTCCTCATCTCTTCAGGTGACGTTCCGGAGGACTGGAGAATAGCCAATGATGTTCCAGGCAACTATAGGCCGGTGAGCATTACGTCAGTGGTAGGGAGATTCTTGGAGAGAATTCTTCGAGGCAGGTCTACTTCCATTTGGAAGAAAGTGGACGTATTAGCGAGAGGCAGCAGGCTTTTGTGAAGGGAGATCGTGTTTCACGAACTTGATAGAGTTTTTCTAGGAGGTCACAAAGATGAGTGATGCAGGTCGGGCAGTGAATGTTGTCTATATATCATTCACTTAGGCCTTTGACAAGGTCCCTCATGGCAGACTGGTACAAAAGGTGAAGTCAAACTGGATAAGAGCTGAGCTGGCAAGATAGATCCAGAACTGGCTCGGTCATGGAAGGCAGAGAGTAGCAATGGAAGGTTGCCTTTCTGAACGGAAAGCTGTGACTTGTGGTGTTTCTCAGTGATAACCTTTGCTGTTCGTAGTATATATAAATCATTTGCAGGAAATTAAACTGGTCTAATTAGTAAGTTTGTGGACGACAAAAAGATTGGTGGAATTGCGGATAGCGATGAGAACTCTCAGAGGATACAGCAGGATTTAGATTGTTTGGAGACTTGGGCAGAGAGATAGCAGATGGCGTTTAATCCTGTCAAATGTGAGGTAATACAGGGAGGGAATATACAGTGAATGGTAGAGTACTGACAGTCAGAAAGATCTTGGTGTACAGGTCCCCAGGTCACTGAAGGGGGGCAACACAGGTGGAGAAGGTAGTCAAGAATGCATACGGCATGCTTGCCTTCATTGGCCGGGACATTGAGTAAATAAATTGGCAACTCATGTTGCAGCTGTATAGAACCTTTGTTCGGACGCACTTGGGGTATAGTGTTCAATTCTGGTCGCCACACTAGCAGAAGGATATGGAGGCTTTAGAGTGGGGGCCGAAGAGATTTACCAGGATGTTGCCTGATATGGAGGTCATTAGGTATGATGAGAGGTTGAATAAACTCAGTTTGTTCTCACTGGAACGACGTAGGTTGAGGGACGACCTGATAGACGTCTACAAAACTATGAAGGCATAGACAGAGTGGATAGTCAGAGACCATTTCCCAGGGTAGAGCGGCCATTTACTAGGGCTATAGGTTGACGGTGCGAGGGGCAAGGTTTAGATGCGATATACGAGGCATTTTATTTGCATCGATGGTTGTGGGTGCCTGGAACTCGCTGCCAGAGGAGGTGGTGGAAGCAGGGATAATAGTGACATATAAGGGGCATCTTGACAAATACATGAATAGGATTGGAATAGAGGGATACGGACCCAGGAAGTGTGGAAGATTTTAGTTTCGACGGGCAGTATGGTCGTGCCGAGGGCCGAAGGGCCTGTTCCTGTGCTGGATTTTTCTTTGTCCTTTGTAAACTAACAACATAAGTTCGAGAATAGATTCCAGCACCCTTTCTCGGTCATTTCGTTCATTTCTCTCTCTTCGGTAGATTTTTTGGAATAAATTAAGATTTCCAATCTTTCTTTTTACCAATTAAGGGGCAAATCAGCGTGGCCAATCCAACTACCCTGCACGTCTTTGGATTGCGGGAGGGAAGCACACGAAGATACGGGGGTATCTACAAACTCCACACATTCAGTGATCGAGTCTGGGATCGAATGCGGGTCTTCAGCGCCGGAGGCAGCAGTGCTAACCACTGCACCGCCGTGCCGCACATTCTCTTCTCCAGTTTCTTGGATTAATTTAATCTGCTTTTCTGCACGATATTAAACTTCGATATTCTATTAGTCTAGTAATCTCGATCACCTGAAAGTGCTTATTTACTAAAACATGCAGATAAATCCGTGCTAGTAATTTGTACAGAGATGCCCAAAATATATGACCTGCATTTCCGAAAGGGCAATTATTTAATTGACTAATCTCGCGAGACGCTGCGATTGAAACCAACTTTAATTTAACTGTCAGCTGAATTTCCAATGATTTCAAATAAACTGGGACAGATTAGAGCCACCTGTGGTCAATGGTTTCATGAGAAGGGAACGTAGTCACTCTTTGTATCTCATGACCATCATTCAGAGATTTTTAAAGACGACAAATATTTTTGAGCGATTGTACTGACTGCCTGCAGTTTACAGTGACTGTGTCTGCCGGACCCATTACCCTCCGTAACGTTATACTGCGCAAATGAACATGCACTTTCTCCAGGCAACTAGGATCATCAGACCAGGGGAGTTCCATTTGTCAGCTAGCCTCTTCAACAGCAGAGAAGCTTTACGTTTTACAGTAAACAGGGCGAAACATGTTTAACAGCAGTGTAGCGATGGTAACTGACGATGACTTCCCCTAACCACAAACTAGGTCGCCACCTGCAGGAACTGCAAACACATTCTGGTTATTGCTCTTCGGTGAACTGACAGGAAGCACCTGCCGTTGTGGTAATGTCTGTGCTCTGAGTTTTCTCTTCGATGTACTGTGATATTTGCCAGCTGTTATAAAGTATTTAAACTTTTGCAGCTCGATGTGACATGGCGAGTTATATCTTGGTAAAATCGTGAATGTGTTGGAAATACGACAGCAACCGGTTTAATCTTATCACTATTGGACTTACTACTTCCGAGAAAAGTTTCATTCCTCTTGATCATCTTTTTCTAAATGTGCAGCACAAATATCTTAAGTTTCGTTGAGTTTAATTGGCAGTTAAAGTGTCCATGTTGATCAAAATTACAGCGATCACTTTTGTTGCTTTTGTCTAATGGCCGACAGTGCTCCTACGATTATGTTCCAAACCAAATATGTCTCATTGCAGTCAGACTTCCTGGAGCAGGAAGTGGGCACCACATTGCACAGAACACTGGGAATGCGGGCAGTAAAATCCATGTGCTGACGCTGCATCTAGTTGATGTCGCTGTTCGATATGTATAAATATTCTTGGTATTCACGTATTATGCTAATATTACTGATAAATGTCAGCATCAACAAAGTGACACTCACGAGGCAATTCAGGAGTTGTACGATCAGTTTCAGAACCCCAGGATAGTTCTGTCTGTGAAATTAATATTTGGTACGTTGGCGACGTTGGCTCGGCCGGCATTCATTGACCATGTGCTGTTGACCTTCACCAGGAGGTACTGGGCTGCCTCCTTTAACCACTGCCGTACCTAATTTGTAAGTACACCTACTATCCTGATGCAAAGGATTTCCAGGAAATTGACCATAAGATATAGGAGCAGAATTAGGTCACTTGACGCACCGAGTCTGCTCCGCCATTCAATCACGGCTGATACTTTGCCCCTCCCCATTCTCCTGGCTGCTTCCCATAACCCCTGATCCCTTTATTAATCAAGAACCTATCTATCTCTGTCTTAAAGACATTCAGTGATTTGGGCTCCACAGCCTTCTGTGGCAAAGAGCTCCACAGATTCACTACGTTCTGGCTGAAGAAATTTCTCCTCATCTCAGTTTTAAAGGATTGTCATGTTCGTCGTTGATTGTGTCCTCTCGTTCTAGTTTTTCCTACAAGTAGAAACATGCTCTCTACGTCCACTCTATCCTGTAAGTTTCAATAAGATCCCCCTCATCCTTCTAAACTGCAATGAGTAGGGGGCAGAGTCTGTTCGGTGTATCCAGGAAGCCTCCTTGATGCAAGATGTAGATAGTCAACTAGAAAAGGGGCAGTCTGGATCTGGTACTGGGGAATGAACCTGGACAGGTGGTTGAAGTTTCAGTAGGGAGCAGTGACCACAATTCCGGAGGTTTTTAGGGTACTTTTGGACAGGGATGAGGGTAACCCTCGTGTTCAGGTGCGAAACTGTGAAAAGGGAAATTACGATAACATTAGCCAGGAATTGAAGAATTTGGATTGGGTGCGGCTGTTGAATAGTAAATCAACTTTGGACATGTGGGAGTCTGTCAAGCGACAATCGGTTAGGATCCAAGTCACGTTCCTGATAGAATTAAGGAGAAATACGGGAAGTTTAGGGAGCCTTCGATAACGAGCGATATCGTGAACCTCGTCAAAAAGAAAAAGGAGACTTTTGTACGGTCTAGAATGGTGAAAATCTTCCAAACTCTTGAGGAGTATAAATAAAGTAGGAAGGTACTGAGGCGGGAAATAAGGAGGGCTAGGAGGGATCATGAAATGTCCCTGGCAAGTAGGATTAAGATGAATCCCAAAGCTTTTTATTCATATGTAAAAAACAAAGGGTGGCCAGGGAAAGGATTTGACCACTTTAAGACAGTGGGGTCAATCTACCTGGTGAGTCAGAGGAAATGGGCGAGGTACGAAATTAATCTGTTGTATCGTGCTCACCAAAGAATGGGACTTTGTTGAAGATGATTCTTGGGTAGGGTGTGTGTACAGTCTGGATCATGTTAACATCAAAAAGGAGGAGGTAATGGATATTTTAAAAGGTATTATGGTAGATATGACTCCTGGGCCAGGTGGGATTTATCCCAGAACACAGGCGGAAGCAAGGGAGTAAATTGCTGGGCCCTTGACTGACATCTTTGTATCCTCATTGGTTACAGGTGAGACCAAGACGACGGGAGAATAGCTAATGTGGTACCGCTGTTTAGGAAAGTTAGTGGGGATAATTCTGGAAACTACAGGCCGGTAAACCTGACGTTGGTAAATTATTGGAAAGAATTCGCAGGGACAGAATTTATAACTGTGGCCATCTAAGCCTGTGACCTGCAAAGGACCATGGTAATTATGGCCAACCCAGGACTCCATTCAAGCAACCGGTCCAGCCACAGACTTATCGGCGCCACTCCCCTTGCTCAGAAACACAATTGCCAAGGACAATGACCGCTGAGGACCCGCCCAGCTACCAAGGCACCCGCCCCTTTATTGCCGAAATCGAAGAGAGTGATCAGAACCCTGTCGAACTTTTCGGTCCAAGGATAAGGACCGCCCCAAAGAGCGCGAAATCCCAGGGGGATAAAAAAGATCGCAGCTATGTGTTCTGTCTCTTTTGAATCCGGCCTGTGCCTATCCAAGTGCAGCGGGGACAGCCAGCTAAGTTCAAGACCAACGATCGCTGCCTGATGGCTGAGCCCAGCAGAGACAGAGCCACTTTCTTCGAAAAAGCCAAGTGAAATCCAGAAAAAGGCCTTTATCCATTTGCACAGTGCCGGCCGCCCTGAAGTTAAGTATAGGTTATTGTAGTTGATAGGTGTACCTTAATTCGGAGTAGATATTGTGTTTGAATGTTCAGATAAGATAGAACACAGAACATTACAGCGCAGTACAGGCCCTTCCTCGATGTTGCGCCGACATGTGAAACCACTCTAAAGCCCATCTACACGATTCCCTTATCATCCATATGTTTATCCAATTACCATTTAAATGCCCTTAATGTTGGCCAGCCCACTACTGTTGCAGGCAGGGCATTCCACGCCCTTACTACTCTCTGAGTAAAATCCTACCTCTGACATCTGGCCTATATCTATCTCCCCTAAATGTTATGCTATGCCCCCTCGTGCTAGACATCACCATCCAAGGAAAAAGGTACTCATTGTCCACCCTATCTAATCCTCTTATCATCTTGTATGCCTCAATTAAGTCACCTCTTAACCTTATTCTCTCTAACGAAAACAGTCTCCAAGTTCCTCAGCCTTCCCTCATAAGATGTTCCCTGCAGACCAGGCAACATCCTGGTGAATCTCCTCTGCACCCTTTCCAATGCGTCCACCTCCTTCCTATAATGCAGAGACCAGAACTGCACGCAATACTCCAAATGCGGCCGCACCAGTGTGTTGTATAGCTGCAACATGACCTCCTGGCTCCGAAACTCAATCCCTCACCAATAAAAGCTAACACACCGTACGCCTTCTTAACAACCCTATCAACCTGAGTGGCAACTTTCAGGGATCTATGTACATGGACACCGAGATCTCTCTGCTCATCCGCACTATCAAGAATCTTATCATTAGCCCAGTACTCTGTCTTCCTGTTATTCCTTCCAAAATGAATCATCTCACACTTTTCTGCATTAAACTCCATTTGCCACCTCTCAGCCCAGCTCTGCAGCGTATCTATGTCCCTCTATAACTTGCAACATCCTTCGGCACTGTCCACAACTCCACCGACTTTAGTGTCATCTGCAAATTTACTCACTCATCATTCTACGCCCTCCTCCAGGTCGTATATAAAAATGACAATCAGCAGTGGCCCCAAAACAGGTCCTTGTGGTACACCACTAGTAACTGAACTCCAGGCTGTAAATTTCCCATCAACCATCACCCTTTGTCTTCTTCCAGCAAGCCTTTTTCTGATCCAAACTGCTAAATCACCCTGAAACCGATGGCTCCGTATTTTCTGCAATAGCCTACCACGGGGAACTTTATCAAACGCTTTACTGAAATTTATATACACCACGTCAACTGCTTTACCCACGTCCACCTTCTTAAAGGATCCAATAAGGTTTGTGAGGTACGACCTACTCTTCACAAAACCGTGTTGACCATCGCTAATCAAATTATTCCTTTCCAGTTGATTATCAATCCTATCTCTTATAAACATTTCCAAGACTTTGCCCACAACAGATGTAAGGCCCACTGGTCTGTAGTTAACGGGGTTGCCTCTACTCCCCTTCTTGAACAAGGGGACAACATTTGCAATCTTCCAGTCTTCTGGCACTATTCCTGTGGAGAATGATGACATAAAGCCAAAGTTTCAGCAATCTCCTCCCTAGCTCCCCAGAGAATCCGAGGATAAATCCCCCCTGGCCCAGGGGACTTATCTATTTTCACACTTTCCAGAATTGCTAACACCTCCTCCTTATGATCCTCAGGCCCTTCTAGTATAGTAGCATGTATCTCAGTATTCTCCTCGACAACATTATCTTTTCTTGTGAGAATACTGACGAAAAATATTCATTTAGCACCTCTCCTATCTCCTCGGACTCCACGCACAACTTCCCACTACTGTCCTTGACTGGCCCTACTCTTACCCTAGTCATTCTTTTATTCCTGACATTCCTATTTAGAGCTTTAGGGTTATCCTTAATCCTACCGACCAAAGACTTCTCATGTTCCCTCCTGGCTCTTCTTAGCTCTCTCTTTAGGTCCTTCCTAGCTAACTTGTAACTCTCGAGCGCCCTAACTGAACCTTCACGGCTCATCTTTACATAAGCCTCCTTCTTCCTCTTGACAAGTGTTTCGACTGCTTTACTGAACCACGGTTCCCTTGCTCGACCACTTCCTCCCTGTCTGATAGGTACATACTTATCAAGGACACGCAGTAGCTGTTCCTTGAACAAGCTCCACATTTCCATTGTGCCCATCCCCTGCAGTTTCCCTCCCCATCCTATGTCATCCTAAGTCATGCCTCATCGCATTATAATTGCCTTTCCCGCAGCTATAACTCTTGTCCTGCGGGCTCTACCAATCCCTTTCCATCGCTAAAGTTAAGGTAACCGAATTGTGGTCACTATCAACAAAGTGCTCACCTACCTCCAAATCTAACACCTGTCCTGGTTCATGACCCAGTACCAAACCCAATGTGCCCACGCCTCTTATTGGCCTATTTACATACTGTGTCAGGAAATCCTTCTGCACACATTGGACAAAAACGGACCCATCTAAAGTTCTCGAACTACAGCGTTTCCAGTAAATATTTAGAAAGTCCCCAATAACAACTACCCTGTGACTTTTACTCCTGTCCAGAATCAGCTTTTCAAACCTTTCCTCTACATCTCTGGAACTTTTCGGAGGCCTACAGAAAGCTGCCAACAGGGTGACCTCTCCTTTCCTGTTTCTAACCTCAGCCCATACCACCTCAGTGGACGAATCCTCATCAAAAGTCCTTTCTGCCACCGTAATACGGTCCTTGACTAACAATGCCACCCCTCCCCCTCTTTTACCACATTCCCTGAGCTTACTGAAATATCTAAACCCCGGAGCCTGCAACAACCAGTCCTGTCCCTGCTCTATCCATGTCTCCGAAATGGCCACAACATCGAAGTCCCAGGTATCAACCCATGCCGCAAGTTCACCCACCTTATTCCGGATGCTCCTGGCATTGAAGAAGACACACTTTAAACCACCTTCCTGCCTGCCGGTACACTCCTGCAACTTTGAAACCTTACTCATGACCTAACTACTCTCAACCTCCTGTATGTTGAAGCTACAATTCAGGTTCCCAACCCCCTGATGAATTAGCTTAAACCCTCCCGAAGAGCATTAGCAAATTTCCTCCGCAGGATATTGGTACCCCTCTGGTCCAGCTGTAGACCATCCCGTTTGTAGAGGTTCACCTTCCCCAGAATGAGTCCCAATTATCCAGGTATTGAATCCCTCCCCCCTGCACCATCCCTGTAGCCACGTATTCAACTGCTCTCGCTCCACATTCCTCGTCTCGCTATCACGTGGCACGGGTAACAACCCAAAGATAATAACTCTGTTTGTTCTAGCTCTAAGATTCCACTCTAGCACCCTGAATGTCTGCCTTACATCCCCATCCCTTTTCCTACCTCTGTTGTTGGTGCCTATGTGGACAACGATTTGGGGCTGCTCTCCCTCCCCCTTCAGGATCCCGAAAACACGATCCGAGAAATCACGGCCCGTTGCTCCTGGGAGGCAACACACCAACCGCGAGTCTCTCTCGTTCCCACAGAATCTCCTATCTTCCCCCCTAAGTATGGAGTCCCGAATGGCTAATGCTCTGCTTCTCTCCCCTCTTCCCTTATGAGCAACAGGGACAGACTCTGTGCCAGAGACCTGTACCCCATGGCTTACACCTCGTAAGTTGCCCCCCCCCCCCCCCGCCGCACCCCCCCCCCCCCCGCCCCCCCCCCGCCCCCCCCCCGCCTTACCAGTATCCAAAGTGGTACACTTGTTACTAAGGGAAACGACCACAAGGGATCCCTGTACTGAGTGCTTCCTCCCAGTCACTCTCACAGCCTCCCATCTATCTTCATTCTTCGGAGTAACTACATCCCTGAAGCTTCTATCTATGACCACCTCTGCATCCCGAATGGTCCTAAGTTCATCCAACTCCAGTTCCCTAACGCGGTTTTGAGAAGTTGGAGATGGGTGCACTTCCCACAGGTGAAATCTGACGATGTCCCTCACCTCGAACATTCTGCACGAGAAACATTGCACTGCCATCCCCTCTATATAACTTGCGGATAAAACAAGAAAAAGAAAGAAAGAAAGAAAGAGCTGACCTGATATTTACTCAATCCTTCAGGTTAGATGAGGCGGAACGGTGGCGGACACTACAAGTGTAGTGTCTCGGGTTTCGGAACCGCCCAACTTAAATACAGGTACAACCAATTCCATCATCATCTAAAAGAGATCACATCTATTTATTTTTTCTTTCGGCAAATTTACAATGCAACTGGCATTTTTCAGTTCTATACAAGACATTCTGCATCTTCTCTCTCATAATTTCACTCTCAGTAAACCAGTGGGAATACTCAAGAAGACCAAAAGTCATATGGGACTGGTCACTCCCTAGCACCGCGCCACATCCACAGGGAAATGGAATGAAACATTACCGTTTAACAGTGCAATGCTGATTTGTAAACTTTCGAAGTAAACGTTCAGTGCCCAATGTCGGGAGAACCAAAGGCCTGTGTCACAGATCAATTTGTATTGTTCCTGGACAGGGAAGGAACCGATAACTCGGGGTCAATGAGGGTCAATCAATTATACATTGTGGGGATAAACACACTTCAGATAAACATTGGGCGAAAGGAGATGCTTTGTTTAAATTATTTGCTTTCAAGACATGAACTGATCGCAAATGCCAGTTTGCTCCTTGACCGATTGGAATAACTCCAATACAGAGAGAGAGTCAATTCTGCACAAGAGAGTGGGTGAATGAGCAATAACCAGATGTGATAATATACTCGGACCGCAGTCGCAGTAGGAGACTGCAAGAGGGACGTGTAAAAGTCTACGGATGTCCTCAAAACATCTAAGACAATTCAAATATGCACGATGACCAATGGAAGGCCCTGGAATTATACAGCCCAAGAATGTAGAAAGTTCACCCCCAATGGCATGAAGCACGTCAAGAGTCTTCATCGAAATGTTCAAAGCCGTGCTTGACTCGTGAAATGTGTATTGTCCTCCTGTCAAACAACCTGTTTACCCAGCGCATCAAGCGCCGTCAGTCCCACATGTAGCAGGTCCTTTAGGCTGGCCATTGGGCTAATCAGCCATCCCAGAGCGTATCTCAGCAAAGTTGGAGAAAATCATCGTCGATGCAGAACGATTGTCAAAGAAGCAGAGGAATGAAAGGTTTATCTTACCCAGAGGGGGGAAATCACCGCCGAACTTTCCCAATGTGAAGAGATCATCAGACCCAGGATCCAAAGCAAGTGTCCACCCTGAGAGTAAATGGTTTCACTCTCAGCATCGTCATAGACGGCACAAACAGGAGCTTCGAGGCTCAAGTGTTTGAAATTGAGGTTATTTACGGTTAAAGGACAGTTAGAATTATATTTTTTAATCCTTCTCTACCAAGTATTACCAGGGAAGGAAAGTGAATCAATTGCGGTGTGACGTCATTGAGTTTGAGCTTAGAGAATTATTGGGGCAGATGGTGGAAAGCAAACTTTTACATCCCCTGAATATTGAACATTCAATTTCAGGTTATGCAGATCCTGGAACTATGCCACCCAAACGGTGACTGGTGTAATTATCAATCTGATTGAGGGAGTCAATGGTCGCAAAAATCTTGTAAACAGAAAATGATTGGTTCATGGTTCACCTGTTTGTGGTTGAGTCATCATGGAATCATCATGACACATAATTCTTCAACCAAACGGAGACGATGTATCAATAACTTCATGATCTGTGAAATTGGTACATTACATCACTTTGGGAGAATATTCAGCTTTAGCAGATCAACCTCAAGGTCCTGCACAAACCTATCAGGATAACTCTACAGAGGAACATAGAAAGACATAAAAATACGGAACGTAGGAACAGGAGTAGGCCCTTCGGGCCTCCAAATTCGTTCTTGAAATCATGATGTGTTTTGGCCTCAACTGTATTTTATAGTAGCGATTTACTCAGTATCATAACTTTGTGAAGGAACTAATCCTGATTGCATTTTATAGGTTTCAGATAGGTCGCACAACCTGTCCTCATTTTTCTGAACTCAAGCGTAAGTGATAGTAAAGAACTCCATCTTTCGCCATGTGTCAAACCGAGCATTACAGGAATCCGCGTGGTAAATATTCATTGCACTCCCTTTATAGCGAAAAAAAAAAACGTCCGATAAGGAGACAAATTCTGCACATAGTTTTCCTGTGGTCTCATTAAGGCACTTTCTAATTGCAGCAAGACATCTTGTTCTGCTACTTGTGTCCTCTCGCTATCATGGCCAACAAACCAATTGCCTTCTTTTCTGCCTCCTGTACCTGCAGGATTCCCATCCACGACTGGTGTGAGAAGACACTCGGGTCTCGCTGAACACAACCCCCTCTCAAATTATAGCCACTCAGGTAATAATCTGCCTTCTTATCTTTGCAGAATCCTCGCATTTATCCACATAACACTGCTGCATCCACGCATTTTCCTACTCAGCTCGGCCAAATCACACTGAAACATCTTTGCATCTTTTTTAAATCTCACCCTCTCACCCAGCTTGTGTCATTGCAAAGCTGGGCATAAATGTATTCTCGTATTCACATCCAAATCATCAGTATATATTGGGTCTCATCTCCGAAATGCTGTGATACCTCACTGGACATGCCTCCATTTGGAAGAAAATGTGTTTATTCCTACTCTTCATCTTCTCTGCCAAACATTTTGGCATCCATCTCAATACTTATCCTAAATGGCAGCACGGTAGCACAATTGATTAGCACTGTGGCTTCACAGCGTGAGGGTCCCAGTTCGATTCCCTACTAGGTCAGTCTGTGCGGAGTCTGCACGTTCTCCCCGTGTGTGCGTGGGATTCCGCCGGTGCTCCGGTTTCCTCCCACAGTCCAACGATGTGCAGGTTAGGTGGATTGACTTTGATAAATTGCTCTTAGTGCCCAAAAAAGGTTAGAAGGGGTTATTGGGTCACGGGGATAGGGTGCTAGTGAGGGCATAGGCGGGTAGGTGCAGATTCGATGGGCCGAATGGTCTCCTTCTGCACTGTATGTTCTATGTTCTAATCGCTTGCGCTTCAATGATATTTGCTAATAATCTTATGAGGAACATTGTCGGAATCCTGATGAAAGTCCGGGTAAACCAAACCCCATCTTATCAACTCGACTAGTTATATACTCAAATAATTCCATGCGATTTTACAAGCATGTTTTACCTATCGTAAATCATGTTTACTCTTTCCGATTCTATAATTGTTTTGCATGTGGCCTGCTATCAGGACTTTCATAATAACTCGAGAATTGTCCCCACTACTGACGTCAGATGTACTGATCTATCATTTCCCATTTTCACACGACGTCCCTTTGTGGATAGTGGGATTACATGAGCTCCCCTCCAATAATTAATTACAAAGCCAAATAATCATAAAAGATGACGAACAATGCATCAACTATATCTAGCGCCACGTTGGTAAGTAGCCTGGAATGTATATTATCAAGTCCTCTGATTTATCCGCCTTCACTGTCATCAAATTCCCCTCTCCACCTCCCTACTAATACTGACTTTCTTCGTTGGGTTAATGATACAGAACACCCTCCCCCGCCCAATCATTTCCTGTTTTAATTTCAGAAACGGTAAATACATCAGGCGTGGGATCAGGTCATGGGACCCGCGGACAATGGACCAGGAAAGAGCAAGAATGGGCCAAATGGGTTCATTTTGTTTCCTTTCTGTTCAGCCGTTCTGGATACACATCACATCACAATACTGTTCACACTCTTGCACATTGTGTTCAGCTCTCTCCTGAACGGTTATAGCATTTTAATAACATCCTGTTCAGAGCCAGAAATTCTAATCAAATTCCATCAAACCAAATTTCGATTGACTTTCATCTTAACTCCAGTTCTACCTGTCTACAAATAACTTTTATAAAATCAAAATACTGCGGATGCCGAAAATCAGAGAATGTCAGACAAAGTCAGCAGGCCCGGCATGAAGAGTCACGTGGTGCCAATGTGTTGGATTTGTTTGTGTCCCTGTGGTAGTATGCATTAGGGGTCATGTGGGACTGTGAAGCCGTGATGCCATTGGCTGACAGATCCCGGGTCCTGGTTGGCTGTTGATCTCTAGCTCCGCCCTGAAGGCGGAGTATAAGAACCAGAAGTTCTCCCCGCAGCTCCAGTCTGTTGCTGAACTGCCATGAACAAGTCACGCTTAATAAAGCCTCATCGACTTCATCTCTATTCGTCTCTCGTGAGTCATTGTGCGCTACAATTTATTAAAGGACTATGGAGCTCAGGATCTCCCGGAATGCCTGAGGATCAGCCCCCACGCAGTGAACTCAGCAGCAATTTTTAAACACTAGCAGACTTGTTTCGAAGGCTACCTCCGAACGGCCCACGGCCGGATCACAGAAGACCAGAAACTGCAGGTCCTGCATTCGAGGGTAAGACCGGAAATTTTCCCTCTCATAGAAGACGCAGAGGATTTCCAGACGGCGTTCACAGCACTAAAGAGCGTCTATGTTCGTCCAGTGAACCAGGTCTACGCACGCTACCAACTCGCAACGAGACGGCAAAGCCCCGGAGAATCGCTAGACGAATTCTACGCCACGCTGCTAACTTTGGGACGGGCCTGCAGCTGCCCGCCAGTAAACACGGCTGAACACACGGACATGTTAATTTGCGATGCGTTTGTGGCAGGTACGAACTCTCCCCAAATCAGCCAAAGACTTTTAGAAAAAGAGTCGCTAGGACCCTCAGAGGCACGGGCCCTCGCAGCCTCCCTAGATGTGGCCGTGCAAAATGCCCGCGCATACGGCCCCGACCGCGCGGCAGCCCCTTGGGCTCCGTGGACCCCCGTCGCGACAAACCCCCCCCTCAAAGGCTTGCGCGTTTAAAGCACCAGATCATCCCGGGGGGGGGGGGCCCGCTGCTATTTCTGCGGCCAGGCGAAACACCCCCGGCAGCGCTGCCCAGCCCGCGCAGCGATTTGCAAGAGCTGCGGCAAAAAGGGCCATTTCGCGGCTGTGTGCCGGTCCCGGGTGGTTCGCCGCTGTCCCCGGAGAAGAAAGAGTCCAGCGCATCCCAAACGCTCCCCCCCCCCCACCCCCCCCCCCACCCCCCCCCCCCCCCCACCACCCCCCCCCCCAGCGCCCCATGTGCGACCCGCAGGCGCCGCCATTTTGGGTCCCGGCCACCACGAGGGGAGAATGGGCGCCGCCATCTTTTGACCCTCCAGCCATGTGCGATGCATGGGGGCGGCCATTTTGTCCACCCCCGCCGCCATTTTGGGACCCCCCCCAGCCATGTGCGATGCATGGGGGCGGCCATTTTGTTCACCCCCGCCGCCATCTTGGACGACAACAATGGACCCCAGCATCGACGGCTCCACGGGGTTCGAAGAAGACGCTGAGACACTGCGACGACGTTTGGCCTCGGTGGCGCTGGACCAAGCACAGCCCCGGACGCTCCTGACGACGACAACAACGGTGCTGATCAACGGACACGAGACACCATGCCTGATCGACTCCGGGAGCACAGAAAGCTTCATCCACCCCGACACGGTAAGACGCTGTTTTTTGACCATCCGTCCCAGTACGCAAATGATTTCCCTAGCTGCAGGATCCCACTCCGTACAGATCAAAGGGTTCTGCATAGTGACCCTAACGGTGCAAGGGAGGGAGTTTAAAAACGACAGGCTCTCCGTCCTTCCCCAACACTGCGCGCCCACATTACTGGGATTAGACTTCCAGTGCAACCTGCAGAGCCTAACATTCCAATTCGGCGGCCCAATACCCCCACTCACTATCTGCGGCCTCGCAACCCTCAAAGTTGAACCCCCATCCTTGTTTGCAAACCTCACCCCGGATTGCAAACACGTCACCACTAGGAGCAGACGGTACAGCGCCCAGGACCGGACATTTATTCGGTCCGAAGTCCAGCGGTTGCTGAAGGAAGGCATAATCCAGGCCAGCAATAGTCCCTGGAGAGCACAGGTGGTAGTAGTAAAGACAGGGGAGAAGCAAAGGATGGCCATAGACTATAGCCAGACCATCAACAGGTACACACAGCTAGATGCGTACCCTCTCCCCCGCATATCTGACATGGTCAATCGGATTGCCCAATACAAGGTCTTCGCCACCGTGGACCTCAAGTCCGCCTACCACCAGCTCCCCATCTGCCCAAGTGACCGGAAGTACACAGCCTTCGAGGCAGACGGGCGACTATACCACTTCCTAAGGGTCCCATTTGGCGTCACAAACGGGGTCTCGGTCTTCCAACGGGAGATGGACCGAATGGTTGATCAACACGTGTTGCAGGCCACGTTCCCGTATCTCGACAACGTAACCATCTGCGGACACGATCAGCAGGACCACGACGCCAACCTGCAAAAATTCCTCCAGACCGCTAAAGCCTTGAACCTCACATACAACGAGGACAAGTGCGTTTAGCACTAATCGGCTAGCCATCTTGGGATATGTAGTGCGCAATGGGATAATAGGCCCCGACCCCGAACGCAATCGCCCCCTCATGGAATTTCCCCTCCCCCACTGCTCCAAAGCCCTGAAACGCTGCCTGGGTTTTTTTTCATATTACGCCCAGTGGGTCCCCCAGTACGCAGACAAGGCCCGACCCTAATACAGACCACTACCTTCCCCCTGTCGACAGAGGCTCGCCAGGCCTTCAGCCGCATCAAAGCGGATATCGCAAAGGCCACGATGCGCGCCATCGACGAGTCCCTCCCCTTCCAGGTCGAGAGCGACGCCTCCGATGTAGCTCTAGCGGCCACCCTTAACCAAGCGGGCAGACCCGTGGCCTTTCTCTCCCGAACCCTCCACGCCTCATAAATCCACCACTCCTCAATGGAAAAGGAAGCTCAAGCCATAGTGGAAGCTGTGCGAAATTGGAGGCATTACCTGGCCGGCAGGAGATTCACTCTCCTCACTGACCAACGGTCGGTCGCTTTCATGTTCGATAATGCACAGCGGGGCAAAATTAAAAATGACAAGATCTTAAGGTGGAGGATCGAGCTCTCCACCTTCAACTATGAGATCTTGTACCGTCCCGGAAAGCTGAACGAGCCGTCCGATGCCCTATCCCGCGGCACATGTGCCAACGCACAAATAAACCGTCTCCAAACCCTCCACGAGGACCTCTGCCACCCGGGGGTCACTCGGTTCTACCATTTTATAAAGTCCCGCAACCTCCCCTACTCCGTGGAGGAGGTCCGTACAGTCACCAGGAACTGCCACATCTGCGCAGAGTGCAAACCGCACTTTTTCAGGCCGGATAGAGAGTACCTGATCAAGGCTTCCCGTCCCTTTGAACGCCTCAGTCTGGATTTCAAAGGGCCCCTGCCCTCCACCGACCGCCACACATACTTCCTGAACGTGGTGGACGAGTACACTCGTTTCCCTTTCGCCATCCCCTGCCCCGACATGACAGCGGCCACAGTTATTAAAGCCCTTAACATCATATTCACACTGTTCGGTTGCCCCGCATATATCCATAGCGACAGGGGGTCCTCCTTCATGAGTGACAAGCTGCGCCAGTTCCTGCTCAGCAAGGGTATAGCCTCGAGCAGGACGACCAGCTACAACCCCCGGGGGACCGGGCAAGTAGAGAGGGAGAACGGCACGGTCTGGAAGACCGTCCTACTGGCCCTACGGTCCAGGGATCTCCCAGTTTCCCGGTGGCAGGAGGTCCTCCCGGACGCTCTCCACTCCATCCGGTCGCTGCTGTGTACCACCACTAAACAAACGCCTCATGAGCGCCTCCTTGTATTCCCCAGGAAGTCCTCCTCTGGAACGTCGCTGCCGACCTGTCTGGCGGCCCGAGGACCCATCTTGCTCCGGAAACATGTGCGGGTGCACAAGTCGGACCCGTTAGTACAGAGGTTTCACCTCCTCCACGCGAACCCGCAGTATGCCTACGTGGTGTACGCCGACTGCTGACTGGACACGGTCTCCCTGCGAGACCTGGCGCCCGCCGGCAACACGAACACTCCCCCGACACCAATCACCTCCTCCCTGCCACCGGCGCACCCCGCGACCACCGTCCCCTTCCCGGGAGGATCGGTCCTCCTCCCATGTCCGACCAGGAGTGAAGCAGAAGCAGACACTGTAAAGCTCCCGGAGACGACAACGCTGGAACAAGCACCTGCACCACCACCGGGGCTGAGGCGATCGACAAGGAAGACCAGACCGCCCGCTCGACTCGTGGCATCGGTGTAACACAAGAATGTTGTGGACTTTAACGAGAATGTTTTTTTTCTTCTTACGAATATTGTAAGAAGTTCACAAACCCTGTACATAGCCCAGTGTAGGGCAAAGTGTAGGGCACTGTAATGACATGCAAAAAAAGTTTTTCCTCCCAGGACCAGCCTTGTAAACCCCTGCCACCATGCGAAGCACCACCCCGCCGGGTTCATTTTTAACAAGGGGTGAATGTGGTAGTATGCATTAGGGGTCATGTGGGACTGTGAAGCCGTGATGCCATTGGCTGACAGATCCCGGCTCCTGGTTGGCTGTTGATCTCTAGCTCCGCCCTGAAGGCGGAGTATAAGAACCAGAAGTTCTCCCCGCAGCTCCAGTCTGTTGCTGAACTGCGGGGAACAAGTCGCGCTTAATAAAGCCTCATCGACTTCATCTCTATTCGTCTCTCGTGAGTCATTGTGCGCTACAGTCCCCAAGAATCCTGTCACACCTGATGACTTGGTCCGCCATTTTCTGCTTTTCCCTGTGTTAGCAATGAACTTTTGTGTTTGGTTTGGCTTTAGCTGACCTTTTTAATTTTCGTCGGATTATTTTTATACCTTTGTGTTCCCAATCACTTTTATGAACTATGTCATTTAGATTATTCTTCATTGAATACATGACATTGAGCCTTTTCTCACAATGTATTCATGTATGTTCGTTAGGTTTGTAGTATTTCATTTTCCAATCGTATATCTATTACAGAAAATTTTCAAATATATTCTTGTAAATTGCGTCACTACCTCACCCACCGCAATTTGCTACCATCGTTAAAATGCTCTTTTGACTCCAAACTCAAAGTTTATAAATTTGTAAGTTTGTAATAAATTACAAGCAACATTCATCGTAGTTCCATTTCGTGCAGAATACAACTCTCATCTTCTTCCGTCTATATGAGTGCATTATCCCGACCATTAAATGTTTGTATCACAACCAGATGGGATCAATTCTTCTGCTTGCCACGTGACTCCACACTCATGAAACAACAATTTGTATAATGTATTTTTGATGACCAGCAGGTTTCACACTCTTTTCAGCTAAAGATATACTTTAAAAATTAGTCGTTGTTCCAATGTGGGAACCCAGCAGTTAATATGTGAATTGCGATCTATCACGGACATCACAACATTTTAATAAAGAACATGTAACCCGATTGTATGAATTTGCGAGAGGGATGATTATTGGTCAGTTCAAAACGGCAAAATCTCAAGTGTTATTCAGGATGGTCATTGGATACTTTATCCACATCAGATGGCATGCTGTCAATCATTCTCCACATCATGCTCCGGTTTCTCCCCACAATTAAAAAGAAGTGGGAGGAGATGCTTTTTCCCTATTGTTTTTAAGACTAGGAAGGTTATGCTGCAATTGCATAAGGTGTTAGTGAGGCCTCACCTGGAGTATTGTATTCAGTTTTGGTCTCCTTACTTGAGAAAGGACGTACTGGCACTGGAGGGTGTGCAGAGGATGTTCACTAGGTTAATCCCAGAGCTGAAGGGGTTGGGTTACGAGGAGAGGTTGAGTAGACTGGGACTGTATTCGTTGGAATTTAGAAGGATGAGGGGGGTTCTTATAGAAACATATAAAATGATGAAGGGAATAGATAGGATAGATGCGGACAGGTTGTTTCCAGTGGTCGGGGAAAGCAGAACTAGGGGGCATAGCCTCAAAATAAGGGGAAGTAGATTTAGGACTGAGTTTAGGAGGAACCTCTTCACCCAAAGTCGTTTTTGTGGATACTGAGAAGTAGGTAAACGCGGGCTGTCCAGTATTTGGAGACTATTTGGTTGGAAGCCGTAAGGGGAAGTCATCCGGAGGAAATTATGTCGCTTACGGTGTTGGAGATAATGGCTTAATGTTCAGTGGTCTGGTCATGGTCGAGGGGGAGGTAAGAGGAAGTATCTCCGAGTTGGCGCTCAGCATGCGCGAGGTAGACAACAGCACCCCTTTTGTCTGCACGTTTGATGACAAAGTCGGGTTTAGACCTGACGGAGTGAAGAGCAGAACGTTTGGGAGGAGAGAAGTTGAAATGGGTGAGGGGGAGGGGCAGAAACTTTAACACGGTATTGTCCCGTCGACAGTTCTCAGTGAAAAGATCAAGTGCAAGTAATTGGCCCAGCGGGGGTGGTCCACAAGGAGGCAGCATTTTGGAGGCACATGAAAGGATCAGGGGAACGTGGGGCGCACTCTTGCCCAAAGAGGTGGGCACGGAGACGAAGGAGACGAATGAAGAGTTCAACGCCATGTCGAGCCCGGAATTAATTGAGGTGGGGACGTAAGGGTACAAAGCTGAGTCCTTTGCTGAGAACAGCACGCTCAGCCTCAGAGACAAGAAGGTCAGAAGGCATAGTGAACACGTGGTAAGGGCTGGGGCTGGGAGAAATGGAGGACGTGGCATTGGGACTGGTAGAGTGCCTAGGAGGGGCTGTGGTATTCAGTTGTTGAAGCTTGCGTTCCTTGATACCTGTGAGAAACAAGAAAAAATTATTGTTAATGCGTCGAATGAGGCGAAGGATGAAATGAAACTGGGAAAAGGGATAGCTTTGAGAGAGAGTAAGATGTTGCTGCTGGGGAGAGAAATCCAGTGTCTTCATGTGGCGCCGCATGACACTGAGTGTGGCTGACAGGATGCGGCGAGAGCAGCAATTGCAGGAATGTTGTATGTCCTGGAGGTATCTGTAATCCTGGAGGTTACAGGCAGGGTGGAATTTAAGTCCAAATCCCCGTGGAGTAAGTCGGAGACGAAGACAGACACTGAGGAAGGAAATCTGGCTGTGGAAGCGAGTCTTGGTAAATACCTTGTCCAACACGAAGAGAGAAATGGCAAGCAGTGAAGTTGGATAGTGAAGGAGGGACTTACGAAATCCTGTCGGAGAGAAGAACAGTACTTCTTCAGGGTACGCATTCCTGGAAGAGAGGTGGCAGTGAGTTAAACACTGGATAAAAACGAATTACTGCGGATGCTGGAATCTGAAACGAAAGATAAAATACTGGAAAATCTCAGCAGGTCTGGCGCGTCTGTCGGGGGAGAAAAGCCTGACGTTTCGAGTCCGTTGGCGCTTTGTCAAAGCTAACAGACAGAGAAAGTGGGAAATATTTATACTGTGGAGTAACAATGAAAGATGAGTCACAGCCAAAGAAACCCAAGTGCCATTAGCAGCCGGCCATTCTGTGGCCATTAGCACCCCGTTTCCCTGGGTTTCTGTGGTAGACGTGAGTCTCACCGGCCTATTATTGTCTGGCTTATCGCTGCTACCTTTCTTAAGCAGCGGTACCACATTAGGTATTCTCCATTTCTCTAGGATCTCACCAGTAGCCAATGTGGAAATGTCAGTCAAAACACCAGACATGTCATCCCTTGCTTCCCTCGGATTGTGGGGTAAATCTCATTCGGCCCAGGAGACTTATCCGCCTAAATGCATTTTAAACCACCCCATACTTCTGCCATTTTGAAGTCAACAAAACCCAGACGATCCACACACGCTACCCAATAAATATCTTCAACAAAGTCCGTAAGCTACTGACAGCAGTCAGCTCAACTTCCCCTAATAGTAAAGGAGAGGCGACGGGCCAAGTCTGATGTGCTGGGATTGGCTACACCAAATGTAATTAAATTTGCAGGGCTTCGACCTCATGGTGCTGATGACCCGGGTTCGATCCCAGTCCCGCATCACTATCCGTGGGGAATTTACCCACTCTCCGCGTGCCCGCGTGAGTATCACCCCCACAACCAAAGATATCTGAGGGTTAGGAGATTGGCCGTTCTAAATTGCCCCTTAATTGAACTGAAATCCTGGCACGATAAATTTATAAAAATAAAATGCTGCAGATCTTTCACATTCGTGATGGAGTGATGGGGCAGCACGGTAGCATTGTGGGTAGCAATATTGCTTCACATCTCCAGGGTCAAAAGTTCGGCTTGGTTCACTGTTTCTGCACATCCTCCCCGTGTGTGCGTGGGTTTCCTCCGGATGCTCCGGTTTCCCCCAACAGTCCAAAGATGTGCAGGTTAGGTGGATTGGCCATGATAAATTGCCCTTAGTGTCCAAAATTGACCTTAGTGTTGGGTGGGGTTACTGGGTTATGGGGATAGAGTGGAGGTATCGACTTTAGGTAGGGTGCTCTTTCCAAGAGCCGGTGCAGACTCGATGGGCCGAATGGCCTCCTTCTGCACTGTAAATTCTATGTTAAACTTAATGACGGCCTGTAGAAATGAGACAAGTTTTATACCGATGCACTGGGGCTGTGGGCATGGGTGGCCTGCTCTTTTGGATGGTCAGTGCATGCTTTCTGGGCCAAATGGCCTCCTTTTGCACTGTAGGAATTCAATGATCACTATTCTATGAATTCCACAATTTAGTCGCCAAATTGGGAATTTGTCCAGGGAATTTGTTCCCATAAACAACTACAATGGGAGTTATTAAGCGGATTTTTGTTAAAGTCAGATGAACGTTGAGATGTGGGTCCTTCTGTACAGCTGCAGTGCCAAGAAACACCAAGCTGTCCAACAACAAGTTACTGTTTGGTTTGTGTTGGGAAGATTCCCTCTGTCGAGGCCGCACTTGGATGGATTTCCTAAATGCTGGTCGCACATTCCCCTTCATTTTTATGACCCCCATCCCTGATCCACCAATCTTGTGAAGGCTCCTAGGAAGCCCCCCTTAACCCCTCTGCCCCAGTCCCGACCCATGACTGTGCCAACCTGTCACCCAGGCATCCTGGAATTGCCTGCCCTGATGCCTGCGAGTGCCAGTGACTATAGTACCCTGTTCAAGAGCACCCAGGGGTCCCCAATGTCCTGGAAGACTCTCACGGGTGCTGTTTGTGTGGACGAGTATTAAACAGTGCCCATTGAAGCCTTTTATGAAGCCTAGCTTTGCGCAGGTCAAGGAGACACATTCTGAGTGAGACACATCCAGAGTGGGAATTGCAACTTGGTAATTTGGTGCAGTGAGTTAATGCGGTGTAGAATGAGAGAAGGTGCTTTTTCCCTAATGCTTTGTTCTCTCTCTTTCTTCTGGCCTGTAATTTTAAATCTGCAAGGAGAGCACCAGAGAGCATCTGAGAACCTGGGAAGGTAAGTGATTTATATTTATTTTTATTGTTATTACCTTTCCAAATTACGTGTGTGTGTGGGGGGGGGGGGCGGGGGGGGGCTGAAGTGACATCACAGTAAAGCTGTGACATGATTGGCTGGTTGGGAATCAACACTAAATTTAAAAATTAATCATTGGAAAACTAATTAAACTTAATTACTTAATTATAATTTAGAGGTATATCTGAGCCAGAGATCGGAGAGTACAGTATTTAGCTTTCACACTTATAGTAGAAATCTATTGCTAGGAAATATATACTTAACAGTAACTTTTTTTAAATTCTAAACTTAATTTGCTAATTAATAGACGCAATGTCAGTTAGAGGGATGCAGTGCTCTGACTGTTACATTTGGCAGGTCCGGAATGCTTCCAGCGTCCAGGATGGCTTCATCTGAAGACAGTGCACCCAATTGGAGCTCCTCACAGACCGCATAGTTCGGTTGGAGAAGCAGTTGGATGCACGTAGGAGCATGCAGGTGGCGGAAAGCATCATAGATAGCAGTTATATAAATGTGGTCACACCCAAGGTGCAGGCAGAGAAATGAGTGACCACCAGAAGGGGCAGTCAGTCAGTGCAGGAATCCCCTGTGGCTGTCCCTCTCTCGAACAGGTGTATCCCTTTGGACACTGTCGGTGGGGGGGGGGGGGTCGCCTGTCAGTGGAAAACAGCAGCAGCCAGAGCAGTGGCACCACGGCTGGGTCCGATGTTCAGAAGGAAGGGTCAAAGCGCAGATGAACGATAGTAACTTGGGACTCTATAGTCAGGGCACAGAGAGGCGCATGTGTGGACCTGAACGATTCTCCAGGATGGTATGTTGCCTCCCTGATGCCAGGGTCCAGGATGTCTCCGAACGGTCGTGGGCATCCTGAAGGGGGAGGGCAAACAGACAGAGGTCGTTGTACATATTCGTACTAAGGACATAGGCAGGAAGGGGCATGAGGTCCTCCAGCAGGCGTTCAGGGAGTTAGGTAGAAAGTTAAAAGACAGGACCTCTGGGTTTGTAATCTCGCGAGTACTCCCTGTGCCACGTGCAAATGAGGCTAGAAATAGGAAGATAGAGCAGCTAAACACGTGGCTATATAGCCAGTGTAGGAGGGAGGGTTTCCGTTGTCTGGACCAGTGGGAGCTCTTCCGGGGCAGGTGTGACCTATATAAGAATGACGGGTTGCATCTAAATTGGAGAGGCATAAATATGCTGGCCGCGAGGTTTGCTAGTGTCAGATGGGAGGACTTAAACTAGTGTGACAGGGGAATGGGCACGGGAGCAATTGGCCAAAAGGTGAGAGCATTGAGGGAGAACTAGGGAATCGGGCCTATATGGTTCTGAGGCAGAGCAGATAGGGAGATGATGCTAAAAACAGCGGGCCTGGTACTGAAGTGCATATGTTTTAATGCAAGATGTATTACGGATAAGGCAGATGAACTTAGAGCTTGGATTAGTACTTGGATCTGTGGTGTTGTTGCCATTGCAGAGACCTGGTTGAGGGAAGGGCAGGATTGGCAGCTAAACGTTCCAGGATTTAGATGTTTCAGGCGGGATGGAGGGTGATTTAAAAGGGGTGGAGGAGTTGCGCTGCTGGTTAGGGAGAATATCACCGCTTTACTACGGGAGTACACCTCAGAGGACAGCGAAGCGATATGGGTAGATATCAGGAATTAAAAGGGTGCAGTCACAATGTTGGGGGTTTACTACAGGCCTCCCAACAGCCAGCGGGAGATAGAGGAGCAGATAGGTAGACAGATTTTGGAAACGAGCAAAAACAGCATGGTTGTTGTGATGGGCGACTTCAACTTCCCCAATATCGATTGGGGCTGACTTAGTGCCAGGGGCTTAGTCGGGGCAGAGTTTGTAAGGAGCATCCAGGAGGGTATCTTAAAACAATATGTAAACAGTCCGACTAGGGAAGGGCTGCACTGGACCTGTTATTGGGGAAAGAGCCCGGCCAGGTGGTCGAAGATTCAGTAGGGGAGCATTTCGGAAACAGTGACCACAATTCAGTAGGTTTTAAAGTGCTGCTGGACAAGTATAAGAGTGGTCCTATGGTGAATGTGCTCAATTGGGGGAAGACTAATTTAACAATATTAGGAGGGAACTGGAGAACCTAGAGTGGGCACGGATGTTTGAGGGTAAATGAACATCTGACATGTGGGAGGCTTTCAAATGTCAGTTGAAAGGAATTAAAGACCGGCATGTTCCTGTGCGGAAGAAGGGTAAATACGGCAAATTTCGGGAAGCTTGGATAACGAGGGATATTGTAGGCCGCGTCAAAATGATAAAGGAGGCATTTGTCCGTGATAGAAGGCTGGGAACAGACGAAGCCTGGTGGAATATAAGGGAAGTAGGAAGGAACTTAAGCAAGGAGTCAGGAAGGCTACAGGAGGTCACGAAAACTCATTGGCAAATAGCGTTCAGGAAAATCCCAAGTCTTTTTACACATACATAAAAAGCAACATGGTAGCCAGTTGGCCCACGGTCGCAGGTTTGATTCCCAACTTGGATCACTGTCTATGCGGAGTCTGCACGTTCTCCCCGTCTCTGCGTGGGTTTGCTCCGGGTGCTCCAGCTTCCTCCCACAGGCCCGGAAAGACGTGCATTTAGTTGAATTGGACATTTTGAATTCTCCCCCAGTATATCCTTCACCTCTGGCAATCCCGAGATAGCCTGTATGTCTGTAACACCCTCACAGATATCTCTCCCCTCTGGCAATCCCGAGACAGCCTGTATTTCTGTAACACCCTCACATATATCCTTCACCTCTGGCAACCCCGAGATAGCCTGTATGTCTGTAACACCCTCACAGATATCCTTCACCTCTGGCAATACCGAGGGAGCCTGTATGTCTGTAACACCCTCACATATATCCTTCACCTCTGGCAACCCCGAGATAGCCTGTATGTCTGTAACACCCTCACAGATATCCTTCACCTCTGGCAATACCGAGTCAGCCTGTATGTCTGTAACACCCTCACAGATATATCTCCCCTCTGGCAACTCCGAGACAGCCTGTATGTCTGTAACACCCTCACAGATATATCTCCCCTCTGGCAATACCGAGACAGCCTGTATGTCTGTAACACCCTCACAGATATATCTCCCCTCTGGCAATACCGAGACAGCCTGTGTGTCTGTAACACCCTCACAGATATCCTTCACCTCTGGCAACCCCGAGACAGCCTGTGTGTCTGTAACACCCTCACAGATATCCTTCACCTCTGGCAACCCCGAGACAGCCTGTATTTCTGTAACACCCTCACATATATCCTTTCCCTCTGGCAACTCCGAAATAGCCTGTATGTCTGTAACACCCTCACATATATCCTTCACCTCTGGCAATACCGAGACAGCCTGTATGTCTGTAACACCCTCACAGATATCCTTCCCCTCTGGCAAACCCGAGGTTTCGTCGCTGCAAACGGCAAACCTCTCCCATCAGCCCCGTTGTTAAAATATATTTTACAAGATGCTGCTGATCGCACATATGGCATTGTGGAAGTCAAGAGCCTCCACCTTGCCTCCCTCCCGTAACTGCAAGGTTGAAGCCGTAGCCATAGCCTGTGCCCGCAATGGGTAATTCTGGCAAACACCTGTAGGTAAACCAATAAGCGCAGTCACTTTTCAGAGGCCAATATTGCTGACTTTTCCCAGGCCCAGCGCGCTGACAAAAATTACAAAGCAGTCCGAGACGGAACATCCCCGACCCCCTATGACAACTGGAGAGATAAAGTCGATATCCGGGATGGACTGATTTTGAAATTATGTGCCCCCCCCCACTCAGTATCAGAACCAGCTTATTAACAGTTCCACGATGGACCAGGACAACAAGGCACAGATGTCACATTAGATCACCTTACGGCACTCTGTTGATGGCCGGATCTTCGGGACAATGTCACGCATTCTGTTGAAAATTGTCTCATCTGCGCCCAGAATAACCCCGATAGATATACCAGGAAGGAACAATTAAGACACACTCATGGTTCCTGGACGAATCACCAGCTGGACTATATCGGCCCGCTCCAGCAATGCAGTAATGGATATAAGAACGTGTTGATAGTTATTGATACCTTCACTAAATGGGTTGAAGCATTTACTACCCTGTCCAGCACAGCCAAGGCATCCACAAAAATCTTAACCCACCAAATCTTTACGTGACGGGGTCTTCCCCGCAGTGCAGAGTCCGATCAGGAAACACATTTTACAGGTCGCATGGTGCAAATCGTTACAGCCAGGTTTGGGATTAAACAAAAGTTCCATATTGCATCCCACTCCAGTCCAGTGGAACTGTGGAGCGGGTGAATCGCACTTTAAAGGCTGTCATTAGGAAGACAGTGCAGCAGAATAACACCACCTGGGACACAGTGCTTCCCTTTTGTCCCGATGATCATTAGAAATACTGTTTCCAGTTCCAAAGGATTGACCCCGCACTCGCTTATGACGGGTCGACCTATGAAGGGCGTTGAATACTTGTTTGGATTCGATCTTGCCGACCCCACTATTACAGCCCTGATACATGAGAAGGCCGCCGAGCAACTAACCGACGATATTAATGCAGCCCAGATAGCTGCTGCAGTCCGGTTAGTGGCTCGGAAGAAGCAGAGCGAAGCCTATTTTGATAAGCAAGTGCACCCGGTCGAATACGCAGTCGGAAAGCAAGTGATGGTCACCCTCCACAACCCCAGTTCCTTCCTCTCCCCAAAATTTGCAGTTCCTTACACTACACTACAATGAACAAAATCCTTCATGCTAATGGAAAGACTGGGTGGTTCCATGTTAATCAGCTCACAGCTTACGGGACACAACGTAGCCACGCCCATCATCTTACGTTAGCACCGGTGAAGATGACGCCTCTGTTCCATCCCTTCACGATTCCCGCTCACCAGTGGCACTCTGTCTCGACCTAGAGTTCCACCCGTAGTCCAAGTCCCTCCACCTGACATGGGCGTAACCCGTAATGCCTGTACGTTTGAGGATGGCCGTATTGTATCGGTTATTCTTCCCTAACCTGGACGTGTTCTTTCTGCGGCCTCTGGTCAGCAACGTTCTGTTCTCCCTGTACTTCACCAGACGTCTATTACGTTCACTCCCGGCCCTTGCCCATCTTGGGGAAGGGATCATAGCAGTCGTCTTGTTCTTGTACCTGATGATGACACTGAGCAGACCAGTTCCGCTCAGGAGGATACTGATCGATCGCAGGTTTGGGACCCAGGCGTGTCCAGTGATTTTGCGGATGAGCCTCTCATGGGTGAACTACATACTGTAATGTGGCAGCGGATTATTGAGGTGCCCAGATGATGATGTTCGGCCTCCCTCTTCACAGTCCTCAGGTAGCAGAATTTCTGGTGGTGCCTGCCCCATACAGCCATCGCCACCGGCGCTCTCGTTGCATCGCAATGGCAATGACGAAAGACTATATCTTGTTAAGGTGTTTGCTGATTTGACATTCCTAAACATGTGTATGTTGCCTAATTGGACACACCTGATTGCACTGCATCTGGCCTGATACAAACTTCCTTGCTCCCGGGATGAAACATTATAAAGCTGACAGCCTTACAATTCAGGCAGTGAAGCAGGTTGCACTCCGACCACTCTAGGCATCGACCGCAATCGGCTGTGTTTAAAGATACATTAAGTGCCCTGCCTCCTTTCGTTTTATTAAAATAAAACGGAGGGGGCGGGCGGGAGGGGGGGGGGGGGTCACGTGTAGTGATAATATAAATGCAGATATTAAGCATGCGATCACAACAGAAACTCTGCGTCATTTCCTCAGGGTATCACCGGACCAGGAACCACGATGAGATGGAACATTACACCATCATCGGTCTACTTTTCATCGGATTCCCCGGACTCAGCACTCAGGACATTCCAAATCAGAGTCCAGGTTTTTTATGGGTTTTAAGTCCAGGTTATTTATGGGTTGCTCCACCTGACGCGGGGAAATGTCCGGATGGTGTATCACGGATACACTCCAAGAAAAGCATCATTTTTGGGTGTAAGAATCGGAGGCTTATTTACAAAGAGCTAAATGGAAGCTCAGCCAAATGCTACCTGAGCGTCACTATAACAGGGGATTGGTGTGTTTTTCCAAATAATGGTTGTCCCGCAATTGGATGTTCAACTAATAGCCACGAGAAAGGATTATAACGTGGACAGAGGTGCCCTGGGACATTGATAGAGAGCAGCCTTGCCATGTGCGAGATGAGGACAGGGCCAAAGCCAGCACCAGGGACACCACACTCTATTTGTCCTGAAGCCACTCCCGGACCACAAAATAAATTGTTCCTAAAATACACAGGGATAATCCTTTATGGTAACATCCACCACGAATTGGTACCTGTGGTGGTGGACATAGCTGGAACCCAACAGTCAAAGTAGTGCTCCCCTCTACTTAAACGAAAAGTTATCTTCACCTGACCCGCCGCCTGTTAGGAAGGGCGGTAGGAATGGATTAGAGACAGGACCGAGTTAAACGAGGATTAGTGAATGATGTAGTAACAGCATATGGAGCCGTCGTATCCACTATTCATTCCCTTGATTTGGCTAATTTGGACTATAAACTTAGGCGGCTGATCCGACAGGTTAAACGGGCTCTAAATTCCATCAATGTGGACTGTCGACAGGACGCATACGGAGAATTAACTGGAAATGCAGCTCACAGCCATATGGTAGCTGTGTTAGAGGGACATGCCAGGAACATTAATCAAATTATTAAGGACAAATTGCAAGACTATGACCAACAGCACAATAGGCCTCTCTGCAGTGTATATGGACATTGGATGATAGAACAGCTGAGGGAAAATGTACAACAGGTACATAGAGGACAGGCCCCATCGTGGATCAGTGACGAGCAGATTGAGCAATTATTCACCGGGAACAAACATTCAAAGTTATCTGGCTGCCAAATGAAACAGTTGGCTAAAGTATGGTTCAATGATGACTGCAGAGGAACCCTAGGGAAGGCTGTGGGAACGATCTTTCGGCTCCCCATCATCACCAGTGACTAAGTAGGGTTCTGAGTTTTCGAGCTAGACAACATAGGGACCATACAGGAGGACATCTGAATAGGACATGGCTGAACTTTACCATGCGCTGTAGAAAAGGAAGGGAGGCTCATAGGGACCACTCTGGACAGATGTCAGCAAACTGATGAAATTATTGCATGCGCGTACCCAGTCTATCTAAATGAGCATGCATTATGTGGCTTCAGAACGAACACCACTCTGAAGTGCACACTAGAAGCTCGCAGCTTGGACACAGACATCCAAGAAGTGTAGAAGATTTTAGTTTAGACGGGCAGCATGGTCGGCGCAGGCTTGGAGAGCCGATGTGCCTGTTCTTGTGCTGTACTTTTTTTTGTTCTTTGTTCTTTGAGCGTGATCGATCAAATCCAATCGGGTATGCCACATCAATTTTGGGGTGGGCATTCAGTGGCCATCATTGAAAGTGCCCACATAGCCATCCCTGCCCGTTATCCCCATCCCCACAGACTGCACTGCCAGTCCCCCCAAAGCCAGCTCTGCCAGTGCTCCCCACCACCACAGCCAGCCATGCCAGTTCTCCCCCCCCCCCCACCCCCACAGCCAGCACTGCCAGTGCTCCCCCACAGCCATCCCTGCCAGTGCTTCCCCGACAGCCAATCAGGCCATGGTGCTGTCTATGTTGGTGCCACCAGCTGTCATTCTGAAATCGGAGTTTCTGATTGGCTGCAGCGGAGGCAGTCAGAACGCGGAGTTTCTGATTGGCTAAACATTCCGTCAGTCAGTGTTCCCCGTTCCCGCATTGGCTAGACCGTGTTGTCAGGTAGTACGGGAGACCTCTAATTGACTGAGGCAACTTTGATCCTGTAGCTGGAGCTCCTGATTGGCTAAGGCGCTGCCAGTCAGCAGCTGGAGCTCCTGATTCGCCTAGGGGCTGTCATTCAGCGGCTGGAGCTCCTGATTGGCAGAGAGACTGTCAGCAAGAGACTAAAGTTCCTGATTGGCTGAGAGGCTGTCTATTTGAGGGTGGACCTGCTGATTGGCTGAGAGGCTGCCAGTCAGAGACTGGAGGAGCCGATTGGCTGAGAGGATGTCAGTCAGTGGCTGGAGCTGCTGAATGTCTGAGAGGCTGTCAGTGAGCGGCTGGAGCTGCTGATTGGCTGAGAGGGTGTCAATAGTTGTCTTGAGTTCCTGATTGGCTGAGAGGTTGTCAGTCAGTTCTATTCATTTATTAATTTAATCATTGATGTAAACGGATATTTCACCGCGATCTTGATCTGCTCCCTGAACCTGGACTGAGTCACCACATAAATAAATGTGTTTGTGCAGCAATTTAGATCCCGCAGCATCCATCCGACTTGTTGTAAATTATATTGAGGAAGGGTGATGTCATATAATCCACTCAGTTCAACATAGAAAAATTTAATAACAGACACGGTCCAGAGGAGGATGAAAGTTCCGGAGATGCTGAAGAGTAAAATCATTGATTTCCTTCTGCTCTCCATCTCTGGGTCGGTGCGGTTGTCTCCCTGACTCTGAGCCCTCAGTGCCTTCCGGACTCGACTGGTCAGTAAAATGTGTCTGACTGTCAGAGCGTTGATCAACAGGATTGAGAAGAACGGCATTATTGGGGTTAAAACTTGAGAAAACCAGTTATATCGAACCCATTCGGGGTCAGTGAAAATGCCGCTCTTTGTCTGACAGAACCACTGGACATTGTCGGATATCTCTCCAGGTTCATATGTAAAGTACTGGGGGATGTTTTTCACACCGAGCAGGAGGCCGCTTGTTGACAGAACCACAGCCGCAGCTTTCCCGGTGCAATATTTAGTTTTCAGTTTGTGGCAGCGAATGGCCACAAATCGATCAAAGGAGAAAGTGAGGGTGAACCAGACAGAACAGTCAGTGGCTGAAGCGTACAGGACAGATTTAACACTACACACAGAGGTGAGGTCCAGGAAACTCCGGGGGAAATAATATTCATTGATCATGGTCAGTATGGGGTTAATGATAATAAACAGCAGATCCGCCGTTGCCATGGCCACCAGGTAGCGAGTGGTGCAGGTAGAGAGGCCACACTTCCCCCGACACAGTATCACAATTCCCAGTAAATTAACTGTCAGAGAGAGAAAGGAGAGACGCGGGAAATTATTGGATAATGAATCTCCCTGTCTGAACCAGGACACAATTGCAGCACCAATATAAAAGACAGTGGGAGGGTGGCAGTGTTGGGAGAGGAGTGGGCACAGAGATTAACACTGCAGAGAGGGAAGTAGAAAATGTAACTCCAGTGTTAAAGATGGGGAATGGGGGGGGGGGGGGGGGGGAGTGTGAATTGCAGCTCTGTCAGTTTGATGGCAGTGGTAGGAAAATGTTTATAATTCAGATACCTTTGGGAGAGGTAACATTTCTCATTTAGTCTGATTTACAGGATTCACTCAGGCCGGCCAGCTTTCCCAAACCGGATACAAACATACCAGAGTTTGTCATCCCAGCTCAATTATTGGACCAGACCCCGGATTGGACCGTTCCCTGGACTGGATTTCTGATGGGGTTGGACATCACTCCTGGTTTATTTGAATACTCAGCGATCAATGGAAAAAATATAACAAACGCAGGACCTTCCCACTTCATAATCATGGGAGGAATAGAAATATAGAATGTACAGTGCAAAAGGAGGCCATTCGGCCCATCGAGTCTGCACCGGCCCTTGGAAAGAGAAAACCAGTTAAGCCCACCCATACCCACAACCCAGTGACCCCATCGAAATTGTTTGGAAACTAAACACAATTTATCTTGGCCAATCCACCTAACCTGCTCATCTTTGGACTGTGGGAGGAAACCGGAGCACCCGGAGGAAACCCACGCAGACACGGGGGAGAAAGTGCAGACTCCGCACGGAGAGAGACCCAAGCCGGGAATCGAGCCTGGGACCCTGGAGCTGTGAATAAACTGTGCTAACCACTGTGCTACCGTGCAGCCCACTCTGTCCAGAATAGAGTCTGTCCAGTCTCCAGAACATTCCGAGGGAACACCCCTCCCAGGTTTAGACATTCTTAAAGCACCCGCTCCCAGGAATCCCCCATTGCCATGTCTGGAACATCCCAACATCACTATTCCCAGGAATCCATCCTCTCCCTGTTTGAAAACAATCCCTGCCAAGCTTTTCTCAGGAATATTCCCGCTCCGGCATTGGACATTCCCCAGGGTTCACTTGGCCGGAATAGACTCTCTCCAGATTCGGACTCATTGCATTCGACCAAAAAGTAGGGAAATTCCAAAACAAGGGAGTTAAGATGAAGGAGAAAGTTTCCAGTCTAAATTGTTGAAATCGGGCAGCACGGTAGCACCAGTGGACAGAACTGTGGCTTCACAGCTCCAGGGTCCCAGGTTTGATTCCCCGCTGAGTCACTGTCGGTGCGGAGTCTGCACGTTCTCCCCGTGTCTGCCTGGGTTTCCTCCGGGTGCTCCAGTTTCCTCCCACAGTCCAAAGACGTGCAGGTTAGGTGGATTGGCGATGATAAATTGCCCTTTGTGACCAAACAAGGTTAGGAAAGGTTATTTGATTACGGGGATGGAGTGGAAGTGAGGGCTTATGTCGGTCGGTGCAGAGTCGATGTGCCGACTGCCCTCCTTCTGCACTGTACGTCCTGCAGCATGTAACATCCTAATTGGACGATGAGATGTTGCTCCTCTAGCTTGCGTTGGGCTTCACTGCATTCTTGTCGCAGGCCAAGGACAGACATGTGGGCCTGAGAGCAAGGTGTTGAGTTCACTTGGCCGCAACAGGAAGGCTGGGGCCATGCTGTGGGCTGAGTGAAGATGTTCCACAAAGCAGTCTCCCAGTTTGTGTTTAGTCTCCCCAATGAAGAGTGGACGGTATTGGCAGCAGCGAATACAGTAGAACAAATTGAAGGCACAGAAGTGAAACGCTGCTTCCCCAGAAAGGAGAGTTTGCTGCTGAGAACCATGAGACGGGAGGAGGTAAAGGGACAGTTGTTGCACCGTCTGTGATTGCAGGGGAAGGTGCTGGGGGAAGGGAAAGGGGTGTGGGGTGTGAGGGGGAAGTGGACAAGGGGGAGGGAGCGGTACCTGAGGAATGCAGAAATTAAGGGGGTGGTTGGAGAGAGGTGAAGATGTGATTGGTGGTGACGTCATGCTGGAGCTGGCAGAAATGGTGAAGGATTTTCCTTTCAATGTGGAGGCTGTTGGTGTGGAAAGTGGGGATAGGTAGACACGATCATGTTTCAGGGAGGGAAGGGGATGTGTGAGGGCAGAGGTGTGAGAACTTAATTGAACACGATTGAGAGCCCTGTAATCAAAATGAAGGTGGTAGGGCCAGTCCCTGTTAAGGAAAGACAGACATGCCAGAAGGACACGTCATCATCAGAACAGAGGCGATGGAGGAGGAGAAAGTGGGAGAATGAGATGCAATCTTTACAGGAAGCAGTGTATGAGGGTCTGTACACAATCATTGTGTTGGGGAACGGAGGTGCAGAGGGATTGGACATCCATTGTGAAGATACGGCGGTCAGGGTGTTGCCCTATAATGTTGCTCTATCCCAACAGTGTCGGCAATACTGTTGCTAATATTAATGATAATGTTGGTGAACCACAAGCCTTCCCTTATATGGATAAAATTACCACAAATCCAGTTAGTTAGTTCAAAGAATGGTTTATTTACATGCAAAAGGGTTACTACGACATGCAAACACAATATCCACTACGAGTTAAACTACACCTGTCAGCTACAATAACCCATACTTAACTTCAGGGTGACCGGCACTGTGCAAATGGATAAAGCCTTTATCTGGATTTCACTCAGCTGGTTCGAAGAAAGATGCTGGGCACATCAGTCAGGTTGCGATCGTTGGTCTTGAACTAGGCTGGCTGTTCCTGCGACAGTTTTCTGGCACAGTCCGGGTCACAGGAGGCTGGCACAGGCCGGATCCAATAGAGACAGAACACATGGCTATGTCCTCTTTTATGCCTCTGGGATTTCGCGCTCTTTGGGGCGATCCTTAACCTTGGACCCAATAGTTCGACAGGGCTCTGATCACTGCCTTCGATTTTGGCCAATAAAGGGGCGGGTGCCTTGGTAGCTGGGAGGGTCCTCAGCGGTCATTGACCTTGGCAGCTGGGCTTCCTGGGTAAAGAGAGTGGCGCCGATCAGTCTGTGGCTGTATTGGTTTCTTGATTGAAGTCCTATTGTCCTGGGAACCGGACCATTGACAATGCAAACGAGCGGGGTTTTCGATCAGGTCGAGCTACCTGTGTTTCAAATCCACATAAGCTCTGTATCTGTCTGAGTCCTGGGTTGGCCATAATTCCCATGGTCCTTTGCAGGTGGCCATCTTAGATGGCTATATCCCGTCCTCTTGATCCTGATCGCGAAGCGTGGATGGATCACAGTATTGATCCCTGTTCATCCTTGGTGGGCCAGTCAGCCTTGGTCAAGGCAAGGTTCTGATCTACTCTATCCTATGGTTTGGGACATTGACCTCATATTTTATTAAAGCATCACAAATTAATTAATCTCTAACAGTCACTATAAAACTTTTAATTTATCCGCACAGTTCATCTCTCGCTAACACTATCTAAGCTTCTCTCATGCTGCTGGTGAATATCAATGAACGTATATACAGTACAACATTGTAAAACAGCAGCATCACATTTCTACTTAAACCTGGTAAAGTTAGCGAGTTACATGGTTGATTCTTAGCAGCTATAAGATACATGAATTTAGTTTTGTTGAACTCCAAAGAAGGGGGATCCGACTGTTTATATCGGGGAGCGGGAGGCTTTGCCGCGCCATTTACAGAGTCGGAGTGTCTGGATGACACTGCAGATTATTTTAATTACTAGAATGGCCTCTGCTGTGTCTGAAAACGGGTCCCATTGGGCAATGTTTTCGCAACAGGTGTGATTCTCGCTGTCTGCCTATATGTGTGGTGTGGTGTCCGGGCTGGGCGTGGCCTGTTGTGTGGTAGTGTTCGGGTCCGGGGTGGGGTTTGTATCGAACGTGTGTTGCGTGCGCAGTTGCAGAAGTCCAGCGATGATCCAAACGAATGTCAGCAGTCGTTGCTTCATCCTGTGTTTTCTGTTTACCGGGTAATCCCGGGGATGCAAGCATCGTCTCTGTTATTATATTTGGTTAATATATCTGTTAATAAGACAGTTTTATTGGTCTTTCCTAGCTCTAATTACCCGTTATGAGTGTCACCCTGATTTACTCCCTCGTTTTTAAAAAAATATTATTTTCAGAGACAAGAAATGGAAATTTTTACAGCACAGAGACTCTCGCAGCTTCTGGTCGATGCGGGGAGTGGGGGTGGGGGGGGCGGGGGGGGGGGGGGACGACGACGACGACAATTCTTCAGCTGTCTTTTCTTCAATCACAACCATGGGACGTTGAGGATTATCTTAACCAGCCGAACTTCAGGGCGGCCAATTTTATAGAATTTCGTCCCAGGGTTCAGATGTATTTCGCGTGCAGCACCGTGTGCAGCAACCAAGTGTGTCATATGTGTAAATAGCAGGTGGAGAGCGACCAGGGGGTCGCGGGAGGTAAAGGAAAGAAGGGGCTGAGCGGGACAGAATATGGCAAAATGCATTCTTTCTACCACAACTAAAAGGAAAGCACAGAAGGTGAAACTAAGACCTGCCAAAGGCAACGCAGAATGTAGAGAACCATTCCAGAGCGTATGAAGTGACGGGAACATGAGGTGCGTGTGGGCCGCTGCAGGACAATAATGAGTGGAATCCCCGGGTAGGGCGGGGATTAGAACCGTTACTCCACTACCCGAGCTTAACTGACCGGATGCATTAGGGGTCCTCAGGTAGGGCGGGGATTAGTGCCGTTACACCCTCCCTGGGTGACCTGGGTGGAAGGGAAGAGTGTGTCGTTGTGTGGCAACTTGTCCTTAAGACTGGGAGAAGAGTAATCTGTTTTCCGACAAACATGTGCCTTTAACTGACATTGCGCATCGCACCCTCGAATCAGAAGAGTAATTTTGTGTCGGGCGACATGAATTAAAACCATGTATTAGAAAAAAAGAAGGAAATAGGCGGACAGGCTCCATCGGAACTTTGGACACATTAATACTTAGGAGGTATCTCTTTCTCATCACCTGGACACCTCAGGGTTCTGTACCAAATAGTGTTGTAAAATCATTACCGAAACGAGAGTCAGTATTCCCATTCCAGCGTCTCCGAACAGGCGCCAGAATGTGGCGACAAGGGGCTTTTCACAGCAACTTCATTTGAAGCCTACTTGTGAAAATAAGCGATTTTCATTTCATTTCATTTCAGTATCTGAGTCATCACCATCTCCCGGTTGCCAGACTCGTGTCTGCCGTTTCTGTGCCGTGGCCGCGTGGGCCGTCGGATAAACCGAATTGTTGTGCCTTATTAGTCTGCAAGAGTTGTCGCAGTGCCAAAGAGGCGCTGGCTTGTCGTGAGGAGCAGGGGCGGTAGGAGTGGAGGACAAATCACTGTGGTCGGGCGGTGGCTGTGGCGATAGGTGGGGAAGTGCATAAAGAGGTTCGAGATATCTAAGTCGTTGTTCTGGGAGCTGGGGTGACAGGCACGAGAGATTGCGCCAGTGTTCAGGGATAGTAATCAAATCCGGGAGATTCTCGCTGTCGTCGGAGTCAAGTTCAAGGTGGAAGTTTGTACCTGTGGGCGGAGACACGTTCTGGTCTGTGGGATACATCCTGTCATGGCTGGGAGAGTGTTTCCGTAGCGGTCGGACTAGGTTATCGATGGGTGGGGAAGAACCGTCTCCTATTGCCAGAGAGATGTGGTGGGAGTGGCTAAATTGGGATCCGTAGACTTTGAGTTCGTTGATGTGGAACCAACCAGTTTTACCGTTGGGGGGGGGGGTCGTTATCTTGTACACGGAGGGGCTCACTTTGTCGGAAATAGAGTAGGGTCCCGCAAATTTGGGGGAGAGGAAAGAACCGGGATTGTAAAGTGAAACCATTACTTGCTGACCAACTGTGTGTCTACGGGGTGGACGGTTTTGTCAGAGTAGGTTTTACTGTGCTTCCTTCTCGCGCCTAATCGGACAGCTGCAACGAATTGTGCCGCTTTAATGTTTTCTGTAACCTGTTGGACTGCTTTTTCGTGGGTGAGGGCGGTCCACCAACACAGAGGTCTTAAATGGGCAATAGTATGTCCGTGTCCGTCATGAAATTGGAAAATTAGATGGTTTATATTCTGGGTGGGGACCATATAAAATCAATTTTTGAAAACTATGCCGTCCTGTACAATAAGTGCATCCTTCCAGGGGGCAGGGAAGGTGCCGTCGAAAACCTGTTTGAAGGTGTCGTCTGCTTTGTGGGCTTGTAGATAGATCCTCAATATTGGTCTGGGACACCTGAACTGCGTGTATCGGTTCGCTTTCGGGTGGCTGCCAGAAGTGACCATGGCGGGATCCTGCTTTGGTTAAGGCGCCTGTTGTACATTACCGGGTGCGGACGAATGATGATGGCTTCTTGCATTAATAATACCACACGTGCGATCTGAGGCTGCCTTGGAAATGTGATTTAACAATGGGGCAGAGGGTAGCGGGTTTCCATCGGCTGAAACAAGACCTGGAGATTCCCACAGGGGCAGGAATTCTGTTAAACTGTTGCACACATACAGTCTGTCCGAGTGTATGTCTGCGGGGATTGTAAAACAGGTGGGGTGCCGGATTACATAGGCTATGGTGCGAGTTCTGCTGCCTCTGAACCTAGATGGCCGGATAATTTTAAAGAGATCTCTTCTAGTGGGCGTCCCTGCGCGTCTTCTACGTAAATTCCACAACCAGTTTTCTAACTCCATTTTCGATTGTGGAGGAACAGTCTACATCAAATTTTTAAGCATTCCCTGTCGTTTGAGAATCCTGTGTCTCATTGCCTGCTCGTGGATGTAGTGACTTTGGGCTAAAGGGTCCTGTGTGGTGTTGGGCTGCTATGATCTGGCACTCATGTGGGGTACCTGCATATTGGAGATTATCGGCCAGAAATGTGTGAGTCTTGGTGCATTTTACCGTAAGCCCCTGCCTTGTAGCAGTAGTGTCCAGCGAGCTGTTCTGATTTGGCTGACGGAACCACCCTTTAATCTACCGTCCAGTAATAGTTGCGTGGGGGTGCGCTCGGTCAAGATCGTGACTTAGTTGAGGCCTGTGATATACGCAAAGTACTGTACTGCCCAAAAGACTGCCAGCAAATGCCGTTCGCAGGCTGAGAATTCTTGTTCTACGATTTCTAATATTCTTGAGGTGTAGGCTACGTCCAAAGTGATGGTGTCGCTCTTGCAGGAGTGCTGCTGTTAGGGTTCAGGCGATGGTTGCTACATCGATGGCATAGGGCAAGTCTGGGTCTGGAACTTGTAAAGTGGGGGCTGTGCCTCGGGCATGTTTTAAATAATCAATGGCGTCTGTGCGTTGCAGAAGCCATTCCCATGGGGCGTTCTTTTTAAAGAGCTCTGAGGGTGGGGCTGCTTTAGTGGCAAAAGCAGCTATATGATTTCGGCAATATCCTACGAAACGTAGGAATGACCGGAGTGCACTGACATTTTGGGGCAGGGGCAATTTAACGATGGACTCAATCCGTTTTTGCTCAATTTCTCTCTTCCCGTGGGTGATGATGGCGCCAAAATAAATACATTATTCCTTTAAAATCTGTGCCTTTTTGGGGTTTTCCTTGCATCCGATGGATTGCCGTAGGCATAGTAATTCCGATAAGGATTCCATGTGTTCCTATTTTGTGCTGGTTTGCAAAGCAGATGGTCGACATGTTGTATTCGGCATTCGGGTCGGGGAAATTAAGAAAGACTGTTGGCCAATTGTCCATGGGAATTGGAGGGGGAGTTATGGAATCCTTGTGGGGGGGGGGGGGGGGCGCATGTTCATGTGTAGTGCTGCCCTTGAAAGGTAAACACGAACTTATACAGGCAGGGCTTGTCTGACGGGATGGATCAAAAGCCATTGCTGATATCCAGCACTGTGAAGTACTTGGCCTGTACTCCCTGCTTGAGCATGGTCTCGGGACACGTGGAAAAAGTGGGAACTGCTAAAGGTCTTACTTTATTAAGTTATCGTCGTCGTCATGAACCATCGTACTTTTTTATGGTCCAAATTGGGGCATTATTTGTGGACGCTATGGATCGAATAACTCCTCGGTCTAACAAACTGTAAATAACCTTCGAAATCTGACCCTTGGCAGCTGTGGGAAACCGTATTGTTTTTGAGGCTTTGGATCGGGACCTGAAATCCTTACCGTACCTTGGATCCTCCCCCAATCGTGGTTGTGCGAATGAAGCTTTGTGTTTAATGAGGACTTCTCTAATCGTCTGGTCTGCACTAATTGTTTGTGGATTAAACCAATAGTCCTCTACAGAGCAAATCCTGTTTTCAAAATCCCCTACTGTGAGCGTAGCGGGAACCCTAGCTGTTTTGGCCATTCGCCTGACACATTTGTTTACTGGGTCAAACGAAAGGTTATGGAAGCTCATAAAATCAATGCCTAAAATGTGCTCTGCTGTTTGAGGCAAGTGAACGAAAACGAGGGGTTGTCGGTTGCTAATGTTCCCCGTCTGAATTTGTACGGGAGCTGTGATATATCCTTGCTGTATGTGGGCGGTGCATCCACTCAGGGTGATGATGTCTGTGCTGGGCCATTTGTCACGTTGGAACATGGTGGAGGAGTCTAAAGTGGTGCGGGCTCCTCCTGTGCCCCAAAGGAAATCTACTGTATCTCCCGGACTGTGCCTGTAACGCCTGGTCTCCCTGATTTGTCCCAGCATGTGTCACGGACCCACGTTGGGGAGACCGAACACGTCAATCTGTGGAACCAAACGCTACATCGTCTGAACGGTTGATAACATTATGCATGGGCCTAACATTGTTCCTGGGTGGGGGTTTGGTTGTTGGTACTGGTGCTGGTTCGTGCGGTTTAGTCGGAAATTGGGGACGTAATGTCCCATGTGGCCACAATTGTAACAACCTCGTGGTGCCTGGTTCACGGGGATGGTTTAGCACAGTGGGTTAAACAGCTGGCTTGTAATGTAAAACAATGCCAGCAGCGCGGGTTCAATTCCCGTACCAGCCTCCCCGAACATGCGCTGGAATGTGGCGACTAGGGGCTTTTCACAGTAATTTGATTGAAGCCTACTTTTGACAAGCAATTATTATTCGGGGCTGGTTTAGCACACGGGGTTAAATAGCTGGCTTTAAAAGCAGTCCAAGGCAGACCAGTAGCGTGGGTTCAATTCCCGTACCGGCCTCAAATAACAAAGAACGAAAGAAAGTACAGCATCGGAACAGGCCCTTCGGCCCTCCAAGCCTCTGCCGACCATGCTGCCCGTCTAAACTAAACTAGCCATCGAAATAAACCTGTTGGACTTTAACCTGGTGTTGTAAGACTTCGTATTGTGCTCACCCCAGTCCAATGCCGGGTCTCCACATCACGTCTAAACTAAAATCATCTACACTTCCGGGGTCCGTATTCATATATTCCCATCCTATTCATGTATTTGTCAAGATTACCCTTAAATGTCACTATCGTCCCTGCTTCCACCACCTCCTCCGGTAGTGAGTTCCAGGCACCCACTACCCTCTGTGTAAAAGACTTGCCTCGTACATCTACTCTAAACCTCGCCCCTCGCAATTTAAACCTATACCCCCTAGTAATTCACCCCTCTACACTGCGGAAAAGCCTCTGACTATCCACTCTGTCTATGCCCCTCATAATTTTTTAGACCTCTATCAGGTCGCCCCTCAATCTCCTTCGTTCCAGTGAGAGCAAACCGAGTTTATTCAACCGCTCCTCATAGCTAATGGCCGCCATGCCAGGCAACACCCTGGTAAATCTCTCCACGATCAGGCGTCGGAATGTGGCGACTAGGGGCTTTTCACAGTAACTTAATTGAAGCCTACTTGTGACAATCAGCGATTTTCATTTCATTTTTTCATTTTCAAATGCGGTCGGATGCTGTCTCTTCTGTGCCTGCAGTGATATAAACCCTCGACTGGGTCTCCTTTGTTATACCCGATGGCATCTAACATGGCTGTCTTCATTTCCTGTATGGTTCCTCCTGCTACATTTTAGGGTTGCGGCAAAGCTGATCTTACGGACTGGCTAAGACTCTGAACTATTAGCTTTACTTCCTCTCTCTTGACTCGGCCGTAGATAACGTTTTGTTGTCGCACCTCCTCAAAGAAGCTGTGCAGGTGTGCGATGGGCTGGAATGGGCTAATTTTCGTGCAAGCTACTCTTAATTGGGTTATGAACAGTGGGATTGTGTAAAGGATATCAGGCTCATCCTGATCCGATGACCTGCGTTGTGTGGTACCGGATTCATGGGGGTCGAATTGTGAGTGGGGGTGTGTGCTGTATCTGCAGTCGGTAGGGCGGGTGTTTTACTTTCTGGGGCGTGGGGGTCGCTCGATTTAGATTTCCCGTGCCCTCTTTATTTCTTTGGGCGCTTTCGTTTAATTCTTGCCAATGGGGAATATCTTCCTCATCTAAATCCTCTCCGAAAGTGTACATAAAGCTATTCTGTACTGAGAGTAGCGACTGTAACTTTTCTATCTTCTGCTGGCATTTAGCATGGTCAATGGGACTCTGCCTGTGTTCCTTCGTGGAGCTGTGGAGTGCTCTCAATGCTGCTTTTAGACCTCCGCATTTGCTAGTTAGCCTGTTGTTCTGTTTCCTTTCTTACCAGGACAGCGCGCTGTGTATCTTGGTAAGCTTTATCACACTCGGTCTGGAAGCTACTAAGGTGAACTAGACAAAATTGTTATGCACGTTTTGCATCGGCCATTTCCTTAACCTCAGCTGCTAACTGTTCCCGGAGTTGCTCAATTATCTTCTCACTTTCGTTACTGTTTCTCTCGTTCTTTTCTTCCTTCTCAATTAACTGCCTGTGGAGCGTCTTCTCGACCTCCTCTGTGCCTCGCAATGTGCCAAACAGGACACGATTGCCATCGGCTTTCTGATCTTTCCTAAATTTTTCTTGTGTACCTCGCTTAGGTTCTCCCACCAAGTTTTTCCTATGTTTCCTGGACCTGAGTCATCATTAGCGCAAACATTCGACCAAAGGGGCTATCCCTTCCCCTTTAATGATTTCCTTAACTCTTCCTCCCATATGGGTATTGCTCTGTTGGGCGCTGCGACCTCGGGTTCCTGTGGGTTCATCAATCAATCCATTGTTTTCGTGGCCATTACTTCTCTTATCTCTTGCTCTATTTTGATTTGGGACAGGGGAATAAGGCGGCGATTTGAACAGCGGGTATGGCCTTAGCTATCTTCTGGCTCACCATCTCTCGATAGTTGTACACAATTCTAACGAGTTTACCTTGCTCTTCCCGTTAGGTACGTATGCGGGTTAGTACACACTTCCGAAATTCGGTAAGTTGATCGATATGGGATTTGCACTTTTGGTTCTTTCTCGCAATGGGATTCAAAGTTTGTGTGTTCTCTCGGAGTGACAAAGTCACTTCGAATTGAGACCCATCTGGGTCGCCAATATTGTTGCCCTACACTTGTGGGTCTACCAAACAGCGTCACCATTACTCTTGCTAATATTAATGATAATGTTGGTGAACCACAAGCCTTCCCTTATATCGATCAAAAGACCACACAACCAGTTATTTAGTCCAAAAGGTGGTTTATTAACATGCATAAGGGTTACTTCGATAAGCAAACACAATATCCACTACGAGTTAAACTACATCTATCAGCTACAATAACCTATACTTAACTTCAGAGGGACCGGCACTGTGCAAATGGATAAGGCCTTTCTATGGATTTCACTCGGCTGGTTCGAAAAAAAGTGGCTCTGTCTCTGCTGGGCTTAGCAGTCACGCAGCGATCGTTGGTCTTGAACATGGCTGGCTGTTCCTGCTATAGTTGGCTGGCACAGGTCGGATTCAAAGCAGGCTGGCACAGGCCAGATCCAAAAGAGACAGAACACATGGCTGTTTCCCCTGATATCCCTCTGGGATTTCTTGCTCTTTGGGGCGGTCCTTAAATATGGACACAATAGTTCGACAGTGCTCTGAACACTGTCTTCGATTTTGGCCAATAAAGCGGCGGGTGCCTTAGTGGATGGACGGGTCCTTAGCGGTCATTGACCTTGGCAGTTGGGCTCTCTGAGTAAAGGGAGTGGTGCCGCTCAGTCTCTGGCTGTTCCAGATTCTTGATTGGAGTCCTATTGTCCTGGGAACCGGGCCATTAAGAATGCAAACGAGCGGGGGTTTCGACCAGGTCCAGCTACCTGTGTTTCAAAAACACATAAGCTCTGTACCTGTCTGAGACCTGGGTTGGCGACAATTCCCATGGTCCTTTGCAGGTGGCCATCTTAGATGGCTACAACGGCCAGGGTAATGGACCTTCTTTATATGACATATGGCACCAGAGGAATCAGGAATCATAGAATCCCCACAGCGCAGAAGGAGGTCATTCGGCCCATTCAGTCTGTACCAAACTGTGAAAGATTACCTCAACCAAGCTCACTCCCCCGCCTATCTCATTAACCCCGTTATCTAACCTACACATCTTTTTGGACACTACGGAGTAATTTAGCATGGTCAATCCAGCTAACCTGCATATCTTTGGACTGTGGGAGGTAAGCGGAGCCCCCGGAGGAAACCCACGCAGACACGGAGAAAAAGTGCAGTCTCCACACAGACAGTCACCCAAGGTAGGAATTGATCCAGGGGCCCTGGTGCAGTGAGGCAGCAGTGCAAACCATTGTGTCACTGTGCCACCAATGCCTTCGGAAAGGGGCAGAACGGTAAAGCGGATGGGATCAAGCTAGGAAGACCTGATCTTGGTGGGACGGGAACAGGCCGAAATAAGGGTGTACTGGGCCTTTCCTGTTTGTGGATTTTGGGAAGGAGGTAGAAGCGGGAGGTTGATGCAGGATGTGTGGGATTGTGGGACTATGATGTTAGAGGCTGTGGACAGAAGATATCCAGAGTCGATGCGGTCAGTGAAAGTCCAGGAAACAATATCATGATATTTGGTGGTGTGCTGCTGGTCCAGGGAGAGGCAGCAGGATGGGTCTGAGAGTTGACAGCCAGCCTCTGTGAGGAAGAAGTCAGGACACCAGACAATAATGGCACGACCTTTGTGAGCAGCTTTGATCACCAGGTCAGGGTAAGATATTAGAGAGAGGATTTGAGCAAGTTTAGAGTGAGTCAGGATAGGTTTGGTGAGAGGCACAGAGAAATTGAGACGAACGATGTCGCAATGACAGATCTCAGTGAAAAGATCAAGAGCTGATCGGAGGCCAGAGGATCGGAGGCCAAGTAGAGGGAGATTATTGGAGGCGGATGGATTTCAACAACACATTTTAATAACATAGACAGTGAGAAAGTGCAGAGACAATATTATCTATTAGAACATAGAACATAGAACATTACAGCGCAGTACAGGCCCTTCGGCCCTCGATGTTGCGCCGACCTGTGAAACCACTCATTCGGCCCAGCCGAATGTGAACCAGCCCATCTAAACTATTCCCTTATCATCCATATGTCTATCCAATGACCATTTGAATGACCTTAGTGTTGGCGAGTCCACTACTGTTGCAGGGAGGGCATTCCAAGCCCTTATCTGAGTAAAGAACCTACCTCTGACATCTGTCTTATATCTATCTCCACTCAATTTAAAGGTATGTCCCCTCGTGCTAGACATCACCATCCGAGGAAAAAGGCTCTCACTGTCCACCCTATCCAATCATCTGATCGTCTTGTATCCCTCAATTAAGTCACCTCTTAACCTTTTTTTCTCTAACGAAAACAGCCTCAAGTCCCTCAGCCTTTCCTCATAAGATCTACGGTCCATACCAGGCAACATTCTGATAAATCTCCTCTGCACCCTTTCCAATGCTTCCACATCCTCCCTCTTATGCGGCGACCAGAATTGCACGCAATACTCCAAATGCGTCCGCACCAGAGTGTTGTATAGCTGCAACATGACCTCATGGCTCCTAAACTCAATCCCTCTACCAATAAAAGCTAACACACCGTACGCCTTCTTAACAACCCTCTCAACCTGGGTGGCAACTTTCAGGGATCTATGTACATGGACACCGAGATCTCTCTGCTCATCCACACTGCGAATAGTCTTACCATTAGCCCAGTACTCAGTCTTCCTGTTATTCCTTCCAAAATGAATCACCTCACACTTTTCTGCATTAAACTCCATTTGACACCTCTCAGTCCAGCGCTGCAGCTTATCTATGTCCCTCTGTAACTTGTAACATCCTTCCGCACTGTCCACAACGCCACCGAATTTAGTGTCATCTGCAAATGTATTCACCCATCCTTCTACGCCCTCCTCCAGGACGTTTATAAAAATTACAAACAGCAGTGGCCCCAAAACAGATCCTTGTGGTACACCACTAGTAACTGGACTCCAGTCTGAACATTTCCCATCAACCACCACCCTTTGTCTTCTTCCAGCTAGCCAATTTCTGATCCAAACTGCTAAATCACCCTGAATACCATATGTATTTTGTGCAGTAGCCTACCATGGGGAACTCTTATCAAACGCTTTACTGAAATCCATATACACCACATCAACTGCTTTACCCTCATCCATCTGTTTGGTCACCTTCTTAAAGAACTCGATAAGGTTTGTGAGGCACGACCTACCCTTCACAAAACCGCGTTGACTATCTCTAATCTAATTATTCCTTTCCAGATGATCATATATCCTATCTCTTATAAACCTTTCCAAGATTTTTCCGACAACAGAAGTAAGGCTCACTGGTCAATAGTTAGCGGGGTTATATTTGCTCCCCTTCTTGAACAAGGGGACAACATTTGCTGTCCTCCAGTCTTCTGGCACTGAACATCATTAGAATAATTGCCAAAGAATTCAAAAGCAGAAGTCGGTCTCTGTTATTCTTAAATTAAGAACAGAATATAATCAAATCTTCCAGTCACAATGTCAACAGTTGGAAAAATGGAATTAGAAGTCTGACTTAACAGAAATCCAGTAACACAGAGTACACTAAATAGTCGGTACATATTCCAACGTCAACATTATTCCTGACACATTGCATACAATTATTGCAATAACTATCAGAAATAATAGATCTGAGTAGTATGATAGATGTTAAACAATTAGATTTTCTAAAGGCCGTCAGTAAGATCCGACATAACAGACTGATGGGTAATCTCAGAGCCAGTGGAGTTAGGGGACACAGCAGCAGAATGGACACATGCTGGCGACACACACAGTAAACATGGAGAGGTAAAGGGATTTAGGCTGATTGGTGGAAGGTGGGAAGTGGTGTTCCACAAGGATCACCACTGGGATCACTCTCCTTCACCATTTCCATCAACAGTACGGGATCGGGAAGCAGAATGATAATTACACAATTTACAGACAAATTCAGATTGAGAGTAATGGTGAATACAGAGGAACAATGCAACTAATTGCAGGCGCACTTCATCATTCATTATGAATTTGTAAAGTGGGTATTTCGATGGGAAATTAATGTTCCGACAGATCAGTGTCCGCTGCTGCATTTTGATCAGAACACTAAGTCCCCCAATCACTCTTTGGAAAACAAGTGTGTGAATGGACTGGAGGGATTTCTGGGTTCAGGTGAATAGATTCACAAATCGTGTGACGCAGAAACACTGTTCATAAACACCCATAAAAATTGATCAAACATGTGTGTTCATTTCAGGATGAATAGGAATGAGAAAATATCACAAAACCTATTGGAATACTGCACTGCTGTGGGTTTTATGAAATATTAGTGTGGGTGATATCTGTTCCTGTTAGAGTAGATCAATAGAAAACAGAGATAAAGACATTTCACTTCATACAATTAATATCAAATATCTTCAAAACAGCCAAACTCTTTCTGTTTTCAACCTATTCCAAAGTTTAAACTCACAGAGAGAACTGTACAGAATGGAGCGACCACTCACCAATAAAATACATAATTTCAAAATAGAACCAACTAATTTCAGTCCACTTACTGACCCATACGCAATACAATTCCACAAGGACAGATAGTCCCAGTGGGAGACAGATAATTCGATCAGATATTCCACTCTGGCGAGAGACCCACGCTCAGTACAATTCTACACTGACAGATACTTCCAGTAATCGTTGTTCACCGCTGTCAGATATTCCAATCTGATTATTGATCCACCCTCAGTGTGATTTCATTCTTACTCCTACTAAACCATCCTTCAGAGAGATTGCCTTCCCTAAGTTCCAATCTAACATTATGCAAGATTCCACTCAATATAATAACTTTATTGATCAGAGGTCCCGTAAGTTACAAACAGGGTTATTGTTAGTTGATTAAATGGATTCAAACCATAGACATTATTAACGAGATTTGAATTAACTGAATTGTATCGTTGACCAGGTGTGTGTGTAACAGTGAGCACGAGACCAGTGTTAAACATTTTCAGTCATAGTTTAAAATCAGAGAGCCGCTCACACACAGATTTACACAACTTCAATGGTGATAGTCACTTACCAGGAACACCAACAATAGCAAGGATTGGGTAGAATATTTTCTCAGCAGTCTGAATTGGATAAAGCATTTTCAGTGTGAATTGATGTGTCCCTTCCTGCGATTGGCAATCTCTCTGTCTGAAACACTGAGGTTATATATTCTCCAAGTCTTTAATTAATACCCTGTGGAACCACGTCAGGGATATTGAGGTGTTACATCATTTAACTTATTTTTCAAAGATGTGAACAAACAGATTACGATATTGTGTTCAGTGAAAGCAAATATTATTTTTGTGAGTGAGTGACCTCTTTCCAAACACTGGACTGTGTTGATCACATTATTCAGCTAATATTAGCAGAAAGGATGTTGTCCACTCAGACACCATCAGTCCCATCTCTAGATCTTCGATTGTTTCAGTGATATCCCTCACTCCAATGTGACCATTCAATGATTCAGTTCCAATTGTCAGTGTGTTTCTTTGGGTGGTTCCACTGCACTCTGGGCTGTAGCTGCCTCTGAAACTGTGGCCATTCAGTGATTCAGTTCCAATTGTCAGTGTCTTTCTCTGTGTGGTCCCACTGCACTCTGGGATGTAGCTGTCTCTGTGACTGTGACCATTCAGTGATTCAGTTCCAATTGTCAGAGTGTTTCTCTGGGTGGTTCCACTGCGCTCTGGGGTGTAGCAGCCTCTGTAACTGTGACCATTCAGTGATTCAGTTCCAATTGTCAGTGTGTGTCTCTGGGTGGTTCCACAAGTAGTCTTCAAATGAATTTACTGTGAAAAGCCCCTAGTCGCCACATACCGGCGCCTGTTCGGGGAGACTGTTACGGGAATTGAACCGTGCTGTACCGGCGCCTGTTCGGGGAGACTGTTACGGGAATTGAACCGTGCTGCTGGTCTGCCTTGATCTGCTTTCAAAGCCAGCGATTTAGCCCTGTGCTAAACAGCCCCTGTTGGAACTCCAGAAAACTCAGAGGCTGCAGCAGATACAAACTCATCACCTCAGAGAGCAGCTTTAAAACATATTCAGCTGTGAAAACTGATACCCCATCTCTAACTGATACCGGCCGTCCATCTGATACACACACTTCAACTGGAAGAGTGGCAGTGTGAGATGTGGAGGAAGTGAGAACTGGTCAGTGAAAAGTGCTGATAGAAGACAGGCTGAGAGAGAAAGACGGTGGTCGGAGATAGAATGGGAGTGAAAGGTGGTGGGAGAAATAAAGGGTAAAACGAGAGAAGGAGATAGATTGCCTGAGAGAAAGGGAAGCAGAGAGTGGAGACTGAGCGGGTGTGGGTGAGGGAGGCAGATTGTCTGAGAGAAAGAGAAGCAGAGAGTGGAGTCCGAGCGGGTGTGGGTGAGGGAGGCAGATTGGGTGAGAAGGATGGTGTATAAAATACTAACATAATCTCAGACATAAGTAAAGGAGAGAGCGAGCGAGTGCCTGAGGGAGTGGGAGTGGGAAAGATTGTGAGAGAAAGTGTGAGGGGGGAAAGAATGTGATAGAAAGTGTGAGAGAGGGAAAGAATGTGAGAGAAAGTGTGAGAGAGGGAAAGGGTGTGAGAGAAAGTGTGAGAGAGGGAAAGAGTGATAGAAAATGTAAGACAGGGAAAGAGTGTGAGAGAAAGTGTGGGAGAGGAAAGAGTGTGAGAGAAATGGCAGCGAGGGAGTTGTGTGAGAATGAGGGAGGCATGGAAGGAGAGAGATGTAGGGATGGAGAGAGCGTGAGAGAGGGACAGAGTGTGAGAGCAAGTATCTAAAGGAGGAGTGAGAGAGGGAGGGAGGCATGGAGGGAGAGAGAGGAAGGGAGAGTGCGTGAGAGAGGGGCAGAACGTGAGAGAGGGGTAAGTGTGAGACAAGGAGAAATGTGTCAGAGAGAGTGGGAGAGTGGGAGTGAGTATAAATGGAGAACAAGGTATGAGAGAGGCAGATTTGAGAGAGGAGGTGTGAGAGATGGAGGGAGTGTGAGAGAGGGAGGGTGTGAGAGTTGGTGGGTGTGTGAGAGATGGAGGGAGTATGAGTGAGGGAGAGAGTGTGAGAGAAGAAGAGTGCATGAGATAGGGAGAGTGTGCTAGAAAGGGAGACTGTGAGCGAGGGAGAGTGTGAGAGAGTTGGAGAGAAGGTATGTGAGTGAGGTCGATAATGCGTCAGAAGGAGAGAGTGTGAGAGGGGAGAGTGTGAGAGAGGGTGAGTGCAAGAGAGAGAGAGAGTGCGAACGGGGGAGAGAGTGAGAGAGTGCGAGAGGAGGGTGTGTGAGAGAGGGAGAGAATGTGTGAGAGAGAGTACAATAGAGAGATAATGCGAAAGGGGGAGAGAGTGAGTGCGTGAGAGGGTTAAAGTGCGAGAGAGGGAGTGAGTGTGAGAGAGGGAGAGAATGTGAGTGAGGGTTAGTGTGAGAGGGTGTGAGAGAGGGAGAGAATGCAAGGGAGAGATAGAGTGTGAGGGAGTTCTTGGAGATATGGGGAACTGGGTATTGTGTGGAAAACACAATCCCGATTAATACATTTGCTGAATAAACAAACTTGTTCCTAAATTATAAACTCAGATCCTGGATAAAGTAAATGTCCTTCATGCAGTATTCCACCATTTAAGTTGTGAATAGCTGACAGAGTGTGACAGGTCAGTTATTGTGCAGAGCTGGAATAGAACTTGTCTTTCCCCAGTGAGAGGCCAGAAAGCAAACACGTGGCACAGCCGCTTTTCAAAATAATTGTCAAGCAACCTGAAAAAAGATAGACCTCCCTCTAATTAATAAATGTGCGTCTGCTTTTATTGGGAGCAACACAGATGTTTTCAATATTAACAGCACAGATAGCGCCCAGGGTCAGACAGATTGGAACTTACAATGACGTTGATGCTGTGAAGTAAGCAGTGAGCGAAAGTGGACGCTGAGTTCACACATGGACACAGTGAATAGAAAGGATTACAGTGAGAATACTCGCGGTGGTGGGGAACTTGGAGGGAACCTGCAGGTGTTGGTCCACATCATCTCACAGCCAGACCACATCCAAAGCCTTAAAAGTGCGTGAAGTACCGAAGGAGGACATTCATTCTGTTTGACCTCAGCGGCTCTATAGATGAGCAGATCATTCAATCCGACTGGAGCGCCCTTTCCCTGGAGACATACATTTGATTTCTGTCATTCCAGCCATTCCCTGTGAAACCACTGTTGTATCTGCCTGCACCAGTGTCCCAGGCCGTGTAGACCAGATCAGAACCACTCGCTGTGTGAATCGTTTGGAAGCAGTTTTCCCTTCGGGATGATTGGATTGGCTGGGGTTGGGTTATTGGGAATAAAGGACGCTGATGTAAGATTCGTTCGACACATAATCTGGATATAAATGAACTGTTTCCATGAACAATATAAATATCTCTTGCAATGATGTAACTGAAATATATTATCATGAAGCTACAGTCATCAGCGAGTATTGCTGAACCGGAACTGTTAACAAATGACAACATGGGGAGACTACACGGTCACTCACACCTCCTCCACCATTCAATTATTCACTGCTCAGCTTCTGCCTCAATGTCATTTCCCGCTTGGCCCTCAGGTCCTTTCATTACCGCATTTTATTTATCCTAGCCAATCGGATATGCCGCTTTCAGACTGAGAGCTGCCGCAATCAACCTGAGACACCGCCCGCTGACTTACAGCTGCCACAGCCAATCAGAGAATCAGTCTGCTGAATGACAGCTGCGCAATTTTCACATGCTCTCCAATCAGTGGGTAAAAACATTCTGCTATGTTTCCAGAGGAATTCATTTGTTATTCTCCTCTTGCGTTGTCACTTAGATTTAGTGTGACGAAAACTAGGAACATCTGCTGCTCTTCCTTATAAATGATTTTGCTGCTATTGTAGTGATGTTGCCCAGAGCTCAGTGATGGGACCCGTGCCCTTTCTGATTTGTATGCATGATTTCGAAGTGGGTGTTGAGAGCAAAATCTCTAAATATGCAGATGATACTCAGTTGGGAGAATAGTGAATTGGGAGGATGACGCTGAGCGGCTTCAGAGGGATATTGACAAGTTGGCCAAATGGGCAGACACCTGGCAGGTGAACTTCACTGCAGTGAAATCTGTTAGATGAAACATGGGGAGACAATGTCGGTTCAATGGTGCAACTTTCAGTTGAGTACAGGAGCAGAAGGACCTCGGAGTTCAGGTGTGTCATTATCTGAATGTAGGTTAGGAAGGTGAAATAGTTGTTAAGAAGGTTCATAACATTCCTGTGTTTACAAATAGAGGCAGAATTTAAAAGGTAGGAAGTGATGCAGCAACTGTATAAACTATTGGCCAGACCACATATGGAGTATTGTGTTCAGTTCTGGGAAACCTATTTATGGAACTATGTTAAAGCCGTGGGGAGAGTGCAGAGGGGTTTTACTAGAATTATACAAGGAATGAGGACATTTAGATACAAGGACATATTGGCGGTATTGGGTTTTCCTTGGAGAATCTCCAAGATAAGATTGACCTTATCGAGATGTTCAAAATTCTGACCAACTTTGACTGCGTTAAGAAGATTATTCTATTTCCACCAGTTGGTATGTCAGTGACTGGGAGTTGCAAATACAAGATGCTCAGCAAGAGAGCTCGGACTGAGAAACCTCTTCACTCAGAGGAGATTTCAAAATGGAGGGGGATATATATTTGTGTGGACGTCAGATTTAGAAAGAAGACTTTAGATAAAGGTACCCTCTCTTCGATGCCTGCCTAAGAGGCAATTAGAATGTGACTTTATAACCTAAGAATTACTAATATCAGAAAGGACGACATACAATTAAAGGAAGTTACAGGAAATGGCCGTTTGCCGAGTTAGCCATACTAATGTCCTTCAGCGGAATTAGCCACATTCTGAACAACCATTTGTTGTGTTGAGTCGGACGCTGGTATAACTAACTTGATTTAATTGCAGCCAGCAGAGATAGTCAGGGAGACAAAGATGACTGATATTAAGGCATTGAATGGGGAACAGACATTGTAGATTCTAGGGAGGCATGCACAGAGAAATTCAAGGAGCATTGTTCATCCTAGCCAGCCCAAGGTCAGGTGCAGAAAGGAAAGGTAACTTTAACAGCTAGTATGAGTGATTTCTTCTTGATGTCAGGGGCTGGTAAGGACATCAACTTACTTTATGTAATGCCAAATTGAATTGGATATGTAACAAATTATGCCACATATAATCAATATTATTGGAAAATGTCCAGCCGAAATGGACTGTGTAGCTGTTTAGAAGATCTATAAGAATGGATGTTTTCCTTTGTTCGGTGGAGAGACGGCCTGGGACTTTAACTGACGCCATCTTCCCACCGGTCAAATAAACCGTTTGGTGCAAGGACCAGCAGCCCTGAGCGCTGGGTGATTTATTTGAGATTCTCTCCCGCTAACACCATTTTAAAAAATTGAGGGTATCTGGAAAAGCAGAATGCAGGTACAGCACACGATAAGGAAGGTAAAGCACAAAGTAAAGCATATATTATTTAAAAAATACATTTATTTTAAAGAACAACTATGTACACCAAGGTCCGATTATAATTCACCGGGTACTCGCTCGCTGTCGGTCCATTGAGGGTGTTGTACCTAAATGCGCGCAGTATATGGAACGAGGTCAATGACCGTTTTGCGCACATTGAAATTGGCTGGTACGATGTTGTGGGCATCAGAGCGACGTGGCTGCAAAGGGACCAGGGCTGGGATCTAAATATCCAAGGATATATGTCTTATCGAAAGGGCAGGCGGATGGGCAAAGATGGGCAAAGGGGGCGGGGTTTCATTGTTAGTAAGGAATGAAGCTCAATCGATAGCAAGGAACGATATAGGATCAGAAATCTCTGTGGGTAGAGTTGAGGAATCGCAAAGGTAAAACGGCCCTGATCGGACTTATGTCCAAGCCCCCTAACAGTAATCAGGATGTGGGGCAGAAAATAAATCAGGAGATAGAAAAGGAATGTAAAAAAGGCAATATTACAATAATCATGGGTGACTTCAATCTGCAGGTGGATTTGGAAAATCAGATTGGTAGTAGTGGATCCCAAGAAAATGAATGTGTGGAATGTCTAAGAGATGGTTTATTGGAGCAGTTTTTGACAGAGCCGACAAGGGAACAGGCAATTCTGGATTTGGTGATGTGTAATGAGGCAGATTTGATTTGGGAACTGAAGGTGAAGGAAACCTTCGGAAGCAGTGGCCACAATATGATAGAATTTCTCTGCAGTTTGAGAGGGAGAAGCTGCAATCAGATGTCACAGTATTACTAGTAAATAAGGGTAACTACAAAGATATGAGGGAGGAGCTGGCTAGAATTGATTGGAGAAGTAGCTGAGCAGGGAAGGCAGTGGAACAGCAGTGGCAGGAGTTTTGGAGGGTTATGAGGGAGGCACAACAGAAATTTCATGGAGGAGGAAACATGCTAAGGGGATGACAAGGCATCCGTGGCTGACGAGGGATGTCAGGAAAGCATAAAGGCTAAGGCAAAAGCATACAAAGAGGAGAGGATTAGTGGGATACCAGAGGATTGGGAAGCCTTTAAAAGCGAGTGGAGGACAACTAACAAGCAATAAGGGGGAGAGAAGATGAAGGACGAGTGCAAGCTAGCTAGTAATAGAAAGGGAGGTAGGAAGAGATTTTTTTCAATATATAAAATGAAAGAGAGAGGCAAAAATAGACATTGGGCAACTAGAAAATATGACTGAAGAAGTAATAATAGGAAACAAAGAGATGGCAGACGAACTGAATAGTTACTTTGCATCAGTTTTCACGGTGGAAGACATCAGTGGGATGCCAGAGCTTCGGGAGAACCAGGGGGCAGAGGTGAGTGCAGTCACCATTACTGAGGAAAACGTTCTGGGGAAACTGAAATGTCTGAAGGTGGATAAATCACGTGGACCGGATGGTGATTTTCAGACCCAGAGTCCTAAAAGTGATAGCTGAGGAATTTGTGGAGGCATTAGTGATGATCTTTCAGGAATCACTGGAGGCAGGAAGGGTCCCAGATGACTGGAAGGTGGCGAATGTAACACCACTGTTTAAGAAGGGAGGGAGGCAGAAGACGGGAAATTATAGGCCGGTTAGCCTGACGTCGTCATTGGTAAGATTTTAGAGTCTGTTATTAAAGATGAGATCGCGAAGCACTTGGAAGTGCTTGGTAAAATAGGACTGAGTCAGCACGGCTTTGTCAAAGGGAGGTCGTGTCTAACAAATCTGTTGGAATTTTTTGAGGAGGTAACAAGCAAATTAGTCAAAGGAGAATCAGTGGACGTGATTTATTTAGATTTCCAGAAGGCCTGTGCAGGTTCAGTCGGCAGTTAAGAAGGCAAATGCAATGTTAGCATTCATGTCAAGAGGTCTAGAACATAAGACCACGAATGTACGCCTGAGGCTGTATAAGGCTCTGGTCAGACCCCATTTGGAGTATTGTGAGCATTGTTGGGCCCCATATCTAAGGAAGGATGTGCTGGCCTTGGAAAGGGTCCAGAGGAGGTTCACAAGAATGATCCCTGGAATGAAGAACTTATCGTCTGAGGAACTTTTGAGGACTCTGGTCTGTACTCGTTGGAGTTCAGAAGGATGAGAGGGGATCTTATTGAAAAGTACAAGATACTGCGAGGTCTGGATAGAGTGGACGTGGGGAGGATGTTTCCACCTGGAGGAAAAACTAAAACCAGAGGACAACTCAGATTAAAGGGATGATCCTTTAAATCAGTGATGAGGAGGAATGTTTTCAGCCAGAGGGTGGTGAATCTGTGGAACTCTGCTGCAGAAGGCTGTGGAGGCTAATTCACTGAGTGTCTTTAAGAGAGAGATAGATAGGTTCTTGATTAATAAGGGGATCGGGGGTTATGGGGAGAAGGCAGGAGAATGGGGATAAGAAAGTATCAGCCATGATTGAATGGTGGAGCAGACTCGATGAGCCGAGTGGCCTCATTTTGCTCCTATGTCTCATTTCAGACCGGCCGACCGATTTATGCACACCGTTAACAGTCCTGTAGTTAGCCGGGGAGCTCATAATCCCCGAGCCACACGGAGGAATCGATCGTTCCTGTCCCGGGTTTGCCGCCTAGTTTATGACAGACTTTATATTCTATGTTCTATGTTCACTCCCCGGTATCAGTTATGTCCCCTAATAGTTGATTTTTCCAGACTGGGAAAACTGTCCTTTTGACTATCCGCTCTGTCCATGCCCTTCATAATTTTATAGAGGACACCAGTGGGATACTAGAAGTTTAAGAGAGAAAACGGTCAGAGAAGAGTACTGCCCATCACTACGGAGATGACCTGGGTAAACTCAAAGATCATAAGGTGCATCAATCACCCGGACCGGATGGACTACACTCCAGGTTTTGGTCGATGTTAACTGAGGAGATTTTGGCAGCATTGATGATAATCTCACAGGAATCACTGTGTGCACGTGCATGCCTGTGTGAGTATGTGTGTGTGTACATGTGTATGTTTCCCTTGTGTATATGTGATATCTCTGTGTAGTGTGTGTGCGTGTGTTAATCTCCTTCCACTTACAGATGGAGACGGGATCTAACTCCGTTGTAGAGGTGTAGAAGGAATATCCTGCATTTCTATATCTGTTAACTGCAGGTTGTCTGTGATGAGTATGTGTGTTGCTGTGTGCGCGCGTTTTTTCTATATTTGTCTGTATGTCATTCCCCCTAGCCCAGTGCTTTTCAAACGTTTTTACGCGGGACTCATTTTTAACAACTGGATATGCTTCGAGACCCACTCTGGCCAAACGTTGTGATGTACGCTGGCCGGCCATAGCGACCCGCGAGTTTCACATACCTTTAATGTGGCAGGTGAGACTGCTGGGTCGTCAAGGTTTCAATTCATACAATCACAGAATTCCAGTGCAGAAGGACGAGATTAGCACCATCCAGTCTGCACCTCCCTCGGAAAGAGCATCCAGCAAGTCCTATCCCCCACCCCATCCCCGTAACCCCACCTAGGGGCAATTTAGCATGGCCCATCGAACGCGCATATTTTTGGACTGTGGGAGGAAATCGGAGCAATCGAAGGAAATCCACACAGACACGAGAAAAATGTGCATCCATTGAACAAAAGCAAGAGATTTGTCCACGAACTCCCCATGCTGAGACTTCAAATATCTTTCAAGTTTTGTGTTTTAATCTGTCATTTGCCAATGCATTAAACAAACATGAACTTTCAATTCTGATTTGCAGTGGCACAGTTAATAAACCTACACGTGATGTAATCATATTTATGCAGCTTTGTTCTGTTTTAAGCGCTTTCTTCATGGGTTGTTCACCAGAGGCCCTGGTTCACACCAGCACAGCTGGCAGCTGCACAATGGAGGACTCTGCTTCATGGGCTGTTCACCAGAGGCCCTGGTTCACATCAGCACAGCTGGCAGCTGCACAATGGTGGAATCTGCTTCATGGGTTCTTCACCAGAGGCCCTGGTTCCCAGCAGCACAGCTGGCAGCTGCACAATGGAGGAACCTGCTTCATGGGCTGTTCACCAGAGGCCCTGGTTCACACCAGCACAGTTGGCAGCTGCACAAAGGAGGATTCTGTTTCACGGGTTGTTTACCAGAGGCCCTGGTTCACACCAGCACAGCTGGCAGCTGCACAATGGAGGAATCTGCTTCATGGGCTGTTCACCAGAGGCCCTGGTTCACACCAGCACAGCTGACAGATGCACAATGGAGGAATCTGCTTCATGGGTTGTTCACCGGAGGCCCTGGTTCACACCAGCATAGCTGGCAGCTGCACAATGGAGGAATCTGCTTCATGGGCTGTTCACCAGAGGCCCTGGTTCACACCAGCATAGCTGGCAGCTGCACAATGGAGGAATCTGCTTCATGGGTTGTTCACCAGAGGCCCTGGTTCCCAGCAGCACAGCTGGCAGCTGCACAATGGAGGAATCTGCTTCATGGGTTGTTCACCAGAGGTCCTGGTTCACACCAGCACAGCTGGCAGCTGCACAATGGAGGAATCTTCTTCATGGGTTGTTCACCAGAGGCCCTGGTTCACACCAGCACAGCTGGCAGCTGCACAATGGAGGCAGCTGCTTCACGGGTTGTTTACCAGAGGTCCTGGTTCACACCAGCACAGCTGGCAGCTGCACAATGGAGGAATCTGCTTCACGGGTTGTTCACCAGAGGTCCTGGTTCACACAAAGCACAGCTGGCAGCTGCGCAATGGAGGAATCTGCTTCACGGGTTGTTTACCAGAGGTCCTGGTTCCCAGCAGCACAGCTGGCAGCTGCACAATGGAGGAATCTTCTTCATGGGTTGTTCACCAGAGGCCCTGGTTCACACCAGCACAGCTGGCAGCTGCACAATGGAGGCAGCTGCTTCACGGGTTGTTTACCAGAGGTCCTGGTTCCCAGCAGCACAGCTGGCAGCTGCACGATGGAAGAATCTGCTTCACGGGTTGTTTACCAGAGGTCCTGGTTCACACCAGCACAGCTGGCAGCTGCACAATGGAGGAATCTGCCTCGAGCCAAGAACACGTGACGTCAGCTGACTTGACCTGATCTCTGGCACCGCTCAAGGCAGGAAGACTCCAGCGATTTAAAACAAATCATCTGGTCCCAGGCCAGCGTGCTGACCTCAGGAGGAGTCTTTCTTCCTTGACGGACGCTGTTCCTGCGCATTGCTGAGGCTACACGCATGCGGGAACGTACAGAATCTGAAAGCCCGTCGCGGCCGGCATTTTGAAATGTCGGTCGTGCCATTGGGCTATATGTTGCGCACTCGGTAATGCCGTGCCGCCTGGGACCGCGATCATGAATCTAACGACACACGGTCCGTGAACCTTCTTTCACCCGCCCGCGACCCCCCATGGGCCGGGACCCTGGGTTTAAAAATGTGTACCCTAGTGCAAGACGGTCTCTCCCTCCACAGATGCTGCCTCGCCAGCTTATCTTGCGTTGGAGGGAAGCTCATCCAGGACGCAGCTGAAGGTGGCTGGACCAAGGACACTGCCCTAATGATCTCTGACAGTGCTGTCCGGAATTGAGATGATTGGCTTTGAGGTAGTCGGCACATTGGTGGAAAGTTGAAAATCAGATGATATGGATTTAAGGTAGATACCAACAGCAGCAACGAGGTAATGTTTTAACAGAGTGAGTGGCTGGTATCTGAAATGTGCTGCCTCTGTGTGAGGGGGAAGCAGATTCCATCAGGCACTTCATAGCAAACTGAGGGGCAACTGAAAATAAATTTTTTACAGTATTCCTGGGAGTGGGAATACTATAAAGAATCTTGCAGTTTCGACACTAGGCTGGCGGATTGTAACTTATTCCTGTACACTTCTAGCAAACATTCGCTCAAGTTGATTACTCTCTCTCTCTCCCCGTGATGTGCCTGTGCTGGTAGTGACTGATGGGGTCAGTGGATGACCAGGGATTTTCACGAACGATGAGAAGGAAAAGCGAAGGTTTTAAAAAGTACAAGGAGAACAAATGAATGGAGGCATTCGTGGAGTAGAGAAAGTGCAGGGTGGAGCTTCGGAATGCAACTATGAGAGCAAAGAGCGGATATGGGAAAACTCTGCTTTAGGGAAATTAGGGAAAATACCAAGATTTTATGAAAGATTATTAATGGGAAGAGGATAACGAGGGAAGGAGTAGGGCCCATAAGGGATGAAATGGGACAATCAGTGGGTGGAGCCAGAGGAAATTGGTAGGGTGTTAAAGGAATACTTCACATCGGTCTTCACCCAAGATAATAATGAGGTACGTATGGAACTCAGCGAGACAGACTGCGAGGTTCTGCTGCAAATCAACATGGGGAGTGGCAAGGTATTGATAGCTTAAAAGTGGACAAATCTCCTGATCCGATTGAATTGTGTCCCAGCATCCTATGGTAGGCGGCGATTGAGATGACGCGGTTCTGACCCAAATTTCTAATTCCACTCTGGCCATGGAGGAGGTGCCAGAGTACTGGAGAGAAAGAGAAACTGGTCTCGGAGTTGATATGCGTGGCGAACGTGCCTAGGGTGAAGAGGGCGCTGTTAGTGAAGCAAAGGTAGAAGGGGGGGGGGGGGGCAGGGGAACGTGGCGCTCCAGAACATGTTGTATTAGTCCTGGGCGGCGAATGTGGAGGGGAAGAGTGTACGGAGTGGATCATGTTGGAGGAGGAGTCCTGCAGGGGTTCCGGTTTGTGCGCCTTTGCCGTAGCCCCGGGAGGTATACGGGAAGTCTGGTGGTGCATTCGACCACGGGGATATGGGAGCAGTTGAGGAAGCACTTTACGTTGCGCTAAATGTTGGTTCCGACGCCACTGTGCGGGAACCACAGGTTCAAACCAGGGGTTAGTGGACGTCATGTAACTGAAGTGGCGGGAGGCAGGTCGGGAGCGGGTAGGCAAAATGTTCTCGAGGGGAGGATTGTGGAATGGCCGAGCTGCGGGAGAGGTTTGAGCTGCCGAGCTGTAGGTTAAGTACATACAAGGGCGTAATTTCGTGCAAACGGAGTGGCGGATGTTCCTTCAGTTACCAGAATACACCTTGTTGGAGAAACTGCTGCTCCCGGATGATTTGGGGGAGGGTGGGGCTGGGGACATTTACTGGTGATTGGGCAGCAGGGCAAGGCACATGGGGTGAGGATAAAGCGTAAGTTGGAGGAGGAGCTGGAAAGGGGAATAGGATGGGGTCCCTGTGTGAGGCGACGCGGGAGGGGGGAGGGGACATAACGTCCTCCTGTGAAAGATGAGCTTGATTCAGTTCATTGTGGTGCACCGGTTGCTTATGGCTCGGGGAGGATCAGGGGGTTTTCCAGATAGTGGCCAATGGGTGTGGGAAGTGTGGGCGGGGACCAGCGCCTCGGGTTCACATGTTCAGGGCTTGTGAGAAGCTGGAGGCTTTTTGGTAGGCGGTGTCTGTCACGCTATCTAAGGTAGTGGAGGCTGAGGTAAGGCCACACAATATGGTGGCAATATTTGGACTTTCGGAGTAGACAGGTCTGGGGAATGGGGCTGATATATCTGCCGTCTCCTCTGATTGCCCGGTGGAGGATTCTGTTAAATTCGAGGTCGGATGCACCTCCGTACAATGTGCGGTGTAGGCCGTCAATCACGTTATTTGAGGAATTGTTCATTGCGGGAAGGGGGATAGGGGAGGAAGTAAAAGGGAATAAACTGTACAACCTGTTGGCTATGTTTTGACAGACATTCTATTCGGTTGTTGTACGCTCTGTTTAGAATAATATATCTTCAAAAAGGAATCTAATCGAGGGATTCGCGATGGTATATACATTGAATAATAGATAACCGAGAGTAAGTTATAGACTGGAACCTAATCGGGGCTTTGGGGGTGGTTTCGAAGTGAAGGGTCCCGATTGCTTTATATGTGAATACCGAATAGGCGGGCGAGAGTTACGGACTAACATCTAATCGTGGAGTCAGAGTAGTTTGCATTTGAATATCAGAAACCACGGAGTAAATTGCAGACTGGAAACTATTCCAGAGGTTGGGGGTTGTATATACAGTAGAACAGATATCCGTCAACAAATAACAGACTGGAATCGAATTGAGAGTTCTGAGATGGTGCACACATAGAATAACAGATACCCGGAAATGAGTGGTTCAGGGTGGTTTCTATATTGAACGAAAGATTCCCGGAAGTGAGTTACAATCTGAAACCTAACCGAGGGGTTCGGGACGGTTTATATACAGAGCAGATACCTGGGAGTGAGCTACAGACTGTAATATAACACTGGTGTGAGAAAGGGCCAAATCTCTAGTAAAAGCGTTGCAGAAAAGAGGTTTCGTTGAAATCACATTATTTCCACGTCAGTATGGGGCATAGGAGGACCTGCCAGCGGGATACATTTGAAGCTGACACACTCTGCAATCCACAATGAGATTAGCAACACAACACCATTCCCTGCCCACTCCCTGTGTTCTGGCGGCTTGCTGGAAATATTTCACGTGCTTTTGTAGATGTCAGCGTTTGACCGAGAGGAAAATTACAAACATGGCTGTTTTCAAAATAAAAATAGATAAATGAAGACAGCAGCCTGTTGGGTCGCTTGCTGTGTCGTTCATCAATAGCAAGGAGATCAGTATCTATTGTTGAGCCATTTACACCTCAATCGAGAGCCACCTTGGAGACAGACATTCCACACATGCCAGAGACCATCGGTGGAGTTTGCTCACAGCTCACTGAGGATCAATCTGAGTTTGATGCACTTCAGTTCACAAACTAGTCCCATTGTCCCTCTGGTTCAGTGTGTGTGTGTGTGTGTGTGCGTGTGTGTGTATGTGTGTGTGTGTGTGCGTGTGTATGTATGTGTGTGTGTGTGTGTGCGTGTGTATGTGTGTGTATGTGTGTGTGCATATGTGTGTGGGCGCGTGGGTGTGTGTGTGTCTGTGTATGTGTGTGCGTGTGTGCATGAGCATGTGCGTGTGTGTGTGCGTGCGTGCATGTGTGTGTGTGTCTGAGTATGTTTGTTTGTATGTGTGTATGTATGTGTGAATGTGTGTGTCTGTGTGTATGTGTGTGTGTATGCGTCTGCTTGTGTGTGTCTGTGTGTGTGTAAGTGAGTATGTGTGTGTGGCTGTGTAAAGGTGTGGGTGTATGTTTGTGTGTGTCTGTGTGCGTGTTGTTTGTATGTGTGTGTGTATGTGTGTGTGTATGTCTGTGTGTATGTGCGTGCGTGTGTATGTGTGTGTGTATTTGTATGCGTGTGTGTATGTGTGTTTGTGTGAATGTGTGTATATGTGTGGCTGTGTGTGTCTGTTTGTATGTGTTTAAGTGTGTGTGTGTGTTTGGCTGTGTGTGTGTGTACGTGTGTGTGTAAGTGTGTGTTTCTGTGTATGTGTGAACGTGTGTGTGTGTATATATATATGTGTGTGTATCTGTGGCTGTGTGTGTGTGGGGGGGGGGGTTGCTGAATGTCACAATCTGTTTGTTTTTCACCTGTGGATTGTGTGAGTTTCATGTTGTTGAGACATTGAGTCAAGAGTGCACATGCTGGACTTCTGTTGTGCTATTTTGCGTATTTTTTAAAAAATTGTCCCTGTTCTTGTCTTTTAAGACAATGTTATATTTTTTTCTCCATAGGGATTTTTATTTTGAAAACTGGAAGGTCGGCAGGAATCCAAAGAGGGGATGTTGGTGAGGTAGGCGAGAGAGTGGAAATTCTTCCAGAGGGAGCGCTGGCTGAGGCCTGTTACCCTAGATTTCTTTTGCCTGCTATTCACCTTACCTCAGGTTTAATTTTAATACATGAGGGACAAAGAGAGTGCGCGTGAGGAAGGGAGACAGAAATATGAATAACATAGGGATGGAAAGACAGAGATAAACACAATCTCTGTCTCTAAATATTTTTCAGGCGGTGGTTGAAAGCTTTGAAATTTTGATAGATGTCGCTGAGAGTTTGTGTAACTGAGTGGGGAAACTGGACTCTTGCTGTGTTAATTAGTTTAGACATTTTCCTAGTTTTAGTTAAGTTTATCCTTCTTCAAATTTGCATTTTGAAGACTGTAATGTGACCAGGAATCATTAGACAAAGGCTTTTTTCCAGAGGATCGGTGGCTGGACTGAGGCCCATTCTACAGACTTCACCCAGGGTGAGCGTGTGTCTGGTTATTAGCATGACCCAGGTTTAATTTTAATACCTGAGGGAAAATGAGAATGAGTGAGTGAGGAACGTAGAGAGGGAGCATGGAGCGAGGATGGGGACAGAAATCTCTCTCTTCCTCACTCTCTCTATCCCTCTACCGCTCTCGTTCTGTCCTCTCACTCTTTCTCGCATCCCAGACAATGTGAAAGAGGAGCTCCGGAGACACAGAGCGAAATCCAACCATCACATGGTGATGGGGTGGGGCTCGCTGTGTGGGTCAGGTGCAGAGTCGAAAGGAGATTGTAGCAGGTGTGAGGGTATGTGGACGTTAGGGTGGAGGGAGAAATGACCGTTTCCAATTGGTTACGCTCAGATTTCTGCTGTTGTGGGATCGTACTGTGCACTACGCTGGCCTGTGACGTTTGCTCCCCAGCAGCAGTGACCAAAACGTTTAAAATAAAATAGCTCACGTACTGCAAAGTCTGTTCCAATGTCTCGAATCTTAACGTCATAAACGTGAATGATGGTGAATAAGGGAGTTAATAACCCCATTCCACAGGCCACTGGGGGGGGGGGGTTCAGCCATGATCGCATTGCTGCTTGTGGAATCCCACTGTGTATCCATATGCCTGCCTCCAATTTGTACAATACAACAATAGTGCAGCAACAGAAAGAGAGAGAGATCCATTAAGAGAAACTCTGAACTCAATTTTGAAAGCCTCGGCATTATTGGGATCTCCCTGTGCAAAGGTTGCCTGCAGAATTCACAAAATTGACAACAATGGAGTAACTTAAAACTTGAATTCATTGACTGTAAATTGGGCCGGAATGAAAGTGCTTTAACTTAAAGCGAGTATAATTCTGGAATAAAGCCTGTATTTTAGGCCAAAACTTAAATGTGCGGGTGAAATTAATGTCGTAGGGGGCCATTTGAATTCAGTGTGCTTTGGTTGTGATGGTTGGATTTCTGTCTGTGTCTCTCTGGCTCCCCTTTCCTATTATCTGGGATGTGATAAAGAGTGAATGGACAGAAAGAGTGCGGTAAGGGGGATAGGAATAGCGAAGGAGAGAGAGAGAGAAAGACAGAGAGAGGGTGGAGGGAGAGCGAGATGGTGAAAAAGAGAGGGGAGACAGATGAGGGAGTGACTGGGAAAACACGCAGAGAGATAGTCAAACAGAAAACATATGGGATAGGGTGACAGCGACTCGGGTTGGTGGTCTGGTGTGCAGTCATAGACCCATTAAATCTTTATAGAAAGTGCGATTTTATACAAACTACAATCCTGGTACAGCCGTTTTGAAAATGTCTAGAGAGGGAATGAACCCCTGGTTCACGAGAGGGCGGAGTTTGGTACGTCTGTGAGTTGTTGCGGGCAGTGTCGGGCGTTATTAATAGAGATACACGATCTGGGCTGGTCTCCTGTGGCCATCCTGTGGCGATATTTGTCGAATTCTGCTTTGCATTGACACATGTGGACATGAAGATATTGACTTTCATCATTTTCCCGCGGTCCTGGAGTTGAATTTATAAATGTGAGGCTGTGTAAAGGATTGTATTAAATCCCAGAATGTCTCCCGTGCTGAAAACCCAGTGATTAACTGGACTGTTCAGCGAAGTCTGGGTAATGGGCCGGAGTGCATTTGGGGGAGGAAGTATTTAATTCAGCTCACTGAGTTCTCTTAAGTCTTCGAGCATCCCCCCCCCCCCCCCCACCCCCCACTTCCCCAACCCACTGTCAGTTTTGAAGAGAGGCTTTCATATAATATAATTTAGACGAATGTTAATTAATGTGAATACAAACCGTGCTTTACAGAAATTAATGTCACGGTTCCATAAAAATGCCCAGGGATCAGGTTGAAATAACTTTTATTGAGCTTCTATTTGTAACATGTTCAGTCTCTGTGTCTCCTTACCCATCTTTCTCCCTGAATAAGAGAACTGGGTGAAAAGAGAGAGAGATTGAGAAAGAGTAACGCGGGGGTAGTCGGAGTAGAGAGCAGAATACACGGGGGGTGGGGGTGTCAGATGGGTGTGGGGGTGGAGAATACGCGCACAATACCTGAAGATCTCCAGTGTGGAATCCGTGCCCAGCTCCTAGTCTCAGGGGGAGGTCACACCTTCTGTGGATTCCCTGTTTTCCGTATAAACAAAATGGTGTGAGGGCGAATTTGAAAAGGCGCCTATAGGATTGGGCAGCTGGTTTCCCAGATTAAAGCGGGGAGTTTAATATGTGGACAGAGGGGAGGTGTCTCCAGAAAAGGAAATCAGGTTGCGTGGTCCGGGGGATTGAGTGCGAATGGGAGGAGAGGGAATGAGAATTACATCAGACACGGTCAGGAAAATGTGTCTCGAACCTCCCCTCTCGAACAGGATAGGGTCACATTGCTCTCAGTGGTATCCTGCTGTGCACCTTCCCTGGACTGTTAGCTTAGTGACCACACAAAATTTGAAATTTAATTAGTTGATAGACTACAAACGACTTGCGTGGGGAAGGAGGAAGATTGGAGCTGAATCGTTGAATCTAAATGTCCCGGCCTGGAGCCTGGGTAACGGCTTGTTTATATCAATGACTGGCTGGTGTTTGTGTTTTCGGAAAGGTCGGTGGGATTTGGATAATTTAGGAATGGGGGAGGGAGTGTGTGTGGAGGGAGTGGGTCCCATCACCCTCTGGCTGTTGTCCAGCCCTGTGAGTGTGTCAGAGTGTGGAGGGGTGGGTGGGAGAAGCAATGGTGGAGAGCACCATTCGGTTTAACTGGGGGGGGGGGGGGGGAGGGTGCAAGGCGGGGGGCTCGTCCTTATCCCATGAGATTTAATGCAGTCTCTTTTACCAGGTATTAATTCAAGGCCTAATCTAGGGCCCAATCAAATTTTAAGACGGAGGGGACAGAGATGTGAATGAGAACGTTTAAAAAATAAATGCATGGATTGACTTGTAAAACGAATGAGAGAAGTCACAGGATGCTGAGTTTTAAGTTATTTAACACGAGGCTGCATTCTGGATTAAAGCTGGCAGGTTTATACCCTATGATGAATTGAGGCGTTAGTGGCATGAAGCGGAATCATTTGGGATTGAGTTTTAGTGACGGACTGACGTTGCATCCGTCCCTTTATCTCTCTCTGATTGTCTCTCCCAGTCTCTCTCGCCCCCTCTCCCTCTGACACTACCTGCCTGTCTCCCGTTCTGTCTCCATCTCTCTGCCTGATTCTCTCTCTCTCTCTCTCTCTCTCTCTCTCCAGCTGTCTGTCTCTGTACACACGTATGTCAAATTTGAAAAAGTGCTCAAAATAGCTGACTGCTCACTTCGGACTATTCTGCATGAATCACTCAGGGGACACTGTGCCGGCGCATTAACCCAGTCAAGGTTTACTTTGAAGAGTAAGCGAGGGAGATGGCAGATTGCATTACGAACGTTTGAAAAATAAATGAACGGATTAACTCGTAAATCAAGGGGTAGAAGTCACGACTGGCTCAATTTAAAGTTGTTTCACACGAGGCTGCGTTCTGTATTGATGTGGCAGGTGTTGATACCGCGGCGAATTGAGGCCTTGGTGAAATGCACCGGAATTATTTTGTGTTCACTTACAGTCAGGTCCTGACTTTGTATTTGTACTTTTGTCTCCCCGTCTTTCTCTTCAGCCTGTCTCTCTCTGTCTCCTCCTCAGTCTGTGTTTAGTTCTATCTCTTTTCCGCTCTCTGTGTGACTGCCTGATTCTCTTTCTATCTCATTGTCATCATCTCCCTCTCCCTCCGTCTTTCTGTTTCTGCCAGTGTTTACCTCGCCATGTCTCTACCTCTCTCTCCCTGCCAGTATCTCTCCTTCTGTCTTTGTCTCTGTCCACAAACAGTAATGCACTCTTAAAATGTTTGTATTAAATGCAAATGTTTTGGGGGCGAAAGAGAGACAGTGAGAGGGGGACTCGTAGAGGGGGGGGGGGTGTGGAAGACCGAAAGAGAGTAGGGTGTGGACAATTAACCCCTTGAGAGAGAGAGAGAGAGATAGGAGGGAAGGAGTGAGGGATGAAGGGGAGTAGGGAGGGACGGATGGCGGAAGGAAGGGAGGAAGAAAAATGAAATGCGAGATAGGGGAAGAGAGACATGGAGGGAGAGAAATGAAATGGGTGAGGGAGGGACAGAAATTAAATGGGAAGGAATAAAAGAATCAGAGGGAGGGAGAGGCTGCGTGGGGTTTCTCCTGGTGCTCCAGTTTCATACCACAACTACAGAAAGACTTGCTGTTAGGTAATTTCGGCATTCTGAATTCTCCCTCTGTGTACCCGAACAGGCGCCGGAATATGTCGGCTATAGTCTTTTCACAATAACTTCACTGCACTGCTAATGTCAGTGTTTGTGACAACAACGAGAGTTACTATTGCTTATTTTCTGACTAATATCGAATAAATAAACAGCAGCAATCCTAGAGTGAGTGGTCCGGCAGACATTTTATTTCTCGCAGATTAAGAGAAATGGCTGGGGAGATTGAAAGAGGAAGGGTGAGTGATGGAAGAGATAGCAAAGCAGATTGGAGGTTTGTGGGGAATGGAAGAACAGGTAAAAAGCACTGGGAGTGTCATATGTGGAGTCTGTGGCCAGGAAGTGGAAGGTCAGTTGGATTTATAAACAGCTCCAATACTGGAGTGTGCAGGTAGAGTGGGTAGGTGGGTAATGAGCGGGAAGGGGATTTGTTCGTGTTTGTGCCTTTATTTTAAACGAGGCAGTAAACAACCGGAGGGGGCAGATTAAACACAAGAGGGAGAGATAGCAGTTCTGGGACAGGCTCCCCACACTCGCGTTTATCAGTCCTGACATCTATTATAAGAACAGACAGGATATTGTAGAGCTGGATATAACTTTCGTTAGGCCATAGCTGGTGTACTGTGTGCAATTCTGGTCATGTCACTGCAGAAAGGATGCGATTGCACTGGTGAGTAACCGATGAGATTCACAAGGAAGATGGCTGAGATGACGCAATTGTGTAATGGAGAAACTTTTTAAAAATAGCCTGTGATGCAAGTCTTGAATTCACGTCCTGGAGGGTAGGGGAGGCGAGACACCTCGCAACTTTTGGAATGTGCGGTGGATGAGCTCCTGAAATGTCATAAGTAGGCGGAGTGCTGGAAAGTAGGATTTGTTAGGTTTCGGATAGTTTTGTAGGTTTAGACTCCCTGGGCTGAAGGGCCTCTTCTTTACTGAATGAAACGATTGCTCTCTGGCATTCTCTTCCCTAATTGAAAGTCCTGGCTATGGAGAGTACAATGGAAACAGCCTCGGTCCGGAATTACGCTGCATCTTGTATACAGCAAACAATTCTGACACCATTCCACAATGCGGAGTGACTTTTTATGAGGTTGAGAGTTGGGCTACAAGGTAGAACAGTGGTTAGCAATGCTGCCTCATGGCGCCTATGTCGCGGGTTCGACCCCAGCCTCGGAGCACTGTCCCTGTGGAGATGAGACATCCTTCCTGTTTCTGCTTGGGTCTCACCATCACAACACAAAGATTTGCCGGGTAGGCAAAGCTGAATTACTCTTTAATTGGTGCCATTCAAAAAGGTCACGTTTCAGGCAAGTGGGTTTCTCCGTCCATCAGCAGAAGCCGCTATGTTCCCTTTGTCTTTCCACATGCAGGAATGGGCTGCTTCTTTTCCGAATCAATAAATCTCAAATGGGAGAACATCTGAGATTCTTACCTTCCATTCTAATGAAACCATTGAAGAAATTTTGACCCGAAAAGCCTGCTGACCTGCTGAACGGATGGCTGAGTAAGAAGACCAGCCTACAGAACCACAGCGAATTCATTTATGATGTACCACTTCAGATGGGTGGCAAGGTGGCACAGAGGTTCGCCGTGCTGTCTCTCCGCCTCGAAGCCGGGTTCCATTCCAAACTTGCAAGACACTCTTGTAGAGTTTGCACGTTCTCCCCGTGTCTGCATCGGTTTCTGCCGGGTGCTGCGGTTTCCTCACACAGACCAAAGAAGTGCACGTGAGATGGACTGGCCATGCACATCGCGCATCATGTCCAAAGGTTAGGTAGATTAACAGGGATAGTGGACGGGCGAGAGGGTCGGTAGAGACCGATTGGCCGGAAAACCTTTTTCATGAAGGGATTCAATGATTATGTGGGATGTAGAATTTTGTTCCGAATACCAGACTGCAATTTTCCTCAGGGAATTTCAGGCGATTGTACTTCGCTCGTTGTAAGGTAAGGAATTCACTTGCCTCCTTTACTGATTCTGTTTTGCCTTTTTTAGAGTAAGGCTGCAATGAGGTTTAATGAAACCTGACTCTTCCGCAACCCATTCTGATCGTTGTTTACATAGAACATCCAGTGCAGAAGGAGGCCATTCAGCCCATCGAGTCTGCACTGACCCACATTAAGCTCTGACTTCCACCCTATCCCAGTAACCCAATAACCTCTCATAACCTTTTTGGATACTAAGGGAAACTTCGCATGGCCAATCCACCTAACCTGCACGTCTTTGGACTGTGGGAGGAAACCAGAGCACCCGGAGGAAACCCACGCACACACGGGGAGGATGTGCAGACTCCGCACAGACAGTGACCCAAGCGGGAATCGAACCTGGGACCCTGGCGCTGTGAAGCCACAGTCCCTATCCGCGTGCTACCGTGCTGCCCCAGGTTATTCCATAAAGTGCCGTTGACAGCATTCTGGAAAACACACTAGGTCACGAAGCTGACCTTTGCAAATAGACACATAGGGCTGGATTGGAGGGCTGGATGAGAGCTGCAGGTTGTGGAGAGAACAGAGTGGAAAAATGTATTGCCAGGCACTCAGCCCTTTGCAGTGAGAAAATATACGCTAGGGGCGTTATTTAAATCAGAACAGGCAACATTCACACACCTGTCCTGGTCTTCTGTTGATTGCTATTCAGCAACGCAAACAAAAACCAGTTTCGGTGGTTTTACTTCATGGCTGTTTTTTTTAAATTTGCTTCAGTTAAATTATCTGACACGGTTTCACATTACAAATGGGAGAGCGCGTTCTCACATGCTTATCTTTCTGTGCAGCGCCGCTGGGCGTCCTGATTTGATTTCAGGTTTTTATAAATGCAAGTCTGTCTGAATTTCATGTTTTTGTTTTTATTTGACTGTCCTCTTCTTCTCTCATTTATTTCTCTCTACTTCTTGTGCCCTTTCTCTCACATACCGATATAAATGTTTACCCAGCTCATGGCCTGCAGCGTGTCCGGCTCCTTATCCTGGCCTGGTTTTGACATGAGTATAAAAACAGAAAAACTGCATTCCTTTATGCAAATTGATCATCCCGATCATTGGACATGGATTCAAAGCGACAATTTTTCAACACTCGGAAATGTTTGTGCTGAGGGAGAATAGCCCTCTGTGGGATTCAGCACATAATCAGGAATGTAAAGTCTTTCTTTCATCCCAGAGGGAATGCGGTCCTGACTTCCATCACTACTGAGTCACAGCAGAACTTGCAGAATGTTCATCCTCAGGGATATTGTAGCGGCTAGATGTTCGCTACTGAGCGTGTGCTGCACGGGCTGAACAGGAGGATTAGGAGAACTCAGCATTGCGTCAAGATCTCTTCAGAAGAAGCCCTGAAGTGACATAGGTTGCTGTCTGAGGAAAATCTCACTTATTATTTATTCAACACAGAAGATATGATGCTGTTTTAGATATTCAGGACTGAGGCAATACTTGTAACTTGGAAGTGGCATTTTTTCAATGCTGGATTCCGGCCCCGGATTCGATCCTGCATTCGTGCTGCGCCACGGGCCATTGCCCGTGTGGAGTTTGCTCATTCGCCCCGTGACTGCATGGCTTTCACCTCACAAGCCAAAAACGTGCAGGGTAGGTGTATTAGGCACACTAAATCGTCCGTTAGAAATCAAAATAAATAGGGTACTTTCAAGTTTAAAAAATGATTGCTCATGACAAAATTAGCAATATCTGACCCCTAATGTGGGTTAAATGGTAGAACTTCCACTACTGGAGGACAAACAGGGTAGGTATAAAACTAATCTGAGTAAAAGATCTATCCAACATTTAGGTTCAATGAAAAAATCTCATTACATTAGAACATACAGATGTCTGGATCGATTTTTGCCCTGAACCAAGTGATATGTAACAACAGTGCAATAACAGTTACAATTTACAACATTTGTGCTTCCTTTCTCTGAAGCTCGATTGAGAGTTCTGGATTCGTGAGAAATGTTGAGGGTGTGAGTTTTTCTATACATTTTCATCACTTAGACAGGAGTGTTCCAACGTATTGAACAGAATAGTCAAGGATTAAGGAGAATCGAGTTTTTTTTATAATTCAAATGATCTCGTGGTATTTGTACTTTGCCTTGGGACTTTTCGAATATCTGGGCTTCGTGGGTATGATCGTCGCATTGGCGGCACTCCTCTTCGTGCTGAGGAAGTAAGACCACTCTCTTGACTTATGGGTCCCGCTGCACAACTCTAGCCAGAGAGAACAATGGCAGACATTTGTATCTATGTATGTGGAGGAGGTGTGGATTAAGTGGGAGAGGGGAAGTAAAACAGAAGGAAAGAGAGGAATGGCAGCAGTGCACGTCTCTGTGTCGACGTCTGGTGTGTGAAAAGAGAACACACAGCGAGATTGAGAGATAACGCATCAGTAATGTCATTAGCAATTGCAAAAGTATGGATGGGAGCTAAAGAGAGGGAGGATGAGAGAAAGCTATTCGGACTAAAGTAATTGAAAGGTAAAGGAATAGAGAGAGGGAAAGAGAGAGAGAGCAGCAGACAAAGGAAAATAGAACTGGAAGATTCTAAATGTGGAGAAATGGAGAAACACAGGGCGATGAGCAAAATCCTTGTAATGCAGTAAGTTCGTTGGCTGAGGAAGCTAAAGAGAAATAAAGTGAGGACGGTGCACGGAAAGATATTTCCATCACAATAAATTAAAGGAAGAACAGTGGAATGGTTACCAGAGGACGTAGTGGCAAAGACGGCAGAGGGAAGGAATGCATTTCATGAAGGGATGAGATGCCGCAGGGAGAGTAAAACTGATTGACGGAGTGAAGAATATTATTGCCGAGGCTGGAATCTGAAAGTGAAACAGTGAGACTGCGGCGAGTTACTGCCGAGGCTGGAATCTGAAACCAATAGAGGAATTGCTGGAAAATCTTAGCTGGTCGGGCAGCATCTATAAGGAGAGAAAAGAACATAGGTTATGCAGTGCAGAAGGAGGCCATTCGGCCTCTCGTGTTTGCACCGACCCGGTTAACCCTCACCTACACCCTACCCTCCTAACTATTTTGGACACTAAGGGGAATTTAGCGTGTCTAATCCACCTAAGCTGCACGTCGTTGGACTGGGGAGAGGGGGGGGGGTGCAGTTGCGGGCGCTTTAACCGAATACGGCAGGTGTATTGGATTCTATGCCTGGATTCAGAGATGGAGGAGCAAGAAAAGTGAAATGTACAGCAAGGGGAATACGAAATGTGATAGGCGGAGAACTCCAGAACCTCTATCAGATAACGGCACACTAAAAACAGAACCTCTAGGGACATGATAAGGAACGTTAAAAGGGCTAAACCTAATGTGTTGCAGCTGAATGCACGGTGTATTCGAAGTAAAATGTACGAATGAGTTGCACAGATGGATGTAAAGAGGAATGATACAGGACAGATTTCGGAGACGCTTTAAGGTGATCAAGGATGACAATGAAACACGGAGGGTTATTACGTTTTTAGGAAGGACGAACAGAAAGGAACAAGTGATAGAGTTGCATTAATTATGAAAGACGATATTGCAATCATATTGAGGAAGGATATTAGCACAGATGATGTGGAATCTATGGATCAAGTTACGAAATACCAAAGGGAAAAATGCATTCGTTGGCCTGGAATACCGACCATGAAACGATGGTGGAAATGTTGCGAAGAGCGTTCGACAAGAAGTCAGAGACGCACGTGATAAAGGAAGATCTGTGATTATGGGTGACTTTAATCTGCATATTCATTCGGTGAGTCAAATTGGGCAGCATGGTAGTATTGTGGTTAGCACAATTGCTTCACAGCTCCAGGGTCCCAGGTTCGATTCCGGCTTGGGTCACTGTCTGTGAGGAGTCTGCATATCCTCCCTGTGTGTGCGTGGGTTTCCTCCGGGTGCTCCGGTTTCCTCCCACAGTCCAAAGATGTGCAGGTTAGGTGGATTGGCCATGAAAAATTGCCCTTAGTGTCCAAAATTCCGCTTAGTGTTGGGTGGGGTTACTGGGTGATGGGGATAGGGTGGAGGTGTGGAGCTTGGGTAGGGTGCTCTTTCCCGGAGCCGGTGCAGACTCGATAGGCCGAATGGCCTCCTTCTGCACTGTAAATTCTATGATAATCTATGAAATTAATCACAGTACATCTGAGGAGGGACTTCTGGAGTGCATCCCGGATGGTTATCTGGACTACTACTTTGAGGATCCAACAAAGAAACAGGCCATCTTCAAAGGTGCAATGAGAAATGATTAGTTGGCAATCTAGTTGTGAGATTAACTTTGGGGGTGAGTCACAATAACATGCAAGATTTATTTATGAAGCTGGAGAGTGAGGTAGTTAATTCTGAGACCAGTGTCCCAAATCTCAATAAATATAACTATGATGGCTTGAGGCTTGAGATGGGTATGATGGATTGGGAAATAATTCTGAAAGGATGGACAGTGGAAAGGCGATGGCAGGCATTCAAGGGTCGAATAGGTGAAGTCCAAAAGCTGCTTTTTCCTATTTGGTGAAAGATTAACAAGGTAGGTGCCTCAAACCGTCGCTGAGAAAGCAAATTAAAGATAGTATTAGATTCAAATAAGAGGCATATTGGTTAGCAAGAAAAAATATTGACATAAGGACTGGGATCAGCTCGAAATTCAGCAAAGGAGGACCAAGGGATTGATTTAGAAGGAAAATATACAACATGAAAGAAAAATATCGGGGGATATAAAAACTAACTGTAAAGATTTCTCGAGTTATGTAAAGAGAAAAAAGCTTGGTAAAAGGTAATGAAACGGGGCAATTTAAAACTGGAACAAAGAAATGCCTAATGGTGGCTAATATAACCCCGCTATTCAAATATTTCGGTAGGGAGATAACAGGGAACGATGGAGCCGCGAGCCTATAGTCGGGAGGTGGACAGTTGCTGGAGTCCATCATCAACTATATCATAACACAGCACTTGGAAAGCAGTGGTACAATGAGACAAACTCAGATCGATTAATAAAAGGAAAATCATGATTGACAAATCTACTAGAATTATATTAAGCTGTGACTAATATTGTCGACCAGGTAGGACTGGTAGATAGGGCTAATTCAGGCCTTCAGAAGGCTGTCGACAAGGTCTCACGTTGCGGATCATTCGGTATGCTAAATGTACACGGGTTGCATCTCGTTTTTGTGATAGTTAGTAAGTTGGTTAGCAGACAGGAAGCAAACATTTGATCGAAATGGGTCTTTTTTCGATTGGCAGGCAGTGACTAGTGGGGTACCACAGGGATCTGTGCTACGACCCCAATTGTTCGCATTATATATTAGTGATTTGGACGAGAGAACTCGTCAAATTAGGAAGGCTGATTATTTTTAATGGGTGTAAATTGAGAGAGGTGGATACTCCGCGAGACCTTGTTGCCTTCCTGCATAAATCCTTGAAAGTAAGCGCACATGAACAGCAGGCAGCAAATAAGGCTAATGGTGCATTGGCCTTCATAGCGAGAGGATTTGAGTATACGATTAAATTTTTTTTACCGCAGGTGTATAGGGCATTGGTGAGATAACATCTAGTGTGTTGTGTGCAGTTTTGGAATCATTACCTGAGGACCGGTGTACTTGTTACGGACGGATTACCAGGCTGAATCCTGGTATTGCGGGACTGTAATACGAGGTAGACTAAGTCGGTCAAAATTATATTCATTGGAGTTCATAAGAGTGAGCGGAGATGTCATAGAAACATAGAAGAATCTAACAGGATAAGACCTGGACATTCATAAAGAATGTTCCCTATGGCAGGGGCGTCCAGAACTGGGAGGCATGGTTTGAGGATAAGGCGTCAACATTTTAGAACTGAGGTGAGGAGAAATAACATAATAGAGAGAGTGATAAGTCTATGGGCTGCACTACCACATAAAGTAGTGGGGAGGCATGGTAGCACAGTTGGTAGAACTATTACATCACAACTCCAGGGTACCAGGTTCGATTCCCAGCTTGGCTCACTGACTGGGCGGAGTCTGAGCGTTCTCCCCGTGTCTGCGTGGGTTTCCTCCGGGTTCTCGGGTTTTCTTGCAGAAGCCTCGGAAGACGTACTGTCAGGTGAATTGGACATTCTGAATTCTCCCTCGGTGTCCCCGAAAAGTCGAAGAATGTGGCGACTACGGGACGTTCACAGTTACTTGATTGCTTAATGTAAGCCTTCTTATGACAATAATGTTTATTACATTATTGTTACAGTTGAGGTCAAAACGTTGCAAAACTTCAAGAAGGGATTAGATATAGCTAGAGCTAAATGAATCAATGGATGGCAGCGGGGTGGGGGTGCGCACCTGGCTGTTGATGTTGATGATCAGCAATCATCATAATGGATGGCGGACCGGGCTCGAAGGACAGAGTGCCCTCCTCCTGATTCTCTGTTCTATGTGTGTGTCCAAGCATTCTGCCCAACGACAAATTGATAAAGAGGGAAGGGTATAACTAGAGAATGGACATAAATGGAGAGAGTGGAGGCAACGATGGTGAAAGTGTGGCTGGGGAATACTATGTCATTGCTAAGTTTCCTCGGGTTTGCATAAAGTTCGGGGGCGGTATGTGGCGCAGTGGTTAGCACTGAGACTGCGGCGCTGAGGACTCGGTTTCGAATCCTGCCCTGGGTCACTGTCCGTGTGGAGCTTCCAGATTCCCCACATGTCTGTGTCTGTCTCGCCCCACAACCAAAATATGTGCATGTTTGGTGGATTGGCCACGCTAAATTGACCCTTAATTGGAGAAACAAAAATAATTGGGTACTCTAAATAAAAAAAAAGGTTTGCATAAAATTCAGCTCAATTTCCACCTCTGATGTGTTCATGGACCAACAACTGTCCAACATTGAGCCTGAGTTCAGAACTGCTCCGTGCCATCCACGGTACACCAATGTCAGCAGTGTCGATTTCGGACAGGAAATCATCTCTCAATTTTCTCTTGAAGTTTGGCCGTATAATGTTGCCAGAACGCGACATTCAAACTGCTCGCTGTGGAATGGGCTGACGAGCCTGATGCGTTACTTCACTACATCATGTAAATTGCAGTATATTCTACCGCCGTGCGGGTATCGAGCAGCCTGCGCGTAGCCGAGGACCAATGGAGTGTGCTTCTGTAAGTAACAGCTGAATCATCAGTATTGCCTGCATCATTCCACATATAGCCATGGACAGCTGCATTTGGTGATCAGACTATCTTAGCTTGTTTCATCAGCTTATATTGAAGGACGCTAGTGAAAACATTGAAGATCTTTAGGCCTAACAAGACTGATGAACTGCTGTCGAGATGCACAGATGCACAGTTGATGAATAGTTTCTACAAGACACATCCATTTTCCTGTGTAACATATCATCACAAATGGTGCAGACATGCATTCTGACACCCGAAACCTCAAATTTCCTCTGGTTAATTACGTCGCTACATTTATTTGATGTTAAGTAATGCCACTGTCATGCGGCTTCTTACGTTTCACCATGATGCTATTTTTGGAGCAACCCCATAATTAGATTTGGAGTTGGATAACCCTCATCAAATCCAAACTGTGCACTGGGCAGCAAGTTACTCGAGGGAGTGCCACTGTGCATTGTGAAAAGCACCTCCGGCCACGATGCTCGTCATTGCGCTTAGACGCGTAGTCCGGTGATTGGTCGGTCGGGATTTGACCTGCAGTTTATGGACACAACAGAGCGCTAATAAATTCAGAGTGCCAGACACGCTGGATGTTTCAGTGAGAAAATAGATCCCAAGTACATCATTGAAATGAAACAGGGTACTTTCACCCAGGTTTCCTGGTGCATTGTTTACTCAATAATGCAAAACAATTGTTGAGCTGGTATTACTTCATTGTTATTTGTGAGATATTGCTATTATTTGTGTTATTTGTCTGAGTGACTCCTGTCTACATTCGAAAAGGGAGTACTCCTTTCCACATAATTACAAAAGGGAGTACATGTGATAAAATGCGTATTTGACTGTGCAGCGCTTTTTGACGTCCGGGTTTGACGATACGTTGTTTATTTCAACCAAAGGAAGAGGAAGTCCGCAATTATTGAATGCCGTTTACACTGTTGATCGACATGAAAATGTCGGAGGTATGGTGAGTAAGTTCGCAGGCAACACCAGATCCTGTCTAAGGGGCCTTATGCAGCAATAGGTGGCAGCAATTTGTAGATTAAAGAGTTAATATTTTTTCACAATGTTGCCAGGGATATAGACCTTAGAGCAACGTTTTAATTTTTTTTGGCCCGGGACACATTTCTACCAACCTGCGCTCTTCCGGGACCCACATCGGCTGACCTTTGCGACCCACGCCAGCTGAACGTCACGAAGCACATGAACAACCTTCACGATCGACTGGCAAATTTTCATGACACACACCTCTGGGGGGTCGGAGAATGACGTCCGCATGCGAGATGGCTCGGGCCAACATCTTCACCAAACGTGACGCCTCGAAAGGATTTTTGCAAGTTTAACTAGCCAGGTCCAACAGAAAGCTGTGTACCTTTAATACCCCGTTTGGCAGATACTGCTACAACAGGATGCCGTTTGGGATTATATCGGCATCAGAAGTATTCCACAGGATCATGGAGCAAATCATGGAGGGCATTGAGGGTGTGCGCGCCCATGTTGACGACATCATCATTTGGTCCACCATCCCACAGGAGCATATCAGTCGCCTCCAGCGCGTTTTCAAACGAATACGGGACCAAGGCCTTCGCCTCAACAGAACCAAATGTTCCTTCAGCCAGACGGAACTCAAGTTCCTAGTGGACCACATCTCCCGGTTGGGTGTCCGGCCGGATACGGACAAGGTGGCAGCCATCACGGCCATGCAAAAGCCAACGGAAAAGAAGGCGGTCCTCCGATTTTTTGGGCATGGTCAACTTCCTGGGGAAGTTCATCCCCAACCTCGCCTCCCATACCACAGCTCTCCGGAACCTGGTGAGGAAGACGACAGACTTCCAATGGCTTCCCGCCCACGAGCGCGAATGGGTGGAGCTTCAGACCAAGACTACCACGGCCCCGGTATAGGCAGTTTTTGATCCCACGAAGGAAACAAAAATTTCAACGGATGCCAGCCAATCCGGTATTGGGGCGGTGCTCCTGCAACTCGATGAGGCCTCATCATGGGCCCCCGTTGCATATGCGTCACGTGCCATGACCCCCACGGAACAGCGCGACGCGCAGATCGAAAAGCAGTGCCTGGGCCTGTTGACTGGGATCGACAAATTTCATGATTACTTTTACGGCCTCCCCCAATTCACTGTCGAGACCGACCATCGACCGCTGGTCAACATTATACAAAAATACCTGAATGATATGACCCCTCGCCTCCAGCGCATTCTGCTTAAACTCCAGCGGTACAATTTCCAGCTCCAATACACCCCGGGCAAGGACCTGATCATAGCCGACGCTCTGTCCAGGGCAGTCAACACCCCGTGTGAGCCACAGGGCTTCGTCTGCCAGGTTGACGCCCATGTGGCCTTCACGGCCTCCAATCCTCCGGCCACGGATGAGCGTCTTATCCACATTCGCCATGAGAATGCGGCTGACGCCCTACTACAACGTGTCATGCGCCACATGACGGACGGGTGGCTCAAGGGCCAATGCCCGCAGTTCTACAATATCAGAGACGATCTGGCAGTAGTCGATGGTGCCCTCCTGAAGCTGGACCGCATCGTGATCCCGCACAGCATGCGCCAGCTCGTTTTGGAACAGTTACACGAGGGCCATCTTGGCGTGGCGAAGTGCCGACGGAGGGCCCGAAATGCTGTGTACTGGCCCGGCATCAATGAGGACATCGCCAACACTGTGCTCAACTGCCCAATCTGTCAGCGGTTCCAGCCGGCCCAACCACGTGATACCCTAAAGCCCCATGAGCTTGTCACGTCCCCTTGGTCTAAGGTAGGCGTTGACCTATTCCTTGCGCTCGGCAGGGACTACGTTCTGATTGTAGACTTTTTTTCGAACTACCCGGAGGTCGTACGCTTGCACAACATCACATCATCGGCGGTCATCCATGCCTGCAAGGAGACCTTTGCTCGTCACGGAATCCCACTCACTGTGATGTCGGACAATGGCCCCTGCTTCGCGAGCCAGGAATGGTCCGACTTTGCCAGCAGGTACAACTTTGTGCATGTGACATCCAGTTCCCTGCACCCCCAATCCAATGGCAAAGCGGAAAAGGGCGTCCACATCGTCAAACGGCTCCTCTGCAAGGCTGCCGATGCAGGATCGGACTTCTACCTCGCCTTGCTGAACTATCGTTTGGCCCCACTCTCCACGGGCCTGTCGCCAGCCCAGCTGCTCATGGGTCGCACTCTCAGGACCACGGTGCCGTCCATTCACGTCCCAGACCTCGACCACGTTCCGGTCCTTCAGCGGATGGAACAGTCTCGTGCACAACACAAGGCGGCGCATGACGCTCGGGCGACTGATCTCCCTGCTCTGGCGCCGGATGACAATGTCCGCATCCATCTTCCGGAGGGTGGCTGGTCTGCAACGTCTGTGGTTCTTCGGCAGGTGTCTCCCCGCTCATTCCTGGTTCGTCTGCCCACAACACCGCAGCCAATCACCAGAGAGAGCACACGCACTATAAAGTCAGGGGACAGGAGAGTTCCCGCTCATTCTAGTAGCAGCCAGCTCGGAGCACAGAGCTCACAGCCTGCAACACAGACATTTACCATGTGCTGAGTGCATCAACCGATTCGGACTAGGCAAGGGTCAACAGTAAAAGCTGGTATTGCATTTACCCACAGTTTAAGTATGTTAATATAGTTAACCGTATAATAAAAGAGAGTTGCACCACTTCCAGTGTTGGTGACCTGTTTGTGATCCAGAACACCCAACACATCAACCTTCTGTACTTCTGTTCATGGGCTCTTCCACTGAAGAGTGGCTACATTATGAATGGATGGGAGTCGACTCATTCAAGAATTATAACTTTTGTTAGCCGTATTTTATATTTATTCAATTAAAAATTACGTTACACTAGAATGCATCAGTTGGTGGATAACTGGTGTGTCGATGGGGGTGAGGGGGGCGTGGGGGATGGAGGGGGGCGTGGGGGGGGGGCGTGGGGGTTGATGGAACTGCAGCTACCTCTCGTTTACAACTCCTAGTGTTTTCCTTATTTAAAAACGACATTTTAAATGAAAATCATCGTTCCATAAGGAACCCATGTAATAAAGGTAGTTTACATTGTGGATAGATCGTCAATTTTTATTGACTCAATCTGCTACCTTTCCCAAGTCCCCACTCATTCGCAGTAGGGGTGGTAAGTGGGTAGGATGAGCAGTGGAGGTGGCGACGCAGCAGTAAGGGTTTTAAAAGACCAACCATGTGGAGGAATAGCGCCATTCCGGGAGCACCCCTAATACACGGACTGCTGCAATGCTGTTCGAAGGCACTTTAAATTGGATAACAGAACAACAATCTCATTCACCTCTGGAACTCCAATTGCAACTTCTGAATTTAACAATTCAAGTCAGTATTTAGTTGCTGTTTGTTTTCCAAAATGTTTGTTCTTAATATACAACCTACACAAGTAGAAATTAATACCTTGCCCTTAAATGGGGAACAGGAGGATATACTTTACACACTTAAGTTTAAACAATGTCATTGAACGCTGTAGCGTGGAGAGCATTTACATAGAACATAGAACAGTACAGCACAGTACAGGCCCTTCGGCCCACGATGTTGTGCCGACCATTCATCCTAATCTAAGATCAACCTTCAATTTACTGCTGTCCATGTGCCTGTCCAAGAGTCGCTTAAATGTCCCGAATGACTCGGACTCCACCACCTCTGCCGGCTGTGCATTCCACACACCCACCACTCTCTGTATAAAGAACCGACCGCTGACATCTCCCCTACACCTTCTGCCAATCACCTTAAAATTCTGTCCCCTCGTGACAGCCATTTCCACCCTGGGGAAAAGTCTCTGGCTATCCACTCTATCCATGTCTCTCATCACCTTGTACACCTCGATCAACTCACCTCTCCGCCTTCTTCGCTCCAGTGAGAAAAGCCCAAGCTCCCTCAGCCCTTCTTCAAAAGACATGCCCTCCAGTCCAGGCAGCATCCTGGTAAATCTCCTCTGCACCGTCTCATAGATTTCATAGAATTTACAGTGCAGAAGGAGGCCATTTGGCCCATCGAGTCTGCACCGGCTCTTGGAAAGAGCACCCTATCCCCATAACCCAGCAACCCCACCCAACACTATGGGCAATTTTGCACACGAAGGGCAATTTATCATAGCCAATCCACCTAACCTGAACCTCTTTGGACTGTGGGAGGATAAAGGAGCACCCGGAGGAAACCCACGCACACACGGGGAGGATGTGCAGACTCCGCACAGACAGTGACCCAAGACGGAATCGAACCTGGTACCCTGGAGCTGTAAAGCAATTGTGCTATCCACAATGCTACCGTGCTGCCCTTAAGAACAAATACGTCTCCAAAGCATCCACATCCCTTACCAGCCTCCCAGAACAGGCGCCGGAATGTGGCGACAGTAACTTTATTTGAAGCCTACTTGTGACAATAAGTGATTTTCATTTCATTTCACATCCTTCCTATAATGAGGCGATCAGAACTGGGCACAATATTCCAAGTGTGGTCTAACTAGAGTTTCAGAAAGCTGCAGCAAAACCTTGCGGCTCTTAAAGTCAATCCCCTTGTTAATGAAAACCAACACACCATATGCCTTCTTCTGGGAAGGGTTTAAAGTAATGTGGCAGGGGGTTGGGAACCGATGCAGGAAGTTGGAAGGTAGTGAAAAAGGAACAGTAACAAAATAAATTAAGGGGGAAAGTGTAAGGCAGTGAAGCCATAGTCAAAAATCAAAAACGGCGACAATACAAGGTAAAGTGACTGAGGGGAGCTCAGTGAATAGGACCAGGAATACTAAAGTAAAAAAACGGGAAGTAAAAACATAAATGGAAAGCGACGCGGCAGGTTGTTACTTCAATATATCAGTTTAACGACAAGTAAAATTAGAAGAAATGTTCAGAGGAAATATAACTTCGGAGAGGTTACTGATCGAGGTGTTAAGATTCAGAACAGAGGTAAAAAAGCTATCATAAGTGTACTTTACCTGAATGATCATAGTATTCGGAATAAGGTAAATGAGTTGATGGCGCAAATCATCGCGAATGACGATGATTTACTGGCCATTACTGAAACATGGTTAAAGGTCCGCTGCTGCCCACTCCGCTGCTACCCACTCCGCTGCTGCCCGCTCCGCTGCTGCCCACTCCGCTGCTGCCCGCTCCGCTGCTGCCCACTCCGCTGCTGCCCGCTCCGCTGCTGCCCGCTCCGCTGCTGCCCACTCCGCTGCTGCCTGCTCCGCTGCTGCGCGCTCCGCTGCTACCCGCTCCGCTGCTGCCCACTCTGCTGCTGCCCACTCTGCTGCTGCCCACTCCGCTGCTGCCTGCTCCGCTGCTGCCCGCTCCGCTGCTGCCCACTCTGCTGCTGCCCGCTCTGTTGCTACCCACTCCGCTGCTGCCCACTCCGCTACTGCCCGCTCCGCTGCTGCCCGCTCCGCTGCTGTCCACTCCGCTGCTGCCCACTCTGCTGCTGCCCGCTCCGCTGCTGCCCGCTCCTCTGCTGCCTGCTCCGCTGCTGCCCGCTCCGCTACTGCCCGCTCCACTGCTGCCCACTCCGCTGCTGCCCAGTCCGCTGCTGTCCACTCCGCTGCTACCCACTCCGCTGCTGCCCGCTCCGCTGCTGCCAACTCCGCTGCTGCCCGCTCCGCTGCTGCCCACTCCGCTATTGCCCGCTACGCTGCTGACTGCTCTGCTGCTGCCCGCTCCGCTGCAGCCCACTCCGCTGCTGCCCACTTCGCTGCTGCCCACTCCGCTGCTGCCCGCTCCGCTACTGCCCGCTCCGCTGCTGCCCAATCTGCTGCTGCCCACTCTGCTGCTGCCCACTCCGCTGCTGCCTGCTCCGCTGCTGCCCGCTCCGCTGCTGCCCACTCTGCTGCTGCCCGCTCTGTTGCTACCCACTCCGCTGCTGCCCACTCTGCTACTGCCCGCTCGGCTGCTGCCCGCTCCGCTGCTGTCCACTCCGCTGCTGCCCACTCTGCTGCTGCCCGCTCCGCTGCTGCCCGCTCCTCTGCTGCCTGCTCCGCTGCTGCCCGCTCCGCTACTGCCCGCTCCACTGCTGCCCACTCCGCTGCTGCCCAGTCCGCTGCAGTCCACTCCGCTGCTGCCCACTCTGCTGCTGCCCGCTCCGTTGCTTCCCACTCTGCTGCCGCCCGCTCTGCTGCTACCCACTCCGCTGCTGCCCACTCTGCTGCTGCCCACTCCGCTGCTGCCCACTCCGCTGCTGCCTGCTCCGCTGCAACCAACTCGGCTGCTGCCCGCTCCGCTGCTACCCACTCCACTGCTGCCCATTCCGCTGCTACCCACTCCACTACTTCCCACTCCACTGCTGCCCGCTCCGCAGCAACCCACTCCGCTGCTGCCTGCTCCGCTGCAACCAACTCGGCTGCTGCCCGCTCCGCTGCTACCCACTCCACTGCTGCCCATTCCGCTGCTACCCACTCCACTACTTCCCACTCCGCTGCTGCCCGCTCCGCTGCTACCCACACCGCTGCTTCCCACTCTGCTGCTGCGCGCTCCGCTGCTACCCACACCGCTGCTTCCCACTCTGCTGCTGCCCACTCTGCTGCTGCCCACTCTGCTGCTGCCCGCTCCCCTGCTGCCCACTCTGCAGCTGCCCGCTCCGCTGTTACCCACTCCGCTGCTGCCCGCTGCGCTGATACCCACTCCGCTGCTGCCCGCTCCGCTGCTACCCACTCCGCTGCTGCCCGCTGCGCTGATACCCACTCTGCTACTGCCCACTCCGCTGCTGTGCGCTCCGCTAATGCACTGTCCGCTGCTGCCCGCTCTGCTGCCGCCTGCTCTGCTGTTGCCCACTCCGCTGCTGCCCACTCCACTGCTGCCCACTCGACTGCTACCCCCCTCCACTGCTGCCCGCTCCCCTGCTTCCTACTCCGCTGCACCCCACTCTGCTGTTACCCCCTCCACTGCTACCCCCTCCACTGCTGCCCACTCCGCTGTTACCCGCTCTTCTGCTGACCGCTCCGCTGCTACACCCTCCGCTGCAATCCCCTCCACTACTGCCTACTCCGCTGAATCCCACTCCGTTGCTGCCCGCTCTACTGCTACCCACTCCGCTGCTGTCCGCTCTGCTGCTGCCCCCTCTGCTGCTGCCCGCTCCGCTACTGCCCGCTCTGCTGCTACCCGCTCCGCTGCTGCCCACTCTGCTGCTGCCCGCTCTGCTGCTGCCCGCTCCGCTATTGCCCGCTACGCTGCTGACTGCTCTGCTGCTGCCCGCTCCGCTGCAGCCCACTCCGCTGCTGCCCACTTCGCTGCTGCCCACTCCGCTGCTGCCTGCTCCGCTGCTGCCCGCTCCGCTGCTGCCCACTCTGCTGCTGCCCGCTCTGTTGCTACCCACTCCGCTGCTGCCCACTCCGCTACTGCCCGCTCCGCTGCTGCCCGCTCCGCTGCTGTCCACTCCGCTGCTGCCCACTCTGCTGCTGCCCGCTCCGCTGCTGCCCGCTCCTCTGCTGCCTGCTACGCTGCTGCCCGCTCCGCTACTGCCCGCTCCACTGCTGCCCACTCCGCTGCTGCCTAGTCCGCTGCTGTCCACTCCGCTGCTGCCCACTCTGCTGCTGCCCGCTCCGTTGCTTCCCACTCTGCTGCCGCCCGCTCTGCTGCTACCCACTCCGCTGCTGCCCACTCTGCTGCTGCCCACTCCGCTGCTGCCCACTCCGCTGCTGCCTGCTCCGCTGCAACCAACTCGGCTGCTTCCCGCTCCGCTGCTACCCACTCCACTGCTGCCCATTCCGCTGCTACCCACTCCACTACTTCCCACTCCGCTGCTGCCCGCTCCGCTGCTGCCCACTCCGCTGCTGCCTGCTCCGCTGCAACCAACTCGGCTGCTGCCCGCTCCGCTGCTACCCACCCCACTGCTGCCCATTCCGCTGCTACCCACTCCACTACTTCCCACTCCGCTGCTGCCCGCTCCGCTGCTACCCACACCGCTGCTTCCCACTCTGCTGCTGCCCGCTCCGCTGCTACCCACACCGCTGCTTCCCACTCTGCTGCTGCCCACTCCGCTGCTGCCCACTCCGCTGCTGCCTGCTCCGCTGCAACCAACTCGGCTGCTGCCCGCTCCCCTGCTGCCCACTCTGCAGCTGCCCGCTCCGCTGCTACCCACTCCGCTGCTGCGCGCTGCGCTGATACCCACTCCGCTGCTGCCCGCTCCGCTGCTACCCACTCCGCTGCTGCCCGCTGCGCTGATACCCACTCTGCTACTGCCCACTCCGCTGCTGTGCGCTCCGCTAATGCACTGTCCGCTGCTGCCCGCTCTGCTGCCGCCTGCTCTGCTGTTGCCCACTCCGCTGCTGCCCACTCCACTGCTGCCCACTCCACTGCTACCCCCCTCCACTGCTGCCCGCTCCCCTGCTTCCTACTCCGCTGCACCCCACTCTGCTGTTACCCCCTCCACTGCTACCCCCTCCACTGCTGCCCACTCCGCTGTTACCCGCTCTTCTGCTGACCGCTCCGCTGCTACACCCTCCGCTGCAATCCCCTCCACTACTGCCTACTCCGCTGAATCCCACTCCGCTGCTGCCCGCTCTGCTGCTACCCACTCCGCTGCTGCCCACTCTGCCGCAGCCCACTCCACTGCTGCCCACTCCGCTGCTACCCACACCGCTGCTGCCCGCTCCCCTGCTGCCCACTCTGCCGCAGCCCACTCCGCTGCTGCCCACTCCGCTGCTACCCACACCGCTGCTGCCCGCTCCCCTGCTGCCCACTCTGCCGCAGCCCACTCCACTGCTGCCCACTACGCTGCTACCCCCTCCACTGCTGCCTGCTCCACTGCTGCCCGCTCCCCTACTTCCCACTCCGCTGCACCCAACTCCGCTGTTAGCCCCTCCTCTGCTACCCCCTCCACTGCTGCCCACTCCGCTGTTGCCCGTTCTTCTGCTGCCAACTCCGCTGCTGCCCGCTCCACTGCTGCCCACTCTGCTGCTGCCCGCTCCACTGCTGCCCACTCCGCTGCTACCCACTCCGCTGCTGCCCGCTCTGCTGCTACCCACTCCGCTGCTGCCCGCTCCCCTCCAGCCCGCTCGGCTGCTGCCCGCTCGGCTGCTGCCCGCTCCACTGCTGCCCGCTCCCCTCCTGCCCGCTTGGCTGCTGCCGGCTCCGCTGCTGCCCGCTCCGTTGCTACCCACTCCGCTGCTGCCCGCTCCGCTGTTTCCCACTCCGCTGCTACCCACTCCGCTGCTGCCCGCTCCGCTACTGCCCGCTCCGCTGCTGTGCGCTCTGCTGCTGCCCCCTCCGCAGCTGCCCGCTCCGCTGCTGCCCACTCCGCTGCTGTCAATCCGCTGCTGCCCGCTCCCCGCCAGCCCGCTCGGCTGCTGCCCGCTCGGCTGCTGCCCGCTCGGCTGCTGCCGGCTCCCCTCCTGCCCGCTCGGCTGCTGCCGGCTCAGCTGCTGCCTGCTCCGCTGCTACCCACTCCGCTGCTGTCTGCTCCGCTGCTATCCACTCCGCTGCTGCCCGATCCGCTGCTGCCCGCTCCGCTGCTGTCTGCTCTGCTGCTTACCCCTCCGCTGCTGCCCACCCCGCTGCCACCCACTCCACTGCTGCCCGCTCCGCTGCTGCCCGCTCCGCTACTGCCCGCTCCGCTGCTGCCCACTCTGCTGCTGCCCACTCTGCTGCTGCCCACTCCGCTGCTGCCTGCTCCGCTGCTGCCCGCTCCGCTGCTGCCCACTCTGCTGCTGCCCGCTCTGTTGCTACCCACTCCGCTGCTGCCCACTCCGCTACTGCCCGCTCCGCTGCTGCCCGCTCCGCTGCTGTCCACTCCGCTGCTGCCCACTCTGCTGCTGCCCGCTCCGCTGCTGCCCGCTCCTCTGCTGCCTGCTCCGCTGCTGCCCGCTCCGCTACTGCCCGCTCCACTGCTGCCCACTCCGCTGCTGCCCAGTCCGCTGCTGTCCACTCCGCTGCTACCCACTCCGCTGCTGCCCGCTCCGCTGCTGCCCACTCCGCTGCTGCCCGCTCCGCTGCTGCCCACTCCGCTATTGCCCGCTACGCTGCTGACTGCTCTGCTGCTGCCCGCTCCGCTGCAGCCCACTCCGCTGCTGCCCACTTCGCTGCTGCCCACTCCGCTGCTGCCCGCTCCGCTACTGCCCGCTCCGCTGCTGCCCAATCTGCTGCTGCCCACTCTGCTGCTGCCCACTCCGCTGCTGCCTGCTCCGCTGCTGCCCGCTCCGCTGCTGCCCACTCTGCTGCTGCCCGCTCTGTTGCTACCCACTCCGCTGCTGCCCACTCCGCTGCTGCTCGCTCGGCTGCTGCCCGCTCCGCTGCTGTCCACTCCGCTGCTGCCCACTCTGCTGCTGCCCGCTCCGCTGCTGCCCGCTCCTCTGCTGCCTGCTCCGCTGCTGCCCGCTCCGCTACTGCCCGCTCCACTGCTGCCCACTCCGCTGCTGCCCAGTCCGCTGCAGTCCACTCCGCTGCTGCCCACTCTGCTGCTGCCCGCTCCGTTGCTTCCCACTCTGCTGCCGCCCGCTCTGCTGCTACCCACTCCGCTGCTGCCCACTCTGCTGCTGCCCACTCCGCTGCTGCCCACTCCGCTGCTGCCTGCTCCGCTGCAACCAACTCGGCTGCTGCCCGCTCCGCTGCTACCCACTCCACTGCTGCCCATTCCGCTGCTACCCACTCCACTACTTCCCACTCCACTGCTGCCCGCTCCGCAGCAACCCACTCCGCTGCTGCCTGCTCCGCTGCAACCAACTCGGCTGCTGCCCGCTCCGCTGCTACCCACTCCACTGCTGCCCATTCCGCTGCTACCCACTCCACTGCTTCCCACTCCGCTGCTGCCCGCTCCGCTGCTACCCACACCGCTGCTTCCCACTCTGCTGCTGCGCGCTCCGCTGCTACCCACACCGCTGCTTCCCACTCTGCTGCTGCCCACTCTGCTGCTGCCCACTCTGCTGCTGCCCGCTCCCCTGCTGCCCACTCTGCAGCTGCCCGCTCCGCTGTTACCCACTCCGCTGCTGCCCGCTGCGCTGATACCCACTCCGCTGCTGCCCGCTCCGCTGCTACCCACTCCGCTGCTGCCCGCTGCGCTGATACCCACTCTGCTACTGCCCACTCCGCTGCTGTGCGCTCCGCTAATGCACTGTCCGCTGCTGCCCGCTCTGCTGCCGCCTGCTCTGCTGTTGCCCACTCCGCTGCTGCCCACTCCACTGCTGCCCACTCGACTGCTACCCCCCTCCACTGCTGCCCGCTCCCCTGCTTCCTACTCCGCTGCACCCCACTCTGCTGTTACCCCCTCCACTGCTACCCCCTCCACTGCTGCCCACTCCGCTGTTACCCGCTCTTCTGCTGACCGCTCCGCTGCTACACCCTCCGCTGCAATCCCCTCCACTACTGCCTACTCCGCTGAATCCCACTCCGTTGCTGCCCGCTCTACTGCTACCCACTCCGCTGCTGTCCGCTCTGCTGCTGCCCCCTCTGCTGCTGCCCGCTCCGCTACTGCCCGCTCTGCTGCTACCCGCTCCGCTGCTGCCCACTCTGCTGCTGCCCGCTCTGCTGCTGCCCGCTCTGCTATTGCCCGCTACGCTGCTGACTGCTCTGCTGCTGCCCGCTCCGCTGCAGCCCACTCCGCTGCTGCCCACTTCGCTGCTGCCCACTCCGCTGCTGCCTGCTCCGTTGCTGCCCGCTCCGCTGCTGCCCACTCTGCTGCTGCCCGCTCTGTTGCTACCCACTCCGCTGCTGCCCACTCCGCTACTGCCCGCTCCGCTGCTGCCCGCTCCGCTGCTGTCCACTCCGCTGCTGCCCACTCTGCTGCTGCCCGCTCCGCTGCTGCCCACTCCTCTGCTGCCTGCTCCGCTGCTGCCCGCTCCGCTACTGCCCGCTCCACTGCTGCCCACTCCGCTGCTGCCCAGTCCGCTGCTGTCCACTCCGCTGCTGCCCACTCTGCTGCTGCCCGCTCCGTTGCTTCCCACTCTGCTGCCGCCCGCTCTGCTGCTACCCACTCCGCTGCTGCCCACTCTGCTGCTGCCCACTCCGCTGCTGCCCACTCCGCTGCTGCCTGCTCCGCTGCAACCAACTCGGCTGCTGCCCGCTCCGCTGCTACCCACTCCACTGCTGCCCATTCCGCTGCTACCCACTCCACTACTTCCCACTCCGCTGCTGCCCGCTCCGCTGCTGCCCACTCCGCTGCTGCCTGCTCCGCTGCAACCAACTCGGCTGCTGCCCGCTCCGCTGCTACCCACTCCACTGCTGCCCATTCCGCTGCTACCCACTCCACTACTTCCCACTCCGCTGCTGCCCGCTCCGCTGCTACCCACACCGCTGCTTCCCACTCTGCTGCTGCCCGCTCCGCTGCTACCCACACCACTGCTTCCCACTCTGCTGCTGCCCGCTCCCCTGCTGCCCACTCTGCAGCTGCCCGCTCCGCTGCTACCCACTCCGCTGCTGCCCGCTGCGCTGATACCCACTCCGCTGCTGCCCGCTCCGCTGCTACCCACTCCGCTGCTGCCCGCTGCGCTGATACCCACTCTGCTACTGCCCACTCCGCTGCTGTGCGCTCCGCTAATGCACTGTCCGCTGCTGCCCGCTCTGCTGCCGCCTGCTCTGCTGTTGCCCACTCCGCTGCTGCCCACTCCACTGCTGCCCACTCCACTGCTACCCCCCTCCACTGCTGCCCGCTCCCCTGCTTCCTACTCTGCTGCACCCCACTCTGCTGTTACCCCCTCCACTGCTACCCCCTCCACTGCTGCCCACTCCGCTGTTACCCGCTCTTCTGCTGACCGCTCCGCTGCTACACCCTCCGCTGCAATCCCCTCCACTACTGCCTACTCCGCTGAATCCCACTCCGCTGCTGCCCGCTCTGCTGCTACCCACTCCGCTGCTGTCCGCTCTGCTGCTGCCCCCTCTGCTGCTGCCCGCTCCGCTACTGCCCGCTCTGCTGCTGCCCACTCTGCTACTGCCCGCTCCGCTGCTGCCCACTCTGCTGCTGCCAGGTCCGCTGCTACCCACACCACTGCTGCCCGCTCCCCTGCTGCCCACTCTGCCGCAGCCCACTCCACTGCTGCCCACTCCGCTGCTACCCACACCGCTGCTGCCCGCTCCCCTGCTGCCCACTCTGCCGCAGCCCACTCCGCTGCTGCCCACTCCGCTGCTACCCACACCGCTGCTGCCCGCTCCCCTGCTGCCCACTCTGCCACAGCCCACTCCACTGCTGCCCACTACGCTGCTACTCCCTCCACTGCTGCCTGCTCCACTGCTGCCCGCTCCCCTACTTCCCACTCCGCTGCACCCAACTCCGCTGTTAGCCCCTCCTCTGCTACCCCCTCCACTGCTGCCCACTCCGCTGTTGCCCGTTCTTCTGCTGCCAACTCCGCTGCTGCCCGCTCCACTGCTGCCCATTCTGCTGCTGCCCGCTCCACTGCTGCCCACTCCGCTGCTACCCACTCCGCTGCTGCCCGCTCTGCTGCTACCCACTCCGCTGCTGCCCGCTCCCCTCCAGCCCGCTCGGCTGCTGCCCGCTCGGCTGCTGCCCGCTCCACTGCTGCCCGCTCCCCTCCTGCCCGCTTGGCTGCTGCCGGCTCCGCTGCTGCCCGCTCCGTTGCTACCCACTCCGCTGCTGCCCGCTCCGCTGTTTCCCACTCCGCTGCTACCCACTCCGCTGCTGCCCGCTCCGCTACTGCCCGCTCCGCTGCTGTGCGCTCTGCTGCTGCCCCCTCCGCAGCTGCCCGCTCCGCTGCTGCCCACTCCGCTGCTGTCAATCCGCTGCTGCCCGCTCCCCGCCAGCCCGCTCGGCTGCTGCCCGCTCGGCTGCTGCCCGCTCGGCTGCTGCCGGCTCCCCTCCTGCCCGCTCGGCTGCTGCCGGCTCCGCTGCTGCCCGCTCCGCTGCTACCCACTCCGCTGCTGTCCGCTCCGCTGCTATCCACTCCGCTGCTGCCCGATCCGCTGCTGCCCGCTCCGCTGCTGTCTGCTCTGCTGCTTACCCCTCCGCTGCTGCCCACCCCGCTGCCACCCACTCCACTGCTGCCCGCTCCGCTGCTGCCCACTCTGCTGCTTCCCGCTCCGCTGCTACCCACTCCGCTGCTGCCCGCTCCGCTGCTATCCACTCCGCTGCTGCCCGCTGCGTTACTGCCCGCTCCGCTGCTGTGCGCTCTGCTGCTGCCCCCTCTGCTGCTGCCCACTCCGCTGCTGCCCGCTCCACTGCTGTCCGCTCCGCTGCTGCCCGCTCCACTGCTGCCCGCTCCCCTCCTGCCCGCTCGGTTGATGCCCGCTCCACTGCTGCCCGCTCCGCTGCTACCCACTCTGCTGGTGCCCGCTCCGCTGCTACCCACTTCGCTGCTGCCCGCTCCACTGCTTCCCGCTCCTCCTGCCCGCTCGGCTGCTGCCCGCTCCGCTGTTGCCCGCTCCGCTGCTACTCACTCCGCTGCTGCCCGCTCTGCTGCTGCCCACTCCGTATGCTGCCCACTCCGCTGCTGCATCTCCGCTGCTGCTCGCACCACTGCTGCCCGCTCCGCTCCTCCCCGCTCTGCTGCTGCCCGCTCCGCTGCTGCCTGCTCTGCTGCTGTCTGCTCCGCTGCAGCCCGCTCCGCTGTTGCCTGCTCCGCTACTGCCCGCTCCGCTGCTGCCCGCTCCGCTGCTGCCCACTCCACTGCTACCCCCTCCATGGCTGCCCACTCCGCTGTTGCCCGCTCTGCTGCTGCCCGCTCTGCTGCTACCCCCTCCGCTGCAATCCCCTCCACTGCTGCCCACTCCGCTGTTGCCCGCTCTGCTGCTGCCCGCTCCGTTGCTGCCCCCTCCACTGCTACCCACTCCGCTGCTGCCCCCTCCACTGCTGCCCGCTCCACTGCTTCCCGCTCTGCTTCTGCCCCCTCCACTTCTGCCCCCTCCACTGCTACCCCCTCCACTGCTGCTTGTTTTTATGCTCTTGACGTAGCATAAGCTGCTTCATTTATGTGGACTCTGTCGAAGGAAGGTTCGGGCTTGGAAGTAGCTTTAACACATTTATTAACATATTGACAATTCTCCAACTTGGATTCGACTCTCCATTTAATCCTGCTATAGCTGCTCAGACTAATAAACCAGTCTGCTATCCACGTGGTGGATCTGATGTGTTTCAAACAACCCTGTCTGTACTCACTGAGTGTCTCCACTGGAAAGAGACTGAGCATGTACGCTGTGTCCTTTTATATGGGTTGGTGTAATGCCCCCCCCCCCCCCCCGTGTGGGAGTGTCACCTCTGGGTGTGTCTTGTCTGCCCATTGGTCATGTCCTGTCTTACTGACCTATTGGTTGAATGTCTGTGTGTCATGATGTCTCTGGTGCTCCCTCTGGTGTTTATCTTGTCTTAGTGTATTTGCATTAACCCCTTGTGTCTTTACAGTCTCCTAGTGTATCTACATTAACCCCTTGTGTATGTACAGTGATGCATATCACCACATCCCCCTTTTTTCGTGGTACATATTTTCTATACATGAATAAAGAAAAATGAACAACATAGGTAGATAAATGATGATATGTACACAGCATGATGACAGTGATTATTAAACAATAAGTCCAAATCATATATATGGGTCCAAAGTTCATTCATTATTATGGTCGAATGGCTTCCTTGTTTTGTTGGTGAGTTGGTGATGTTGCTTTGTAAACGTCATCAGTGTCCCTGTGCGTAAGGATCCAAGAAGTGGTCAAATCACTTCGTTGTCTGATGTGGACTCTTTCTTTCTTTCGCTGCTTGTGGTAGCGATGTATGCAATCTGTATAATCCTGCCATGGTATGTCATTGTACTGAGCTGAGCAGTAACAGTGTTCCACATTTGCAGAGTTGCACCATGTCGTAGTTCCATTGGTGTTGTTTTTGTCGTGCTTGTTGTCGACGTTGTTGCCTCTGGTACATTGTTATTGTCTTTGATGTGGTTTTCATAGGTTGTGTTGTTGTGTTGGTTGGTTTTGTTGTCGTGTTTGCTACGCTCAAAGACCACACCCTGTGGATAATACGAGTCCTTCACACAGTAACTCGTGCCAGCGTCCTTTGTGGCATTTGCTGTTTCCTTGAGCGTGCCGTCACTGAGTCCACGGCGCTCCACGTCTGGAGTCATGTCCGGCTTACTTGAATCAGCTTTGGCTTGTCGATCCTCCCCATCTGGAACCATTTCTGGTTCACCTGTGTCAGCTGAGATTTCTTGATGCTCCCCGTCCGGAGTCAAAACGTTCAGGAATGCATTTGCTTGTGGAGAGGCTCGAGCGAATGAGGTCTGAAGTAACGTGGTGTCACCGGAGTCACCAGTAGTATCACTGGGATTGTCGAGTGCCTCTGTACATTCTAGCTGAAGTCTGTCACGGTGCACATCTTGTGTGCGAGGTGGGATGCCGTCGTCACTTGTCTCACATACAGCGGGTAGAGCCTCAGTGTCTTCTTGTCGTTCACGTGAGCTAGGTAACTGTCAGAGTCTTCTTGCTGTGCACTTGAGCGTGGCAGACTGTCAGTCTTTCTGTTGTTCACTTGAGCGTGGCAGACTTGCATTGTCTGGTGCTGGTTGCTCCGAGGAGGTTGCTAGACCCTCATGGCCTTGTTCATGCAAGGACTGCGTTCTGGAGTTTTGCATTGCTTCTATCGTGGAGTCTGTCCACGAGCTCGCTGTGGAGGCTTGTGTCACTGGAGTCACTTTCTGTGTGGAGACGTGCAGTTGTCTCGCTGATAAGTTATTCATCGCTTTCCGTGTGGAGGCTGGGACCCTTTGTGGTGCGTGGACCACTCTCTGTGTGGCAGCAGGCCGCTCTCTGTGGGCTTGTACCGCTCTCTGGCTCTTGGTGTCAGGCCGCAGCATCATCCTGCACTCACGAGTCGGGATATCGTATATGCTGGGCTGAGGATTCCCCAATCCGAAGAACTCGTCGTCGGGGTCTTCAATGTACAACATTTCTAGTTGTGGTTCGGATTTGGTACTGGGGTAGCCATCTCCCAAGATGAAATCTTCGTCAGAGTCGTTGTCTACAAAAAACATATCATCATCTAGGGAGCTGCGAACTGCTTGTTGCATGGTTCTGCGGAGGTTACTTTCAGCTACTGGTCGAAGTTCAGGCATTGTGCTATCGTTCCAGGTGAAAGAATCTTGTTTTGAGGCTTACATTTTTTTCTTCTTGTTTTGGGACATTTCCCCTTTATGTGGGCGTGGTACGCCTGACGTCATGAAGCCTGTAACGTAGAGTGTAGGAAGTGATTGCGCATGCGCAGATTTCCGCTCCTTTACTTTGCGCCCTTTTCTCAACTGTGCATGTGCGGCACCTTTTCCAAAATACCCGCCAATCAAAATTGTCATTCGTTGCTCGCCTCCCTCGGCATCGTGGTTAGTATCGGCGTCTCGTTTACCGTTTTCTGGTGGTTTCTTTGTGTTTTCCTCGCAGTATTGTTCGAACCTGTCCAGGAATGTCTGGAAGTCTCTCTTTTATTGTCCCCTGGAGTACTTGAAGGTTTTGAAGATTTGTTCTGCATTTGCACCCGCAATTGTGAGTAGAAACTCTTTCTTTTCAGCATCGGCCACGTCTTGAAGGTCGGCTGCTACGAGGAAGATCTCAAACCTTTGCCTGAATGCCCGCCAGTTTTCACTGAGATTGCTGTGGCACCTGAGCAGCTGTGGAACCGGAATCACGCTCATCTTTCCTGAGTGCTGCTGCTGGTTGTCACGGTTAGTTGAGTAGAAACTATATGGATTTAAACAGTCACTCACTGGAACATTGTTTTGTTATGCTCTTGACGTAGAATAAGCTGCTTCCTTGATCTGCACTCTGACAAAGGAAGGTTCAGACTTGGACATAGCTTTTAATACACAAGGGGTTAATGTAGATTCACTAGGCCATTAAACTGTTAACAATTCTCCTACTTGGATTCGACTCTCCTGTTAATCCTGCTTTAGCTAATCAGACTGACGAACCACTCTACTACAATCCCGTGGTGGGTGTGATGTGTTTCAGTCAACACTGTCTGTATTCAGTGAGTGTCTCCACTGGAAAGAGACTGAGCATGTGCGCTGTGTCCTTTTATATGGGTTGGTGTAATGCCCCCCCCTGTGGTAGTGTCATCTCTGGGTGTGTCTTGTCTGCCCATTGGTCGTGTCCTATCTCACTGACCTATTATATGAATGTCTGTGTGTCATGATGTCTCTGGTGCTCCCTCCAGTGTTAGTGTATTCGCATTAACCCCTTGTGTATTAACAGTAATGCATACCACCACACTGCCCACTCCGCTGCTACCCCCTCCGCTGCTACCTCCTCCACTGCTACCCACTCCACAGCTGCCCCCTCCACTGCTACCCCCTTCACTGCTGCCCTTCCAGTGTTGCCCACTCTGCTGCTTCCACTTCCACCGTTACCCCCTACACTGCTGCCCGCTCCGCTGCTGCCCGCTCCGTTGCTGCCCGTTCCGCTGGTGCCCGCACCGCTGCTGCCCGTTCCGCTGCTGCCCACTCCGCTGCTGCCCACCCCACTGCTGGCCGCCCCGCTGCTTCTCGCTCCGTTGCTGCCCGTTCCGCTGCTGCCCGTTCCGCTGCTGCCCACTCCGCTGCTGCCCACCCCGCTGCTGACCGCCCCGCTGCTTCCCGCTCCGTTGCTGCCCGTTCCGCTGCTGCCCGTTCCGCTGCTGCCCACTGCGCTGGTGTCCACTCCGCTGCTGCCCGCTCCGCTGCTGCCAGTTCCGCTGCTGCCCACTCCACTGCTGCCCGCTCCGCTGCTGCCCGTTCCGCTGCTGCCCACTCCACTGCTGCCCTCTCCACTGCTGCCCACTCCGCTGCTGCCACCTCCACTGCTGCCTCCTCCACTGCTGCCCCTCCACTGTAACTTCCACTGCTACCCCCTCCACTGCTACCCCCTCCACTTCTACCCACTCCACTGCTGCCTGCTAGGCTGTACCCGCTCCACTGCTACACCCTCCACCTGCTGCCCACTACGCTGCTACCACATCCACTGCTGCTCGCCTGTTGCTGCCCGCTCCGCTGCTGCCCGCTCCAATGCTGCCTGCTCTGCTGCCCGCTCCGCTGCTGCCCGCTCCAATGCTGCCTGCTCTGCTGCCCGCTCCGCTGCTGCCGGCTCCAATGCTGCCTGCTCTGCTGCCCGCTCTGCTGCAGCTCGCTCTGCTGCTGCGCGCTCCACTGCTTCCCGCTCTACTGTTGCCCGCTCCTCTGCTGCCCGCTCCACTGCTGCCCGCTCCTCTGCTGCCCGCTCGACTGCCCGCTCCGCTGTTGCCCGCTCCAATGCTGCCTGCTCTGCTGCCCGCTCCGCTGCTGCCCGCTCCAATGCTGCCTGCTCTGCAGCCCGCTCTGCTGCTGCCCGCTCCACTGCTGCCCCCTCCACTGCTGCCCGCTCCGCTGATGCCCGCTCCTCTGCTGCCCGCTCCACTGCTGCCAGCTCCGCTGCTGCCCGCCCCACTGCTGCCCGCTCCTCTGCTGCCCGCTCCTATGCTGCCCGCTCCTCTGCTGCCCGCTCCAATGCTGCCTGCTCTGCTGCCCGCTCCGCTGCTGCCCTCTCCTCTGCTGCCCTCTCCACTGCTGCCAACTCCGCTGTTGCCACCTCCACTGCTGCCTCCTCCACTGCTACCCCTCGACTGTTGCCCTTCTACTGCTACACCCTCCACTGCTACCCCCTCCACTTCTACCCACTTAACTGCTGCCTGCTAGTCTGTACCCACTCCACTGCTACTCCCTCCACCTGCTGCCCACTACGCTGCTATCACATCCACTGCTGCTCGCCTGTTGCTGCCCGCTCCGCCGCTACCCGCTCCAATGCTGCCTGCTCTGCTGCCCGCTCCGCTGCTGCCGGCTCCAATGCTGCCTTTTCTGCTGCCCGCTCTGCTGCAGCCCGCTCTGCTGCTGCCCGCTCCACTGCTGCCCGCTCCACTGTTGCCCGCTCCTCTGCTGCCCGCTCCACTGCTGCCCGCTGCTCTGCTGCCCGCTCCTCTGCTGCCCGCTCCAATGCTGCCTTCTCTGCTGCCCGCCCCGCTGCTGCCCGCTCCAATGCTGCCTGCTCTGCAGCCCGCTCTGCTGCTGCCCGCTCCACTGCTGCCCGCTCCACTGCTACCCGCTCCGCTGCTGCCCTCTCCTCTGCTGCCCGCTCCGCTGCTGCCCGCTCCGCTGCTGCCCGCCCCGCTGCTGCCCGCTCCTCTGCTGCCCGCTCCACTGCTGCCAGCTCCTCTGCTGCCTGCTCCGCTGCTGCCCGCTCCAATGCTGGCTGCTCTCCTGCCCGCTCCTCTGCTGCCCGCTCCGCTGCTGCCCGCTCCAATGCTGCCTGCTCCGCTGCTGCCCGCTCCAATGCTGCCTGCTCCGCTGCTGCCCGCTCCAATGCTGCCTGCTCTCCTGCCCGCTCCGCTGCTGCCCTCTCCTCTGCTGCCCGCTCCGTTGCTGCCCACTCCGCTGCTGCCCGCTCCAATGCTGCCTGCTCTGCTGCCCGCTCCACAGTTGCCCGTTCAACTGCTGCCCGCTCCGCTGCTGCGCGCTCCGCTGCTGCCCGCTCCGCTGCTGCCCGCTCCGCTGCTGCCCTCCCCGCTGATGCCCGCTCCGCTGCTGCCCGCTCTGCTGCTGCCCGTTCAGCTGCTGCCCGTTCAGCTGATGCCCGCTCCACTGCTGCCCGCTCCGCTGCTGTCCGCTCTGCTGCTGCCCGTTCAGCTGCTGCCCTCTCCGCTGCTACCCACTCCGCTGCTGCCCGTTCAACTGCTGCCCGCCCCGCTGCTGCCCGTTCAGCTGCTGCCCGCTCCACTGCTGCCCGTTCAGCTGCTGGCCTCTCCGCTGCTGCCCGTTCAGCAGCTGGCCTCTCCGCTGCTGCCCGTTCAGCCGCTGCACACTCCGCTGCTGCCCGTTCAGCTGCTGCCCGCAACGCTGCTGCCCACTCCGCTGCTGCCCGTTCAGCTGCTGCCCGCACCGCTGCTGCCCACTCCGCTGCTGCCTGTTCAGCTGCTGTCCGCTCCGCTGCTGCCCGTTCAGCTGCTGCCCACTCCACTGCTGCCCGTTCAGCTGCTGCCCGCACCGCTGCTGCCCACTCCGCTGCTGCCCGTTCAGCTGCTGCCCGCACCGCTGCTGCCCACTCCGCTGCTGCCCGTTCAGCTGCTGTACGCTCCGCTGCTGCCCACTCCGCTTCTGCCCGTTCAGCTGCTGGCCGCTCCGCTGCTGCCCGTTCAGCTGCTGCCCGCTCCGCTGCTGCCCGTTCAGCTGCTGCCCGCTCCGCTGCTGCCCGTTCAGCTGCTGTCCGCTCCGCTGCTGCCCACTCCGCTTCTGCCCGTTCAGCTGCTGGCCGCTCCGCTGCTGCCCGTTCAGCTGCTGCCCGCACCGCTGCTGCCCACTCCGCTGCTGCCCGTTCAGCTGCTGCCCGCCCCACTGCTGCCCGCTCCGCTGCAGCCCGCTCCACTGCTGCCCGCTCCGCTGCTGCCCACTCCACTGCTGCCCACTCCGCTGCTGCCCGATCCACTGCTTCCCGCTCCGCTGCTGCCCACTCCGCTGCTACCCGCTCCACTGCTGCCCGCTCCACTGCTGCCCGCTCCGCTGCTGCCCACTCCACTGCTGCCCACTCCGCTGCTGCCCGCTCCACTGCTGCCCTCTCCGCTGCTGCCCACTCCGCTGCTGCCCGCTCCACTGCTGCCCTCTCCGCTGCTGCCCGCTCCACTGCTGCCCACTCCACTGCTGCCCGTTCAGCTGCTGCCCGCACCGCTGCTGCCCACTCCGCTGCTGCCCGTTCAGCTGCTGCCCGCACCGCTGCTGCCCACTCCGCTGCTGCCCGTTCAGCTGCTGTACGCTCCGCTGCTGCCCACTCCGCTTCTGCCCGTTCAGCTGCTGGCCGCTCCGCTGCTGCCCGTTCAGCTGCTGCCCGCTCCGCTGCTGCCCGTTCAGCTGCTGCCCGCTCCGCTGCTGCCCGTTCAGCTGCTGTCCGCTCCGCTGCTGCCCACTCCGCTTCTGCCCGTTCAGCTGCTGGCCGCTCCGCTGCTGCCCGTTCAGCTGCTGCCCGCACCGCTGCTGCCCACTCCGCTGCTGCCCGTTCAGCTGCTGCCCGCCCCACTGCTGCCCGCTCCGCTGCTGCCCGCTCCACTGCTGCCCGCTCCGCTGCTGCCCACTCCACTGCTGCCCACTCCGCTGCTGCCCGATCCACTGCTTCCCGCTCCACTGCTGCCCACTCCGCTGCTACCCGCTCCACTGCTGCCCGCTCCACTGCTGCCCGCTCCGCTGCTGCCCACTCCACTGCTGCCCACTCCGCTGCTGCCCGCTCCACTGCTGCCCTCTCCGCTGCTGCCCACTCCGCTGCTGCCCGCTCCACTGCTGCCCTCTCCGCTGCTGCCCGCTCCACTGCTGCCCGCTCCACTGCTGCCCGCTCCACTGCTGCCCGCTCCGCTGCTGCCCGCTCCACTGCTGCCCGCTCCGCTGCTGCAGCTTCCTCCTCATCGAGCAGTTGCAGCTCGTACAGCCGCATTGCCCATCAAACATGGAACAGCGAAACCCTGGAACAGGGAAAGAGATAGCGAGCGAGATTCCCCATGTCCAAGACCCGGAACCTAGGCAAGTTCTTCATGCAGCAAACACAAAGTTATGACGTTGCCAGACGTACAGCTGGGAAGCACCTTATTTCCAATATTATTTAGAAAGAAAGGGAGTTCGGAACAGAGGAACAGACAAACAGCGAGATGCCTCCATCAAAGAACAATGAACAAAGAACAAAGCAAAGTATAGCACAGGAACAGGCCCTTCGGCCCTGCACCGGTCATGCTGCCCATCTAAACTACAATCTTCTACACTTCCTGGGTCCGCATCCCTCTATTCCCATCCTATTCACGTATTTGTCAAGATGCCGCTTAAACATCACAATCGTCACGTACGTCAGTTCAAAAGCTACAAGGCAATGTAGCAGGGTGGCACAGTGACATAGTGGTTAGCACTGCTGCCTCACAATGCCACACACACGGGTTCAATTCCGGCCTCAGGTCTGTCTGGAATGTCATGTTCTCCCCGTGTCTGCGGGGGTTCCAGCGGGTGCTCAGCTTTACTCCTACCAGTCCAAAGATTCAGAGTACCGAAATTTTATTTTTCCAATTAAGGGGGAATTTAGCGTGACCAATCCACCTCCCCTCCACATCTTTGGGTTGTGGTGGTGAGACCCACGCAGACACCGGGAGAATGTGCAAACTCCACACGGACAGTGACGCAGGGCCGGGATTTGGACGCGGGTCCTCAGCGGAGCGATGTTGCAGTGCTAACCACTGTGTCAGGTGCCGCCCTATACAGCCCAAAGATATGCAGTTCAGTTGGACTGGCCGCGATAAATTGTCCCTTAGTGTCGAAGATGTGCAGGTCAGGTGGGACGGCAGGTTTTCCAGGACAGGGCAGAGGCATGGGCTTAGGTACGGTGATCTTTCAAAGGGTCAGTGTGGCATCGGTGGGCAGAATAGCCTCTTTGAGAACTGCAGGGATTCAATACAAACTGGAGCCACCCCTCCACGTGAGGACATTGGCGTTCCAGGAGACAGGAAACAAAACACGTGAGTGTGCACTGTAATCCGAAGGTTCTGGCGAGAATGCCATTGATTGAATTTGCCAAAAGACCATAAGGCATAGGGGCAGAATTAGGCCACTCGGTCCTTCGAGTCTGCTCCACCATTCTATCATGCCTGATATTTTTATCATCCCCATTCTTATTTTTATCATCCCCATTCTTCTGCCTTCTCCCCATAACCCCTGATCCCCTCATTAATCAAGAACCTATCTATCTCTGTCTTAAAGACACTGTGATTTGGTCTCCACATCCTTCTGCGGCAAAGAGTTCCACAGATTCACCACCCTCTGGCTGAATAAATTCCTCCTCATCTCTGTTTTAAAGGATAGTCCCTTTAGCCTAACATGGTGTCCTCTGGTTGTAGTTTTTCCTACAAGTGGAAACATCCTCTCCACGTCCACTCTATCCAGGTCACGCAGTATCCTGTAAGTTTCAATAAGATCTCCCCTCATCCTTCTAAACCCCAATGAATACAGACCCAGAGTCCTCAACCGTTCCTCATACGACAAGTTCTTCATTCCAGGGATCATTCTTATGAACCTACCCGGACCCTTTCCAAGGCCAGTACATCATTCCTTGGATACGGGGCCCGAACCTGCTCACACTACTCCAAGTGGGGTCTGACCAGAGCCGTATACAGCCTCAGATGTACACCCCTGGTCTTGTGTTCTAGCCCCCTTGGCATGAATGCTAACATTGCATTTGCTTCCTAACTGCCGACTGAACCTGCACGTTAACCTTAAGAGAATCGTGAACAAGGACTCCGAAGTCCCTTTGTGCTTCTGATTTCCTAACCAACTTCCCATTTAGAAAACAGTCTATGCCTGAATTCTTCCTTCCAAAGTGCATAACCTCACACCTTTCCACATTGTATTTCATTTGCCATTTCATTGCCCACTCTCCTAGCCTGTCCAAGTCCTTCTGCAGCCCCCTTGCTTCCTCAATACTACCTGTCCTTCTACAGATCTTTGTATCATCTGCTAACTGAACAAAAGTGCCTTCAGTTCCTTCTTCCAGATCATTAATGTATTTTGTGAAAAGTTGTGGTCCCAGCTCAGACCCCTGAGGCACACCACTAGACACCGGCTGCCATCCTGAAAAAGACCCCTTTATCCCCACTCTCAGCATTCTGCCAGTCAGCCAATCCTCTATCCATCCCAGGATATTACCCTTAACACCATGGGCCCTTAACGTACTTAACAGTCTCCTATGCAGTTTCTTGTCAAAGGCATTCTGGAAATCTAAATAAATCACGTCCACTGGTTTTCCTTTGTCTAACTTCCTTGTTAACTCCTCAAAGAACTCTAACAGATTCGTCAGACATGACCTCCCTTTGACAAAACCGTGCTGACTCAGTCCTATTTTATCATGCATTTCTCATCGTTAATAATGGACATTAAAATTTAACCAATGACCGAAGTCAGGCTAACCGGCCTATAATTTCCCGTTTTCTGCCTCCCTCCCTCCTTTCTTAAACAGGGGTGTAACATTAGCCACTTCCCAGTCCACTGGGACCCTTCCTGCTCCAGTGGTTCCTGAAAGATCATCAATAATGCTTCCACAACCTCCTCAGCTATCTCTTTTAGAACCCTGGGGTGTAGTCCATCTGTCCAGCTGACTTATCCACCTTCAGACCTTTCAGTTTCCCCTGAACCTTCTCCTTAGTAATGGTCACTGCACTCACCTCTGCCCCCTGGTTCTCCAGGTGCTCTGGCATCCCACTGGTGTCTTCCTCCGTGAAGACTGATGACAAGTTACTATTCAGTTCGTCTGCTATTTCTTTGTTTCCTATTATTACTTCGGCAGCCACGTTTTCCACTGGTCCAATGTCTATTTTTGCCTCTCTCAAGTTTTATATGTTGAAAAAAACCTCTTCCTTAATTCTTTTATATTCCTAGCTTGCACTCAAATTGCATCTTCTCTCCCCTTATTGCTTTTCTAGTTGTCCTCTGCTCACTTTTAAGAGCTTGCCAATCCTCTGGATTCCCACTAATCCTCGCCACTTTATATGATTTTTCTTTCGCTTTGATGCTGTCCTTGACATCCCTCGTCATCCTTGGATGCCTTGTCCTCTCCTCAGCATGTTTCCTCCTCCTTGGGCTGAAGTTAAGTTGTGCTCCCGAATAACCCCCAAAACTCCTGCCACTGCTGTTGCACTGTCTTCCCTGCTAGGCTCCTTCTCCAATCAACTCTGGCCAGCTCCTCCCTCATATCTTTGTAGTTACCCCTATTTAATTGTGATACCGTTACATCTCATTGCAGCTTCTCCCTCTCAAACTGCAGGGTAAATTCTGTCATATTGTGGTCACTGCTCCCTAAGGGTTCCTTCACCTGAAGTTCCCTAATCAAGACTGCCTCATTACACATCACCAAATCCAGAATTGCCTGTTGCCTAGTGGGCTCTGCCACAAGTTGCTCCAAAAAAACATCTCTTACATATTCCACAAATTCCTTTTCTTGGCATCCGCTACCAACCTGATTTTCCCAGTCCACCTGCATATTCAAGACTCCCATGATTATTGTGATATTGCCTTTTATACATGCTTTTTCTATCTTCTGGTTTGTTTCCTGCCCCACCTTCTGACTACTGCTAGGGGGCCTGTACATAACTCCCATCAGGGTCATTCTTAACTTTGCGAATCCTCAACGCTACCCACAGAGATTCTATGCCTTCTGATCATGTATCACTCCTTGCTATCGATTTAACTTAATTCCTTGCTAACAATGAACCCCGCCCCCTTTGCCCATCCGCCTCTCCTTTCAATAGGGCTCATATGCTGGTATATTTAGATCCCAGACCTGATCCCCTTGCAGCCACGTCTCTGTGATGCCCACAACATCGTACTGGCCAATTTCAATATGCGCAACAAGCTCATTTACCTTGTTCCGTATACTGCGCGCATGTAGAAGCCAGGTATTTCTCATACAACTAGTATAGGTAAAAGATAGCTGTTTAAGCATAAATAATAAGCCCCAGTTTTAAATACCCATTTAAAATGAGAATTTCCGCACCCATAACCACAGGTCATGACAAAACAAATAGCTTCAACAGAGGCACACAAAGGCCTGACACATGCATCAACTAATTGGAGATAAAGACAACATTTTCACGAAGATACTTTCAAATACAATTTGACATTAAGAAATAAGCTGTACCAGTAATCACATCAAGGACGAAGCAGGCACCATAGCAACATGAAGGCATAATTGTTCACAATGCAGATAACAGCTAAGTCAGCAGAAGACCAGTTTTTGTTGGTAAAGATTAAGCAGAATATCGCATTCCATAACATGCAGACATGAAACAATTTAAAGCTAATGTTGCACATTGAAGATGGACGGCTTGCCGACAAATCAAATGTGTTTGAGTCTAACCCAAACCAATTAGGATTATATTGTATTGTGATTACATGACTTCAGACAGAAATGAAAGCGTATAACTGAAAAAGATTCCCCCGCCATTTTGGGGAGTGTTTTTGAGGTTTTGACGTTTAGTTGTAGTTTAGTTCTCTCTCTTTTTCATGTTTCAATTCCAGACTTTGACCTTTTAAAAGTTATTGTCGAGCTGTCTGCCTAAGCAAGAAGATCATGTCTTTGATTCTCTGAAAGCTTGAAATTGTCTACGAATTGCCTTTTAAATGACTTTCGAATTGTAATCAATAGAAGACTAATAAAACAATTCCTATTGGCACCTGAGAAGTTCTAACTGCAAATTTCTACTGAGTCCCAGTAATCGCAAAGTGCTGCTGGTAACCGAATAATAGAAGGAATACTATAAATTGGTGTAGTCCAATAATAGGAATCTTACAACTTGGCGTATTCGGCAGAAGGGGGACGACTGAGAACGACGTTTGAAGGAGGCCCAGACGACAACAGAAAGCTTCGAAGATAATCGGAGGAGGCCCGGAACCTTCGGGAAGCTTCGGAGATAATCGGAGGAGGCCCGGAACCTTCGGGAAGCTTCGGAGATAATCAGAGGAGGCCCGGAGGACAGCCGGAACCCACGACTCGACGAGGGTGAGAAATATATTTTTCACCCATTAAAAGTCTTAAAGCCTCATCAATCAGTGCTTCGACCCCTGAAAAGAACATTTTTATAGACTGTGTTAAATCAATCAGGTGCCAGTCATTGAGACTAACATGGACGTGACTGGAAGATTAGTCACTGCAATAACTAAAATAAAACGGGACTGAAAAAATAGTGACGGCAGTCAGCAATCAAGGAAAATGTATGGCTGATCCAAATCAAAGTGTAGGTTCAGAGCCTTTAGCAAGCAGAACATTACTCCCCACTACATCCAAGGGGGGTGCTGGAATACCAGATGTTTCTGTTGAAGATATGTTGGGGGATTGTAGATCTTTCATTCGTAGACAATTTGACATATGTGAAACCTCCCAAAAAATTGAATCAAAGTATGATATCCCCAGAGGACAGTTGTCCATCGATAATATCAAGAGAGCATGGGGAAAATGCACACGATTACACCGCGCAGAACGTGTCAAATGGTCCCTGGTAATTACGGGATAGATACGCAGTCAGCAAGAGATCATTATTAAAAATAAAAGTGATAATGAGTATAGGTCCACTGAAGACCAACTAATTGGAGTTGTTGGAGAATTGCGAGATGCAAAATCCAAACTTGAGCATTATGATGAAATTAAAACAGATTTGCAAAATAAACGCTCTGAACTCCAGCAGTTATCTTTTCAAATAGCAGAATTCCAAATTCAAGTTTTTAAAGTGGATTCAGAATTACAAAATCAAGTTTTTGAAGTGGAGTCAAAATACCAACCGTTGCAATTAAATACTGAGCGAAGTGATGATGAGTATAGGTCCACTAAAGACCAACTAATTGCAGTTGTTGAAGAATTGCAAGATGCAAAATCCAAACTTGAGCATTATGAAGAATTTAAAACAGAATTGCGAGATGCAAAATCCAAACTTGAGTGATGAAATCAAAACAGATTTGCAAAATAGAACCTCTGAACTCCAGCAGTTATATTTTCAAATAGCAGAATTCGAAATTCAAGTTTTCAAAGTGGAGTCAGAATACCAACAGTTGCAATTAACAACGGAGTGAATTGAACTTGAGAATTGCAAGTTAATCTAAGAAAGATGTGTTTTAGAAAGAGATATAAACAACGGCACTGAACACTGCAATCTTTCTGTGCAGAAATTTGAACAAACAGTACAAACTCAGAAAGCGGCACAAGCACCCCACCTAGCAGCATATTACCTGCTGCTCCAGCGGCGGCTGCTGCAGCACCTCCAGGAATATCAGCAGTAACTACAATTTCACCACCAGCACAAGGGCAAACATGTACCCTTGCTCCATTAAAATCACGTAAGAAAATACCACAATGTCTTTTCTGTGGTAGAGTAGGACACTGGATGGCAAAATTCTATCATAAATTGCACAGCCGAGATCAAGTGTCAATAATAAATCTGTTCCTTTGTTAGATGAATCATACGAAGATAGTGTCCCTACAATGCAAAATACTAAATGAATTTGACTAGCCCCTTTAAAACGCAAGCGGGTTAGAGTTGGAAGCAAAAAAAATAGAAGAAAATGATGAAACTATCACGAGAAACATATTTGACCACCAATGGGTTCATGAACCAACAGATCCTTCAAAAATTGACGAATGGTCCAAAGATCTTCCACACCCTAAAAAGGTGGTATGACGACATGGGATGGAATTCACAGATTACAAGCCATTTACAGTCTCCACCCATTTGATGGAGTACAAATTCTGACTATCATGCTAGGTACTCGTGTAATTTCAGCCCTTAGAAATGAAGTAGAAGTTGCCCTTGGAGACAATTTGCAAAATTTAGAAGCTGGTTGGCTAGCAGTCAAGAATGGGCTATTAAAATTTCGCCACCCGAGGACCAATTGGTCTAAGATCACATCTTGCATTCAAAAAAATAATGAAGATATTCAGGATTTTGAGGAAAGATTTTTACATACTTGGATGGAATATTCAGGGATGACACTCGACCAGGAAAATGACACATGGGATGCAAGCACTTTAAGTCCACTAAAAACGGCTTTTATAGCCGGTGTTAAATCTGAAGTTTCTGCTGCCTTGAATTTGGTTTTACCAGCTTGGGCCACAGCTGGTACATACCGAGACATAGTTGACCGATGCATTCAGATAGATCGTGGTTTGCACAATCAGGCAACTTTTAACACTGCAGCTGCTCAAATGCAGCCTATTGCTCAAATCCAGCCCATGTTGCCTGCTGCTCCAGCGGCGGCTGCTGCAGCACCTGCAGGAATATCAGCTGTAACTACAATTTCACCACCAGCACCAGGGCAAACATGTACCCTTGCTCCATTAAAATCACGTAAGAAAATACCACAATGTCTTTTCTGTGGTAGAGTAGGACACTGGATGGCAAAATGCTATCATAAACAACGGATGGATTCGAGAGATAATAATGAAGTAGACAATGTTCACTACAATACATTTCCACTTCGTGATCAACCATGTAACGCTTACCAACAAGCCACATCCAGTATGGCGTCTGGTCAGTACCACTGGCTAAGCAACTACAACCATGGTTTGCTTTTAGAGTTAATCAGCAACAGTATCATAATAACCCAACTGTTTACCACATGGCTCTACAGAATAATCTCAAGAAACTGCCTTTTCGGCCTTCCACCATTATCCAGTATGAAGATGATGTTCTGATAACCTCCATCAATAAAGTTGATCATGACAAAGACTTGCGGGTGGTCTTGAACCACCTCAGTACTAACAGTCACAAAGCTAGCTTTCACAAAGCACAAATTGCCCAGAAAGAAGATGTTTCCTTGGGACAGATAATTTCCAAAGGAAAAAGGGAACTTACTCAGAGCAGAACAGCTGCCATCAAAGCAGCTAAATAAACCTCAACGTATCGCTAAAAAGTTTCCAAGAACTGTCAACTTAAGAAAACTGTCATTATTCTGAACGTTGCTTTATTAATTTAAAGAGATTAACATATCTTGTTAGCAGTGTTTCCTTTAACAGAATCAACGAATTGATCTACAGACAACCAAGATACAGCGCAAAATTGGTTCAGTTATATATTCAAAAAGTTATTGTGTTTGATATTTTAAAATAAATGTTTAAAATTAGCCTGGCAATTAAAACTTCAAACAATGTGGAAGCTGATTTATTTTTTTAAAAACTCTGGTTAAAAGCAAATCTATATTCCAAAAGAACAGATCGTTCAAAGACATTTGATAACGGGAATTTGGCAGCAATCCAACTTTTACTCCCAGTCTATTTGAGTGACAAATATTTTCAAATATAAAAACGTTCAGAGATGTGAATGGCATCATTCCAAGCTCCACGCCCCTTTTTGTCTCTGCAAGAAAATTAACCCTTTCAAAAGCTTTTGGGGATAATCCAGAAGATGTCAAAGACTTGACAATTCACATGCAAGACAAAGTTTCATTGTTCAATTTTGATAATCATTTTACTATTTATTACTAAATCATATGTTCAACTTTTTATTATATAATCATTTTATTTGTATACATGAAGTTATTATTAATTGTTTATTGTTGAATTATGTAATCATGATATCAATTTTCAATCAGTATATCAATGTTAAGATCTGTAAAATGTTAACCGTAGTATTACAAAATCGAATGGCACTTGACTATGTGCTAGCTGAAAAAAGTGGCACCTGCGCCCTGATTGGTGCAGAATGTTGCACTCTCATTCCCGATCACTCGAAAGAAATTATAGATTCGGCATTACATATCCAAAAATAAATCAAAAAACTTGATCTCTCTCTGATCCATTTATCTCTCTCTGGGATAAAAGTTGCGAGTGGCTTGGACACACTGGAATGTCCACAATAAGAATAATCCTATTCTCCTGTGTAGCTGTATTCATCATTTACACAGCATACAAATGTGCTATGTGCATCAAAGAAGTATTCGCTAAACGCAGGGGACTAACTATAAGAATGATTCAAACTAACCCAACTGTACCCCCATTGATGAATTAGAGCTGAAATGTTATTGTTGAAATGTTACTGATCAATCTACTATTTGACTGTATTATTAACATATTGTATCATTTATTAATACTGAATCAGAAGGATCAAATTTGATTAATTTATTAATTATAATAATTATTTTGAAATGCCTGTTGCAATGCTAAGTGTCCATTCTATTGTTTAAAACTGCAATGACAATATGAATGAGTTGTACTTTGCGCTTTTATCTATCCTATCGCATTAATTATGTCTTTTATCTTATTCTGATACATCTCACTTAATCTTTAGATTTATCAAAGAGCTGACAGTAGAAGTCAGGTATCTCTAATACAACTAGTATAGGTAAAAGATAGCTGTTTAAGCATAAATATTAAGCCCCAATCCAGAATTGCCTGTTCCCGAGTGGGCTCTACAACAAGCTGCTCAAATTAAACACCTCTTAAACTTCCACAAATTCCTTTTCTTGGGATCCACTACCAACATAATTTTCCCAGTCCATCTGCGTCTTGGTCCCCCATGATTATTGTAATATTGCCTTTATTACATTCCTTTTCTATCTCCTGATTTATTTTCCGCCCCACATCTGACTACTGCTAGGGGGCCTGTACATAACTCCCATCAGGGTCTTTTTACCTTTGCGATTCCTCAAATATACCCACAGAGATTCTGGGCCTTCTGATCCTATATCGCTCCTTGCTATCGACTTAACTTCATTCCTTACTAACAATGCAACCGTGCCCGCTTTGCCCATCCGCCTGTCCTTTCGATTGGACACATATCCTTGTATATTTAGATCCCAGCCCTGATCCCCTTGCCGCCACGTGTCTGCGATGCCCACAACATTGTACCGTCCAATTTCAATATGCACAACAAGCTCATTTACCTTGTTCCATATACTGCGCGCGTTTAGGTACAACATCCTCAACCCTGCATTGACCACCTCCCGTCTCATACTTGTCATCTTTTTTGCTCAGCCTGAAGGTCATGCTGTTCTATTATTTTTGTTCTCCAATTCCGCTTCAGTTATGACACCTTGTAAGCCAACGCTCTGTTTCTCACCCCCTGCCACACTCGTTTAAATCCTATAGTATTAGCATCAACTACTTCTTGTGGTAATGAATTCCATAGGCTCACCACTCTTTGGGTGAAAAATGTCTCCTTATATTTGTCCGAATTGGTTCATCCTGAATCCTCAGACTGTGACCCCTGGTTTCGTACACACCCATCACTGGTAATATCTTCGGTACAAGTACCCTGTCTCGTCCTGTTAGAATTTTATAGGTTTCTGTGAGATGCCCCCTCATTCTTCTGAACTCCTGCGAGAACAGTCCCAACCTCGTCAAACTCTCCTCATATGACAGTCCTGCCATTCCTGTAATTAGTCTGGGAAACCTTCGCTGCACTCCCTCGAGAGCAAGAACATCCTTCCTCAGAGAAGGCGACCAAAACTGCACAGAATATTCTAGGTGTGGCCTCACCAAGGCCCTGTATAATTGCAGCAACACATCCCTGCTTGTATACTCAAAACCTCTCACAATGAAGGCCAACATACCGTTAGCCTTCTTTACCGCCTGCTGCACCTGCATGCATCCCTTCAGCGACTGGTGCACAAGGACATCCAGGTCCCGCTGCACACTCCCCTCTCCCAATTTACACCATTTCAGGTAGTAATCTGCCTTCATGTTTTTACTTCCAAACTGAATAACTTCACACTTATCTAAATTATACTGCATCTGCCATTGATTTGCCCACTCGCCCAACCTGTCCAGATCTTGATGTAGGATCGCTGCATCCTTGTCACAATTCAGCCTCATGCCTAACTTGGTATCATCTGCAAACTTTGAGATGATCCATTTTGTTCTCTCATCCAAATAATTGAGATATATTGTGAATAGTTGGGCTCCCAGCACCGATCCCTGTGGTACCCCACTGGTTACTGCCTGCCAATTTGAAAATGATCCATCAATCCCTACTCTTTGCTTCCTCTCTGCCAACCAGTTTTCTATCCACCTCAATACATTTCCCCCAATCCCATGCGCTTTAATCGTGCACAATAATCTCTTTTGCGGGACTTTGTCAAACGCCTTTTGAAAGTCCAAAGATACCACATCGACTGGCTCCCCCTTGCCAACTGTGCTGGTTACATCTTCAAAGAATTTCAACAGATTTGTCAAGCATGATTTTCCCTTTCTAAATCCATGCCGACTCTGACTGATCCTGTCACTGCTTTCTAAATGTTCCGCTATAAAGTCCTTGATAATAGATTCAAGATTTTCCCACCACCGATGTTAGGCTTACTGGTCTATAATTCCCTGCTTTCTCTCTACCTCGCTTTTGAATATCGGAGTGACGTGAGCTACCCTCCAATCTTCAGGGACAGTTGCAGAGTCTATAGAATCAAGGAAGATGACCACCATTTCGTCCACTATTTCCAAAGCCACCTCCTTCAGCACGCTGGGATGCAGATTTTTAGGCGCCTTCAATCCCATCAATTTCCCAGCACCATTTCTCTACCAATGTTGATCTCCCTCAGTTCTTCCCTCTCACTAAACCCTTCATTCTCCAGCATTTCTGGTATCTGATTTGTGTCCTCTTTTGTGAAGACAGAACCAAAGTATGTATTTAATTGCTCAGCCATTTCTTTGTCCCTTATTATGCATTCCCCTGTTTCTGTCTGTAGGGGGCCTACATTTGTCTTTACCAATCTCTTTCTCGTCACATATCTGTAGAAACTCTGAGTGTCAGTCTTTATGTTCCCTGCAAGCTTCCATTCACACTGTACTTTCCCCTTCTTATTCAATCCCTCCGTCCTTCTTTGCTGAATTCAAAACTGCTCCCAATCCTCAGACATATTATTTTTATTGGCCAATCTGTATGTTTCTTCCTTGGATCGGATACTATTTCTAATCTCCTTTGTAACCCATGGATTGGCCGTCTTACCCCCGTTGCTTTTGTGCCAGATAGGAATGAAGAGTTGCTGTAGTTCTTCCATGCGATCCTTGAATGTTTGTCATTGTCTATCTACTGTCATCCCTTTCAGTAACTCTCCCCAATCTATCAAGGCCAACTCACGCCTCATATCTTTATTGTTCCCTTTATTAAGATTCAGCACCTAGTCTCCGAATCAACTACTTCACTCTCCATTTTGATACAAAATTCTATTAATTTATGGTCGCTCATCCCCAAGGGATCTCGTACAGCCAGATTGGCAATGATCCCCTTCTCATTACACAGTACCTAGTTTAAGATGGCCTACTCTCTAGTTGGTTCCTCTACATATTGGTCAACAAAACCATCCCGTATACACTCCAGGAATTCCTCCTCTACGGCATTGTGGCTAATTTGATTTGCCCAATCTGTATGCAGATTAAAATCACCCATGATCACCAATATTCCCTTATTACATACATCTCTAATTTTGTGTTTAATGCCATTCCCAACCTCACCACTGCAGTTTGGGGGTCTATATATGACACCCACTAATGTGTTTTGTCCCTTGGTATTTCTCAGCTCTACCCATACAGATTCCACATTGTCAGAGCTAATATCCTTTCTCACGACTGTCTTAATATTGGTGCCTCTCCATTTAATGCAACCCGTCCTTCTTGTACAGATATGCCCCGGAAGAGATCCCAATGGTCCAGAAACCTGAAACACCCCCTCCTACACCACCAGTTTAGCCACGTGTTTAGTTGCACTATCCTCCTCTTTCTAGCCTCACTGGCACGTGGCACAGGGGGCAATCCTGAGATTACAACCACAGAGGTCCTGCTTTTTAGCATCACAGATCTCCCACACTTCACAGTTACAGCACTGCACCCCACTGATTGACATTTAAGCACTAGTTAATTAATTTAAAATAAATACTTAAATTATTGTTAGATCAAGTTACAATTAACTATACGGCCCTGGTGCTAGATTATTACTGCACATTTTAGATGCTAAATCCTAATCTCTGCCCTCAGGTTTAGTTACTCCTCTACCGGCAGATTTAATTAGTTTTCCAATGATATTCATTTTTAAATTTAACAGATTTCCTACCAGCCAATCAGGTCACAGCTTTACTGAGACGTCACTTCAGTTTTTTTCCCCCCACAATTTGAAAAGGTATTAAAAAATATTAAAAGCTTTGTGGTGAGTTTAATTGTGGAGCACAATGGTCCATAAATAGTGAGGGTACTTGCACGGAACCTTCAGCTTTTTATTCCATTCTCCATACTTGTGTTACCATCCCAGCTGATGTTGTTATTGGCACGTCAGATGCTAGGGTGCAAACCATCTTAATAGATGCAAAATGTTTCTTTCTGTTTCAGCACATGGATGGAAGTTACTGAACAGATTCTCAAGAATCAGCTTTGAACAGAATAATTAACATGTATTAAAGGAGAGAAGGTGAGATATAATACATGACTCTATGGACAGATCTGATCTCTTCACAAATCTGCACACTGAGTCGTTCTGCACTCCGTGGGCGGGATATTCCGATCTCAAGCCGAGTCAGAGTATCCCCGGGGGGGGGGGGGGGGGGCGTTGCCGCGAATCCCACGCCGCCGCCCCGGAGCCAGCTTGCGTATTCTCCCATGATGTATTTCGGGCGGGGACGGGATTCCCACCACGCCAATCGGGCGCCATTGGCAGCCCCCCCCCCCCCCGCCCCCCTCCGGCGATTCTCCGGAATCCGGTGGGCCGAGCGGCCGTCTATTTATGTCCAGTCCCGCCGGCGTGAATCACTCAACGCACGCAGCGGCAGGACCTGGCAGGTGAGTATGCATGGGTGGTCCTCGCCGGAGTGGGGGGGGGGGGGGGGGATCCGACCCACGGTGGCCTGGCCTGCGATCGGGGCCCACCAATCTGTGGGCGGGCTTGTTCTGTGGGGGACACTCCTTTCTGTAGTGCTGCGCCATGGCCGGCTAGGAGAAGAGAACCTTCCGCGCATGCGCCAAAATACGCCAGCCAATCTGCGCATGCACGGAATCATGCCGGCCCTTTGTCACCAGCTGGAGGGGCGCCAACCCCTCCGTGGTCTGTAGACGCCTGACTGGTTGGCGCCAGTTTTCCCGCCGTTGTGAGGTCTTAGTCCCCAATAGGGAGACTCCCGGCTTGTATGCTTCACCCGATGCCTGTGTCTATGTATTTTCATTGTGGATTTCTGTAAGTCTAATGTCTTTTTTTATGTGTGGAATGATGTGTCTGAACGGGACACAGAACAATACTTTTCACTGTACCACGGTGCACGTGACAACACACAAATTCATAATTCTACAGTTCAGCACTTTGTATTGGTCGACAGACTGCCTCAGAGAGATGCCCGCCAGGAAACGGGGGCGAGTCACTCAGCACTTTTCCCCAAAAAGTCCGGAATGATTCTCCGACTTTAAGGGAGCGAGCAGGGCCCCGGAGTGTTCCACGCAATTCCTGCTGCCGATGCGGGGCCCTGCACTTCCGGCCGCGGGTCCGCGCAAGCGTCGCCGGCACCACGCGACATGGCGGACCCACTCAGCAGGCCGGAGAATCAGGGGCTCAGAGAACCCAGGCCGGATGTTTGATTGGCAGAGGTGGATTTCCATTCACAATAGCAGTGCGCCAAGATTCCCTGAGGCGGCTGCGGATCACAAGGAGGAACTCCCTGATGGGTTTGAGGATGAGTGTTGCAGTCCAGGAACCATGGAGTCCGCCAATGGGCTACTGTTATGTTTCTTTGTGAATTGAATAATTGATGTGATGGGATAGATATTTCATCGCTTTGTTGACCTACTCCCTGAACTTGGACAGAGTCACCAAATAAATAAATGCAGCAATTGAAAAGCAGCAACATATTTAGGGTTAGGGATGGGGTAAGGGTTAGTACAGAAGCAGGGATGTGTTGCTGCAATTGTACAGGGCCTTGGTGACGCCACACTTGGAGTATTGTGTGAAGTTTTTGGTGTCCTTCTCTGAGGAAGGATGTTCTTGGTCTCGAGGGAGTGCAGCGAAGGTTTACCAGACTGATTCCAGGGATGGTGGGACTGTCATATGAGGAGATATTGACCAGGTTGGGATTGTTCTCGCCGGAATTCAGAAGAATGAGGGAGGATCTCATAGAGACTTATAAAAATCTAACAGAACAGTACAGGGTAGGTGCAGGGAAGATGTTACTAATGATGGGTGTGTCCAGAACCAGGGGTCACAGTCTGAGGATTCAGGGTAAACCATTTCAGACAGAGATAAGGATACATTTCTGCACACAAAGAGTGGCGAGCCTGTGGAATTCATTACCACAGGAAGTAGTTGATGCTAAAACTAGAGGATTTAAACGAGTATGGCAGGGGGTGAGAAACAGAGTGTTAGGTTACAAGGTGTCATATCTGAAGGGGAAATGGAGAACAAAAATAATAGAACAACATCACCATCAGGCAGAGCAAAAAGGTGACAAGTGTGAGAAGGGAGGTGGTCAAAGCAGGACTGAGGGTGTTGTACCTAAATGCGCACAGTATACGGAACATGGTAAATGAGCTTGTTGCGCACATTGAAATTGGCCGGTACGATGTTGTGGGCATCACAGAGACGTGGCTGCAAGGGGATCAGGGCTGGGATCTGAACATGGGATCTGAACAGACAAGGATATTTGTCCTATCGAAAGGATAGGCAGATGGCAAAGGGGGCGGGTCGCATTGTTAGTAAGGAATGAAGTTAAATCGATAGCAAGGAGCGATATAGGATCAGAAGGCATAGAATCTCTGTGGGTAGAGTTGAGGAATCGCAAAGGTAAAAAGACACTGATGGGAGTTATGTAGTGGCCCCCTAGCAGTAGTCAGTATGTGGGGTAGAACATAAATCAAGAGATAGAAAAGGCATGTAAAAAAGGCAATATTACAACGATCATGTGGAACTTCAAAATGCAGGTTGTAGCCATCTGGGATGGCCACGTCCCGATTACACAATGGACACTGCAAAGAATGCAGGGAAAATGGACAATACTGAGAAAGAAAGCAGGTGCAGGGTTTGTCTGTTGATTGGGGCCGCAGCTCCCTGTCAAGACCGAAACTGCAAAACCATCACAATACTAATGAGCCACCCCTGGGGACAAAAGAGTAACATTTAAGTGAACAATACCAAGGCAAACACCCCGGCGCCAGAGGAGAGGAGAATAACGCAGGCCAACGGCCACCTAGGGCACCCACCCCTTTATTGGAAGAAATCAATCGGAACGATTGAGAAACGGCCCAATTAATTGGGGCCAAGTTCATGGCCCGCCTAAACGCGCTCGAAGCCCCTTTGGGTATGAGAGGGATCCCCCAAGAGAGAATCATTCTCTTGGCTCCGGCTCTCACTGAGGAGAGACCTGCCCAACAGCTGCACCAGAACAAGTAAGTCCAAGGTCGATGCACGCTACCAGACAGATGCTCCTAGCTGTTATTCCATTTAAGTTCAACCCCAGCAGATGCAGAACCGAACAACGGCCATTGTTCCTCTGACTGAGTGGGCGCCTGAAGCTAAGTATAGGCTTTAGCAGTAGTGATAGTCTAGACTGTCGAGTTTTGTGCATGAGTATATTTGACTGTGTGTAAATAAATGAGCATTGAGTTTGAACTTACTAACTGGTGTATCGAGTCTTTGATCAGTATTCGGTTTTGAAACTTGCGGCGGTATCGAGAGATACCTGGAGACTCTAGCGCGAAACGTAATTAGAATTAAGAGTGGCGACCATATTGGCCGCCATCTTCTGAGCCAAATAAAGAGAAACACAATTAGCAACATTTATTTGCGACTCCGGTGGGACTCGACTTAGAAGTGGCCGACTCACTCCGAGAGAACCCAAATTTGAATTAGAATCCAATTGGAAACAGCAAAGCCACAAGTGTGAGAACAATACTGACCAAACCTCCGAGATTCGGAAGTGAGTTAATGCGTGCGTACTAACAAGGATTTAAGGTAAACCTGAGACATTTTGTTGCGGACAACTGTCGGGAATTTTGTCGGCCGGAAAATAGCGGAAGCCGTACCCGTGTTTACATCACTACTCTTTCACCCCCTCTTCCAAATTCAGTACAGAACCCAGATAGAGAAAATGGCAATGAAGGCAATGGAACGCATTATGAACCCCCAGGAATTCGAGGTCGCAGCGACCAGTAGAGTAGGACAGTGTCCCGTATGGGAAGAGGAAATCAGAAAGTACCTGAAAGGGAAAGGATGGCCCCTTGGATCGAAGCCTGCGTGAATGACGAAACAGGTCCCGGGAGTATAGGACATACTTGGTGGGAGAACCTGACAGAGATCCACAAGAAGAGCTTGGGGAAAGCTCGCAAGCCGATGGCAATCGTGTCCTGCTTGGCACAATTACGAGGCACAGCGGAGGTCGTTAGGACGCTCCGGAGAGAGATTGAGAAGAGAGTCAGAAATAGTGAGGGAGATGTGAGCGAGTTTGAGAAAGAGAATAAAGATTGCAGAGAACAGTTAGCAGCGAGGGACAGAGAGGTGGGTGATGCCAAGTTTGCACACCAGTCTTGTCTCGCCCATTTGAGTAGTTTTCAGACCCAATACGATAAGGCCTACCAGGACACGCAACGCCCAATTAGGACACTTTGCACGAGAGAGCAACGCGTCCCAAAAGCAGCAGAGAAACAAACAGCAAGGCACCCTAAATAGGAATAGGGCAAAGCCAATCTATAGCGTTAGCGCCCGTTCAGAGAACATAGACCTGAACGGCACCGACTGACGGTGTTCGGGCTCCCCAACTTGGGTCTGCGACACCCTTTGGGACAAGTCCGGTAGACCGGTCGTAGAAGCAAAGTCCGGGGACACCCCGTAGAATTTATTTGGGACACAGAAGGGTCCCGCTCAATTCCTCCACGGTGTTTCAGCCAGACACGTGGCCCACAACAGACACCATCACACTCAGCGGCTTTACAGGTCACTTACAACACGGACACATCACAGCCCCTTTAGCGATACAAATAGGGAACATTACAACTAAACACCCCGTAGTTTTGGTCGATCTACCCCAGACAGTTGAAACATCCTAGGAATCGATTTTATTGGCTCCCACAACCTCTCTTTTGTTCCAGTTAATAAATGTGTATGGAGAATGCCAAAGGCAGCACGAGCCCCCGCCACGCTCACCGTTGGACGCTATGAAAACAGGATTAGCTCAGTAGGAGACTTCTGGTTCGACCCTCGAGCCATTAGTCAGGACAAACAGGTTAGGGGAGTGCTGCAGCAACACAAAGCAGCATTTGCACAGCACAAGCACGACTGTGGCAAGATAGCTGACTTAGTGAACATTACAGGTCCCAAGCCCGACCCCAAAAGCGATATGGTTTTCCCCAAGAGGCAGAGGGAGAAATCTCAAAGGTAATAGAGAGTTTGCTTCATCAAGGCGTACTCCAATCAGTAGCCTCCACAAATAACGCACCGATTTGGCCCATCAGGAAACCGGATGAATCATGGCGACTGACCATTGATTACCGGAACTGAACAAAGTAACCGCAGTAGCAGCCCCCACGGTTGCCACGCGTCCCGAGACCATGCTCAAACAGGGACTCCAGTCAAAACCTTTTTCGGTTTTGGACATTAGCAACGGCTTTTGGTCCATTCCATTGGATAAAGCGGGCCAATAGAAATTCGCCTTTACATTCCAGGGACAAAAGTATACGTGGACGTGCCTTCCACAAGGAGTCCACAACTCCCCCTCCATTTTCCACCGACAGCTGGCAAATGGACTAGCAACATTTTCCCGCCCCGATTGTCTGGTCCAGTATGTAGATGACAGACACAAAAGGAGAGCACATTTCTCTTCTCGCCGAACTCATAGTACTCCTAAAACAGATTGGATGTAAAGTCAACCCCAAGAAGGCCCAGATTTTGCAAGAAAAAGTGGTTGACTTGGGTAAAGTAATCACACATGGTAAACGCGAGATCGAGCAAAGGAAAATTGATTCGATCGTCAAATTGTCCCTTCCCCATAACGTAACAGCCCTCCGGTCATTTTTAGGACTGGTTGGCTATTGCCGAAACCATATCGATGGATTCGCTACAAATGCAGCGCCCCTATCCGAACTTCTCAATAAGCAGGCACCTTGGGAATGGCTTCCACAGCACACGGATACCGTGGATGCTTGAAAGAGAGCCCTCAGCACAGGTCCCAGATCCACTTTACCCGCATGCAATTGAAGTTGCAAAAGAGTTGAGGAATCGCAAAGGTAAAAAGACCCTGATGGGGGTTATGTACAGGCCCCCTAGCAGTAGTCAGGATGTGAGGAAGAAAATAAATCAGGAGATAGAAAAGGCGTGTAAAAAAGGCAATATTACAATGATCATGGGGGACTTTAATATGCAGGTGAACTGGGAAAATCAGGTTGGTAGTGGACCCCAAGAAAAGGAAATTGTGCAATGTTTAAGAGATGGTTTTTTGGAGCAGCGTGTTGTAGAGCCCACTAGGGAACAGGCAATTCTGGATTTGGTGATGTGTAATGAGGCAGACTTGACTCGGGAACTTAAGGTGAAGGAACCCTTAGGCAGCAGAGACCACAATATGATAGAATTTACCCTGCAGTTTGAGAGCGAGAAGCTGCAATCAGATTTAACGGTACTACAATTAAATAGGGGTAAGTACAAAGACATGAGGGAGGAGCTGCCCAGAGTTGATTGGAGAAGGAGCCTAGCAGGGAAGACATTGGAAAAGCAATGGCAGAAGTTTTGGGTGGTTATTGGGGAGTCACAAGGGAAATGCATCCCAAGGAGGAGGAAACATGCTAAGGGGAGGAAAAGGCATCCATGGCTGACGAGGGATGTCAAGGACAGCATAAAAGCTAAAGAGAAAGCAGACAAAGTGGCGAGTATTACTGAGAAGCCAGAGGATTGGGAATCATTTAGAAGTGACGAGAGGACAACTAAAACAGCAATAAGGGGGGAGAAGATGACATATGAGTGCAAGGTAGCTAGTAATATAAAAGGAAGAGTTTCTTTCAACATATAAAAGGTCAGAGAGAGGCAAAAATTGACATTGGACCACTGAAAAACGTGGCTGGAGAGTTAATAACAGGAAACAAAGAAATGGCAGATGAACCGAATAGTTATTTTGCATCAGTCTTCGCGGTGGAAGACGCCAGTGGGATGCCGGAGATCCAGGAGAACCAGGGGACAGAGGTGACTGCAGTGACCATTACTAAGGAGAAGGTTCTGGGCAAACTGAAAGATCTGAAGGTGGCTAAATCACCCGGACCAGTTGGACTACACCCCAGGGTCCTAAACGAGATAGCTGAGGAGATTGTGGAGGCATTAGTGATGATCTTTCAGGAATCACTGGAGGCAGGAAGGGTCCCAGAGGACTGGAAAGTGGCGAATGTAGCACCGCTGTTTAAGAAGGGAGCGAGGCAGAAGACGGGAAATTATAGGCCGGTTAGCCTGACCTCGGTCATTGGTAAGATTTTAGAGTCCATTATTAAGGATGAGATCACGGAGTACTTGGAAGAGCATGGTAAAATAGGACTGAGTAAGCTCGGCTTTGTCAAAGAGAGGTCCTGTCTGACAAATCTGTTAGAGTTCTTTGAGGAGTTAACAAGGATGTTAGATAAAGGAGAAGCAGTGGATATGATTTATTTCGATTTCCAGAAGGCCTTTGACAATATGCCACGTAGGAGACTGTTAAATAAATTGTGAGCCCAAGGTATTAAGGGTAAGATCCTGGAATGGATAGAGGATTGACTGACTGGTAGAAGGCAGAGAGTGCGGATAAAGGGGTCTTTTTCAGGATAGTAGCCGGTGACTAGCGGTGTGCCTCAGGGGTATGAACTGGGACCACAACATGTCACAATATACATTAATGATCTGGAAGAAGGAACTGAAGGCACTCTTGCTAACTTTGCAGATAAAACAAAGATCTGTAGAGGGCAGGTAATATTGAGGAAGTAAGCGGGCTGCAGAAGGACTTGGACAGGCTATGAAAGTGGGAAATAAAGTGGCAGATTAAATACAATGTGGAAAAGTGTGAGCTTATGCACTTTGGAAGGAGGAATGTAGACATAGACTATTTTCTAAATGGGGAAATGCTTAGGAAATCAGAAGCACAAAGGGTCTTGGAAGTCCTTGTTTACGATTCTCTTAAGGTTAATGTGCAGGTTCAGGGATCAGTTCAGACGCCAAATGCAATATTAACATTAATGTCAAGGGGGCTGGAATACAAGACCAGGGATGTATTTCCTATTTACATGAATAGGATGGGAATAGATGGATACGAACCCAGGAAGTGTAGAAGATTGTAGTTTAGTCGGGCAGCATGGTCGGCACGGGCTAGGAGGGCCGAAGAGCCTGTTCCCGTGCTGTACGTTTCTTTGTTCTTTGTTCTGAGGCTGTATATGTTATACGATTTAGTTACCGTTGTATGACGAGTCAGAAGTCCTGTTCCTTTTCACCAAACACCATTTATTTCACTTCCACAGCCTCTGCAAACTCCAACAACACACCACCTGACACAAGGGCCACCTGAAATCCCTTTCCATATCAGTGTCAATCATTAGATACTTAACATAAATGAGACAACTAATTGCAATGTCTCTTAATGCATTTCTTAACACTTAACCCATTACTTAACAGTCTCCCCTTCCTTCGAGAAAATAATGATTAGGTGAAAACAAAATTTAAATAAACTCAAAAACACATACGCAAATCCCTCCCCCCCCCCCCCCCACCTTTCTTTTCAAATTCTTTTTTTTTGGAAGAAGAAAAAATCACAGAAAAAGGCGCCCTTCATTAATAATATCCAAAAGTTACATTTCTGTCAATATCTGAGATATATAAAAGGCCATATCCACCGCACCTACAAAGCTTAACGTCTCAGCAACCAAAGTACTTCGACCACTTTCCTTATTTTCTTTTTTTCCCACACAAGAAGACAACATTTACCATTGTTCCCAAATAGGAAAATTATAAAACCTCCTGTGCTTGATTTGCATAGGACGCATCACTATAAACTATGAGTTTCAAGTGCTTAAGGTCACCTAAAATCGGGAACCCCAAAACACACTCCTGCATTTTTAGTTTGGCCAAACGCTTTATTTGCTCTTATTATGTCTTCCACTTTGGGATCATTCATTTTTGTACTCAACTCTAAGACATCAAAACTCACGTCCGGTCTAGTCTGTCTATCTAACCAATTCAGTAGCCCAATTAAACTTTGCAGTTACTCTTTTCCATCTTTGAAACCTTGCATCTTTTTGTGAAACCCGGTCACGACTAATTGCTTTTGGGCTGATGCTTTCCAAATAAGATTGCTGCCGTAAATTTGCCCCTAACTTAGTCTGTCCGATTTCCAGTCCAATATATTTAAATGCACCGGAAGCCTGACTTCCGACCCTGAATTCTTTCCTCAAACCAGAGGTTACAAAAGTTTCAAAATCACTAGTCCCACCCCACAAAAATTATTTGACATGCTTCATAAAGATGCCAGACAGGTTTCCTTTATAGTGCCAGTAAAACATTACCGGATCTACTTTCAACTGGTACCAGCCTAACTTTAACAAAACTGACCTTAACCGAAAAATACCAGACTCCAGATGCAACATTTAAACCACATACACATGTGTTCAACTTCCAGAATACCCCTTCTGTGTTAGCTGCTTCTTTTGGAGGACGGAGAAAAATGTCTCTCTGGAGAAGATGCCCTTGCAAGAAGGCAGCTTTCATATCTATAGATTTGCATTCCCATGCCTTTGTGGCTAAAAGAAGATCTTTAAAATTAACCTTTCCTGCTTTAGGTGAATCTACCCTTACATCCTGATCTTCTCAGCTTTCTCCAAATCCCCTTGCCACAAGCTTGGCCTTTGCCTTGTAAGTTCCATCCGGAAGAAACATTTCTGTTAAAATCCATCTGTGGGACAGAGCTCTTTGTCCCCTATCCGGTACTTCCGTGTATACCCCAAATTCACTCCAACTATGCAGTTCTTGCTGTTTAACTTTTCATATAATTGATTGGAAGCCACCAAAATCTCACGTGCATGTGGGCTTCTACTGCTATTAGTATTCGTAGTCTTACTCATGTTCCGAGACCTTGATAAACTACGACTCCTGTCCCGCCTGGTAACGTGTCCTAAATGTTACTGCTTGATCTTTCCTATCTGCTATGGGATGTCCTTTCAAAATTCTCGACCTTTTCCTCCGGACCTGTTCACTAACCGATGTACTATCTGAACTGGCACTGCGTTTTTGTGACATCCATTTTTGAACTTCATGTTCCCAATCCATTGTCTTAACTCCCTCCCCTGAATGCTATACATTCAACCAATGTTTATACTTTCCAGTGGTCTTCCCTGCTCTAATAACTGTTGCATCATTCCATTGACTGGACCCTTCAGGCAAGTATGTCACCTTTGTACCAACGTTTGCTAGTTGTCCTTTCGGAAAAATGGCCTTATCCCAGATCTTAAGGTCCACAGCCACAATGTCGTTAAAATCTCTGGCGAAAGGTAGGGTTACTATCGGTCGTGCTGGTGTCCTTCTGTACTTCCTACAAACTTCACAGCAATCATTAACATGTTCTATCAGTTTAGTATAGTCTCCATCCCATACCCCTGCATCCGTTAATAAAACTTTCAGCCTCCAAGGAGACGGATGTGCAAATTGCCTTTGCAGTTTTAATACAACAAACGTTTTATCAGCGAAAGTCACATTTTCAACTGCCATTAACACATCCTTAACCACTCTACTTGAAATATTATTTGTCAGCAATGGAATACAATAGTGCCCGAATGTGTAAATTGTAAGTCCACTGTCTTTCCCAAAACTGTTGCCTTATCCAGTTTCATGTGTGCTTTCTTCATCGACAGTTTGCTCAGAAGCAAAGGTATCTCACTTGATACAACATTCATCCGTGCTGATGAAATGATTCACTCCGGCAATATTGCAAGGGAGCACCACGCTTTTCAGCGACTTCAGAGTATTATCATCCCCAAACCTGAAGCTTGTGGAATTTTCAAATTTCTTAACATTGTTACGACTTTTAGCATTCAAGAAGTCCAGGTAACATTTTAACCAATCAATTCCACAGACAGTAGATGTGCAGCCACTGTCCAATACAGCACAATTGAAGGATTCTACAACCAACACCCTCATTACCGGCGTAAAACTGCTTGTTAATAGGACAATGTCTTCTCTCTGAACACTATCTTTTTCCTCTTCTGACTCTTCCGTGTCATGTTTCGCTTCAAACACTCTATCATAACGTTTTGGACAGTTGAAGAGATAATGGTATTGAGAGTCACATCGAAAACATCGATTTATCATGCCCCGTGTATTTCTGGGATTCATCTTCCTATTGTAGGTTCTAACTGGGGTTCTGTCTTCATAGTTTCCTTGTCTCGATCGCCTTCTATACTCTTGGGCCTTGTTCGTAGCCGTACAGTTTCGCTATCCTGTAAGTAGTGTATCTTCCATATACTGCTTAATAGCAGACCGACCTATTTCAGTCATCAGAGCCATCGGAATCGAATGTTTCCGCAGTAACTTCTTTAAAGCTTTTGTCATCTGATCGAATAAAGTAACCTCACCCGTCAACTGAACTCCTGTCAAAACCAGGAGCCTATCCATGTTGCTCACTCGAGCACAGTCAAGTAATTTAAAGGCCAACGCAGACTGTGGAAATTCCAGGTTGAGTTTCTTCAGCCTTTTATGTAGTCTTCCAAATTCCATAATATTGTCTTCTATGGATAATTCCTCTATTTTCCCGAACTTATCAAAATCCGACCGTGCTTCATACGCACTTAACAAGTCATTGTTCTTGTAAATCTTATCCATATACTGTAATAGAGTCTCCAGACATTTTTCTGAGTCTAACTCTTCCAATTCCAGCACAGAAAGCTTCGGATTTTACTGTCCTAAGATAGAGAAAGAGCCAATGCCATACCTTGTTTTGTCTACCTTAGTCCACATAATTACTGCACTTCTCCATTGGTCGTAAGTTTCCTTTCAGAAAATAAGGGGGGATAGTCATATCCAGCCATCTTTATCCTGGGTTCAGCCATGTTTTTTTTTTCCTTCTCACTCACTCCTTGGTTTGATCAGGAAAAGTTGTATCTTTCAAACCTTCACATTTGCACAGCTACCGTCCTCTGCTACCGTTGCTGTACGTTTTAATTACCGTTGTATGAAGAGTCAGAATTTCTGTTCCTTTTCACTAAAACACCATTTATTTCACTTCCACAACCTCTGCACAAAACTCCAACAACACACCACCTGACACAAGGGCCACCTGAAGCCCCTTTACATATCAGTGTCAATCATTGGATACTTAACATAAATGAGACAACTAATTGCAATGTCTCTTCATGCATTACTTAACACTTAACCCATTGCTTAACATGTTTCGCTATTCTGCCTGTGCCTGTGCCTGTGTCTCTGTCTGTGTTTCTGTCTGTGCCTCTGTCTGTGTTTCTGCCTGTGCCTGTGTCTATGTCTCTGTCTCTGTCTGTGCCTCTTTCCGTGTCTCTGTCTGTGTCTCTGTCTCTGTATGTGTTTGTGTCGCTGTCTGTGATTCTGTCTCTTTCTCTGTCTGTGTCTCTGTTTGTGCCTCAGTCTGTGTCTTGGTCTGTGTCTGTGTTCCGTCTGTCCCTGTGTCTGTGTCTGTGTCTCGCTCTCTGTGTCTGTGTCTGTGTCTCGGTCTGTACCTGTGTCCGTGTCTGTGTCTGTATCTGTGTCTCTATCTGTGTCTCTGTCTATGCATCTGTCTGTGTCACTGTTTCTGTCTGTGTCTCTGCATGTATCTGTGTGACTCCCTCTGTCTGTCTCTCTGTCTGTGATCCTGTCTGTGTTTCTGTCTTTTTCTCTGTCTCTGCTGTGTCTCTGCCTGTGTCTTTGTCTATATCTATGTCTGGGTCTCTGTCTGTGCCTGTGTCTCTGTCTCTGTCTCTGGCTGTGCCTGTGCATCTATCTGTGTCTATGTCTGTGTCGCTTACTGTCTCTCTGTCTGTGTCTCTGTCTGTGTCCCTGTCTGTGTAAGTGTACGTGTCTCTGTCTGTGTCTCTGTCTGTATCTCTGTCTGTGTCTCTGCCTGGGTCTCTGTGTATGTATATGATTCTTTCTATGTCTCTGTCTGTGTCGGTGTCTGTATCTGTGTCTCTGTCTATGTATGGGTCTCAGTATGGGTCTCTGTGTGGGTTTTTATCTCTGCCTGTGTCTCTGTCTGTGTCTCTGAATCTGTCTGCGTTTCTGTCTATGTTTTTGCCTGTGTCTTTTTCTCTATCTCTGTCTGAGTCTGTCTGTGTCTGCGTCTCTGTCTGTGTCTCTGCCTGTGTCTCTGTCTATATCTATGTCTGGGTCTCTGTCTGTGCCTGGGTTTCTGTCTCTGGCTGTGCCTGTGTATCTAGCTGTGTCTATGTCTGTGTCGCTTACTGTCTCTCTGTCTGTTTCTGTGTCTCTGTCTGTGTCCCTGTCTGTGTAAGTGTACGTGTCTCTGTCTGTATCTCTGTCTGTGTCTCTGCCTGGGACTCTGTGTATGTATATGATTCTTTCTGTGTCTCTGTCTGTGTCTGTGTCGGTGTCTGTATCTGTGTCTCTGTCTATGTATGGGTCTCAGTATGGGTCTCTGTGTGGGTTTTTATCTCTGCCTGTGTCTCTGTCTGTGTCTCTGAATCTGTCTGCGTTTCTGTCTATGTCTTTGCCTGTGTCTTTTTCTCTCTCTGTCTGAGTCTGCCTGTGTCTGCGTCTCTGTCTGTGTCTCTGTCTGTGTCTCTGTCTGTTTTTCTGCCTGTGTCTCTGTGTGTGTCTCTATCTATGCCTGTGTCCCTGTCTGAGCCTGTGTATCTGTCTGTGTCTCTGTGTGTTTCTGTGAGGCTGTCTGTGTTTCTATCTTGGACTGTGACTCTGTATTTGTTTCTGTCTGTGTTTGTGTCTCTGTCTCTGTTTGTGTCTCTGTATGTGTCTCTGTCGGTGTCTGTGTCTCCGTGTGTGTCTCTGCCTGTGTCTCTGTCTGTGTCTGTGCCTCTGCCTCTGTGTGACTCTGTGTCTGTCTATGATTCTGTCTGTGTTTCTTTCTGTTTCTCTATCTCTGTCTGTGTCTCTGTCTATATCTGCGTCTGTGGCTCTATATGGGCCTGAGTCTCTGTCTGTGTCTCTGTCTGTGCCTGTGCCACTGTCTATGTCTATGTCTGTGTCGCCGACTGTCTTTCTGTCTGTGTCTCTGTCTGTGTCCCTGTCTGTGATTCTATCTGTGTTTCTTTCTGTTTCTCTGTCTCTGTCTGTGTCTCGGTCTGTGTCTCTGTCTATATATGTGTCTGTGTCTCTGTCTGGGCCTGAGACTCTGCCTGTGCCTGTGTCATTGTATATGTCTGTGTCGCCGACTGTCTCTCTGTATGTGTCTGTGTCTGTGCCTGTGTCACTGTCTGTGTCAGTGTCTGTGCCTCTGTCTGTGAGTCTGTCTCTGTCTGTGTCTCTGTCTGTGTCTCTATCTGTGTCTCTGTCAGTGTTTCTGTCTCTATCTCTGATTCTGTCTCTTCCTCTGTCTGTGTCTCTGACTGTTTCAGTGAATGTGTCTCTGTCTGTGTGTCTGTCTGTGTCTCTGTCCGTGTCTGTCTGTATCGTGTCGGTGTCTGTATCTGTGTCTGTGTCTCAGTATGGGTGTCAGTAGGGGGTCTCTGTTTGAGTCTATGTCTCTGTCTGTGTCTCTGTCTGTGTCTCTTAATCTGCGTTTCTGTCTGTGTCTCTGCCTGTGTTATTTTCTCCCTCTGTGTCTGTGTGTGCCTGTGTCTGTGTCTCTGTCTGTGTCCCTGCCTGTGTCTCTGTCTGTGTCTCTGTCTGTGTCTCTGTCTATTTCTGTGTCTCTGTCTGTGCCTGTGTATGTGTCTGTGTCTCTGTCTGTGTTTGTGACTCTGTTGTGTTTCTGTCTGTGACTCTGTTGTGTTTCTGTCTGTGACTCTGTTGTGTTTCTGCCTGTGTCTGTGTCTGAGTCTCCGTCTGTGTTTGTGACTCTGTTGTGTTTCTGTCTGTGACTCTGTTGTGTTTCTGTCTGTGACTCTGTTGTGTTTCTGCCTGTGTCTCCGTCTTAGTCTCCGTCTGTGTCTCTGTCTGTGTCTCTGCCTGTGTTTGTGCCTGTCGCTCTGCCTGTGTCTCTGCCTGTGTCGCTGTCTGTGTTTCTGTCTGTGTCTCTTTTTCTGTCTGTGTCGGTGTTTGTGTTTGTCTCTGTATCTCTGTCCGTGTCTCTGTATGTGTGTCCGTCTCAGCCTCTGTATGTCTCTCTGTTTTTGTCTCTGCCTGTGTCTATGTCTCTGTCTGTGTCTCTGTCTGTGTCAGTGTCTGTGCCTCTGTCTGTGAGTCTGTCTCTGTCTGCGCATCTATCTGTGTCTCTGTCAGTGTTTCTGTCTCTATCTCTGATTCTGTCTCTTCCTCTGTCTGTGTCTCTGACTGTTTCAGTGCCTTTGTCTCTGTCTGTGTGTCTGTCTGTGTCTCTGTCTGGGTCGCTGTGTATTTCTATGTCCCTGTCTGTGTTTCTGTCTGTGTTTCTGTCTGTGTCTGTGTCGGTGTCTGCATCTGTGGCTGTGTCTCGGTATGGGTCTCGGTATGGGTCTCTGTGTGAGTCTCAGTCACTGTCTGTATCTCTGTCTGTGTCTCTGAATCTGTCTGCGTTTCTGTCTGTGTTTCTGGCTGTTTCTCTGTCTATGCCTGTGTCTCTGTCTATATCTGTGACTGTGTCTCTGTCTGCCCCTGAGTCTCTGTCTGTGTCACTGCCTGTGCCCGTGTGTCTGTCTCTGTCTCTGTCTGTGTCTGCGTCTATGTCTGTGTCGCTGACTGGCTCTCTGCCTGTGTCTGTGTCTCTGCCTGTGTCCCTATCTATGTCAGTTGCTGTATCTCTGTCCATGTCTCTCTCTCTGCCTGTGTCTCTCCCTCTGTCTGTGTTTGTGACTCTGTCTGTGATTCTGTTTCTTTCTCTGTCCGTGTCTCTGTCTGTGTCAGTGGCTGTGCCTCTGACTGTGTCTCTGTCTGTGTCTCTGTATATGTCTGTGTTTCTGTCTGTGTCTCTGTCTGTGTCGCTGTCTGTGTCTGTGTCCGTGTCTGAATCTGTGTCTCTGTCCGTGCATGTGTCTCAGTATGGGTATCACTGTCTGTGTCTCTGTATCTGTCTGCGTTTCTAACTATGTCTCTGCCTGTGTCTGTGTCGCTGACTGTCTCTCTGTCTGCGTATGTGACTCTGTCTGTGTCCCTGTCTCTGTCTGAGTCTCTGTCTCTGTCTGCGTGTGTGTCTCTATCAGTGATTCTGTCTCTTCCTCTGTCTGTGTATGCGTCTCTGTCTGGGGCTCTGTGTATTTCTATGCCTCTGTCTGTGTCTCTGTCCGTGTCTGTCTGTATCGTGTCGGTGTCTGTATCTGTGTCTGTGTCTCAGTATGGGTGTCAGTAGGGGGTCTCTGTTTGAGTCTATGTCTCTGTCTGTATCTCTGTCTGTGTCTCTTAATCTGCGTTTCTGTCTGTGTCTCTGCCTGTGTTATTTTCTCCCTCTGTGTCTGTGTGTGCCTGTGTCTGTGTCTCTGTCTGTGTCCCTGCCTGTGTATCTGTCTGTGTCTCTGTCTGTGTCTCTGTCTATTTCGGTGTCTCTGTCTGTGCCTGTGTATGTGTCTGTGTCTCTGTCTGTGTTTGTGACTCTGTTGTGTTTCTGTCTGTGACTCTGTTGTGTTTCTGTCTGTGACTCTGTTGTGTTTCTGCCTGTGTCTGTGTCTGAGTCTCCGTCTGTGTTTGTGACTCTGTTGTGTTTCTGTCTGTGACTCTGTTGTGTTTCTGTCTGTGACTCTGTTGTGTTTCTGCCTGTGTCTCCGTCTTAGTCTCCGTCTGTGTCTCTGTCTGTGTCTCTGCCTGTGTTTGTGCCTGTCTCTCTGCCTGTGTTTCTGCCTGTGTCGCTGTCTGTGTTTCTGTCTGTGTCTCTTTCTCTGTCTGTGTCGGTGTTTGTGTTTGTCTCTGTATCTCTGTCCGTGTCTCTGTATGTGTGTCCGTCTCAGCCTCTGTATGTCTCTCTGTTTTTGTCTCTGCCTGTGTCTATGTCTCTGTCTGTGTCTCTGTCTGTGTCAGTGTCTGTGCCTCTGTCTGTGAGTCTGTCTCTGTCTGTGCATCTATCTGTGTCTCTGTCAGTGTTTCTGTCTCTATCTCTGATTCTGTCTCTTCCTCTGTCTGTGTCTCTGACTGTTTCAGTGCCTTTGTCTCTGTCTGTGTGTCTGTCTGTGTCTCTGTCTGGGTCGCTGTGTATTTCTATGTCCCTGTCTGTGTTTATGTCTGTGTTTCTGTCTGTGTCTGTGTCGGTGTCTGCATCTGTGGCTGTGTCTCGGTATGGGTCTCGGTATGGGTCTCTGTGTGAGTCTCAGTCACTGTCTGTATCTCTGTCTGTGTCTCTGAATCTGTCTGCGTTTCTGTCTGTGTTTCTGGCTGTTTCTCTGTCTATGCCTGTGTCTCTGTCTATATCTGTGACTGTGTCCCTGTCTGCCCCTGAGTCTCTGTCTGTGTCACTGCCTGTGCCCGTGTGTCTGTCTCTGTCTCTGTCTGTGTCTGTGTCTATGTCTGTGTCGCTGACTGGCTCTCTGCCTGTGTCTGTGTCTCTGCCTGTGTCCCTATCTATGTCAGTTGCTGTATCTCTGTCCATGTCTCTCTCTCTGCCTGTGTCTCTCCCTCTGTCTGTGTTTGTGACTCTGTCTGTGATTCTGTTTCTTTCTCTGTCCGTGTCTCTGTCTGTGTCAGTGGCTGTGCCTCTGACTGTGTCTCTGTCTGTGTCTCTGTATATGTCTGTGTTTCTGTCTGTGTCTCTGTCTGTGTCGCTGTCTGTGTCTGTGTCCGTGTCTGAATCTGTGTCTCTGTCCGTGCATGTGTCTCAGTATGGGTATCACTGTCTGTGTCCCTGTATCTGTCTGCGTTTCTAACTATGTCTCTGCCTGTGTCTGTGTCGCTGACTGTCTCTCTGTCTGCGTATGTGACTCTGTCTGTGTCCCTGTCTCTGTCTGAGTCTCTGTCTCTGTCTGCGTGTGTGTCTCTATCAGTGATTCTGTCTCTTCCTCTGTCTGTGTATGCGTCTCTGTCTGGGGCTCTGTGTATTTCTATGCCTCTGTCTGTGTCTCTGTCCGTGTCTGTCTGTATCGTGTCGGTGTCTGTATCTGTGTCTGTGTCTCAGTATGGGTGTCAGTAGGGGGTCTCTGTTTGAGTCTATGTCTCTGTCTGTGTCTCTGTCTGTGTCTCTTAATCTGCGTTTCTGTCTGTGTCTCTGCCTGTGTTATTTTCTCCCTCTGTGTCTGTGTGTGCCTGTGTCTGTGTCTCTGTCTGTGTCCCTGCCTGTGTCTCTGTCTGTGTCTCTGTCTGTGTCTCTGTCTATTTCTGTGTCTCTGTCTGTGCCTGTGTATGTGTCTGTGTCTCTGTCTGTGTTTGTGACTCTGTTGTGTTTCTGTCTGTGACTCTGTTGTGTTTCTGTCTGTGACTCTGTTGTGTTTCTGCCTGTGTCTGTGTCTGAGTCTCCGTCTGTGTTTGTGACTCTGTTGTGTTTCTGTCTGTGACTCTGTTGTGTTTCTGCCTGTGTCTCCGTCTTAGTCTCCGTCTGTGTCTCTGTCTGTGTCTCTGCCTGTGTTTGTGCCTGTCTCTCTGCCTGTGTTTCTGCCTGTGTCGCTGTCTGTGTTTCTGTCTGTGTCTCTTTCTCTGTCTGTGTCGGTGTTTGTGTTTGTCTCTGTATCTCTGTCCGTGTCTCTGTATGTGTGTCCGTCTCAGCCTCTGTATGTCTCTCTGTTTTTGTCTCTGCCTGTGTCTATGTCTCTGTCTGTGTCTCTGTCTGTGTCAGTGTCTGTGCCTCTGTCTGTGAGTCTGTCTCTGTCTGCGCATCTATCTGTGTCTCTGTCAGTGTTTCTGTCTCTATCTCTGATTCTGTCTCTTCCTCTGTCTGTGTCTCTGACTGTTTCAGTGCCTTTGTCTCTGTCTGTGTGTCTGTCTGTGTCTCTGTCTGGGTCGCTGTGTATTTCTGTGTCCCTGTCTGTGTTTCTGTCTGTGTTTCTGTCTGTGTCTGTGTCGGTGTCTGCATCTGTTGCTGTGTCTCGGTATGGGTCTCGGTATGGGTCTCTGTGTGAGTCTCAGTCACTGTCTGTATCTCTGTCTGTGTCTCTGAATCTGTCTGCGTTTCTGTCTGTGTTTCTGGCTGTTTCTCTGTCTATGCCTGTGTCTCTGTCTATAGCTGTGACTGTGTCTCTGTCTGCCCCTGAGTCTCTGTCTGTGTCACTGCCTGTGCCCGTGTGTCTGTCTCTGTCTCTGTCTGTGTCTGCGTCTATGTCTGTGTCGCTGACTGGCTCTCTGCCTGTGTCTGTGTCTCTGCCTGTGTCCCTATCTATGTCAGTTGCTGTATCTCTGTCCATGTCTCTCTCTCTGCCTGTGTCTCTCCCTCTGTCTGTGTTTGTGACTCTGTCTGTGATTCTGTTTCTTTCTCTGTCCGTGTCTCTGTCTGTGTCAGTGGCTGTGCCTCTGACTGTGTCTCTGTCTGTGTCTCTGTATATGTCTGTGTTTCTGTCTGTGTCTCTGTCTGTGTCGCTGTCTGTGTCTGTGTCCGTGTCTGAATCTGTGTCTCTGTCCGTGCATGTGTCTCAGTATGGGTATCACTGTCTGTGTCTCTGTATCTGTCTGCGTTTCTAACTATGTCTCTGCCTGTGTCTGTGTCGCTGACTGTCTCTCTGTCTGCGTATGTGACTCTGTCTGTGTCCCTGTCTCTGTCTGAGTCTCTGTCTCTGTCTGCGTGTGTGTCTCTATCAGTGATTCTGTCTCTTCCTCTGTCTGTGTATGCGTCTCTGTCTGGGGCTCTGTGTATTTCTATGCCTCTGTCTGTGTCTCTGTCCGTGTCTGTCTGTATCGTGTCGGTGTCTGTATCTGTGTCTGTGTCTCAGTATGGGTGTCAGTAGGGGGTCTCTGTTTGAGTCTGTGTCTCTGTCTGTGTCTCTGTCTGTGTCTCTTAATCTGCGTTTCTGTCTGTGTCTCTGCCTGTGTTATTTTCTCCCTCTGTGTCTGTGTGTGCCTGTGTCTGTGTCTCTGTCTGTGTCCCTGCCTGTGTCTCTGTCTGTGTCTCTGTCTATTTCTGTGTCTCTGTCTGTGCCTGTGTATGTGTCTGTGTCCCTGTCTGTGTTTGTGACTCTGTTGTGTTTCTGTCTGTGACTCTGTTGTGTTTCTGTCTGTGACTCTGTTGTGTTTCTGCCTGTGTCTGTGTCTGAGTCTCCGTCTGTGTTTGTGACTCTGTTGTGTTTCTGTCTGTGACTCTGTTGTGTTTCTGCCTGTGTCTCCGTCTTAGTCTCCGTCTGTGTCTCTGTCTGTGTCTCTGCCTGTGTTTGTGCCTGTCTCTCTGCCTGTGTTTCTGCCTGTGTCGCTGTCTGTGTTTCTGTCTGTGTCTCTTTCTCTGTCTGTGTCGGTGTTTGTGTTTGTCTCTGTATCTCTGTCCGTGTCTCTGTATGTGTGTCCGTCTCAGCCTCTGTATGTCTCTCTGTTTTTGTCTCTGCCTGTGTCTATGTCTCTGTCTGTGTCTCTGTCTGTGTCAGTGTCTGTGCCTCTGTCTGTGAGTCTGTCTCTGTCTGTGCATCTACCTGTGTCTCTGTCAGTGTTTCTGTCTCTATCTCTGATTCTGTCTCTTCCTCTGTCTGTGTCTCTGACTGTTTCAGTGCCTTTGTCTCTGTCTGTGTGTCTGTCTGTGTCTCTGTCTGGGTCGCTGTGTATTTCTATATCCCTGTCTGTGTTTCTGTCTGTGTTTCTGTCTGTGTCTGTGTCGGTGTCTGCATCTGTGGCTGTGTCTCGGTATGGGTCTCGGTATGGGTCTCTGTGTGAGTCTCAGTCACTGTCTGTATCTCTGTCTGTGTCTCTGAATCTGTCTGCGTTTCTGTCTGTGTTTCTGGCTGTTTCTCTGTCTATGCCTGTGTCTCTGTCTATATCTGTGACTGTGTCTCTGTCTGCCCCTGAGTCTCTGTCTGTGTCACTGCCTGTGCCCGTGTGTCTGTCTCTGTCTCTGTCTGTGTCTGTGTCTATGTCTGTGTCGCTGACTGGCTCTCTGCCTGTGTCTGTGTCTCTGCCTGTGTCCCTATCTATGTCAGTTGCTGTATCTCTGTCCATGTCTCTCTCTCTGCCTGTGTCTCTCCCTCTGTCTGTGTTTGTGACTCTGTCTGTGATTCTGTTTCTTTCTCTGTCCGTGTCTCTGTCTGTGTCAGTGGCTGTGCCTCTGACTGTGTCTCTGTCTGTGTCTCTGTATATGTCTGTGTTTCTGTCTGTGCCTCTGTCTGTGTCGCTGTCTGTGTCTGTGTCCGTGTCTGAATCTGTGTCTCTGTCCGTGCATGTGTCTCAGTATGGGTATCACTGTCTGTGTCTCTGTATCTGTCTGCGTTTCTAACTATGTCTCTGCCTGTGTCTGTGTCGCTGACTGTCTCTCTGTCTGCGTATGTGACTCTGTCTGTGTCCCTGTCTCTGTCTGAGTCTCTGTCTCTGTCTGCGTGTGTGTCTCTATCAGTGATTCTGTCTCTTCCTCTGTCTGTGTATGCGTCTCTGTCTGGGGCTCTGTGTATTCCTATGCCTCTGTCTGTGTCTCTGTCCGTGTCTGTCTGTATCGTGTCGGTGTCTGTATCTGTGTCTGTGTCTCAGTATGGGTGTCAGTAGGGGGTCTCTGTTTGAGTCTATGTCTTTGTCTGTGTCTCTTAATCTGCGTTTCTGTCTGTGTCTCTGCCTGTGTTATTTTCTCCCTCTGTGTCTGTGTGTGCCTGTGTCTGTGTCTCTGTCTGTGTCCCTGCCTGTGTCTCTGTCTGTGTCTCTGTCTGTGTCTCTGTCTATTTCTGTGTCTCTGTCTATTTCTGTGTCTCTGTCTGTGCCTGTGTATGTGTCTGTGTCTCTGTCTGTGTTTGTGACTCTGTTGTGTTTCTGTCTGTGACTCTGTTGTGTTTCTGTCTGTGACTCTGTTGTGTTTCTGCCTGTGTCTGTGTCTGAGTCTCCGTCTGTGTCTGTGACTCTGTTGTGTTTCTGTCTGTGACTCTGTTGTGTTTCTGCCTGTGTCTCCGTCTTAGTCTCCGTCTGTGTCTCTGTCTGTGTCTCTGCCTGTGTTTGTGCCTGTCTCTCTGCCTGTGTTTCTGCCTGTGTCGCTGGCTGTGTTTCTGTCTGTGTCTCTTTCTCTGTCTGTGTCGGTGTTTGTGTTTGTCTCTGTATCTCTGTCCGTGTCTCTGTATGTGTGTCCGTCTCAGCCTCTGTATGTCTCTCTGTTTTTGTCTCTGCCTGTGTCTATGTCTCTGTCTGTGTCTCTGTCTGTGTCAGTGTATGTGCCTCTGTCTGTGAGTCTGTCTCTGTCTGTGCATCTATCTGTGTCTCTGTCAGTGTTTCTGTCTCTATCTCTGATTCTGTCTCTTCCTCTGTCTGTGTCTCTGACTGTTTCAGTGCCTTTGTCTCTGTCTGTGTGTCTGTCTGTGTCTCTGTCTGGGTCGCTGTGTATTTCTATGTCCCTGTCTGTGTTTCTGTCTGTGTTTCTGTCTGTGTCTGTGTCGGTGTCTGCATCTGTGGCTGTGTCTCGGTATGGGTCTCGGTATGGGTCTCTGTGTGAGTCTCAGTCACTGTCTGTATCTCTGTCTGTGTCTCTGAATCTGTCTGCGTTTCTGTCTGTGTTTCTGGCTGTTTCTCTGTCTATGCCTGTGTCTCTGTCTATATCTGTGACTGTGTCTCTGTCTGCCCCTGAGTCTCTGTCTGTGTCACTGCCTGTGCCCGTGTGTCTGTCTCTGTCTCTGTCTGTGTCTGTGTCTATGTCTGTGTCGCTGACTGGCTCTCTGCCTGTGTCTGTGTCTCTGCCTGTGTCCCTATCTATGTCAGTTGCTGTATCTCTGTCCATGTCTCTCTCTCTGCCTGTGTCTCTCCCTCTGTCTGTGTTTGTGACTCTGTCTGTGATTCTGTTTCTTTCTCTGTCCGTGTCTCTGTCTGTGTCAGTGGCTGTGCCTCTGACTGTGTCTCTGTCTGTGTCTCTGTATATGTCTGTGTTTCTGTCTGTGTCTCTGTCTGTGTCGCTGTCTGTGTCTGTGTCCGTGTCTGAATCTGTGTCTCTGTCCGTGCATGTGTCTCAGTATGGGTATCACTGTCTGTGTCTCTGCCTGTGTTTGTGCCTGTCTCTCTGCCTGTGTTTCTGCCTGTGTCGCTGTCTGTGTTTCTGTCTGTGTCTCTTTCTCTGTCTGTGTCGGTGTTTGTGTTTGTCTCTGTATCTCTGTCCGTGTCTCCGCATGTGTGTCCGTCTCAGCCTCTGTATGTCTCTCTGTTTTTGTCTCTGCCTGTGTCTATGTCTCTGTCTGTGTCTCTGTCTGTGTCAGTGTCTGTGCCTCTGTCTGTGAGTCTGTCTCTGTCTGTGTCTCTGTCTGTGTATCTATCTGTGTCTCTGTCAGTGTTTCTGTCTCTATCTCTGATTCTGTCTCTTCCTCTGTCTGTGCCTCTGACTGTTTCAGTGCCGTTGTCTCTGTCTGCGTGTCTGTCTGTGTCTCTGTCTGGGTCGCTGTGTATTTCTATGTCCCTGTCTGTGTTTCTGTCTGTGTTTCTGTCTGTGTCTGTGTCGGTGTCTGCATCTGTGGCTGTGTCTCGGTATGGGTCTCGGTATGGGTCTCTGTGTGAGTCTCAGTCACTGTCTGTATCTCTGTCTGTGTCTCTGAATCTGTCTGCGTTTCTGTCTGTGTTTCTGGCTGTTTCTCTGTCTATGCCTGTGTCTCTGTCTATATCTGTGACTGTGTCTCTTTCTGCCCCTGAGTCTCTGTCTGTGTCACTGCCTGTGCCCGTGTGTCTGTGTCTCTGTCTGTGTCCCTGCCTGTGTCTCTGTCTGTGTCTCTGTCTGTGTCTCTGTCTATTTCTGTGTCTCTGTCTGTGCCTGTGTATGTGTCTGTGTCTCTGTCTGTGTTTGTGACTCTGTAGTGTTTCTGTCTGTGACTCTGTTGTGTTTCTGTCTGTGACTCTGTTGTGTTTCTGCCTGTGTCTGTGTCTGTGTCTCTGTCTGTGTCTCTGTCTGTGTCTCTGCCTGTGTTTGTGCCTGTGTCTCTGCCTGTGTTTCTGCCTGTGTCGCTGTCTGTGTTTCTGTCTGTGTCTCTTTTTCTGTCTGTGTCGGTGTTTGTGTTTGTCTCTGTATCTCTGTCTGTGTCTCTGTATGTGTGTCCGTCACAGCCTCTGTATGTCTCTCTGTTTTTGTCTCTGCCTGTGTCTATGTCTCTGCCTGTGTCTCTGTCTGTGTCCCTGACTCTATCTGTGACTCTGTCTGTATCTCTGTCTGTGTCTCTGTCTGTGTCTCTGTGTCTGTCTGTGTCTCTGCCTGTGCCTCTATCTGGGGCACATCCTGCTGCACAGACTGTGTTTAAGTGTGAGGCACACGCCCAGCTGATCGGAAATGGGGGGTAGGCACACATCCAACTGATCGGCCATGGCGGAGACACTTGCCCAGGTGATCGGCATTGGGGGTCACACACATCCAGCTCATCGGCCATGGCGGAGGCACATACCCAGCTGGTCGGCAATTGGGGGAAGCACACACCCAGCTGATGGGCAATTGTGGGAAGCACACTCCCAGCTGATCGGCAATGGGGGAGTCACACACACCCAGCTGATGGGCCATGGGTGAGTCACAGTGACCCAACTGATCGGCCATGGGGGAGTCACACAGACCCAGCTGATCGGCCGTGGGGTAGTCACACTGACCCAGCTGATCGGTCATGGTGGAGTCCCACTGACCCTGCTGATTTGCCATGGGGGAGACACACCTACCCACCGATCGTCCCTCCTGGTAAAGCAGAATGGTAAATCAGGGTGAGGCTGGCTGGGGATGGTCAGTTTTACCGGCAGTGCGAGGAGAGAGATGCCGTGTGGGTGGGGGTTCCTCTCAGGCTTTAATGAATTGAACAATTGAACTAAGGGGAACTTTCAGCACATTCTTCAACTGCTGTCTGAACTGAGTCTGTGTCACAGCGTAAATCGCAGTGTTTGTGCAGCAACTCAGGAGCTGCAGCATGAAGCCCAATTCCCGAACATAAGCATCTAACCGTACAAATTAATACCCTAGATTCCGCATCCGCCACCATATAGAATAAACCATTAACGTTGACCATAACAGGATGAAATTGGCCGAGATAATAAAGAGTAAAATGATGGATTTCCTCCGACTCTCCATCTCTGGGTCTCTGGGACTGTGCCCACTGCTGTGAGCCCGGAGTCTCCTGCGGGCCCTGCTGCTCAGGACAATGTGTCTGACGGTGAGAACATTGAGCAGCAGAATCAGGGCGAATGGAACACACGGGGTCAGAATGTTGTGGAGGAACTCGATTGTTGTCCAGACAGGAGACAACATAACATCCCCTGTGACAGCACAAAACCAGGGGAAGTTCGCCAGCATATACAGACCGGTGTACATAAAACCCCAGGAAATGTCCTTCAAACAGCTCAGCACAGCTACTGTTCCCAGAACCACAGCCGCCGTTTTCTCGCTGCAATATTTACTTTTCAGCTTCGGGCAACAAATGGCCACAAATCGATCAAAGGTGAAAGTGACGGTGAACCAGACAGAACAGTCAGTGGCTGCATAAAGCAGGACGGCGTGGATATTACACACGGGGATGGACCGCAGGAAATTAAACTGATCATAAAAAACAATGGGAATGTGTCTCAATATCAGGTCGAGAATAACGACCAGTAGATCCCCCACTGCCATGGCCAACAGGTAACAAGTCACACATTTGGACAGCCCACAGTTTCTTCTCTTCAGGATCACAATTGTGATGAGGTTCACTGTGAGGAAGGGAAATAAGCAATGAAATTATACATCACCCTGGGAAAGACATCACAAGTACATACTGAGACAGTAACACACTCACGCTCAAACAGACACTAACACACACACATATACAGAGACAGTAATACACTCACACACAAAGGCACAAATACACACTCACAAAGACACTAATGCACACAATCACACAAACAGGCACTAATACACACACTCACTTACACACAGAAACACTAATATAAACACTCGCAGGAACAGAGATATTAATTCACACACACAGGCACTAATACACAGAGTCACTGGCACGCAGATACACTAATACAAACTCACAGACACACATACACTAATACACACAAACACACACAGGCACTAATACACACACAGACACTAATACACAGAGTCACTGGCACGCAGATACACTAATACAAACTCACAGAAACACATACATTAATACACACAAACACACACAGGCACTAATACACACACAGACACTAATACACACAGTCTTTGAGACACACAGACACGAATAGACACTCTCACACACACATACACTGATAAACACACTCACAGACACAGAGACAATAATACACACACTCACACACAGATACACGAATACCCACAATCACTGACTCACACAGACACTAATGCACACACACACAGACACACAGAGACATGAATACACACACTCGCAGACACGCACATATAGAAATATGCACACTCACACACACACTGACACTAATACACACACTCGCTCAATCAGACTAATACACACACTCACTGACACACATACACTAATACAAACATTCACAGGAACAGGGAATCTAATACACACACTCTCAGAAACTGAGACACTAATACACACAGGCAGTAATACACACAATCACAGGCACACACAGGAACACAGATACACACTCACTCACACAGAGACACTAATATACACACTCACAGAAACAGATAAACTAATACACACACTTAAAGATGCAGAGAGACACTAATACACGCACTCACTGACACGCAGATACACTAATACAAATTCACTAAATACACACACACACAGACACTAATAAACACTCTCACTGACACATAGAGACATAAATATACACAATCACAGACACGCACTGACACTAATACACACGGTCACAGACACACAGAGGCATTAATAACACACTCACACACAGACCTAATACACACAGTCAAAGACACGCAGATACTAATACACACACACATACGCTAATACACACACACACTGACACATAGAGACAGAAATATACACACTCACAGACACCACTGACACTAATACACACGTTCTCACACTCCAGACACAGACAGAATAATACGCACACTCACAGACAGACACTAGTACACTCTTACAGATACACAGAAGCACTAATACACACATGCACACAGAGAGAGACATTAATAAACACTCACAGACACAGAGACAATAATACATACACTCACACACAGACACTAATACACACTCACAGACACACTGAGACACTAATAAACACAGACACAGATACACTCATACACAAAATCACTCACTCACACAACACGAATACACACATTCACAGACACACAGAGACACACATATACAAACAAAGAAACAAATAGACACAATCACAGACCTACACAGAGGCATTAATACACACGCACACTCAAAAAGCCACTAATAAACACACTCGCACAAACAGCACTAATACACACACTCACGCACACACATACATTGACAGACACACACACGTACAGAGACAGTAATACACTCACACACAAAGGCACGAATACACACTCACAAAGACACCAATGCACACACTCACACAAACAGACACTAATACACCAACTCACTGACACACAGAAACACTAATACAAACACTCTCAGGAACAGAGACATTAATACACACACACGCAGACACTAATACACGCATTCACAGACACGCAAATACACTAATACAAACTCACAGTCACACACACACTAATACACAAACAAACACTAATACACACACTCACCGACACACACAGACACTAATTGTTGCTGTTATTAGCCTTAGTTTTATTCGCTCTAATTATGTCACCTTTGCTCACGACTCGCCATGTATCTTTCTGATACCGCCACGTGGTTCAAGCTCTAGTTATGATTAATAAGACAGCACACCGCTTAGTAAGATTAAATTCAACGGTCATTTATTATGTACAGCAATAAATACTTACACAATAATCATACTTTCTATATCAAAATCTACCACTACTGGCCAATGTTTAACTTTTGGGAATGGCCCACCAGGTCAGGGAAACGAATGGCTTATCGAATTGGGTCTGGCCTGCGGGATTCAAAGGCTGATACAGGTCGATGGCTGGGAGTCTCTATCGGGGAGCGATCGCTGGAGTCAAACTTACGGTTGCTGTTCGATGGTTCTTGCAAAGGTTGCGAGCAGGAGAAGAAGGGAGAGAAGGGTCGATCTGAACTTGGCCCCTATCTTTTATAGGCACCAGTGGCTTCCCGCCTCTCGGGGCGGACCTTGACCCTGGTCACAAGTGATTGGACATGGTCCCAATCCCTGGGTTCGATATGCTCCAATAATGAGGCGATTCCTTGATCGGGGGGGCGATCGTTCAAATTTCTTTGTCTCGGCCACTGCTGGCGCCGAGAGGTCTGGATCGGCATTCAATTGCTGATATGTTGCAATTGCTCCCGGGGATAGCCGATTAAACTGCAGATGTCTGGGTTGATGTGCTGCTAATGGTTGCAGGTATCGGTCTGGACCGACTTCCGCAGAGCCGAATACGCTTTTCTGTCTTCAGCTGTCCGTTTGTGCTCTGTTGGCTGCTTTTCCCATCAGCCTTTTCGTTTAGCCATTTTACATCGGGTTTTGGCCAAATTAATCGGGTATCAGCCATTTTAGGTGGCTACATAATACACACACAGACACTAATACACACAGTCTTTGAGACACACAGACACGAATACACACTCTCACACACACACAGCCACTGACAAACACACTCACAAACACAGACACAATAATACACACACTCACACACAGATACACTCATACACACAATCACTGACTCACACAGACACGAATACACACTCACAGACACACAGATACATGGATACACACACACAGAAACTAATAGAGACACTTACAGACCTACACAAAGACACTAATACACACACTCACACACACTGACATGAATACACACACTCACAGAAACACACTCACTGACACTCACATACAATAATACAAACACTCAGAGAAACAGAGACACTACTACATACAGACAGTAATACACACACTCACAGACACACACAGGGGCATAAATACACACTCACTCACACAGGGACACTAATACACACACTCACAGAAACAGAGACACTAATACACACACAGACCAGAGACAGTAATACACACACTCACAAACACAAATACACACAGTCACAGACACGCAGATAGACACTAATACACACACTCACTCACACAAACAAAGACACCAATGCACACAATCTCACACACAGATACACCAGTACACACACACTCACATGCCTAAACAAAGACACTAATAGTGTCCCCGAACAGGCGCCGGAATGTGGCGACTAAGGGCTTTTCACAGTAACTTCATTTGAAGCCTACTTGTGACAATACGCGATTTTCATTTCATTTCATGTCATACACACACCCACTCACACCCACTCACACTTCTACACACACTCACAGACACATGGAGACACTAATACAACACACACAGAAACAGAGACACTAATACACGCAATTAAAGATACAGAGAGACACTAATACACACACTCACTGACACGCAGATACACTAATTCAAATTCACTAAATACACACACAGACACAAACACTAATACACACACTCACAGACACAAGAGACACTAATACACAGTCTCACTGACACATCGAGACAGAAATATACTCTCACAGACACGCACTGACACTAATACACACAGTCACAGACACACAGAGGCATTAACACACACACTCACACACAGACACTAAAACACATACTCAAAGACAGACGGACACTAATACACACACTCACTGACACGCAGATACACAAATACAAACTCACAGACATACACACAGTAATACACACACACATACACTAAGTCACACTCTCACTGACACATAGAGGCAGAAATATACATACTCACAGACACCTCTGACACTAATACACACTCTCTCACACACACAGACACTGGCGCACACGCTCACAGACACAGACAGAATAATACTCACACACAGACACTAATACACTCTCACAGATACACATAAACACTAATACACATATACACACATAGAGAGAGACTAATACACACTCACAGACACAGTGACAATAGTACACACACTCACACACAGACATTCATACACACTCACAGACACACTGAGACACTAATAAACACACAAACAGATACGCTCATACACAAAATTACTGACTCAAAAAACACGAATACACACATTCACGCACATACATACATTAACACACACACATACAGAGACAGTAATATACTCACACACAAAGGCACTAATACACGCTCACAAAGACATGGATGCACACACTCACACAAATAGACACTAATACACAAACTCGCTCAAACAGACTAATACACATACTCACTGACACACACATACACCAATACAAACACTCACAGAAACAGAGACACTACTACACACAGACAGTAATACACACACTCACAGGCACACACAGGGACATAAATACACACTCACTCACACAGAGACACTAATACACGCACTCACAGAAACAGAGACACTAATACAGACACAGACCAGAGACAGTAATACACACACTCACAAACACAAATACACACACTCAAACACACAGATAGACACTAATACACACACTCACACACACACAAAGACACCAATGCACACAATCTCACACACAGATAAACTAATATACACACACTCAGTGACCTAAACAAAGACACTAATACAAAAATAGACTCACACACACAGACACTAAGACACACACTAACAGACACACGGAGACACGAATACAAACACACACAGAAACAGAGACACTAATACACACACTTAAAGACACAAAGGGGCACCAATACACACACTCACTGACACGTAGATACACGAATACAAACTCACAGACTCACACACACTAATACACACACATGCACTAATACACTCACTCACTGACACATAGAGACAGAAATATACATACCCACAGACACTTCTGACACTAATATCCACTCTCTCACACACACAGACACTAATACACACACTCACTGTCACGTAGATGCACGAATACAAACTCACAGACTCACACACACTAATACACACACACATGCACTAATACACACACTCACTGACATATAGAGACAGTAATATACATACCCACAGACACTGCTGACACTAATACACACTCTCTCACACACACAGACACTAATACACACACTCACTGACACGTAGATACACGAATAAAAACTCACAGACTCACACAAACTAATACACACACATGCACTAATACACACACTCACTGACACATAGAGACAGAAATATACATATCCACAGACACTGCTGACACTAATATCCACTCTCTCACACACACAGACACTAATACACACACTCACTGACCCGTAGATACACGAATACAAACTCACAGACTCACACACACTAATACACACACATGCACTAATACACACACTCACTGACACATAGAGACATAAATATACGTACCCACAGACACTGCTGACACTAATACACACTCTCTCGCACACAGAGACACTAATACACACACTCACTGACACGTAGATACAGGAATAAAAACTCACAGACTCACACACACTAATACACACACACATGCACTAATACACACACTCACTGACACATAGAGACAGAAATATACATACCCACAGACACTGCTGACAGTAATACTCACTCTTTCACACACACAGACACTAATACACACACTCACTGACACGCAGATACACTAGTACAAACTCACAGACAAACACAGACTGATTAACTACACAGAGACACGCAGATACTAATACACACACTCACAGACACACTGCGACACTAATAAACACAAACACACATATACACTAATACACAAAATCACTGACTCACACAACACGAATACACCCACTCACAGACACAAAGAGACACGCATGTACACACACAGAAATTAATAACACGCTCACAGACCTATACAGCGAGACTAATACACACGCATACACTCACACTCACAAATACACTAATACACACTCACTGACACACATTCATTAATACAAAAACTCACAGAAACAGAGACACTAATACACACATCCAGATACACACATTCAGTAAGAAACACACTCACAGATCTAAACAGAGACGCAAATATACACACTCACTCACACACAGAGACATTAAACGCACACACACAGATACATTCATACACACACTCACACAGAAACAGTAATACATATACTCACAGGCACACACACAAACACAAAAACACACACTCACAGACACACAGATCGACACTGCTACACAAATATACACAGACGTAACCAGAGGCACGAATACACTGGGTTGTCAGGCCCCAGGTCGTGTTGAAGGAGGCGACACCGTTCTGTAACCAGCACCTTGTTATCTCAGATTTGACAGGACCATCCACACCCTGGTGTCAGGCTCCAGGCCGTGCTGAAGGAGGCGACACCGTTCTGTAGTCAGCTCCTTGTTATATCAGATTTGACAGGACCATCCACAGCCAGGTGTCAGGCTCCGGGCCGTGCTGAAGGAGGTGACACCGTTCTGTAACCAGCACCTTGTAATATCAGATTTGACAGGACTATCCAGAGCCTGGTGTCAGGCTCCAGGCCGTGCTGAAGGAGGCGTCACCGTTCTGTAACCAGCACCTTGTTATATCAGATTTGACAGGACCATCCACAGCCTGGTGTCAGGCTCCAGGCCGTGCTGAACGAGGCGACACCGTTCTGTAACCAGCTCCTTGTTATGTCAGATCTCCCTCACACTTTGCTCCTGGGTTTGGAGTATGTTGGTAAAGTGTTTTAGTAATTCCCAAAGTGGCTGGTCCAGAGACCATTCTCCTCTATCTGTTCGGCTCTTCCCTTTCTGCAGACTTAGCTCCATTTCTTGGTCATGTTCCATACCCTGATTCACGGTAACTACAGTCCCCTGACCTCGTTCAGAGCTGGGTCACCAAATTATCGGTTCTACCTTAATGTCTGCAACAGCTCACAAAACAACCAGCAGAAACCCATCCTCAGCATCTCCACTCACCTCCCAATAACACAACCTGCAGAAACTCATCCTCAGCATCTTTACTAACCTTCCAATAACACAACATGCAGAAACCCATCCTCAGAATCTCCACTCACCTCCCAATAACACAACCTGCAGACACCCATCCGCAGCATCTCGACTCACCTCCCAATAAAACAACCTGCAGAAACTCATCAACAGCATCTTCACTAACCTTCCAATAACAAAACCTGCAGAAACCCATCATCAGCATCTCCACTCACCTCCCAATAACGCAACCTGCAGAAACCCATCCTCTGCATCTTCACTCACCTTCCAGTAACACAACCTGCAGAAACACATCCTCAGAACCTTCACTAACGTTCCAACAAATCAACCTGCAGAAACCCATCCTCTGCATCTTCACTCACCTTCCAGTAACACAACCTGCAGAAACACATCCTCAGCACCTTCACTAACGTTCCAACAAATCAACCTGCAAAAACCCATCCTCAGCACCTTCATTAACCTTCCAACAACACAACCTGCAGAAAGCCATCCTCAGCATCTCCACTCACCTCCCAATAACACAACCTGCAGAAACCCATCCGCAGCATCTCCACTCACCTCCCAATAACACAACCTGCAGAAACCCATCCTCAGCATCTCCACTCACCTCCCAAAAAAACAACCTGCAGAAACCCATCCTCAGCATCTCCACTCACCTTCCAATAACACAACCTGCAGAAACCCATCCTCAGCATCTCAACACGCCTCCCAATAACACAACCTGCAGAAACCCCTACTCAGCATCTCCACTCACCTTCCAATAACACAACCTGCAGAAACCAATCCTCTGCATCTTCGCTCACCTTCCAATAACACAACCTGCAGAAACCCATCCTCAGCACCTTCACTAAACTTCCAACAAAACAACCTGCAGAAACCCATCCTCAGCCCCATCACTAACCTTCCAACAACACAACCTGTAGAAACCCATCCTCAGCATCTCAACACGCCTTCCAATAACACAACCTGCAGAAACCCATCCTCTGCATCTTCACTCACCTTCCAGTAACACAACCTGCAGAAACACATCCTCAGCACCTTAACTAACCTTCCAACAACACAACCTGTAGAAACCCATCCTCAGCATCTTCACTCACCTCACAATAACACAACCTGCAGAAACTCATCCTCAGCATCTCCACTCACCTCCCAATAACACAACCTGCAGAAACCCATCCTCAGCATCTCCACTCACCTTCCAATAACACAACCTGTATAAACCCATCCTCTGCATCTTCAATCACCTTCCAATAACACAACCTACAGAAACCCATCCTCAGCACCTTCACTAAACTTCCAACAAAACAACCTGCAGAAACCCATCCTCAGCACCATCACTAACCTTCCTACAACACAAGCTGTAGAAACCCATCATCAGCATCTTCACTCACCTCCCAATAACACAAACTGAAGAAACCCATCTTCAGCATCTCCACTCACCTCCCAATAACAAACCTGCAGAAACCCATCCTCAGCATCTCCACTCACCTCCCAATAACACAGCCTGCAGAAACCCATCCTCAGCATCTCCACTCACCTTCCAATAACACAACCTGTAGAAACCCATCCTCTGCATCTTCGCTCACCTTCCAATAACACAACCTACAGAAACCCATCCTCAGCACCTTCACTAAACTTCCAACAAAACAACCTGCAGAAACCCATCCTCAGCACCATCACTAACCTTCCAACAACACAAGCTGTAGAAACCCATCATCAGCATCTTCACTCACCTCCCAATAACACAAACTGAAGAAACCCATCCTCAGCATTTCCACTCACCTCCCAATAACACAACCTGCAGAAACCCATCGTCTGCATCTTCACTCACCTTCCAATAACACACCCTATAGAAACACATCCTCAGCATCATCACTCACCTTACAATAACACAACCTGCAGAAACCCATCCTCAGCATCTCCAATAACATGCCAATAACACACCCTATAGAAACACATCCTCAGCATCTTCACTCACCTCTCAATAACAGAACCTGCAGAATCCCATCCTCAGCATCTTCACTAACCTTCCAAAAACGCAACCTGCAGGAACCCGTCCTCAGCATCTTCACTCACCTCTCAAGAACAGAACCTGCAGAATCCCATCCTCAGCATCTTCACTAACCTTCCAAAAAGGCAACCTGCAGGAACCCGTCCTCAGCATCTTCACTCACCTTCCCTTCCTGCAGACTTTGCTCTATTTCTTGGTTATGTTCCATTCTCTGATTCACGGTAACTATAGTCCCCCGACCTCGTTCAGAGCTGGGTCACCACATTATCGGTTCTACCTTCATGTCTGCAACAGCTCACAAAACAACCAGCAGAAACCCATCCTCAGCATCTCCACTCAACTCCCAATAACACAACCTTCAGAAACCCATCCTCTGCATCTTCACTCACCTTCCAGTAACACAACCTGCAGAAACACATCCTCAGCACCTTCACTAACGTTCCAACAAATCAACCTGCAAAAACCCATCCTCAGCACCGTCATTAACCTTCCAACAACACAACCTGCAGAAAGCCATCCTCAGCATCTCCACTCACCTCCCAATAACACAACCTGCAGAAACCCATCCGCAGCATCTCCACTCACCTCCCAATAACACAACCTGCAGAAACCCATCCTCAGCATCTCCACTCACCTCCCAAAAAAACAACCTGCAGAAACCCATCCTCAGCATCTCCACTCACCTTCCAATAACACAACCTGCAGAAACCCATCCTCAGCATCTCAACTCGCCTCCCAATAACACAACCTGCAGAAACCCCTCCTCAGCATCTCCACTCACCTTCCAATAACACAACCTGCAGAAACCAATCCTCTGCATCTTCGCTCACCTTCCAATAACACAACCTGCAGAAACCCATCCTCAGCACCTTCACTAAACTTCCAACAAAACAACCTGCAGAAACCCATCCTCAGCACCATCACTAACCTTCCAACAACACAACCTGTAGAAACCCATCCTCAGCATCTCAACACGCCTTCCAATAACACAACCTGCAGAAACCCATCCTCTGCATCTTCACTCACCTTCCAGTAACACAATCTGCAGAAACACATCCTCAGCACCTTAACTAACCTTCCAACAACACAACCTGTAGAAACCCATCCTCAGCATCTTCACTCACCTCCCAATAACACAACCTGCAGAAACCCATCCTCAGCATCTCCACTCACCTCCCAATAACACAACCTGCAGAAACCCATTCTCAGCATCTCCACTCACCTTCCAATAACACAACCTGTAGAAACCCATCCTCTGCATCTTCAATCACCTTCCAATAACACAACCTACAGAAACCCATCCTCAGCACCTTCACTAAACTTCCAACAAAACAACCTGCAGAAACCCATCCTCAGCACCATCACTAACCTTCCAACAACACAAGCTGTAGAAACCCATCATCAGCATCTTCACTCACCTCCCAATAACACAAACTGAAGAAACCCATCTTCAGCATCTCCACTCACCTCCCAATAACAAACCTGCAGAAACCCATCCTCAGCATCTCCACTCACCTCCCAATAACACAACGTGCAGAAACCCATCCTCAGCATCTCCACTCACCTTCCAATAACACAACCTGTAGAAACCCATCCTCTGCATCTTCGCTCACCTTCCAATAACACAACCTACAGAAACCCATCCTCAGCACCTTCACTAAACTTCCAACAAAACAACCTGCAGAAACCCATCCTCAGCACCATCACTAACCTTCCAAAAACACAAGCTGTAGAAACCCATCATCAGCATCTTCACTCACCTCCCAATAACACAAACTGAAGAACCCCATCCTCAGCATTTCCACTCACCTCCCAATAACACAACCTGCAGAAACCCATCGTCTGCATCTTCACTCACCTTCCAATAACACACCCTATAGAAACACATCCTCAGCATCATCACTCACCTTACAATAACACAACCTGCAGAAACCCATCCTCAGCATCTCCAATAACATGCCAATAACACACCCTATAGAAACACATCCTCAGCATCTTCACTCACCTCTCAATAACAGAACCTGCAGAATCCCATCCTCAGCATCTTCACTAACCTTCCAAAAACGCAACCTGCAGGAACCCGTCCTCAGCATCTTCACTCACCTCTCAAGAACAGAACCTGCAGAATCCCATCCTCAGCATCTTCACTAACCTTCCAAAAAGGCAACCTGCAGGAACCCGTCCTCAGCATCTTCACTCACCTTCCCTTCCTGCAGACTTTGCTCTATTTCTTGGTTATGTTCCATTCTCTGATTCACGGTAACTATAGTCCCGCGACCTCGTTCAGAGCTGGTTCACCACATTATCGGTTCTACCTTAATGTCTGCAACAGCTCACAAAACAACCAGCAGAAACCCATCCTCAGCATCTCCACTCAACTCCCAATAACACAACCTTCAGAAACCCATCCTCTGCATCTTCACTCACCTTCCAGTAACACAACCTGCAGAAACACATCCTCAGCAACTTCACTAACCTTCCAACAAAACAACCTGCAGAAACCGATCCTCAGCACCTTCACTAACCTTCCAACAACACAACCTGTAGAAACCCATCCTCAGCATATTCACTCACCTTACAATATCACAACATGCCGAAACCCATCCTCCGCATCTTCACCAACCTTCCAATAACACAACCTGCAGTAACCTAACCTCTGCAGCTCCACTCAACTTCCAATAACACAAACTGCAAAAACCCATCCTCAGCATCTTCACAAACCTCCCAATAACACAACCTGCAGAAACCCATCCTCAGCATCTTCACTCACGTTCCAATAACACAACCTCCAGAAACCCATACTCAGCATCTAAACTAACCGTCCAATCACACAACCTGCAGAAACCCATCATCAGCATCTTCACTCACCTCCCAATAACACAACCTGCAGAAACCCATCCTCAGCATCTCCACTCACCTCCCAATAACACAACCTGCAGAAACCCATCCTCAGCATCTCCACTCACCTTCCAATAACACAACCTGCAGAAACCCATCCTCAGCATCTCAACACGCCTTCCAATAACACAACCTGCAGAAACCCATCCTCTGCATCTCCACTCACCTTCCAATAACACAACCTGCAGAAACCCATCCTCTGCATCTTCGCTCACCTTCCAATAACACAACCTGCAGAAACCCATCCTCAGCACCTTCACTAACCTTCCAACATAACAACCTGCAGAAACCCATCCTCAGCACCTTCACTAACCTTCCAACAACACAACCTGTAGAAACCCATCTTCAGCATCTCAACACGCCTTCCAATAACACAACCTGCAGAAACCCATCCTCAGCATCTCCACTCACCTTCCAAGAACACAACCTGCAGAGACCCATCCTCTGCATCTTCACACACCTTCCAATAACACAACCTGCAGAAACCCATCCTCTGCATCTTCACACACCTTCCAATAACACAACATGCAGAAACCCATCCTCTGCATCTTCACTCACCTCTCAATAACAGAACCTGCAGAATCCCATCCTCAGCATCTTCACTAACCTTCCAAAAACGCAACCTGCAGGAACCCGTCCTCAGCATCTTCACTCACCTTCCCTTTCTGCAGACTTTGCTCCATTTCTTGGTCATGTTCCATTCTCTGATTTACGGTAACTATAGTCCCCTGACCTCGTTCAGAGCTGGGTCACCACATTATCGGTTCTACCTTAATGTCTGCAACAGCTCACAAAACAACCAGCAGAAACCCTTCCTCAGCATCTCCACTCACCTCCCAATAACACAACCTGCAGAAACTCATCCTCAGCTTCTTCACTAACCTTCCAGTAACACAACCTGCAGAAAACCATCCTCAGAATCTCCACTCACCTCCCAATAACACATCCTGCAGACACCGATCCACAGCATCTGCACTCGCGTCCCAACAACACAACCTGCAGAAACCCATCCTCAGAATATTCACTCACCTTAAAATATCACAACCTGCAGAAACCCATCCTCAGCATCTCGACTCACCTTCCAATAACACAACCTGCAGAAAACCATCCTCCGCATCTTCACTAACCTAACAATAACACAACCTGCAGAAACAAAGCCACAGCACCTTCACAAACCTCCCACTAACATAACCTGCAGAAACCTATCCTCAGTATCTTCACTTACCTTCCAATAACACAACCTGCAGAAAACCATCCTTAGCATCTACACGAACATCCCAATAACACAACCTGCAGAAACCCATCCTCAGCATCTCCAATCACTTTCCAATAAAGTACCTGCAGAAAACAATCCTCAGCATATTCACTCACCTTACAATATAACAACCTGCAGAAACCCATCCTCCGCATCTTCACCAACCTTCCAATAACACTACCTGCAGTAACCTATCCTCTGCAGCTCCACTCAACTTCCAATAACACAAACTGCAAAAACCCATCCTCAGCATCTTCACAAACCTCCCAATAACACAACCTGCAGAAACCCATCCTCAGCATCTTCACTCACGTTCCAATAACACAACCTCCAGAAACCCATACTCAGCATCTAAACTAACCGTCCAATCACACAACCTGCAGAAACCCATCCTCTGCATCTCCACTCACCTCCCAATATCACAACCTGCAGAAACCCATCCTCAGCATCTCCACTCACCTTCCAATAACACAACCTGCAGAAACACATCCTCAGCATCTGAACACGCCTTCCAATAACACAACCTGCAGAAACCCATCCTCAGCATCTCCACTCACCTTCCAATAACACAACCTGCAGAAACCCATCCTCTGCATCTTCGCTCACCTTCCAATAACACAACCTGCAGAAACCCATCCTCAGCACCTTCACTAAACTTCCAACAAAACAACCTGCAGAAACCCATCCTCAGCACCTTCACTAACCTTCCAACAACACAACCTGTAGAATCCCATCCTCAGCATCTCAACACGCCTTCCAATAACACAACCTGCAGAAACCCATCCTCAGCATCTCCACTCACCTTCCAATAACACAACCTGCAGAAACCCATCCTCTGCATCTTCACAAACCTTCCAATAGCACAACCTACAGAGACCCATCCGCAGCACCATCACGAACCTTCCAACAAAACAGCCTGCAGAAACCCATCCTCAGCACCTTCACTAACCTTCCAACAACAGAAGCTGTAGAAACCCATCCTCAGCATCTCAACACGCCTTCCAATAACACAACCTGCATAAACCCATCCTCAGCATCTATACTCACCTCCCAATAATAGAATCTGCAGAAACCCTTCCTGAGCATCTCCACACATCTTCCAATAGCGCAGCCTACAGAAACCCATCCTCAGCATCTACACTCGCCTCCCAACAACACAACCTGCAGAAACCCATCCTCAGCATATTCACTCACCTTAAAATATCACAACCTGCAGAAACCCATCCTCAGCATCTCGACTCACCTTCCAATAACACAACCTGCAGAAAACCATCCTCCGCATCTTCACTAACCTACCAATAACACAACCTGCAGAAACACAGCCTCAGCACCTTCACAAACCTCCCACTAACACAACCTGCAGAAACCTATCCTCAGTATCTTCACTTACCTTCCAATAACACAACCTGCAGAAACCCATCCTTAGCATCTACACGAACATCCCAATAACCCAACCTGCAGAAACCCATCCTCAGCATCTCCAATCACTTTCCAATAAAGTACCTGCAGAAAACAATCCTCAGCATATTCACTCACCTTACAATATCACAACATGCAGAAACCCATCCTCCGCACCTTCACCAACCTTCCAATAACACAACCTGCAGTAACCTATCCTCTGCAGCTCCACTCAACTTCCAATAACACAAACTGCAAAAACCCATCCTCAGCATCTTCACAAACCTCCCAATAACAGAACCTGCAGAAACCCATCCTCAGCATCTTCACTCACGTTCCAATAACACAACCTCCAGAAACCCATACTCAGCATCTAAACTAACCGTCCAATCAAACAACCTGCAGAAACCCATCATCATCATCTTCACTCACCTCCCAATAACACAACCTGCAGAAACCCATCCTCAGCATCTTCACTCACCTTCCAATAACACAACCTGCAGAAACCCATCTTCAGCATCTCCACTCAACTCCCAATAACAAACCTGCAGAAACCCATCCTCAGCATCTCAACACGCTTTCCAATAACAAAACCTGCAGAAACCCATCCTCAGCATTTCCACTCACTTCCCAATAACATAACCTGCAGAAACCCATCCTCTGCATCTTCGCTCACCTTCCAATAACACAACCTGCAGAAACACATCCTCAGCACCTTCACTAACCTTCCAACATAACAACCTGCAGAAACCCATCCTCAGCACCTTCACTAACCTTCCAACAACACAACCTGTAGAAACCCATCCTCAGCATCTCAACACGCCTTCCAATAACACAACCTGCAGAAACCCATCCTCAGCATCTCCACTTCCATCCCAATAACACAATCTGCAGAAACCCATCCTCAGCATCTCCACTCACCTCCCAATAACACAACCTGCAGAAACCCATCAGCAGCATCTCCACTCACCTCCCAATAATACAACCTGCAGAAACCCATCCTCAGCTTCTCTCCTCACCTCCCAATAACACAACCCGCAGAAACCCATCCTCAGCATCTCCACTCACCTTCCAATAACACAACCTGCAGAAACCCATCCTCCGCATCTCAACACGCCTCCCAATAACACAACCTGCAGAAACCCATCCTCAGCATCTCCACTCACCTTCCAATAACACAACCTGCAGAGACCCATCCTCTGCATCTTCACACACCTTCCAATAACACAACATGCAGAAACCCATCCTCTGCATCTTCACACACCTTCCAATAACACAACATGCAGAAACCCATCCTCTGCATCTTCACTCACCTCTCAATAACAGAACCTGCAGAATCCCATCCTCAGCATCTTCACTAACCTTCCAAAAACGCAACCTGGATGAACCCGTCCTCAGCATCTTCACTCACCTTCCCTTTCTGCAGACTTTGCTCCATTTCTTGGTCATGTTCCATTCTCTGATTCACGGTAACTATAGTCCCCTGACCTCGTTCAGAGCTGGGTCACCACATTATCGGTTCTACCTTAATGTCTGCAACAGCTCACAAAACAACCAGCAGAAACCCTTCCTCAGCATCTCCACTCACCTCCCAATAACACAACCTGCTGAAACTCATCCTCAGCTTCTTCACTAACCTTCCAGTAACACAACCTGCAGAAAACCATCCTCAGAATCTCCACTCACCTCCCAATAACACATCCTGCAGACACCGATCCGCAGCATCTACACTCGCGTCCCAACAACACAACCTGCAGAAAACCATCCTCAGAATATTCACTCACCTTAAAATATCACAACCTGCAGAAACCCATCCTCAGCATCTCGACTCACCTTCCAATAACACAACCTGCAGAAAACCATCCTCCGCATCTTCACTAACCTAACAATAACACAACCTGCAGAAACACAGCCTCAGCACCTTCACAAACCTCCCACTAACATAACCTGCAGAAACCTATCCTCAGTATCTTCACTTACCTTCCAATAACACAACCTGCAGAAAACCATCCTTAGCATCTACACGAACATCCCATTAACACAACCTGCAGAAACCCATCCTCTGCATCTCCACTCACCTCCCAATATCACAACCTGCAGAAACCCATCCTCAGCATCTCCACTCACCTTCCAATAACACAACCTGCAGAAACACATCCTCAGCATCAGAACACGCCTTCCAATAACACAACCTGCAGAAATCCATCCTCAGCATCTCCACTCACCTTCCAATAACACAACCTGCAGAAACCCATCCTCTGCATCTTCACTCACCTTCCAATAACACAACCTGCAGAAACCCATCCTCAGCACCTTCACTAACCTTCCAACAAAACAACCTGCAGAAACCCATCCTCAGCACCTTCACTAACCTTCCAACAACACAACCTGTAGAATCCCATCCTCAGCATCTCAACACGCCTTCCAATAACACAACCTGCAGAAACCCATCGTCAGCATCTCCACTCACCTTCCAATAACACAACCTGCAGAAACCCATCCTCTGCATCTTCACAAACCTTCCAATAACACAACATACAGAGACCCATCCTCAGCACCTTCACGAACCTTCCAACAAAACAGCCTGCAGAAACCCATCCTCAGCACCTTCACTAACCTTCCAACGACAGAAGCTGTAGAAACCCACCCTCAGCATCTCAACACGCCTTCCAATAACACAACCTAAATAAACCTATCCTCAACATCTATACTCACCACCCAATAATAGAATCTGCAGAAACCCTTCCTGAGCATCTCCACACATCTTCCAATAGCGCAGCCTGCAGAAACCCATCCTCAGCATCTACACTCGCCTCCCAACAACACAACCTGCAGAAACCCATCCTCAGCATATTCACTCACCTTAAAATATCACAACCTGCAGAAACCCATCCTCAGCATCTCGACTCACCTTCCAATAACACAACCTGCAGTAACCTATCCTCTGCAGATCCACTCAACTTCCAATAACACAACCTGCATAAACCCATCCTCAGCATCTATACTCACCACCCAATAATAGATTCTGCAGAAACCCTTCCTGAGCATCTCCACACATCTTCCAATAGCGCAGCCTACAGAAACCCATCCTCAGCATCTACACTCGCCTCCCAACAACACAACCTGCAGAAACCCATCCTCAGCATATTCATTCACCTTACAATATCACAACATGCAGAAACCCATCCTCCGCATCTTCACCAACCTTCCAATAACACAACCTGCAGTAACCTATCCTCTGCAGCTCCACTCAACTTCCAATAACACAAACTGCAAAAACCCATCCTCAGCATCTTCACAAACCTCCCAATAACAGAACCTGCAGAAACCCATCCTCAGCATCTTCACTCACGTTCCAATAACACAACCTCCAGAAACCCATACTCAGCATCTAAACTAACCGTCCAATCAAACAACCTGCAGAAACCCATCATCAGCATCTTCACTAACCTTCCAATAACTCAACCTGCAGAAACCCATCCTCAGCATCTTCACTCACCCCTCAATAACACAACGTGAAGAAACCCATCCTCAGCATCTTCACTCACATTCCAATAACACAAACTGCTGAAACCCATTCTCAGCATCTCCACTCACTTATCAATAACACAACGTGAATAAACCCTTCCTCAGCATCTTCACTAACATTCCAATATCACAACCTGCAGAAACACATCCTCATCAGCTCCACTCAACTTCCAATAACACAATCTGCAAAAACCGATCCTCAGCATCTCCACTTCCATCCCAATAACACAATCTGCAGAAACCCATCCTCAGCATCTCCACTCACCTCCCAATAATACAACCTGCAGAAACCCATCCTCAGCTTCTCTACTCACTTCCCAATAACACAACCCGCAGAAACCCATCCTCAGCATCTCCACTCACCTTCCAATAACACAACCTGCAGAAACCCATCCTCAGCATCTCAACACGCCTCCCAATAACACAACCTGCAGAAACCCATCCTCAGCATCTCCACTCACCTTCCAATAACACAACCTGCAGAGACCCATCCTCTGCATCTTCACACACCTTCCAATAACACAACCTGCAGAAACCCATCCTCTGCATCTTCACACACCTTCCAATAACACAACCTGCAGAAACCCATCCTCTGCATCTTCACTCACCTCTCAATAACAGAACCTGCAGAATCCCATCCTCAGCATCTTCACTAACCTTCCAAAAACGCAACCTGGAGGAACCCGTCCTCAGCATCTTCACTCACCTTCCCTTTCTGCAGACTTTGCTCCATTTCTTGGTCATGTTCCATTCTCTGATTCACGGTAACTATAGTCCCCTCACCTCGTTCAGAGCTGGGTCACCACATTATCGGTTCTACCTTAATGTCTGCAACAGCTCACAAAACAACCAGCAGAAACCCTTCCTCAGCATCTCCACTCACCTCCCAATAACACAACCTGCAGAAACTCATCCTCAGCTTCTTCACTAACCTTCCAGTAACACAACCTGCAGAAAACCATCCTCAGAATCTCCACTCACCTCCCAATAACACATCCTGCAGACACCGATTCGCAGCATCTACACTCGCGTCCCAACAACACAACCTGCAGAAACCCATCCTCAGAATATTCACTCACCTTAAAAAATCACAACCTGCAGAAACCCATCCTCAGCATCTCGACTCACCTTCCAATAACACAACCTGCAGAAAACCATCCTCCGCATCTTCACTAACCTAACAATAACACAACCTGCAGAAACACAGCCTCAGCACCTTCACAAACCTCCCACTAACATAACCTGCAGAAACCTATCCTCAGTATCTTCACTTACCTTCCAATAACACAACCTGCAGAAAACCATCCTTAGCATCTACACGAACATCCCAATAACACAACCTGCAGAAACCCATCCTCAGCATCTCAAATCACTTTCCAATAAAGTACCTGCAGAAAACAAGCCTCAGCATATTCACTCACCTTACAAAATAACAACATGCAGAAACCCATCCTCCGCATCTTCACCAAACTTCCAATAACACAACCTGCAGTAACCTATCCTCTGCAGCTCCACTCAACTTCCAATAACACAAACTGCAAAAACCCATCCTCAGCATCTTCACAAACCTCCCAATAACACAACCTGCAGAAACCCATCCTCAGCATCTTCACTCACGTTCCAATAACACAACCTCCAGAAACCCATACTCAGCATCTAAACTAACCGTCCAATCACACAACCTGCAGAAACCCATCCTCAGCATCTCCACTCACCTCCCAATATCACAACCTGCAGAAACCCATCCTCAGCATCTCCACTCACCTTCCAATAACACAACCTGCAGAAACACATCCTCAGCATCTGAACACGCCTTCCAATAACACAACCTGCAGAAATCCATCCTCAGCATCTCCACTCACCTTCCAATAACACAACCTGCAGAAACCCATCCTCTGCATCTTCGCTCACCTTCCAATAACACAACCTGCAGAAACCCATCCTCAGCACCTTCACTAACCTTCCAACAAAACAACCTGCAGAAACCCATCCTCAGCACCTTCACTAACCTTCCAATAACACAACCTGCAGAAACCCATCCTCAGCATCTCCACTCACCTTCCAATAACACAACCTGCAGAAACCCATCCTCTGCATCTTCACAAACCTTCCAATAACACAACATACAGAGACCCATCCTCAGCACCTTCACGAACCTTCCAACAAAACAGCCTGCAGAAACCCATCCTCAGCACCTTCACTAACCTTCCAACGACAGAAGCTGTAGAAACCCATCCTCAGCATCTCAACACGCCTTCCAATAACACAACCTAAATAAACCCATCCTCAGCATCTATACTCACCACCCAATAATAGAATCTGCAGAAACCCTTCCTGAGCATCTCCACACATCTTCCAATAGCGCAGCCTGCAGAAACCCATCCTCAGCATCTACACTCGCCTCCCAACAACACAACCTGCAGAAACCCATCCTCAGCATATTCACTCACCTTAAAATATCACAACCTGCAGAAACCCATCCTCAGCATCTTGACTCACCTTCCAATAACACAACCTGCAGTAACCTATCCTCTGCAGCTCCACTCAACTTCCAATAACACAACCTGCATAAACCCATCCTCAGCATCTATACTCACCACCCAATAATAGAATCTGCAGAAACCCTTCCTGAGCATCTCCACACATCTTCCAATAGCGCAGCCTACAGAAACCCATCCTCAGCATCTACACTCGCCTCCCAACAACACAACCTGCAGAAACCCATCCTCAGCATATTCACTCACCTTACAATATCACAACATGCAGAAACCCATCCTCCGCATCTTCACCAACCTTCCAATAACACAACCTGCAGTAACCTATCCTCTGCAGCTCCACTCAACTTCCAATAACACAAACTGCAAAAACCCATCCTCAGCATCTTCACAAACCTCCCAATAACAGAACCTGCAGAAACCCATCCTCAGCATCTTCACTCACGTTCCAATAACACAACCTCCAGAAACCCATACTCAGCATCTAAACTAACCGTCCAATCAAACAACCTGCAGAAACCCATCATCAGCATTTTCACTCACCTCCCAATAACACAACCTGCAGAAACCCATCCTCAGCATCTTCACTAACCTTCCAATAACTCAACCTGCAGAAACCCATCCTCAGCATCTTCTCTCACCCCTCAATAACACAACGTGAAGAAACCCATCCTCAGCATCTTCACTCACATTCCAATAACACAAACTGCTGAAACCCATTCTCAGCATCTCCACTCACTTATCAATAACACAACGTGAAGAAACCCTTCCTCAGCATCTTCACTAACATTCCAATATCACAACCTGCAGAAACACATCCTCATCAGCTCCACTCAACTTCCAATAACACAACCTGCAAAAACCGATCCTCAGCATCTCCACTTCCATCCCAATAACACAATCTGCAGAAACCCATCCTCAGCATCTCCACTCACCTCCCAATAACACAACCTGCAGAAACACATCAGCAGCATCTCCACTCACCTCCCAATAACACAACCTGCAGAAACCCATCCTCAGCTTCTCCACTCACCTCCCAATAACACAACCCGCAGAAACCCATCCTCAGCATCTCCACTCACCTTCCAATAACACAACCTGCAGAAACCCATCCTCAGCATCTCAACACGCCTCCCAATAACACAACCTGCAGAAACCCATCCTCAGCATCTCCACTCACCTTCGAATAACACAACCTGCAGAACCAATCCTCTGCATCTTCGCTCACCTTCCAATAACACAACCTGCAGAAACCCATCCTCAGCACCTTCACTAACCTTCCAACAAAGCAACCTGCAGAAACTCATCCTCAGCACCTTCACTAAACTTCCAACAACACAACTTGTAGAAACCCACCCTCAGCATCTCAACACGCCTTCCAATAACACAACCTGCAGAAACCCATCTTCTGCATCTCCACTCACCTTCCAATAACACAACCTGCAGAAACCCATCCTCTGCATCTTCACTCACCTTCCAATAACACAACCTACAGAAACCCATCCTCAGCACCTTCACTAACATTCCAACAAAACAACCTGCAGAGACCCATCCTCAGCACCTTCACTAACCTTCCAACAACACAAACTGTAGAAACCCATCCTCAGCATCTTCACTCACCTTCCAATAACACAACCTGCAGAAACCCATCTTCAGCATCTCTTCTCACCTCCCAATAACAAACCTGCAGAAACCCATCCTCAGCAGCTCAACACGCTTTCCAATACAAAACCTGCAGAAACCCATCCTCAGCATTTCCACTCACTTCCCAATAACACAACCTGCAGAAACCAATCCTCTGCATCTTCACTCACCTTCCAATAACACACCCTGCAGAAACCCATCCTCAGCATCTCCAATAACCTGCCAATAACACACCCTATAGAAACACATCCTCAGCATCATCACTAACCTTACAATAACATAACCTGCAGAAACCCATCCTCAGCATCTTCACCTCTCAATAACAGAACCTGCAGAATCCAATCCTCAGCATCTTCACTAACCTTCCAAAAACGCAAGCTGCAGGAACCCGTCCTCAGCATCTTCACTCACCTTCCCTTTCTGCAGACTTTGCTCCATTTCTTGGTCATGTTCCATTCTCTGATTCACGGTAACTATAGTCCCCTGACCTCGTTCAGAGCTGGGTCACCACATTATCGGTTCTACCTTAATATCTGCAACAGCTCACAAAACAACCAGCAGAAACCCATCCTCAGCACCTTCACTAACCTTCCAACAACACAACCTGTAGAAACCCATCCTCAGCATCTTCACTCACCTCCCAATAACACAACCTGCCCATCCTCAGCATCTCCACTCACCTCCCAATAACACAACCTGCAGAAACCCATCCTCAGCATCTCCACTCACCTTCCAATAACACAACCTGCAGAAACCCATCCTCTGCATCTTCACACACCTTCCAATAACACAACCTGCATAAACCCATCCTCAGCATCTATACTCACCACCCAATAATAGAATCTGCAGAAACCCTTCCTGAGCATCTCCACACATCTTCCAATAGCGCAGCCTACAGAAACCCATCCTCAGCATCTACACTCGCCTCCCAACAACACAACCTGCAGAAACCCATCCTCAGCATATTCACTCACCTGAAAATATCACAACCTGCAGAAACCCATCCTCAGCATCTCGACTCACCTTCCAATAACACAACCTGCAGAAAACCATCCTCCGCATCTTCACTAACCTACCAGTAACACAACCTGCAGAAACACAGCCTCAGCACCTTCACAATCCTCCCACTAACACAACCTGCAGAAACCTATCCTCAGTATCTTCACTTACCTTCCACTAACACAACCTGCAGAAACCCATCCTTAGCATCTACACGAACATCCCAATAACCCAACCTGCAGAAACCCATCCTCAGCATCTCCAATCACTTTCCAATAAAGTACCTGCAGAAAACAATCCTCAGCATATTCACTCACCTTACAATATAACAACATGCAGAAACCCATCCTCCGCATCTTCACCAACCTTCCAATAACACAACCTGCAGTAACCTATCCTCTGCAGCTCCACTCAACTTCCAATAACACAAATTGCAAAAATCCATCCTCAGCATCTTCACAAACCTCCCAATAACACAACCTGCCGAAACCCATCCTCAGCATCTTCACTCACGTTCCAATAACGCAACCTCCAGAAACCCATACTCAGCATCTAAACTAACCGTCCAATCACACAACCTGCAGAAACCCATACTCAGCATCTTCACTCACCTCCCAATAACACAACCTGCAGAAACCCATCCTCTGCATCTTCACTAACCTTCCAATAACTCAACCTGCAGAAACCCATCCTCAGCATCTTCACTCACCCCTCAATAACACAACGTGAAGAAACCCATCCTCAGCATCTTCACTCACATTCCAATAACACAAACTGCTGAAACCCATTCTCAGCATCTCCAATCACTTTTCAATAACACAACGTGAAGAAACCCATCCTCAGCATCTTCACTAACATTCCAATATCACAACCTGCAGAAACATATCCTCATCAGCTCCACTCAACTTCCAATAACACAACCTGCAAAAACCGATCCTCAGCATCTCCACTCACTTCCCAATAACACAACCTGCAGAAACACAGCCTCAGCATCTTCACAAACCTCCCAATAACAAAACCTGCAGAAACCCATCCTCAGCATCTTCACTCACCTTCCAATAACACAACCTGCAGAAACCCATCCTCGGCATCTTCACTCACCTCTCAATAAAACAACCGGCAGAAACCCATCCTCAGCATCTCCACTCACCTCCCAATAACACAACCTGCAGAAACCCATCCTCAGCATCTTCACTCACCTCTCAATAACAGAAGCTGCAGAAACCCATCCTCAGCATCTCCACTAACCTCTCAATAACACAACCTGCAGAAACCAATCCTCAGCATCTTCACTCACCTTCCAATAACACAACCTGCAGAAACCCAACCTCAGCATGGTCACTCACCTCCCAATAACACCAACTGCTGAAATCCATCCTCAGCATCTTCATCCACCTCCCAATAACACTAACTGCAGAAACCCATCCTCTGCGTCTTGACTAACCTTCAAATAACACAACCTGCAGAAACCTAGCCTCAGCATCTTCACTCACCTCCCAATGACACCAACTGCAGAAACCCAACCTCAGCATCTTGACTAACCTTCCAATATCACAACCTGCAGAAACACATCCTCAGCATCTCGACTCACCTTCCAGTAACAGTACCTGCAGAAACCCATCCTCAGCATATTCACTCACCTCCCAATAACACAACCTGCAGAAACTCATCCTCTGCAGCTCCACTCAACTTCCAATAACACAACCTGCAAAAACCCATCCTCAGCATCTCCACTCCCCTCCGAATAACACAATCTGCAGAAACCCATCCGCATCATCTTCACTCAACTCCCAATAGCACAGCCTCCAGAAACCCATACTCAGCATCTTCACTAACCGTCCAATCACACAACCTGCAGAAACACATCCTCAGCATCTTCACTCACATCCCAATAACACAACCTGCAGAAACCCACCTCAGCATCTTCACTAACCTTCCAATAACTCAACCTACAGAAACCCATCTTCAGCATCTTCACTCACCTCTCAATAACACAACGTGAAGAAACCCATCCTCAGCATCTTCACTCACTTTCCAATAACACAAACTTCAGAAACCCATTCTCAGCATCTCCACTCACCTTTCAATATCACAACCTGCAGAAACCCATCCTCAGCATCTTCACTCACATCCCAATAACACAACCTGCAGAAACACATCCTCATCAGCTCCACTCAACTTCCAATAACACAACCTGCAAAAACCCATCCTCAGCATCTCCACTTCCCTCCCAATAACACAATCTGCAGAAACCCATCCTCATCATCTTCACTCACCTCCCAATAACACAACCTGCAGAAACACAGCCTCAGCATCTTCACAAATCTCCCAATAACAAAACCTGCAGAAACCCAACCTCAGCATCTTCACTCACATTCCGATAACACAACATGCAGAAACCCATCCTCAGCATCTCCACTCACCTCCCAATAACACAACCTGCAGAAATCCATCCTTAGCATCTTCACTCACCTCTCAATTACAGAACCTGCAGAATCCCATCCTCAGCATCTTCACTCACCTCTCAATAACACACCCTGAAGAAACACATCCTCAGCATCTTCACTCAACTCCCAATAACACTAACTGCAGAAACCCATCCTCTGCGTCTTGACTAACCTTCAAATAGCACAACCTGCAGAAACCTAGCCTCAGCATCTTCACTCACATCCCAGTAACACCAACTGCAGAAACACAACCTCAGCATCTTGACTAACCTTCCAATAGCACAACCTGCAGAAACCTAGCCTCAGCATCTCCACTCACCTCTCAATATCACAACCAGCGAAAACACATCCTCAGCATCTCCACTCCACTCCCAATAACACAATCTACAGGAACCCATCCTCATCATCTTCACTCACCTCCCAATAACACAACCTGCAGAAACACAGCCTCAGCATCTTCACAAACCTCCCAATAACACAACCTGCAGAAACCTATCCTCGGCATCTTCACTTACCTTCCAATAACACAACCTGCAAAAACCCATCCTCATCATCTTCAATCACCACCGAATAAAACAATCTGCAGAAACCCATCCGCATCATCTTCACTCACCTCCCAATAGCACAACCTGCAGAAACCCATCCTCTGCAGCTCCACTCAACTTCTATTAACACAACCTGCAAAAACCCATCCTCAGCATCTTCACAAACCTCCCAATAACACAACCTGCAGAAACCCATCCTCAGCATGTTCACTCGCGTTCCAATAACACAACCTTCAGAAACCCATCCTCAGCATCTTCACTAAACGTCCAATCACAAAACCTGCAGAAACCCATCTTCAGCATCTTCACTCACCACTCAAGAACACAACGTGAAGAAACCCATCCTCAGCATCTTCACTCACATTCCAATAACGCAAACTGCAGAAACTCACTCTCAGCATCTCCACTCACCTTTCAATAACACAACGTGAAGTAACCCATCCTCAGCATCTTCACTAACATTCCAATATCACAACCTCCAGAAACCCATCTTCAGCATCATCACTCACATCCCAATAACACAACCTGCAGAAACCCATCCTCATCAGCTCCACTCAACTTCCAATAACACAACCTGCAAAAACCCATCCTTGGCATCTCCACTTCTCTCCCAATAACACAACCTGCAGAAACACAGCCTCAGCATCTTCACAAACCTCCCAATAACTAAACCTGCAGAAACCCACCCTCAGCATCTTCACTCACCTTCCGATAACACAACCTGCAGAAACCCACCCTCAGCATCTTCACTCACCTTCCAATAACACAGCCTCTAGAAAACCCATCCTCAGCATCTCCACTCACCTCCCAATAACACAACCTGCAGAAACCCATCCTCAGCATCTTCACTCACCTCTATAACAGTACCTGCAGAAACACAACCTCAGCATCTTCACTCACCTCCCAATAACACAACCTGCAGAGACCCATCCTCAGCACCTTCACTAACCTTCCAACAACACAAACTGTAGAAACCCATCCTCAGCATCTTCACTCACCACTCAAGAACACAACGTGAAGAAACCCATCCTCAGCATCTTCACTCACATTCCAATAACGCAAACTGCAGAAACTCACTCTCAGCATCTCCACTCACCTTTCAATAACACAACGTGAAGTAACCCATCCTCAGCATCTTCACTAACATTCCAATATCACAACCTCCAGAAACCCATCTTCAGCATCATCACTCACATCCCAATAACACAACCTGCAGAAACCCATCCTCATCAGCTCCACTCAACTTCCAATAACACAACCTGCAAAAACCCATCCTTGGCATCTCCACTTCTCTCCCAATAACACAACCTGCAGAAACACAGCCTCAGCATCTTCACAAACCTCCCAATAACTAAACCTGCAGAAACCCACCCTCAGCATCTTCACTCACCTTCCGATAACACAACCTGCAGAAACCCACCCTCAGCATCTTCACTCACCTTCCAATAACACAGCCTCTAGAAAACCCATCCTCAGCATCTCCACTCACCTCCCAATAACACAACCTGCAGAAACCCATCCTCAGCATCTTCACTCACCTCTCAATAACAGTACCTGCAGAAACCCAACCTCAGCATCTTCACTCACCTCCCAATAACACAACCTGCAGAAACCCAACTTCAGCATGTTCACTCACCTCCCAATATCACCAACTGCTGAAATCCATCCTCAGCATCTTCACTCACCTCCCAATAACACCAACTGCAGAAACCCATCATCTGCGTCATGACTAACCTTCCAATAGCACAACCTGCAGAAACATAGCCTCAGCATCTACACTCACCTCTCAATATCACAACCTGCAGAAACCCAACCCCAGCATCTCCACTCACCTCCCAATAACACGAAGTGCAGAAACCCATCCTCAGCATCTCCACTCACCTTCCACTCACACAACCTTCAGAAAACCATCGTCAGCATCTCCACTCATCCTCCAATAACACCAACTGCAGAAACCCATCCTCAGCATCTTGACTAACCTTCCAATAGCACAACCTTCAGAAACCCATCCTCAGCATCTTCACTCACCTCCCAATAACACCAACTGCAGAAACCCATCCTCAGCATCTTGACTAACCTCCCAATAACAACCTGCAGAATCCCATCCTGAGCATCGTCACTCACCTTCCAATAACACAACCTGCAGAAACCCATCCTCAGCATCTTGACTAACCTTCCAACCGCACAACCTGCAGAAACCTAGCCTCAGTATCTCCACTCACCTCCCAATAACACAACCTGCAGAAACCCACCCTCAGCATCTTCACTCACCTCCCAATAACACAACCTGCAGAAACCCATCCTCAGCATCTCCACTCACCTTCCAATAACACAACCTGCAGAAACCCATCCTCAGCATCTCCACTTACCTCCCAATAACAGAATTGTAAAAGTAATGAAAAATAACTCATTTCCACATTCATTGAAAATGGGCATGGGGTTGTTCTAAATTGATTCAGTGAGACTGGAGAATTTCAATCACTTAATGAGAATTCAGATAGTGAGATGCTGCCAGACTGGGAACCAATCTACATCAGTGAGCACAGGGATGACAGGTGACTGGGATTGTGTGAGGGTTAGGACCCAGATTGGGAACCAGTCTACATCAGTGAGCACAGGGATGATATGGGACTGGGATTGTGTGTGTTAGGATATGGCAGCAGAGTTGGAGATGAGCTGCGCTTCATGAAGATTTGTCTCAGAAATTGTGTGACAGAATATCATTGGATTAGTCGAGTGTGGATTTAACAAAGTCACAGATGATGATTTATTCTGCAGCTGAGATGAAGCAGAGGTGGCGATGGCAAGTGAGCAGGATTGGGAATGGAGAGAAGGTCTGGCTATTATAACTTTACTGTCAAAGGGAACGCAGGTATTGTGAACAGCCTCCGATATTAACCAGAGAGCGAGTGGAGCCACTGGATAGGGAATGACCTCCGTGACTGGAATCGATGTTGATATTTATAGCTAAAGGCACAGAGCTTAAAGGTAAGGACGTGTTATTGCAACTATTCCAGGTGTTGGTCAGACCGCACCTGGAGCATTGCACAGTTGTGGCCCCTGATTTGAGGAAAGATGTAGTGGCTTTAGAGGCATTTCACAGGAGGTTGACTGGATTGATCGCAGAGATAAGGGCTGTGTCTTATCAAGAGAGTTGTTAAGAAGGAGTAGAGATCCAATTGTGGTTTATATGATGATAAAAGCTGTGGGTAAAGTGGAAGTGGAGCGGATGTTTTCTCTTGTGGGGCGTTCTAGAACGAGAGGTCAGAATCTCAGGATAACAGGCAGCAAATGTGAAACAGAGCTGAGGAGAAACTACTTCTCCCAATGGGATGCGAATCTGTGGAATTTGCTATCCAGAGTGAGGTGCATGCTGGGACAGTGAGTAAATTTAAAGAGCAGTTATATAGATTTTGAATTGGCAATGGGTTGAAAATTTTGGAGAATGGGCAGGACGGCGGCGTTAAACCAAGGATGAGATCAGCCAAGACCGAATGACGGAGCAGACGCGATAGGCCAAATGGCCTCATTCTGCTCCTGGACCTTATGAACTTACAAACTTCTGAACTGAAGAACGTGGATTCAATCTTTCCAAGATGTAAATGACGAGAGCAATAATAAACTTGAAGTGGTTTATACAATAAATAACTGGACAGGGAGACTTACCAAGGACACCGACAACAGCCAGGAGGGGATAGTAACCCGCCTGAATTATCATCAGTGCGCCGTAGAGCCGGTATGGTAAATTTTGGAAAGACACATAGACAAGACCCCAGAATAAACTCCTGTCCATTGCTGTAACGTCACTGTGGATATTTCCCAGATTCCGATCCATTGCTGTAACGTTCCTGTGGATAGTTCCCAGATTCTGATCCATTGCTGTAACGTCACTGTGGATAGTTCCCAGATTCTGATCCATTGCTGTAACGTTCCTGTGGATAGTTCCCAGATTCTGATCCAGTGCTGTAACGTCACTGTGGATAGTTCCCAGATTCTGATCCATTGCTATAACGTTCCTGTGGATAGTTCCCAGATTCTGATCCATTGCTGCAACGTTCCTGTGGATAGTTCCCAGATTCTGATCCATTGCTGTAACGTTTCTGTGGATAGTTCCCAGATTCTGATCCATTGCTGCAACGTTCCTGTGGATAGTTCCCAGATTCTGATCCATTGCTGTAACGTTCCTGTGGATAGTTCCCAGATTCTGATCCATTGCTGTAACGTTCCTGTGGATAGTTCCCAGATTCTGCTCCCTCTTCTCGGTCTCTCTGGAGCCGCTGATCTCTGTCAGTGTTGGAGTTGACGCTCCCGCTGACAGTTTGGGATAACACAGTGAAATGAATCCTTTATTAATAGCAGAGACAAACCCTCTAGTGACTCGGTTAGAATCCATGGAGACTGACATTAATCACAATCACTGAACAAACAGGCTCAGTTCACCCCTTTCAATCCAAAACGTTTTATATCACAATGAAATAGAAGATTAACCGGGTCTGGATTGGCTGTATGTGAGTGACTGAGGGATGGAGTGTGGAAATAGTGGACACACTGACCCTGATACTCAATCCTCATTGATATCTGAGTGCTTTCAGGGAACTGGGGTATTTTCACTGTCCCATCCTGTTTATAAAAGGAGAGAGAGGGATAAACCCTGGAGTGACAGAGCAATCAGTATAATGTTCGTCACCAGGACATTTCTAGGGGTCAGACTGGTTGACAGGAATATTGCTCCTTCGCGAGGAAATGGTGTAATGAGTGACCAGAAACACGGCGAGGTTCGTGGGAAATCACATCGCATGTTCTTATTGCAGTTATATTTCAAAATAACTGAAGGACTAATGGGGGAACTGATATGAATTCATGTAATGGAACATTTTGTGATTACATTCCATTTATTAGAGTTGTTATCGAGTCCCAAAGCCGTGGATTAAAGGGTCTGTGACAGTGTGAATGTGATATTGGCTAAGAAAATGTTGCTATATTTTAATAGCTATAAATATAGCGATTAATAAGATCGCCTTTCTTAATCTTAATTATGAATATGCTTTCAGAGTCGCCAGGTATCCCTTGATGCCTGACAAGGTTCAACTGAATTCCGATCAAAGCGCCAATACACCAGGTAGTTAGTTCAAAGTCAATGATACTTATATACACACAGTATGATTTACTCATGCACAATAACACTACAGGCTAAACTAGGTACATCACTAACACCTATACTTAACTTCGGGTGCCCACTTTGGTCAGAGGAACAATGGCCGTTGTTCGGATCTGAGGCTGTTGGGTTCGAAGTGGTAACAGGAGGACAGCTAACGTCGTCCGTCTGCTAGCGAGCGTTGAACTTGAAGTCACTTGCTTCTGGTGGTGCAGGTGGAAGGGTCTCTCTGATTGAGAGCCAATTCCAAGAGAGCGAAGACATGGTGAGGGTTCCTTCTTATACTTTGCGCGCTTTTGGGCGGGCCTTAAATTTGGTCCCAATTAATTGGGCAGCTTCTCGATCACTGCCATCGATCTAAGCCAATTAGTGGGCGGGTACCTTGATGGCTGGGCCTGTCCTAAGTGACCGCTGGCCTTGCTTTGTTTGTGTGTTCTTGCTGAGGTAGTGGTGACGGAATGTCAGGGACGGCATCGGCTCCCTGAGCACTAGTCTTTCTTCATCGGAGATGGGTCATCAAGGTGCATATCGGCCAAGAGTTTGCCGGTCGGAGTAAGGACAGGGTGACTGCTGGGTAACTAGTGAAGATTTAAATTGTTTGCGCAGGCCCATAACAGCTGATTGAGGGGTGCAGTGATTGCTGGTTAAGTGTTTTATTTTTACCTGTATTTAAGTTGGGCAGTTTCTGAACCCTAGACACTACACTTGTTGTGTCCCCCACCTTTCCACCTACTTTAACCTAAGGGGTAGAGTGAATAACAGGGAAGCTCTTTCTTTATTTTTCTTTTTTTATCTAGAGGGGATGGCAGGGAAGGTAGTGGAATGTTCCTCCTGCAGAATGTTTGAGGTGAGGGACGCCGTCAGTGACCCTGCTGATTTCAGCTGTGGGAAGTCTACCCATCTCCAGCTCCTCGGAAACCGCGTTAGGGAACTGGAGCTGCAGCTGGATGAACTTCGGACCATTCGGGAGGCAGAGGTGGTCATTGGTAGAAGCTTCAGAGATGTGGTTACTGCGAAGAATCAAGGTAGATGGGCGACGGTGAGAGGGGCTGGAGAACGCAGTCAGTGCAGGGATCCTCTGTGGTCGTTCCCCTCAGTAATAAGTATACCGCTTTGGATACTGTTGAGGGGGACGACCTACCAGGGGTAAGCCACAGTGAACGGATCTCCAGCACTGAGCCCGTCCCTGTGGCTCAGACGGGAAGGAGGGAGAGCAAGACAGCAATAGTTATTGGGGACTCGATAGTTAGAGGGACAGATAGACGGTTCTGTGGCAGCGAAAGAGACTCACGGATGGTATGTTTCCCCCCGGGTTCCAGGGTCCGTGATGTCTCGGACCGTGTTTTCAGTTTTCAGAATCCTTAAAGGGGAGGGGGAACAGTCACAAGTCGTGGTACACATCGGTGACTTGGTAAGAGAAGGGACGGGAATTTAAAACAGGAATTTAGGGATCTAGGGCGGAAGCTGAGAGCCAGGACAAACCATGTTGTCATCTCTGGTTTGTTGCCGGTGCCACGTGCTAGTGAGGTGAGGAACAGGGAGTGAGGGCAGATAAACACGTGGCTGCAGGGATTCTGTAGCAGGGAGGGTTTCAAGTACGTGGATAATTGGAGCACATTCTGGGGAAGGTGGGACCTGTACAGACAGGACGGTTTCCACCTGAACCAGAGGGGCACCAATATCCTGGGAGGGAAATATGCTCCAGCTCTTCGAGGGTCGGAGTGGGGGAGATTAATCTAATTTGTCAGGGGGCTGGAAAAGTGAGCTGTAGTCCAGAAGCCCGTGTTGAGAGTAGTGAGGTATTGAGGAGGGTATCAAGGTCGCAGGAGTGTACCGACAGACAGAAAGGTGGGTTGAACTGTGTCTACCTCAATGCAAGGAGCATCCGGCATAAGGTAGGTGAACTTGGAGCGTGGATTGGTACTTGGGACTACGATGTTGTGGCCAATATGGAGACATGGTTAGAACAGGGGCAGGAATGGCTGATGGAAGGACGGGGTACAGTGTTTCAAAGAACAAAGAACAAAGAAATGTACAGCACAGGAACAGGCCCTTCGGCCCTCCAAGCCCGTGCCGACCATGCTGCCCGACTAAACTGCAATCTTCTACACTTACTGGGACCGTATCCCTCTATTCCCATCCTATTCATGTATTTGTCAAGATGCCCCTTAAATGTCACTATCGTCCCTGCTTCCAGCACCTCCTCCGGTAGCGAGTTCCAGGCACCCACTACCCTCTGTATAAAAAAACTTGCCTCGTACATCTACTCTAAACCTTGCCCCTCACCTTAAACCTATGCCCCCTACTAATTGACCCCTCTACCCCGGGGAAAAGCCTCTGACTATCCACTCTGTCTATGCCCCTCATAATTTTGTAGACCTATATCAAGTCGCCCCTCAACCTCCTTCGTTCCAGTGAGAACAAACCGAGTTTATTCAACCGCTCCTCAGTCAGAGTAGGGAAGGTGGTAAAAGAGGTGGGGGAGTAGCATTGTTTATCAAGGATATTTTAACGGCTGCAGAAAGGCAGTTTGAAGGGGTTCTGCCTGCTGAGGTAATATGGGCCGAAGTTATAAATAGGCAGGGAGCGGTCACATTGTTACGTGTTTTCTATAGGCCCCAAAATAGTAATAGAGTTGTGGAGGAAGAGATTGTAAATCACATTATGGATAGGTGTAGAGGTCGCAGGGTAGTTGTCATGGGTGAATTTAACTTTCCATACATTGATTGGAACCTCTATAGGTCGAACAGTTCGGATGGGGCACTTTTTGTACATTGTGTGCAGGAGGGTTTCCTGACAGAATATGTGGATAGGCCGACAAGAAGGGGGGGGGGCACATTGGATTTGGTACTGGGTAATGAACCGGACCAAGTGTTAGAATTGTTTGTGGGAGAGCACTTTGGAGATAGTGACCAAAATTCGGCACCTTTCACACTTGCAATGGAGAGGGATAGGGCTATACGGCAGGACAAGGTTTATAATTTGAGGAGGGGTAAATATGATGCGATTAGGCAAGAATTAGGCTGAAACTGTCAGGGAAAGGCACAAATACAAAGTGGAGCTTCTTCAAGGAACAAATACTGCGTGCCCTTGATAGGCATGTCCCTGTCAGGCAGGGAGGAAATTGTCGTGTGAGGGAACCATGGTTCACAAAAGAGGTTGAATGTCTTGTCAAGAGGAAAAAGGAAGAATATGTAAGGATGAGAAAACAAGGTTCAGTCGGGTCGCTTGAGGGTTACAAGGAAGCAAGGAATCAGCTGAAAAAGGGGCTTCGGAGAGCTAGGAGGGGACATGACAAGTCCTTGGCTGGTTGGTCCAAGGAAAACCCCAAGGCTTTTTACTCTTATGTGAGAAATAAAAGAATGACCAAGGTGAGGGTAGGGCCGTTGAAGGACAGTAGTAGGAACTTGTGCATGGAGTCAGAAGAAATAGGAGAAGCGTTGAATGAATACTTTTCTCAGTGTTCACAAAGGAGAGGGGCCATGTTTTTGAGCATGAGCGTATGATTCAGGCGGGTAGGCTGGAGCAAGTAGATGCTCTGAGGAAGGATATATTAGCAATTTTGAAAAACCTGAGGGTCGACAAGTTCCCTGTGCCAGATGAAATACCCCCAAGGATTCTTTGGGAGGCAAGGGATGAGCTTGCAGAATTTTTGGCTTTGATCTTTAGGTCCTCGCTGTCCACGGATATAGTGCCAGAGGACTGGAGTGGCAAATGTTGTTCCTCTGTTCAAGAAAGGGAATAGGAACGACCCTGGTAAATATAGGCCAGTTAGTCTTCAGTGGTCGGGAAGATGATGGAAAAGCTCCTGAAGGATAGGATGTATGACCATTTGGAAATTTGCAGCTTAATCCGGGATAGTCAACACGGATTCGTGAAGGATAGGTCTTGCCTCACAACTTTGATTGAATTCTTTGAGGAGGTAACTAAGTGTGTAGATGAAGGTAGAGCAGTCGATGTCGTATACATGGATTTTAGTAAGGCGTGTGATAAGGTTCCCCATGGACAGCTCATGAAGAAGGTAAGGAGATGTGGGATAGAGGGAAATTTGGCCAATTGGGTAAGTAACTGGCTATCACATAGAAGGCAGCGGGTGGTGGTGGATGGAACATTTTCAGACTGGAGACTAGTTACCAGCGGTGTACCACAGGGATCAGTGCTGGGTCCTCTGCTGTTTGTGATTTTTATAAATGACTTGGGCGAGGGGGCTGAAGGGTTGGCCAGTAAATTTGCTGATGCCACCAAGATTGGTGGAGTAGTGGTTGAGGTGGAGGTACTGTTGTAGGCTGCAAAGACACATTGATCGGATACAGGGCTGGGCCGAAAAATGGCAGATGGAGTTTAACCCTGAAAAGTGCGAGGTGATTCATTTTGGTAGAAAAAAACGAATGCGGATTACAGGGTCAACGGCAGTGTCCTGAGGAATGTGGCGGAACAGAGAGATCTTGGGTACATGTCCACAGATCTCTGAAGGTTGCCACTCAAGTGGATAGAGCCGTGAAGAAGGCTTATAGTGTGTTCGTGTTTATTAACAGGAGGCTTGAGTTTAAGAGCCGCGGGGTTTTGCTGCAACTATACATGGCCCTGGTGAGACCACATTTGGAGTGTTGTGTGCTGTTCTGGTCAGTTCATTATAGGAAGGATGTGGAAGCATTGGAAAGGGTGCAAAGGAGATTTACCTGGATGCTGCCTGGTTTGCAGGATAGGTCTCATGAGGAAAGTTTGAGGGAGCTAGGGCTTTTCTCTTTAGAGCGGAGGAGGATGAGAGGCGACTTAATAGAGGTTTATAAGATAATGCGGGGGATAGATAGAGTGGACGTTCAGAGATTATTTTCTCGGGTGGATGTAGCTGTTACAAGGGGGCATAACTATGAGGTTCAGGGTGGGAGATATAGGAGGGATGTCCGAGGTAGGTTCTTTACTCAGAAAGTGGTTAATGTGTGGAATGGACTGCCTGCTGTGATAGTGGAGTCGGACACTTTAGGAACTTTCAAGCGGTTATTGGATAGGCACATGGAGCACACCAGAAGGACAGGGAGTGGGATAGCTTGATGTGGGTTTCGGGCAAAGCTCGGCACAACATCAAGGGCCGAAGGGCCTGTTCTGTGCTTTACTGTTCTATGTTCTATTTATAACCGACCCAGGGTGGAATTTCATTATTTAGAGTTGTCCCTGGATAATGTATCATTCTTTATAGTGGTCCCTGGGTAGTATGAGATTATTTACAGTGGTCCCTGGGCCGTATATATTATTTACAGTAAGAAGTCTTACAACACCAGGTTAATGTCCAACAGGTTTGTTTCGATGTCACAAGCTTTCGGAGCGCTGCTCCTTCCTCAGGTGAATGAAGAGGTATGTCCCAGAAACATATATATAGACAGATTGAAAGATGCCAGACAATGCTTGGAATGCGACCATTAGCAGGTGATTAAATATTTACAGATCCAGAGATGGGGTAACCCCAGGTTAAAGAGGTGTGAATTGTATCAAGCCAGGACAGTTGGTAGGATTTCGCAGGCCAAATGGTGGGGGATGAATGTAATGCGACATGAATCCCAGGTCCCAGTTGAGGCCGCACTCATGTGTGCGGAACTTGGCTATAAGTTTCTACTCGGCTATTCTGCGTTGTCGCGCGTCCTGAAGGCCGCCTTGGAGAACGCTTACCCGGAGATCAGAGGCTGAATGCCCTTGACTGCTGAAGTGTTCCCCGACTGGAAGGGAACATTCCTGCCTTGTGATTGTCGCACGATGTCCGTTCATTCGTTGTCGCAGCGTCTGCATGGTCTCGCCAATGTACCACGCTTCGGGACATCATTTCCTGCAGCGTATGAAGTAGACAACGTTGGCCGAGTCGCACGAGTATGTACCGCGTACCTGGTGGGTGGTGTTCTCACGTGTAATGGTGGTATCCATGTCGATGATCTGGCACGCCTTGCAGAGATTGCCATGGCAGGGTTGTGTGGTGTTGTGGTCACTGTTCTGAAAGCTGGGTAGTTCGCTGCAAACAATGGTTTGTTTGAGGTTGCGCGGTTGTTTGAAGGCAAGTAGTGAAGGTGTGGGGATGACCTTGGCAAGATGTTCATCTTCATCGATGACGTGTTGAAGGCTGTGAAGAAGATGTCGGTTTCTCCGCTCCGGGAAGTACTGGATGACGAAGGGTATTCTGTCGGTTGTGTCCCATGTTTGTCTTCTGAGGAGGTCGGTGCGGTTTTTTGCTGTGGCGCGTTGGAACTGTCGATCGATGAGTTGAGCGCCATATCCCGTTCGTACGAGGGCATCTTTCAACGTCTGTAGTTGTCTGTTACGCTCCTCCTCGTCTGAGCAGATTCTGTGTATACGGAGAGCTTGTCCATAGGGGATGGCTTCTTTAATGTGTTTAGGGTGGAAGCTGGAGAAGTGGAGCATTGTGAGGTTATCCGTGGGTTTGCGGTAAAGCGAAGTGCTGAGGTGACCGTCCTTGATGGAGACGAGTGTGTCCAAGAATGCAGCGGATGAGTTGCAGAATTGTGTCTGGAGATTGGCAGTTGTCGGTGTTGAGTACTGAGGCTGTTACAGCAATGCTGTCGTCATGGGGGATGCTGGTGTGGAGTGCCGAGACGTCCATTGTGACGAGGAATGTTCCTGGTTCAACTGGTCCATGGGTGCTGAATTTCTGTAGGAAGTCCGTTGTGTCGCGACAGAAGCTGGGCGTACCTTGTACGATGGGTTTCAAGATGCCCTCGATGTAGCCAGAGAGGTTCTCACACAGGGTCCCATTGCCTGAAATATCACAGTTAACCGTCAGCCTTATCTCACGGCTACAGACAAATTTCGCTTTTACGTTAATCTTCTATTTACTTTTACTCCCCTGTTTTTTTCTCCGAAAGGGGGTCAGCTTCATTAGATTCCTATGCGGGACATATAGGTTCACCAACCTCATTCCGTTGCTTTACGATTGTTTCTTTTCATTTTCTTACTCATTTTGACTCCCTTATCTGTCCTCTTGAAGGGGTTCACCTTCTTTCTCGCTCCGGATATCTTTACCGAGGCTTTTGGACGAACTGTGAGTCAGCGGCGAGTTTAGTCCGCATCGTTCCGTCTGCAAAATACGTTAGAACATCGATATAACAATAACAACAACCGCGGAGATCGGAAATCATTTACAAATACTACAGGGAGCGCACACCGCTGTTTATCCTTTCAAGAACCTCGAAGTCTTTTTTTTATTTTATTTTAGTCTCTAAGGCACCTTTTTCTTCCCATGCATCTATCATTAATTCATTAATTAAGATAACTCTCCGAGCATGAGTCACTGGCCAGTAATTAAGGCTGCCGAGCCGCAGACCCCCCTTTCAGCTGGGGTCGCGCTATAGCTCTCTCCCTTTCAGCTGAGACAGTCCTGTTTAGAGATTCGTTTCGGGGTTCACGCCCGGTTAAATTAGGGAAACTGCACCGACTGCGCCAATTTGTCGTGAAAATCATAATGAAGACAAATTCCTCGAGGTTCGATTTAAGGAAATTTATTTACACAAATATACTTGTGGAGAGAGAGTGTTTCAGCTGCAAAGCCAAGGCAGTTCACTCTGAGTTATGGAGTCAAAAAACATTATATTTATAGGTTGAAATAAACAACTTTGAAGAGATAAAGCTTGGGAACATACGCAAGAGGAAACATGAATGTTTTGCCCTTGGTTTAAAAACAATCCGAGTCCGCATTTTTTTGTCCTTCGGAAGAACAACTTATAATCATAATAAGGCCAGTACCACATACTAAGCAGTATTTCGTTTACATTGATTGACCTCCTTATTTTCGCTCAAAAGCAGTGTTAAAATATAGTTAATATTCCCAGCATGCTTCTAAATTCGTAAGTCATTAACTTCCCTTCCACACTTACCAACACACGAAGAGTTACATTTCTCCCAGCTACTGCTAATTGGAGCACTTTCCTTCCCAGCCAATCAAGTCACTGCTTTGCTGTGAAGTCTCTCTTCAAGGTAAGTTTTTAAAGTTTTGAAAGAGGAAAACTTACCTTCCCGACAGACCCCTGGCCACTGCTCCCGCCGTAAATCTGAAGGCCGCTTCTCCGGCAGCTCTCCCCGCCGCTCTCCTCGCGCTCTTTTATCCACTCTCCCTGCGTCTCTCCTCGCGCCCTTTCATCCTGTGTACCCGCCGCTCTCCTCGCGCTCTTTTATCCTTGTCCCCGCCGCTCTCCCCGTGCCCTTTTATCCTGTGTCCCCACGCCTCTCCTCGCGCTCTTTCACTGCGTCCCCGCCGCTCTCCTCGCGCTCTTTTATCGTGTGTCCCTGCAGCTCTCCTCGACCTCTTTCCCTGAATCCCCGCCGCTCTCCTCGCGCGCTTTCACTGTGTCCCCGCCGCTCTCTTCGCGCTCTTTCACTGCAGGCTTTGACGCCACAGTTCTACTTCTTTCCACTTCTACCTGCCCTCGAGTCTCCCTCTTGATCTTTACTCGGCTGGGATCCTTACAGTGATTGTCTTTTTTTTCGGTTAGAGGAGGAGGTAGGGAGGGAAACACTGAAGAAATGTTTCGGGTTAACTGTCACTTGACAACAGCTCCTCCACAAACCACCTTCAAAGTGTACAGAGCTGGAATCGAACTTGTGTTTCCGCAGTGTGAGATCAGAAAGTAAACACGTGGCACAAGCCGCTTTTCAAAACAGTTCAATGCAACCTCTAAACAAAATACACCTACTTCTAATTATAAATGTGCTACTGCACTTATTTATGCAACACACATGTTTTGGGAATATTAAAAACGCCAAGAAGCGCACACGGTGAGACAGGTCCGAACTCGCAATTAAGTTGATGCTGTGAAGTAACCAGTGAGCTAAAGCTGACGGCGGTGCCAAGCATGGGCACATTGTATATAAAGGATTACCGTGATCCTACTCGCCCTTGTGGGTAACATTGACGGGAAACTCCAGGTGTTGGTGCACATCATCTCACAGCCAGACGTGACCAAATACTTAAAAGTGAATGAATTAATGAATTACCGATGGAGGACATTCATTCAGTTTAACCTCAGCGGCTCTTTCGATTAGCCGTTCATTCAATCCCACCCGATCGACCTTTCCCCAGAGACATCCATTTGATTCCTGTCGTTTCTGGCATTGACATTTGAAAGCCACAGTTGTATCTGCCTCCACTAATCTCACAGACAGTGCGGACTAGATAATTGAACTGTGCCCCAGAACAATGAAATCATTATTCCAAAGATGTAACTTCAAAATCTTATCTCACAGTTATATTCATCTGCGAGCTGCGCGTGCTGTGGCAACTGGAACGGATAGCAAATTACAACAGGGCTACTCACTCCTGCCCCAACATTCAGTTTGATCACAGCAGAGCTTCTGCCTCAATGTCAATTTCTGCCTGTTCCTCAGATACTTTCATTCCCTCAAAGTTCACTGTCGATAAGAAAAATGGAGGCAGAACCCACAGCAAAATTTCAAACCGATTTGGATATTGTGTGGTGTGCTCCAATCTGCAGCGACACAGATCTGGAAGGTGGGACAAGTCATAGGGTCATCGACGTTTACAGCATGGAAATAGGCCCTTCGGCGTAACTTGTCCATTCCGCCCAGTTTTTACTACACAAAGCCTGTCCAATTGCCCACATTTGGTCATATTCCTCTGTACCCATCTTCTCCATGTATCTATGTAAATGCTTTTTAAAGGTAGAATTGTAGACGCCTCTATTACTGCCTCTGCCAGCTCGTTCCAGACACTCACCACCCTCTGTGTGAAACAATTGTTCCTCTGGATCCTTTTGAATCTCTCCTCTCTCACGTTAAACCTATGCCCTCTAGTTTTGAATTCCACTAACCTTGGGATAATCTACTTCATCTATGCCCCTCATTATTTTATCGCCGACGTCAAGATCACCCCTAGCCTCCAAGAAACATGTTCCAGTCTATCCAACCGCTCCGTTTAACTCAAAACATCAAGTCCGGTAGCAGCCGAGCAAATCTTTTCTGATCTCTTTCTAGGTTAATCATATCCTTTCTATCTTAACGTTACGAGAACTGTACACAATATTCGAAGTGAGTTCTTGAAACTGTCCTGAAGAACTTCAGTAAGACGTCCCAACTCCTGTCTTCAATAATCTGACCATGTATCTGTAGAATAGTAATAATGGGCACAGAAGCAGTAATTGTTGAACAAGGAGACTCCTTCATTGTTGGGAATTTCCAATTATTCATCATGTTTGCTGTGGTTGCAAAAAGCAACGCAGTCGCAGAATGTGGCTGACTGGAAAAAATGTAGAAGAATGTATTGCTCTTCTACAGACCCACAGCTAATCAAATCTTCACCCGATATCAATAGAAGCAAAACAGAAGCAGAATAAAGGAGAATGGTAAAGAGAGAAAGGGGGAGAGGGCGTTTAATGCTGGAGTATATTGCACACCACTCCCTTCCACCACATAGTTTCTATCTTCAAGGATTCATGCTGTTAGAAATACATCAGATTGACTTTCCTCTGAAGCAGAGGTTACATAAGAACATAAGAACTCGGAGCAGAAGTAGGCCATCTGGCTCCTCGAGCCTGCTCCACCATTCAATGAGATCATGTCTGATCTTTTGTGGACCCAGCTCCACTTTCCGGCCCGAACACCATAACCCTTAATCCCTTGTTTCTTCAAAAAACTATCTATCTTTATCTTAAAAACATTTAATGAAGGAGCCTCTACTGCCCCACTGGGCAAGGAATTCCATAGATTCACAACCCTTTGGGTGAAGAAGTTCATCCTAAACTCAGTCCTAAATCTACTTCCCCATATTTTGAGGCTATGCCCCCTAGTTCTTCTTTCACCCGCCAGTGGAAACAACCTGCCCGCATCTATCCTATCTATTCCCTTCATAAATTTATATGTTTCTATAAGATCCCCCTCTTATCCTTCTAAATTCCAACGAGTACATTCCCAGTCTCCTCAAACTCTCCTCGTAACCCAACCCCTTCAGCTCTGGGATTAACCTAGTGAATCTCCTCTGCTCACCCTCCAGTGCCAGTAAGTCCTTTCTCAAGTAAGGAGGCCAACACTGTACACAATACTCCAGGTATGGCCTCACTATCACCCTATACAATTGAAGCATAAGCTCCCTAGTCTTAAACTCCATAACTCTAGCAATGAAGGTCAACTTTCCATCTGCCTTCTTAATCATCTGTTGCACCTGTCACCAACTTTTTGCGACTCATACACTAGCACACCCAGGTCTCGCTGTACAGCAGCATGTTTTAATATTTTATCATTTAAATAATAATCCCTTTTGCTGTTACTCCTACCAAAATGGATTACCTTACATTTGTCAACTTTGTATTCCATCTGCCAGACCCTAGCCCATTCACTTAGCCTATCCAAATCCCTCTGTAGACGTCCAGTATCCTCTGTACTTTTTGCTTTCCCACTTCTCTTAGTGTCGTCTGCAAACTTAGACATATTGCCCTTGGTCCCCAACTCCAAATCATCTATGTAAATTGTGATCAGTTATGGGCACAAAACTGATCCCTGAGGGACACCACTAGCTACTGATTGCCAACCAGAGAAACATCCATTAATCCCCACTCTTTGCTTTCTATTAATTGACCAATCCTCTATCCATGCTACTATTTTCCCCTTAATGCCATGCATCTTTATCTTATTTAGCAACCTTTTGTGTGGCACCTTGTCAAAGGCTATCTGGAAATCCAGTTATACCACAACCATTGGCTCCCCGTTATCTACGCACTGGTGATGTCCTCAAAAGATTTCACTAAATTAGTGAGGCAAGACCTGCCTTTTATGAACCCATGCTGCGTCTGCCCAATGGGACAATTTACATCCAGCCGCCTCGCTATTTCTTCCTTGATGATGGATTCCAGCATCTTCCCTACTGCCGAAGTTATGCTCACTGGCCTATAATTACCCGCTTTCTGCCTCCCTCCTTTTTTAAACAGTTAAATCACGTTTGCACGTGATTAATGCCACCGTTAGAATGACAAATAAGGAGAGCAGGATGGCCCAGTGGTTATCCCTGCTGTTTCACGGCGCTGAGTTCTTAGGTTCGATTCCGGCTCTGGGTCACTGTCCGTGTGGAGTTTGCACATTCTCCCCGTTTTTGCGTGGGTTTCGCCCCACAACCAAAGATCTGCAGGATAGGTGGACTGGACACACAAAATTGCCCTTTAATTGGAAAAAAAGGAATTGGGTACTGTATATTTATTTTTGAAGATTGGAGAACAGTTCATTCCCAGGCCCCAGAAATTCAAAGCACCAATGCATTAAAAATATCACTTTTACTGGATGTGAGAGTTGCTGGTTGGGACAGAATTTATTGCCCATCCCAAGTTGCCCTTCAGAAGGTGGTGGTGAGGTGCCTCCTTGGATTGTTGCAGGCCGTGAGGTTTGGGTGCACCCACGTGCTTTAAGGGAGGAAGCTAAATGATTGTTTCCCCCGTTACCGTGAAGGAACGTTTATATGGTTCCAAGTGGGAGTAGTGAGTGGTTTGTAGGGGAAATTGCAGTTGGTGATTTTCCCAAGTAGTTCTTCAAGTCTAGTTCTTCAAAATGACAGTGGTCGTAGGTCTGGAAGGTACTGCCGAAGGAACAATTGCCTGAGGAACTTTGTTGAGTTATTGCGGTGAATTTTGGGATAGCTGTGGCGGAGGGATTGAATGCTTGTGGCAGGAGGAGCAATCAAGCGCACTGCTTGGTCCTGGATGGTTTCGAACACCCTGAGTGTTCTTGGAGATCTGGGGAACAGCGTTTCACGTGGAAAAAAATGGATTAATCAATTCGCCTGCGTAAACTATCTTGTTCCGAAATTTTAAAAAATGTATAATAGATAATCGTTGATTCTCCTTTCCTCCATTTAGGTCGTGAGTAATTGACAAAGTGTGATAGGTCAGTTATTGTACAGAGCTGGAATCGAACTTGAGTTTCCGCAGTGTGAGATCAGAAAGTAAACACGTGGCACAAGCCTCTTTTGAAAACAATTAATGCAACCTCTAAACAAAATACACTTACTTCTAATTATAAATGCGCTGCTGCTTTTATTTATGCAACACATGTTTTGGAAATAATGAAAACGCCAGGCAGCGCCCACGGTAAAACAGGTCCGAACTTACAATTAAGTTGATGCTGTGAAGTAACCAGTGAGCTAAAGCTGACGCTGACGTCAATCATGGACACATTGTATATGAAGGATTACCGTGATCATAATCGCTGTGATGGGGAGCATTGAGGGAAACTCCAGTGTGGTGGTGCATATCATCTCACAGCCAGACGTGACCAAAAACGTAAAAGTGCGCGAAGTACCGACAGAGGACATTCATTCCGTTTAACCTCAGCGGCTCTTTAGATTAGCAGATCATTCAATCCCACTCGACCGACCTTTCCCCAGAGACATGCAATTGATTGCTGTCGTTTATCGCATTTACATTTGAAAACGACTGTTGTATCTGCCTCCACCAACCTCAGAGGCTGTGCAGACCAGGTAACTGAACTGTATCCCCGAACGTTGAATTAATTGATGGAAAGATGTAACTTAAAAATATTATCGCGCAGTTATAATCATCTGCGAGTGCTGTGGCAACTGGAACAGATAGTAAATGACAACTTAGTGAGATGACCCGGCCACTCACTCCTGCCCCAACATCCAGTTTGATCGCAGCTGAGCTTCTGTCTCAATGTCATTTCCTGCCTGTTCCTCAGAGCCTTTCAATTACTCAGGGGCCATTGTCCATGAGAATGATAGAGGCAGACACACATAGGAAAATTTCAAAATCACTTGGACAATGAGATGGAGTGCTCGAATCTGCAGCGTTACAGAGCTGGAAGATGGGATAGGATCACAGAGTGCGAGAGGTTTACAGCATGGAAATAGACCCTTCGGCCCAACTTATCCATGCCGCCCATTCTTCTGCATTCTCCCCATAACCCCTGGTCCCTTTAATCAGACAAAATTGTACCCGCTTTTAATACTTCCTCTGGCAATTCGGTCCAGATACTCAGCACACTATTTGTGAAGACATTACTCTCTGGACCCTTTTGTGTGTCTCCTCTCAAACTTTAAACCTACACCCACTTGTTTTACACTCCCCTATCTTTGGGAAAGTATGTTGACGATGTACATTACCTTGCTCTATTAACTTTATAGACCTCGAGAATTTCACCCCTATGCCCCCTACACTCCAGGGGAAAATGACCCAACGTACCAAACGCACATTATAACTCAAACTATCAATTTACGGAAGCATCCTTGTAAAACGTTTCAGCACTATTTCTAGTTGGATAATATCATCCCTATAATAGTGAGGCCAGAACTGTACACAGTATTCCAAGTGTAAACTTACTTATGTCTTGTACAACTTCAGCAAGGCGTCCAAACTCCTATATTCAATGTTCTGTCCATGTGTCTGCATAACAGTAATGATGGGCACAGACACAGTAATCATGGAGCAAATACCCTCCTTTCCTGTCATATAGTGTCAATTATTCTTCATGTTTGCAATGGTTCCACAAAGTAACAAAGTCGCAAAATATGTCTTAATGAACAGAAAATATGGTACAATATTCTGCTCAACTTAAATCTTCACCCGAAACCAAGAGATACAAAACAGAAACAGAACAAAGGAGAGTGTTAAAGAGAGAGAGGGGGAGATAGTGTTTAAATCCATGATAGATTGCACAACACTCCGTTCCACCTTACTGCCGCAACCACATTGTTTCTGTTTTCCTGGATTCCAGCTGTTAGAAATACCTTAGATCCAGGTTCCCATGAAGCAGAAGACCCTTTGGATTTCGGCGGCAGCAGTGCGCAGGAGCCTTCTTGGAGGTGAGTAGTTAGTTTAAAAACCTTACCTTTACAGGAGCAGCCCTTTGGATTTCGGCGGCAGCGGTGCGCAGGGGCCTTCTGGGAGGTGAGTAGCGACTTTAAAACCACTTACCTTTACAGGAGCAGCCCTTTGGATTTCGGCGGCAGCGGTGCGCTGGGGCCTTCTGGAAGGTGAGTAGCGACGTTAAAACCACTTACCTTTACAGGAGCAGCCCTTTGGATTTCGGCGGCAGCGGTGCGCAGGGGCCTTCTTGGAGGTGAGTAGTTAGTTTAAAAAACTGACCTTTACAGGAGCAGCCCTTTGGATTTCGGCGGCAGCGGTGCGCAGGGGCCTTCTTGGAGGTGAGTAGCGACTTTAAAACCACTTACCTTTACAGGAGCAGCCCTTTGGATTTCGGCGGCAGCGGTGCGCTGGGGCCTTCTGGAAGGTGAGTAGCGACGTTAAAACCACTTACCTTTACAGGAGCAGCCCTATGGATTTCGGCGGCAGCGGTGCGCAGGGGCCTTCTTGGAGGTGAGTAGTTAGTTTAAAAACCTGACCTTTACAGGAGCAGCCCTTTGGATTTCGGCGGCAGCAGTGCGCAGCGGCCTTCTGGGAGGTGAGTAGTTAGTTTAAAAACCTTACCTTTACAGGAGCAGCCCTTTGGATTTCGGCGGCAGCGGTGCGCAGGGGCCTTCTTGGATGTGAGTAGTTAGTTTAAAAACCTTACCTTTACAGGAGCAGCCCTTTGGATTTCGGCGGCAGCGGTGTGCAGGGGCCTTCTTGGAGGTGAGTAGTTAGTTTAAAAACCTTAGCTTTACAGGAGCAGCCCTTTGGATGTCGACGGCAGCGGTGCGCAGGGGCCTTCTGGGAGGTGAGTAGCGACTTTAAAATCACTTACCTTTACAGGAGCAGCCCTTTGGATTTCGGCGGCAGCGGTGCGCAGGGGCCTTCTGGGAGGTGAGTAGCGACTTTAAAACCACTTACCTTTACAGGAGCAGCCCTTTGGATTTCGGCGGCAGCAGTGCGCAGGGGCCTTCTGGGAGGTGAGTAGTTAGTTTAAAAACCTTACCTTTACAGTAGCAGCCCTTTGGATTTCGGCGGCAGCAGTGCGCAGGGGCCTTCTTGGAGGTGAGTAGCGACTTTAAAACCACTTACCTTTACAGGAGCAGCCCTTTGGATTTCGGCGGCAGCGGTGCGCTGGGGCCTTCTGGAAGGTGAGTAGCGACGTTAAAACCACTTACCTTTACAGGAGCAGCCCTTTGGATTTCGGCGGCAGCGGTGCGCAGGGGCCTTCTTGGAGGTGAGTAGTTAGTTTAAAAACCTGACCTTTACAGGAGCAGCCCTTTGGATTTCGGCGGCAGCGGTGCGCAGGGGCCTTCTTGGAGGTGAGTAGTTAGTTTAAAAACCTTACCTTTACAGGAGCAGCCCTTTGGATTTCGGCGGCAGCGGTGCGCAGGGGCCTTCTGGGAGGTGAGTAGCGACTTTAAAACCACTTACCTTTACAGGAGCAGCCCTTTGGATTTCGGCGGCAGCGGTGCGCAGGGGCCTTCTGGGAGGTGAGTAGCGACTTTAAAACCACTTACCTTTACAGGAGCAGCCCTTTGGATTTCGGCGGCAGCAGTGCGCAGGGGCCTTCTGGGAGGTGAGCAGTTAGTTTAAAAACCTTACCTTTACAGGAGCAGCCCTTTGGATTTCGGCGGCAGCAGTGCGCAGGGGCCTTCTTGGAGGTGAGTAGCAACTTTAAAACCACTTACCTTTACAGGAGCAGCCCTTTGGATTTCGGCGGCAGCGGTGCGCTGGGGCCTTCTGGAAGGTGAGCAGCGACGTTAAAACCACTTACCTTTACAGGAGCAGCCCTTTGGATTTCGGCGGCAGCGGTGCGCAGGGGCCTTCTTGGAGGTGAGTAGTTAGTTTAAAAACCTGACCTTTACAGGAGCAGCCCTTTGGATTTCGGCGGCAGCAGTGCGCAGCGGCCTTCTGGGAGGTGAGTAGTTAGTTTAAAAACCTTACCTTTACAGGAGCAGCCCTTTGGATTTCGGCGGCAGCGGTGCGCAGGGGCCTTCTGGGAGGTGAGTAGTTAGTTTATAAACCTTACCTTTACAGGAGCAGCCCTTTGGATTTCGGCGGCAGCGGTGCGCAGGGGCCTTCTTGGAGGTGAGTAGTTAGTTTAAAAACCTTACCTTTACAGGAGCAGCCCTTTGGATTTCGGCGGCAGCGGTGCGCAGGGGCCTTCTGGGAGGTGAGTAGCGACTTTAAAACCACTTACCTTTACAGGAGCAGCCCTTTGGATTTCGGCGGCAGCGGTGCGCAGGGGCCTTCTGGGAGGTGAGTAGCGACTTTAAAACCACTTACCTTTACAGGAGCAGCCCTTTGGATTTCGGCGGCAGCAGTGCGCAGGGGCCTTCTGGAATGGTGAGTAGTTAGTTTAAAAACCTTACCTTTACAGGAGCAGCCCTTTGGTTTTCGGCGGCAGCAGTGCGCAGGGGCCTTCTTGGAGGTGAGTAGCGACTTTAAAACCACTTACCTTTACAGGAGCAGCCCTTTGGATTTCGGCGGCAGCGGTGCGCAGGGGCCTTCTGGGAGGTGAGTAGCGACTTTAAAACCACTTACCTTTACAGGAGCAGCCCTTTGGATTTCGGCGGCAGCAGTGCGCAGGGGCCTTCTGGGAGGTGAGTAGTTAGTTTAAAAACCTTACCTTTACAGTAGCAGCCCTTTGGATTTCGGCGGCAGCAGTGCGCAGGGGCCTTCTTGGAGGTGAGTAGCGACTTTAAAACCACTTACCTTTACAGGAGCAGCCCTTTGGATTTCGGCGGCAGCGGTGCGCTGGGGCCTTCTGGAAGGTGAGTAGCGACGTTAAAACCACTTACCTTTACAGGAGCAGCCCTTTGGATTTCGGCGGCAGCGGTGCGCAGGGGCCTTCTTGGAGGTGAGTAGTTAGTTTAAAAACCTGACCTTTACAGGAGCAGCCCTTTGGATTTCGGCGGCAGCGGTGCGCAGGGGCCTTCTTGGAGGTGAGTAGTTAGTTTAAAAACCTTACCTTTACAGGAGCAGCCCTTTGGATTTCGGCGGCAGCGGTGCGCAGGGGCCTTCTGGGAGGTGAGTAGCGACTTTAAAACCACTTACCTTTACAGGAGCAGCCCTTTGGATTTCGGCGGCAGCGGTGCGCAGGGGCCTTCTGGGAGGTGAGTAGCGACTTTAAAACCACTTACCTTTACAGGAGCAGCCCTTTGGATTTCGGCGGCAGCAGTGCGCAGGGGCCTTCTGGGAGGTGAGCAGTTAGTTTAAAAACCTTACCTTTACAGGAGCAGCCCTTTGGATTTCGGCGGCAGCAGTGCGCAGGGGCCTTCTTGGAGGTGAGAAGCGACTTTAAAACCACTTACCTTTACAGGAGCAGCCCTTTGGATTTCGGCGGCAGCGGTGCGCTGGGGCCTTCTGGAAGGTGAGCAGCGACGTTAAAACCACTTACCTTTACAGGAGCAGCCCTTTGGATTTCGGCGGCAGCGGTGCGCAGGGGCCTTCTTGGAGGTGAGTAGTTAGTTTAAAAACCTGACCTTTACAGGAGCAGCCCTTTGGATTTCGGCGGCAGCAGTGCGCAGCGGCCTTCTGGGAGGTGAGTAGTTAGTTTAAAAACCTTACCTTTACAGGAGCAGCCCTTTGGATTTCGGCGGCAGCGGTGCGCAGGGGCCTTCTTGGAGGTGAGTAGTTAGTTTAAAAACCTTACCTTTACAGGAGCAGCCCTTTGGATTTCGGCGGCAGCGGTGCGCAGGGGCCTTCTTGGAGGTGAGTAGTTAGTTTAAAAACCTTACCTTTACAGGAGCAGCCCTTTGGATTTCGGCGGCAGCGGTGCGCAGGGGCCTTCGGGGAGGTGAGTAGCGACTTTAAAACCACTTACCTTTACAGGAGCAGCCCTTTGGATTTCGGCGGCAGCGGTGCGCAGGGTCCTTCTGGGAGGTGAGTAGCGACTTTAAAACCACTTACCTTTACAGGAGCAGCCCTTTGGATTTCGGCGGCAGCAGTGCGCAGGGGCCTTCTGGAATGGTGAGTAGTTAGTTTAAAAACCTTACCTTTACAGGAGCAGCCCTTTGGATTTCGGCGGCAGCAGTGCGCAGGGGCCTTCTTGGAGGTGAGTAGCGACTTTAAAACCACTTACCTTTACAGGAGCAGCCCTTTGGATTTCGGCGGCAGCGGTGCGCTGGGGCCTTCTGGAAGGTGAGTAGCGACGTTAAAACCACTTACCTTTACAGGAGCAGCCCTTTGGATTTCGGCGGCAGCGGTGCGCAGGGGCCTTCTTGGAGGTGAGTAGTTAGTTTAAAAACCTGACCTTTACAGGAGCAGCCCTTTGGATTTCGGCGGCAGTAGTGCGCAGCGGCCTTCTGGGAGGTGAGTAGTTAGTTTAAAAACCTTACCTTTACAGGAGCAGCCCTTTGGATTTCGGCGGCAGCGGTGCGCAGGGGCCTTCTTGGTGAGTAGTTAGTTTAAAAACCTTACCTTTACAGGAGCAGCCCTTTGGATTTCGGCGGCAGCGGTGCGCAGGGGCCTTCTTGGAGGTGAGTAGTTAGATTAAAAACCTTACCTTTACAGGAACAGCCCTTTGGATTTCGGCGGCAGCGGTGCGCAGGGGCCTTCTGGGAGGTGAGTAGCGACTTTAAAACCACTTACCTTTACAGGAGCAGCCCTTTGGATTTCGGCGGCAGCGGTGCGCAGGGGCCTTCTGGGAGGTGAGTAGCGACTTTAAAACCACTTACCTTTACAGGAGCAGCCCTTTGGATTTCGGCGGCAGCAGTGCGCAGGGGCCTTCTTGGAGGTGAGTAGTTAGTTTAAAAACCTGACCTTTACAGGAGCAGCCCTTTGGATTTCGGCGGCAGCAGTGCGCGGCGGCCTTCTGGGAGGTGAGTAGTTAGTTTAAAAACCTTACCTTTACAGGAGCAGCCCTTTGGATTTCGGCGGCAGCGGTGCGCAGGGGCCTTCTTGGAGGTGAGTAGTTAGTTTAAAACCACTTACCTTTACAGGAGCAGCCCTTTGGATTTCGGCGGCAGCGGTGCGCAGGGGCCTTCTGGGAGGTGAGTAGCGACTTTAAAACCACTTACCTTTACAGGAGCAGCCCTTTGGATTTCGGCGGCAGCAGTGCGCAGGGGCCTTCTTGGAGGTGAGTAGTTAGTTTAAAAACCTGACCTTTACAGGAGCAGCCCTTTGGATTTCGGCGGCAGCAGTGCGCGGCGGCCTTCTGGGAGGTGAGTAGTTAGTTTAAAAACCTTACCTTTACAGGAGCAGCCCTTTGGATTTCGGCGGCAGCGGTGCGCAGGGGCCTTCTTGGAGGTGAGTAGTTAGTTTAAAAACCTTACCTTTACAGGAGCAGCCCTTTGGATTTCGGCGGCAGTGGTGCGCAGGGGCCTTCTTGGAGGTGAGTAGTTAGTTTAAAAACCTTACCTTTACAGGAGCAGCCCTTTGGATTTCGGCGGCAGCGGTGCGCAGGGGCCTTCTGGGAGGTGAGTAGCGACTTTAAAACCACTTACCTTTACAGGAGCAGCCCTTTGGATTTCGGCGGCAGCGGTGCGCAGGGGCCTTCTGGGAGGTGAGTAGCGACTTTAAAACCACTTACCTTTACAGGAGCAGCCCTTTGGATTTCGGCGGCAGCGGTGCGCAGGGGCCTTCTTGGAGGTGAGTAGTTAGTTTAAAAACCTGACCGTTACAGGAGCAGCCCTTTGGATTTCGGCGGCAGCAGTGCGCAGCGGCCTTCTGGGAGGTGAGTAGTTAGTTTAAAAACCTTACCTTTACAGGAGCAGCCCTTTGGATTTCGGCGGCAGCGGTGCGCAGGGGCCTTCTGGGAGATGAGTAGTTAGTTTAAAAACCTTACCTTTACAGGAGCAGCCCTTTGGATTTCGGCGGCAGCAGTGCGCAGGGGCCTTCTTGGAGGTGAGTAGCGACTTTAAAACCACTTACCTTTAAAGGAGCAGCCCTTTGGATTTCGGCGGCAGCGGTGCGCTGGGGCCTTCTGGAAGATGAGTAGCGACGTTAAAACCACTTACCTTTACAGGAGCAGCCCTTTGGATTTCGGCGGCAGCGGTGCGCAGGGGCCGTCTTGGAGGTGAGTAGTTAGTTTAAAAACCTTACCTTTACAGGAGCAGCCCTTTGGATTTCGGCGGCAGCAGTGCGCAGGGGACTTCTTGGAGGTGAGTAGCGACGTTAAAACCACTTACCTTTACAGGAGCAGCCCTTTGGATTTCGGCGGCAGCGGTGCGCAGGGGCCTTCTTGGAGGTGAGTAGTTAGTTTAAAAACCTGACCTTTACAGGAGCAGCCCTTTGGATTTCGGCGGCAGCAGTGCGCAGCGGCCTTCTGGGAGGTGAGTAGTTAGTTTAAAAACCTTACCTTTACAGGAGCAGCCCTTTGGATTTCGGCGGCAGCGGTGCGCAGGGGCCTTCTTGGAGGTGAGTAGTTAGTTTAAAAACCTTACCTTTACAGGAGCAGCCCATTGGATTTCGGCGGCAGCGGTGCGCAGGGGCCTTCTTGGAGGTGAGTAGTTAGTTTAAAAACCTTACCTTTACAGGAGCAGCCCTTTGGATTTCGGCGGCAGCGGTGCGCAGGGGCCTTCTGGGAGGTGAGTAGCGACTTTAAAACCACTTACCTTTACAGGAGCAGCCCTTTGGATTTCGGCGGCAGCAGTGCGCAGGGGCCTTCTGGGAGGTGAGTAGTTAGTTTAAAAACCTTACCTTTACAGGAGCAGCCCTTTGGATTTCGGCCGCAGCAGTGCGCAGGGGCCTTCTTGGAGGTGAGTAGCGACTTTAAAACCACTTACCTTTACAGGAGCAGCCCTTTGGATTTCGGCGGCAGCGGTGCGCTGGGGCCTTCTGGAAGGTGAGTAGCGACGTTAAAACCACTTACCTTTACAGGTACAGCCCTTTGGATTTCGGCGGCAGCGGTGCGCAGGGGCCTTCTTGGAGGTGAGTAGTTAGTTTAAAAACCTTACCTTTACAGGAGCAGCCCTTTGGATTTCGGCGGCAGCGGTGCGCAGGGGCCTTCTTGGAGGTGAGTAGTTAGTTTAAAAACCTTACCTTTACAGGAGCAGCCCTTTGGATTTCGGCGGCAGCGGTGCGCAGGGGCCTTCTTGGAGGTGAGTAGTTAGTTTAAAAACCTTACCTTTACAGGAGCAGCCCTTTGGATTTCGGCGGCAGCGGTGCGCAGGGGCCTTCTGGGAGGTGAGTAGCGACTTTAAAACCACTTACCTTTACAGGAGCAGCCCTTTGGATTTCGGCGGCAGCGGTGCGCAGGGGCCTTCTGGGAGGTGAGTAGCGACTTTAAAACCACTTACCTTTACAGGAGCAGCCCTTTGGATTTCGGCGGCAGCGGTGCGCTGGGGACTTCTGGAAGGTGAGTAGCGACGTTAAAACCACTTACCTTTACAGGAGCAGCCCTTTGGATTTCGGCGGCAGCGGTGCGCAGGGGCCTTCTTGGAGGTGAGTAGTTAGTTTAAAAACCTTACCTTTACAGGAGCAGCCCTTTGGATTTCGGCGGCAGCGGTGCGCAGGGGCCTTCTTGGAGGTGAGTAGTTAGTTTAAAAACCTTACCTTTACAGGAGCAGCCCTTTGGATTTCGGCGGCAGCGGTGCGCAGGGGCCTTCTTGGAGGTGAGTAGTTAGTTTAAAAACCTTACCTTTACAAGAGCAGCCCTTTGGATTTCGGCGGCAGCGGTGCGCAGGGGCCTTCTGGGAGGTGAGTAGCGACTTTAAAACCACTTACCTTTACAGGAGCAGCCCTTTGGATTTCGGCGGCAGCGGTGCGCTGGGGCCTTCTGGAAGGTGAGTAGCGACGTTAAAACCACTTACCTTTACAGGAGCAGCCCTTTGGATTTCGGCGGCAGCGGTGCGCAGGGGCCTTCTTGGAGGTGAGTAGTTAGTTTAAAAACCTTACCTTTACAGGAGCAGCCCTTTGGATTTCGGCGGCAGCGGTGCGCAGGGGCCTTCTGGGAGGTGAGTAGCGACTTTAAAACCACTTACCTTTACAGGAGCAGCCCTTTGGATTTCGGCGGCAGCGGTGCGCAGGGGCCTTCTGGGAGGTGAGTAGCGACTTTAAAACCACTTACCTTTACAGGAGCAGCCCTTTGGATTTCGGCGGCAGCAGTGCGCAGGGGCCTTCTGGGAGGTGAGTAGTTAGTTTAAAAACCTTACCTTTACAGGAGCAGCCCTTTGGATTTCGGCGGCAGCAGTGCGCAGGGGCCTTCTTGGAGGTGAGTAGCGACTTTAAAACCACTTACCTTTACAGGAGCAGCCCTTTGGATTTCGGCGGCAGCGGTGCGCTGGGGCCTTCTGGAAGGTGAGTAGCGACGTTAAAACCACTTACCTTTACAGGAGCAGCCCTTTGGATTTCGGCGGCAGCGGTGCGTAGGGGCCTTCTTGGAGGTGAGTAGTTAGTTTAAAAACCTTACCTTTACAGGAGCAGCCCTTTGGATTTCGGCGGCAGCGGTGCGCAGGGACCTTCTGGGAGGTGAGTAGCGACTTTAAAACCACTTACCTTTACAGGAGCAGCCTTTTGGATTTCGGCGGCAGCGGTGCGCAGGGGCCTTCTGGGAGGTGAGTAGCGACTTTAAAACCACTTACCTTTACAGGAGCAGCCCTTTGGATTTCGGCGGCAGCAGTGCGCAGGGGCCTTCTGGGAGGTGAGTAGTTAGTTTAAAAACCTTACCTTTACAGGAGCAGCCCTTTGGATTTCGGCGGCAGCAGTGCGCAGGGGCCTTCTTGGAGGTGAGTAGCGACTTTAAAACCACTTACCTTTACAGGAGCAGCCCTTTGGATTTCGGCGGCAGCAGTGCGCTGGGGCCTTCTGGAAGGTGAGTAGCGACGTTAAAACCACTTACCTTTACAGGAGCAGCCCTTTGGATTTCGGCGGCAGCGGTGCGCAGGGGCCTTCTTGGAGGTGAGTAGTTAGTTTAAAAACCTGACCTTTACAGGAGCAGCCCTTTGGATTTCGGCGGCAGCGGTGCGCAGGGGCCTTCTGGGAGGTGAGTAGCGACTTTAAAACCACTTACCTTTACAGGAGCAGCCCTTTGGATTTCGGCGGCAGCGGTGCGCAGGGGCCTTCTGGGAGGTGAGTAGCGACTTTAAAATCACTTACCTTTACAGGAGCAGCCCTTTGGATTTCGGCGGCAGCAGTGCGCAGGGGCCTTCTGGGAGGTGAGTAGTTAGTTTAAACACCTTACCTTTACAGGAGCAGCCCTTTGGATTTCGGCGGCAGCAGTGCGCAGGGGCCTTCTTGGAGGTGAGTAGCGACTTTAAAACCACTTAGCTTTACAGGAGCAGCCCTTTGGATTTCGGCGGCAGCGGTGCGCTGGGGCCTTCTGGAAGGTGAGTAGCGACGTTAAAACCACTTACCTTTACAGGAGCAGCCCTTTGGATTTCGGCGGCAGCGGTGCGCAGGGGCCTTCTTGGAGGTGAGTAGTTAGTTTAAAAACCTTACCTTTACAGGAGCAGCCCTTTGGATTTCGGCGGCAGCGGTGCGCAGGGGCCTTCTGGGAGGTGAGTAGCGACTTTAAAACCACTTACCTTTACAGGAGCAGCCCTTTGGATTTCGGCGGCAGCGGTGCGCAGGGGCCTTCTGGGAGGTGAGTAGCGACTTTAAAACCACTTACCTTTACTGGAGCAGCCCTTTGGATTTCGGCGGCAGCAGTGCGCAGGGGCCTTCTTGGAGGTGAGTAGCGACTTTAAAACCACTTACCTTTACAGGAGCAGCCCTTTGGATTTCGGCGGCAGCGGTGCGCTGGGGCCTTCTGGAAGGTGAGTAGCGACGTTAAAACCACTTACCTTTACAGGAGCAGCCCTTTGGATTTCGGCGGCAGCGGTGCGCAGGGGCCTTCTGGGAGGTGAGTAGCGACTTTAAAACCACTTACCTTTACAGGAGCAGCCCTTTGGATTTCGGCGGCAGCAGTGCGCAGGGGCCTTCTGGGAGGTGAGTAGTTAGTTTAAAAACCTTACCTTTACAGGAGCAGCCCTTTGGATTTCGGCGGCAGCAGTGCGCAGGGGCCTTCTTGGAGGTGAGTAGCGACTTTAAAACCACTTACCTTTACAGGAGCAGCCCTTTGGATTTCGGCGGCAGCGGTGCGCTGGGGCCTTCTGGAAGGTGAGTAGCGACGTTAAAACCACTTACCTTTACAGGAGCAGCCCTTTGGATTTCGGCGGCAGCGGTGCGCAGGGGCCTTCTTGGAGGTGAGTAGTTAGTTTAAAAACCTTACCTTTACAGGAGCAGCCCTTTGGATTTCGGCGGCAGCGGTGCCCAGGGGCCTTCTGGGAGGTGAGTAGCGACTTTAAAACCACTTACCTTTACAGGAGCAGCCCTTTGGATTTCGGCGGCAGCAGTGCGCCGGGGACTTCTGGGAGGTGAGTAGCGACTTTAAAACCACTTACCTTTACAGGAGCAGCCCTTTGGATTTCGGCGGCAGCAGTGCGCAGGGACCTTCTGGGAGGTGAGTAGTTAGTTTAAAAACCTTACCTTTACAGGAGCAGCCCTTTGGATTTCGGCGGCAGCAGTGCGCAGGGGCCTTCTTGGAGGTGAGAAGCGACTTTAAAACCACTGACCTTTACAGGAGCAGCCCTTTGGATTTCGGCGGCAGCGGTGCGCTGGGGCCTTCTGGAAGGTGAGTAGCGACGTTAAAACCACTTACCTCTACAGGAGCAGCCCTTTGGATTTCGGCGGCAGCGGTGCGCAGGGGCCTTCTTGGAGGTGAGTAGTTAGTTTAAAAACCTGACCTTTACAGGAGCAGCCCTTTGGATTTCGGCGGCAGCGGTGCGCAGGGGCCTTCTTGGAGGTGAGTAGTTAGTTTAAAAACCTTACCTTTACAGGAGCAGCCCTTTGGATTTCGGCGGCAGCGGTGCGCAGGGGCCTTCTGGGAGGTGAGTAGCGACTTTAAAACCACTTACCTTTACAGGAGCAGCCCTTTGGATTTCGGCGGCAGCGGTGCGCAGGGGCCTTCTTGGAGGTGAGTAGTTAGTTTAAAAACCTGACCTTTACAGGAGCAGCCCTTTGGATTTCGGCGGCAGCGGTGCGCAGGGGCCTTCTTGGAGGTGAGTAGTTAGTTTAAAAACCTTACCTTTACAGGAGCAGCCCTTTGGATTTCGGCGGCAGCAGTGCGCAGGGGCCTTCTGGGAGGTGAGTAGCGACTTTAAAACCACTTACCTTTACAGGAGCAGCCCTTTGGATTTCGGCGGCAGCGGTGCGCAGGGGCCTTCTGGGAGGTGAGTAGCGACTTTAAAACCACTTACCTTTACAGGAGCAGCCCTTTGGATTTCGGCGGCAGCGGTGCGCAGGGGCGTTCTGGGAGGTGAGTAGCGACTTTAAAACCACTTACCTTTACAGGAGCTGCCCTTTGGATTTCGGCGGCAGCAGTGCGCAGGGGCCTTCTGGGAGGTGAGTAGTTAGTTTAAAAACCTTACCTTTACAGGAGCAGCCCTTTGGATTTCGGCGGCAGCAGTGCGTAGGGGCCTTCTTGGAGGTGAGTAGCGACTTTAAAACCAATTACCTTTACAGGAGCAGCCCTTTGGATTTCGGCGGCAGCGGTGCGCAGGGGCCTTCTGGGAGGTGAGTAGTTAGTTTAAAAACCTTACCTTTACAGGAGCAGCCCTTTGGATTTCGGCGGCAGCAGTGCGCAGGGGCCTTCTTGGAGGTGAGTAGCGACTTTAAAACCACTTACCTTTACAGGAGCAGCCCTTTGGATTTCGGTGGCAGCGGTGCGCTGGGGCCTTCTGGAAGGTGAGTAGCGACGTTAAAACCACTTACCTTTACAGGAGCAGCCCTTTGGATTTCGGCGGCAGCGGTGCGCAGGGGCCTTCTTGGAGGTGAGTAGTTAGTTTAAAAACCTGACCTTTACAGGAGCAGCCCTTTGGATTTCGGCGGCAGCGGTGCGCAGGGGCCTTTTTGGAGGTGAGTAGTTAGTTTAAAAACCTTACCTTTACAGGAGCAGCCCTTTGGATTTCGGCGGCAGCGGTGCGCAGGGGCCTTCTGGGAGGTGAATAGCGACTTTAAAACCACTTACCTTTACAGGAGCAGCCCTTTGGATTTCGGCGGCAGCGGTGCGCAGGGGCGTTCTGGGAGGTGAGTAGCGACTTTAAAACCACTTACCTTTACAGGAGCAGCCCTTTGGATTTCGGCGGCAGCAGTGCGCAGGGGCCTTCTGGGAGGTGAGTAGTTAGTTTAAAAACCTTACCTTTACAGGAGCAGCCCTTTGGATTTCGGCGGCAGCAGTGCGCAGGGGCCTTCTTGGAGGTGAGTAGCGACTTTAAAACCACTTACCTTTACAGGAGCAGCCCTTTGGATTTCGGCGGCAGCGGTGCGCAGGGGCCTTCTGGGAGGTGAGTAGTTAGTTTAAAAACCTTACCTTTACAGGAGCAGCCCTTTGGATTTCGGCGGCAGCAGTGCGCAGGGGCCTTCTTGGAGGTGAGTAGCGACTTTAAAACCACTTACCTTTACAGGAGCAGCCCTTTGGATTTCGGCGGCAGCGGTGCGCTGGGGCCTTCTGGAAGGTGAGTAGCGACGTTAAAACCACTTACCTTTACAGGAGCAGCCCTTTGGATTTCGGCGGCAGCGGTGCGCAGGGGCCTTCTGGGAGGTGAGTAGCGACTTTAAAACCACTTACCTTTACAGGAGCAGCCCTTTGGATTTCGGCGGCAGCGGTGCGCAGGGGCCTTCTGGGAGGTGAGTAGCGACTTTAAAACCACTTACCTTTACAGGAGCAGCCCTTTGGATTTCGGCGGCAGCAGTGCGCAGGGGCCTTCTGGGAGGTGAGTAGTTAGTTTAAAAACCTTACCTTTACAGGAGCAGCCCTTTGGATTTCGGCGGCAGCAGTGCGCAGGGGCCTTCTTGGAGGTGAGTAGCGACTTTAAAACCACTTACCTTTACAGGAGCAGCCCTTTGGATTTCGGCGGCAGCGGTGCGCAGGGGCCTTCTGGGAGGTGAGTAGTTAGTTTAAAAACCTTACCTTTACAGGAGCAGCCCTTTGGATTTCGGCGGCAGCAGTGCGCAGGGGCCTTCTTGGAGGTGAGTAGCGACTTTAAAACCACTTACCTTTACAGGAGCAGCCCTTTGGATTTCGGCGGCAGCGGTGCGCTGGGGCCTTCTGGAAGGTGAGTAGCGACGTTAAAACCACTTACCTTTACAGGAGCAGCCCTTTGGATTTCGGCGGCAGCGGTGCGCAGGGGCCTTCTGGGAGGTGAGTAGCGACTTTAAAACCACTTACCTTTACAGGAGCAGCCCTTTGGTTTTCGGCGGCAGCGTTGCGCAGGGGCGTTCTGGGAGGTGAGTAGCGACTTTAAAACCACTTACCTTTATCAGGAGGAGCCCTTTGGATTTCGGCGGCAGCAGTGCGCAGGGGCCTTCTGGGAGGTGAGTAGTTAGTTTAAAAACCTTACCTTTACAGGAGCAGCCCTTTGGATTTCGGCGGCAGCAGTGCGCAGGGGCCTTCTTGGAGGTGAGTAGCGACTTTAAAACCACTTACCTTTACAGGAGCAGCCCTTTGGATTTCGGCGGCAGCGGTGCGCAGGGGCCTTCTGGGAGGTGAGTAGTTAGTTTAAAAACCTTACCTTTACAGGAGCAGCCCTTTGGATTTCGGCGGCAGCAGTGCGCAGGGGCCTTCTTGGAGGTGAGTAGCGACTTTAAAACCACTTACCTTTACAGGAGCAGCCCTTTGGATTTCGGCGGCAGCGGTGCGCTGGGGCCTTCTGGAAGGTGAGTAGCGACGTTAAAACCACTTACCTTTACAGGAGCAGCCCTTTGGATTTCGGCGGCAGCGGTGCGCAGGGGCCTTCTGGGAGGTGAGTAGCGACTTTAAAACCACTTACCTTTACAGGAGCAGCCCTTTGGATTTCGGCGGCAGCGGTGCGCAGGGGCGTTCTGGGAGGTGAGTAGCGACTTTAAAACCACTTACCTTTACAGGAGCAGCCCTTTGGATTTCGGCGGCAGCAGTGCGCAGGGGCCTTCTGGGAGGTGAGTAGTTAGTTTAAAAACCTTACCTTTACAGGAGCAGCCCTTTGGATTTCGGCGGCAGCAGTGCGCAGGGGCCTTCTTGGAGGTGAGTAGCGACTTTAAAACCACTTACCTTTACAGGAGCAGCCCTTTGGATTTCGGCGGCAGCGGTGCGCAGGGGCCTTCTGGGAGGTGAGTAGTTAGTTTAAAAACCTTACCTTTACAGGAGCAGCCCTTTGGATTTCGGCGGCAGCAGTGCGCAGGGGCCTTCTTGGAGGTGAGTAGCGACTTTAAAACCACTTACCTTTACAGGAGCAGCCCTTTGGATTTCGGCGGCAGCGGTGCGCTGGGGCCTTCTGGAAGGTGAGTAGCGACGTTAAAACCACTTACCTTTACAGGAGCAGCCCTTTGGATTTCGGCGGCAGCGGTGCGCAGGGGCCTTCTTGGAGGTGAGTAGTTAGTTTAAAAACCTGACCTTTACAGGAGCAGCCCTTTGGATTTCGGCGGCAGCGGTGCGCAGGGGCCTTCTTGGAGGTGAGTAGTTAGTTTAAAAACCTTACCTTTACAGGAGCAGCCCTTTGGATTTCGGCGGCAGCGGTGCCCAGGGGCCTTCTGGGAGGTGAGTAGCGACTTTAAAACCACTTACCTTTACAGGAGCAGCCCTTTGGATTTCGGCGGCAGCAGTGCGCAGGGACCTTCTGGGAGGTGAGTAGTTAGTTTAAAAACCTTACCTTTACAGGAGCAGCCCTTTGGATTTCGGAGGCAGCAGTGCGCAGGGGCCTTCTTGGAGGTGAGTAGCGACTTTAAAACCACTTACCTTTACAGGAGCAGCCCTTTGGATTTCGGCGGCAGCGGTGCGCTGGGGCCTTCTGGAAGGTGAGTAGCGACGTTAAAACCACTTACCTTTACAGGAGCAGCCCTTTGGATTTCGGCGGCAGCGGTGCGCAGGGGCCTTCTTGGAGGTGAGTAGTTAGTTTAAAAACCTGACCTTTACAGGAGCAGCCCTTTGGATTTCGGCGGCAGCGGTGCGCAGGGGCCTTCTTGGAGGTGAGTAGTTAGTTTAAAAACCTTACCTTTACAGGAGCAGCCCTTTGGATTTCGGCGGCAGCGGTGCGCAGGGGCCTTCTGGGAGGTGAGTAGCGACTTTAAAACCACTTACCTTTACAGGAGCAGCCCTTTGGATTTCGGCGGCAGCGGTGCGCAGGGGCCTTCTTGGAGGTGAGTAGTTAGTTTAAAAACCTGACCTTTACAGGAGCAGCCCTTTGGATTTCGGCGGCAGCGGTGCGCAGGGGCCTTCTTGGAGGTGAGTAGTTAGTTTAAAAACCTTACCTTTACAGGAGCAGCCCTTTGGATTTCGGCGGCAGCGGTGCGCAGGGGCCTTCTGGGAGGTGAGTAGCGACTTTAAAACCACTTACCTTTACAGGAGCAGCCCTTTGGATTTCGGCGGCAGCGGTGCGCAGGGGCCTTCTGGGAGGTGAGTAGCGACTTTAAAACCACTTACCTTTACAGGAGCAGCCCTTTGGATTTCGGCGGCAGCGGTGCGCAGGGGCGTTCTGGGAGGTGAGTAGCGACTTTAAAACCACTTACCTTTACAGGAGCAGCCCTTTGGATTTCGGTGGCAGCAGTGCGCAGGGGCCTTCTGGGAGGTGAGTAGTTAGTTTAAAAACCTTACCTTTACAGGAGCAGCCCTTTGGATTTCGGCGGCAGCAGTGCGTAGGGGCCTTCTTGGAGGTGAGTAGCGACTTTAAAACCACTTACCTTTACAGGAGCAGCCCTTTGGATTTCGGCGGCAGCGGTGCGCAGGGGCCTTCTGGGAGGTGAGTAGTTAGTTTAAAAACCTTACCTTTACAGGAGCAGCCCTTTGGATTTCGGAGGCAGCAGTGCGCAGGGGCCTTCTTGGAGGTGAGTAGCGACTTTAAAACCACTTACCTTTACAGGAGCAGCCCTTTGGATTTCGGCGGCAGCGGTGCGCTGGGGCCTTCTGGAAGGTGAGTAGCGACGTTAAAACCACTTACCTTTACAGGAGCAGCCCTTTGGATTTCGGCGGCAGCGGTGCGCAGGGGCCATCTTGGAGGTGAGTAGTTAGTTTAAAAACCTGACCTTTACAGGAGCAGCCCTTTGGATTTCGGCGGCAGCGGTGCGCAGGGGCCTTCTTGGAGGTGAGTAGTTAGTTTAAAAACCTTACCTTTACAGGAGCAGCCCTTTGGATTTCGGCGGCAGCGGTGCGCAGGGGCCTTCTGGGAGGTGAGTAGCGACTTTAAAACCACTTACCTTTACAGGAGCAGCCCTTTGGATTTCGGCGGCAGCGGTGCGCAGGGGCCTTCTGGGAGGTGAGTAGCGACTTTAAAACCACTTACCTTTACAGGAGCAGCCCTTTGGATTTCGGCGGCAGCGGTGCGCAGGGGCGTTCTGGGAGGTGAGTAGCGACTTTAAAACCACTTACCTTTACAGGAGCAGCCCTTTGGATTTCGGCGGCAGCAGTGCGCAGGGGCCTTCTGGGAGGTGAGTAGTTAGTTTAAAAACCTTACCTTTACAGGAGCAGCCCTTTGGATTTCGGCGGCAGCAGTGCGCAGGGGCCTTCTTGGAGGTGAGTAGCGACTTTAAAACCACTTACCTTTACAGCAGCAGCCCTTTGGATTTCGGCGGCAGCGGTGCGCAGGGGCCTTCTGGGAAGTGAGTAGTTAGTTTAAAAACCTTACCTTTACAGGAGCAGCCCTTTGGATTTCGGCGGCAGCAGTGCGCAGGGGCCTTCTTGGAGGTGAGTAGCGACTTTAAAACCACTTACCTTTACAGGAGCAGCCCTTTGGATTTCGGCGGCAGCGGTGCGCTGGGGCCTTCTGGAAGGTGAGTAGCGACGTTAAAACCACTTACCTTTACAGGAGCAGCCGTTTGGATTTCGGCGGCAGCGGTGCGCAGGGGCCTTCTGGGAGGTGAGTAGCGACTTTAAAACCACTTACCTTTACAGGAGCAGCCCTTTGGATTTCGGCGGCAGCGGTGCGCAGGGGCGTTCTGGGAGGTGAGTAGCGACTTTAAAACCACTTACCTTTACAGGAGCAGCCCTTTGGATTTCGGCGGCAGCAGTGCGCAGGGGCCTTCTGGGAGGTGAGTAGTTAGTTTAAAAACCTTACCTTTACAGGAGCAGCCCTTTGGATTTCGGCGGCAGCAGTGCGCAGGGGCCTTCTGGGAGGTGAGTAGCGACTTTAAAACCACTTACCTTTACAGGAGCAGCCCTTTGGATTTCGGCGGCAGCGGTGCGCAGGGGCCTTCTGGGAGGTGAGTAGTTAGTTTAAAAACCTTACCTTTACAGGAGCAGCCCTTTGGATTTCGGCGGCAGCAGTGCGCAGGGGCCTTCTTGGAGGTGAGTAGCGACTTTAAAACCACTTACCTTTACAGGAGCAGCCCTGTGGATTTCGGCGGCAGCGGTGCGCTGGGGCCTTCTGGAAGGTGAGTAGCGACGTTAAAACCACTTACCTTTACAGGAGCAGCCGTTTGGATTTCGGCGGCAGCGGTGCGCAGGGGCCTTCTGGGAGGTGAGTAGCGACTTTAAAACCACTTACCTTTACAGGAGCAGCCCTTTGGATTTCGGCGGCAGCGGTGCGCAGGGGCCTTCTGGGAGGTGAGTAGCGACTTTAAAACCACTTACCTTTACAGGAGCAGCCCTTTGGATTTCGGCGGCAGCAGTGCGCAGGGGCCTTCTGGGAGGTGAGTAGTTAGTTTAAAAACCTTACCTTTACAGGAGCAGCCCTTTGGATTTCGGCGGCAGCAGTGCGCAGGGGCCTTCTTGGAGGTGAGTAGCGACTTTAAAACCACTTACCTTTACAGGAGCAGCCCTTTGGATTTCGGCGGCAGCGGTGCGCAGGGGCCTTCTGGGAGGTGAGTAGTTAGTTTAAAAACCTTACCTTTACAGGAGCAGCCCTTTGGATTTCGGCGGCAGCAGTGCGCAGGGGCCTTCTTGGAGGTGAGTAGCGACTTTAAAACCACTTACCTTTACAGGAGCAGCCCTTTGGATTTCGGCGGCAGCGGTGCGCTGGGGCCTTCTGGAAGGTGAGTAGCGACGTTAAAACCACTTACCTTTACAGGAGCAGCCGTTTGGATTTCGGCGGCAGCGGTGCGCAGGGGCCTTCTGGGAGGTGAGTAGCGACTTTAAAACCACTTACCTTTACAGGAGCAGCCCTTTGGATTTCGGCGGCAGCGGTGCGCAGGGGCGTTCTGGGAGGTGAGTAGCGACTTTAAAACCACTTACCTTTACAGGAGCAGCCCTTTGGATTTCGGCGGCAGCAGTGCGCAGGGGCCTTCTGGGAGGTGAGTAGTTAGTTTAAAAACCTTACCTTTACAGGAGCAGCACTTTGGATTTCGGCGGCAGCAGTGCGCAGGGGCCTTCTTGGAGGTGAGTAGCGACTTTAAAACCACTTACCTTTACAGGAGCAGCCCTTTGGATTTCGGCGGCAGCGGTGCGCAGGGGCCTTCTGGGAGGTGAGTAGTTAGTTTAAAAACCTTACCTTTACAGGAGCAGCCCTTTGGATTTCGGCGGCAGCAGTGCGCAGGGGCCTTCTTGGAGGTGAGTAGCGACTTTAAAACCACTTACCTTTACAGGAGCAGCCCTTTGGATTTCGGCGGCAGCGGTGCGCTGGGGCCTTCTGGAAGGTGAGTAGCGACGTTAAAACCACTTACCTTTACAGGAGCAGCCGTTTGGATTTCGGCGGCAGCGGTGCGCAGGGGCCTTCTGGGAGGTGAGTAGCGACTTTAAAACCACTTACCTTTACAGGAGCAGCCCTTTGGATTTCGGCGGCAGCGGTGCGCAGGGGCGTTCTGGGAGGTGAGTAGCGACTTTAAAACCACTTACCTTTACAGGAGCAGCCCTTTGGATTTCGGCGGCAGCAGTGCGCAGGGGCCTTCTTGGAGGTGAGTAGCGACTTTAAAACCACTTACCTTTACAGGAGCAGCCCTTTGGATTTCGGCGGCAGCGGTGCGCTGGGGCCTTCTGGAAGGTGAGTAGCGACGTTAAAACCACTTACCTTTACAGGAGCAGCCGTTTGGATTTCGGCGGCAGCGGTGCGCAGGGGCCTTCTGGGAGGTGAGTAGCGACTTTAAAACCACTTACCTTTACAGGAGCAGCCCTTTGGATTTCGGCGGCAGCGGTGCGCAGGGGCGTTCTGGGAGGTGAGTAGCGACTTTAAAACCACTTACCTTTACAGGAGCAGCCCTTTGGATTTCGGCGGCAGCAGTGCGCAGGGGCCTTCTGGGAGGTGAGTAGTTAGTTTAAAAACCTTACCTTTACAGGAGCAGCACTTTGGATTTCGGCGGCAGCAGTGCGCAGGGGCCTTCTTGGAGGTGAGTAGCGACTTTAAAACCACTTACCTTTACAGGAGCAGCCCTTTGGATTTCGGCGGCAGCGGTGCGCAGGGGCCTTCTGGGAGGTGAGTAGTTAGTTTAAAAACCTTACCTTTACAGGAGCAGCCCTTTGGATTTCGGCGGCAGCAGTGCGCAGGGGCCTTCTTGGAGGTGAGTAGCGACTTTAAAACCACTTACCTTTACAGGAGCAGCCCTTTGGATTTCGGCGGCAGCGGTGCGCTGGGGCCTTCTGGAAGGTGAGTAGCGACTTTAAAACCACTTACCTTTACAGGAGCAGCCCTTTGGATTTCGGCGGCAGCAGTGCGCAGGGGCCTTCTGGGAGGTGAGTAGTTAGTTTAAAAACCTTACCTTTACAGGAGCAGCACTTTGGATTTCGGCGGCAGCAGTGCGCAGGGGCCTTCTTGGAGGTGAGTAGCGACTTTAAAACCACTTACCTTTACAGGAGCAGCCCTTTGGATTTCGGCGGCAGCGGTGCGCAGGGGCCTTCTGGGAGGTGAGTAGTTAGTTTAAAAACCTTACCTTTACAGGAGCAGCCCTTTGGATTTCGGCGGCAGCAGTGCGCAGGGGCCTTCTTGGAGGTGAGTAGCGACTTTAAAACCACTTACCTTTACAGGAGCAGCCCTTTGGATTTCGGCGGCAGCGGTGCGCTGGGGCCTTCTGGAAGGTGAGTAGCGACGTTAAAACCACTTACCTTTACAGGAGCAGCCGTTTGGATTTCGGCGGCAGCGGTGCGCAGGGGCCTTCTGGGAGGTGAGTAGCGACTTTAAAACCACTTACCTTTACAGGAGCAGCCCTTTGGATTTCGGCGGCAGCGGTGCGCAGGGGCGTTCTGGGAGGTGAGTAGCGACTTTAAAACCACTTACCTTTACAGGAGCAGCCCTTTGGATTTCGGCGGCAGCAGTGCGCAGGGGCCTTCTGGGAGGTGAGTAGTTAGTTTAAAAACCTTACCTTTACAGGAGCAGCACTTTGGATTTCGGCGGCAGCAGTGCGCAGGGGCCTTCTTGGAGGTGAGTAGTTAGTTTAAAAAGCCTTGCCTGGTCCCGTGTCTGTCCTTCTTTTCAGTTTTATTTGTTTTTATATAAGGCGGGAACCGGAAGTTCGACCTCTGGCAAGTGCCCCCCCCCCCCCCCCAACCAATAAATTCTGGTGGAGAGGAAACCCGAGACACTACACGTGTAGTGTCTCCCACCCGCCCTCCTCCTCTAACCTAATAATAAGACCCATTGGTGTAAGGTAAGTGCCATATTATATTATTATATTATTAGCATTGTGCAGGTCAAGGATCGGTGGTGGAGGAGCAGTCTGTCAGCGAGAGAACCTGAGAACATCTCAGACACTCAGAAGGCAAGTAAGTGATTTTTACTTTTATACCTTTTTTCAAATTGTGTGTGTCGGGGGGAAATTGAAGCGACATCACAGAAAAGCTGTGACCTGAGTGGCTGGTTGGGATTCTAACCTAAATTTAAAAAATATTTGAGTATTTGGGAACTAATTAAACATAATAACTTAATTATAATTTAGAGGATATCTAAGCCAGAGATCGGAGAGTATTATAGTTAGCTATCGCATTTCTATTAGAAATCTAGTGCCAGGAAACAGATAGTTGACAGTAACTTTGCAATTTAAAAAAAAAAGTATTTAAAAAAAAGAGACAAATTTTAATTTTAATTAATTGACGCAATGTCAGTTAGAGGGGTGCTGTGCTCTGACTGTGAGATGTGGCAGGTCCGGGAGGCTTCCAGCGTCCCGGGTGGCTTCATCTGCAGAAAGTGCACCCAACTGGAGCTCCTCACAGACCGCATGGTTCGGTTGGAGCAGCAATTTGATGCACTTAGGAGCATGCAGGTGGCGGAAAGCGTCATAGATCGCAGTTATGTAAATGTGGTCACACCCAAGGTGCAGGCAGAGAAATGGGTGACCACCAGAAAGGGCAGGCAGTCAGTGCAGGAATCCCCTGTGGTTGTCCCCCTCTCGAACAGATATACCCCTTTGGATACTGTCGGGGGGGATAGCCTATCAGGGGAAAACAGCAGCAGCCAGAGCAGTGGCACCACGGCTGGCTCTGATGTTCAGAAGGGAGGGTCAAAGCGCAGAAGAGTAATAGTAATAGGGGACTCTATAGTCAGGGGCACAGATAGGCGCTTCTGTGGACGTGAAAGAGACTCCAGGATGGTATGTTGCCTCCCTGGTGCCAGGTCCAGGATGTCTCCGAACGGGTAGAGGGAATCCTGAAGGGGGAGGGCAAACAGGCAGAGGTCGTTGTACATATTGGTACTAACGACATAGGCAGGAAGGGGCATGAGGTCCTGCAGCAGGAGTTCAGGGAGCTAGGCAGAAAGTTAAAAGACAGGACCTCGAGGGTTGTAATCTCGGGATTACTCCCTGTGCCACGTGCCAGTGAGGCTAGAAATAGGAAGATAGAGCAGACAAACACGTGGCTAAACAGCTGGTGTAGGAGGGAGGGTTTCCGTTTTCTGGACCACTGGGAGCTCTTCCGGGGCAGGTGTGACCTGTATAAGATGGACGGGTTGCATCTAAACCGGAGAGGCATAAATATCCTGGCCGCGAGGTTTGCTAGTGTCACACGGGAGGGTTTAAACTAGTATGGCAGGGGGGTGGGTACGGGAGCAATAGGTCAGAAGGTGAGAGCATTGAGGGAGAACTAGGGAATAGGGACAGTGTGGCTCTGAGGCAGAGCAGACGGGGAAAAGTTGCTGAACACAGCGGGTCTGGTGGCCTGAAGTGCATATGTTTTAATGCAAGGAGCATTACGGGTAAGGCAGATGAACTTAGAGCTTGGATTACTACTTGGAACTATGATGTTATTGCCATTACAGAGACCTGGTTGAGGGAAGGGCAGGATTGGCAGCTAAACGTTCCAGGATTTAGATGTTTCAGGCGGGATAGAGGGGGATGTAAAAGGGGAGGCGGAGTTGCGCTACTTGTTCGGGAGAATATCACAGCTATACTGCGAGAGGACACCTCAGAGGGCAGTGAGGCTATATGGGTAGAGATCAGGAATAAGAAGGGTGCAGTCACAATGTTGGGGGTATACTACAGGCCTCCCAACAGCCAGCGGGAGATAGAGGAGCAGATAGGTAGACAGATTTTGGAAAAGAGTAAAAACAACAGGGTTGTGGTGATGGGAGACTTCAACTTCCCCAATATTGACTGGGACTCACTTAGTGCCAGGGGCTTAGACGGGGCGGAGTTTGTAAGGAGCATCCAGGAGGGCTTCTTAAAACAATATGTAAACAGTCCAACTAGGGAAGGGGCAGTACTGGACCTGGTATTGGGGAATGAGCCCGGGCAGGTGGTAGATGTTTCAGTAGGGGAGCATTTCGGTAACAGTGACCACAATTCAGTAAGTTTTAAAGTACTGGTGGACAAGGATAAGAGTGGTCCGAGGATGAATGTGCTAAATTGGGGGAAGGCTAATTATGACAATATTAGGCGGGAACTGAAGAACATAGATTGGGGGCGGATGTTTGAGGGCAAATCAACATCTGACATGTGGGAGGCTTTCAAGTGTCAGTTGAAGGGAATACAGGACAGGCATGTTCCTGTGAGGAAGAAAGATAAATACGGCAATTTTCGGGAACCTTGGATGACGAGTGATATTGTAGGCCTCGTCAAAAAGAAAAAGGAGGCATTTGTCAGGGCTAAAAGGCTGGGAACAGATGAAGCCTGTGTGGCATATAAGGAAAGTAGGAAGGAACTTAAGCAAGGAGTCAGGAGGGCTAGAAGGGGTCATGAAAAGTCATTGGCAAATAGGGTTAAGGAAAATCCCAAGGCGTTTTACACGTACATAAAAAGCAAGAGGGTAGCCAGGGAAAGGGTTGGCCCACTGAAGGATAGGCAAGGGAATCTATGTGTGGAGCCAGAGGAAATGGGCGAGGTACTAAATGAATACTTTGCATCAGTATTCACCAAAGAGAAGGAATTGGTAGATGTTGAGTCTGGAGAAGGGGGTGTAGATAGCCTGGGTCACATTGTGATCCAAAAAGACGAGGTGTTGGGTGTCTTAAAAATATTAAGGTAGATAAGTACCCAGGGCCTGATGGGATCTACCCCAGAATACTGAAGGAGGCTGGAGAGGAAATTGCTGAGGCCTTGACAGAAATCTTTGGATCCTCGCTGTCTTCAGGGGATGTCCCGGAGGACTGGAGAATAGCCAATGTTGTTCCTCTGTTTAAGAAGGGTAGCAAGGATAATCCCGGGAACTACAGGCCGGTGAGCCTTACTTCAGTGGTAGGGAAATTACTGGAGAGAATTCTTCGAGACAGGATCTACTCCCATTTGGAAGCAAATGGACGTATTAGTGAGAGGCAGCACGGTTTTGTGAAGGGGAGGTCGTGTCTCACTAACTTGATCGAGTTTTTCGAGGAGGTCACTAAGATGATTGATGCAGGTAGGGCAGTAGATGTTGTCTATATGGACTTCAGTAAGGCCTTTGACAAGGTCCCTCATGGTAGACTAGTACAAAAGGTGAAGTCACACGGGATCAGGGGTGAACTGGCAAGGTGGATACAGAACTGGCTAGGCCATAGAAGGCAGAGGGTAGCAATGGAGGGATGCTTTTCTAATTGGAGGGCTGTGACCAGTGGTGTTCCACAGGGATCAGTGCTGGGACCTTTGCTCTTTGTAGTATATATAAATGATTTGGAGGAAAATGTAACTGGTCTGATTAGTAACTTTGCAGACGACACAAAGGTTGGTGGAATTGCGGATAGCGATGAGGACTGTCTGAGGATACAGCAGGATTTAGATTGTCTGGAGACTTGGGCGGAGAGATGGCAGATGGAGTTTAATCCGGACAAATGTGAGGTAATGCATTTTGGAAGGGCTAATGCAGGTAGGGAATATACAGTGAATGGTAGAACCCTCAAGAGTATTGAAAGTCAAAGAGATCTAGGAGTACAGGTCCACAGGTCATTGAAAGGGGCAACACAGGTGGAGAAGGTAGTCAAGAAGGCATACGGCATGCTTGCCTTCATTGGCCGGGGCATTGAGTATAAGAATTGGCAAGTCATGTTGCAGCTGTATAGAACCTTAGTTAGGCCACACTTGGAGTATAGTGTTCAATTCTGGTCGCCACACTACCAGAAGGATGTGGAGGCTTTAGAGAGGGTGCAGAAGAGATTTACCAGAATGTTGCCTGGTATGGAGGGCATAAGCTATGAGGAGCGATTGAATAAACTCGGTTTGTTCTCTCTGGAACGAAGGAGGTTGAGGGGCGACCTGATAGAGGTATACAAAATTATAAGGGGCATAGACAGAGTGGATAGTCAGAGGCTTTTCCCCAGGGTAGAGGGGTCAATTACTAGGGGGCATAGGTTTAAGGTGAGAGGGGCAAGGTTTAGAGTAGATGTACGAGGCAAGTTTTTTACGCAGAGGGTAGTGGGTGCCTGGAACTCGCTACCGGAGGAGGTAGTGGAAGCAGGGACGATAGGGACATTTAAGGGGCATCTTGACAAATAGATGAATAGGATGGGAATAGAAGGATACGGACCCAGGAAGTGTAGAAGATTGTAGTTTAGTCGGGCAGTATGGTCGGCGCGGGCTTGAAGGGCCGAAGGGCCTGTTCCTGTGCTGTACATTTCTTTGTTCTTTGTTTTGTTTATGATGAGCTCTACCATAATAATGGAACGAAGTCTTACAACACCAGGTTAAACTCCAACAGGTTTGTTTCGATGTCACTAGCTTTCGGAGCGCTGCTCCTTCCTCAGGTGAATGAAGAGGTCTGTTCCAGAAACACATATATAGACAAATTCAAAGATGCCAAACAATGCTAGGAATGCGAGCATTAGCAGGTGATTAAATCTTTACAGATCCAGAAATGGGGTGACGCCAGGTTAAAGAGGTGTGAATTGTCTCAAGCCAGGACAGTTGGTAGGATTTTGCAGGCCAGATGGTGGGGGATGAATGTAATGTGACATGCATCCCAGGTCCCGGTTGAGGCCGCACTCATGTGTGCGGAACTTGGCTATAAGTTTCTGCTCGGCGATTCTGTCTTGTCGCGGGTCCTGAAGGCCGCCTTGGAGAACGCTTACCCGGAGATCAGAGGCTGAATGCCCTTGACTGCTGAAGTGTTCCCCGACTGGAAGGGAACATTCCTGCCTGGTGATTGTTGCGCGATGCCCATTCATTCGTTGTCGCAGCGTCTGCATGGTCTCGCCAATGTACCACGCTTCGGGACATCCTTTCCTGCAGCGCATGAGGTAGACAACGTTGGCCGAGTCGCACGTGTATGTACCGCGTACCTGGTGGGTGGTGTTCTCACGTGTAATAGCGGTATCCATGTCGATGATCTGGCACGTCTTGCAGAGATTGCCTTGACAGGGTTGTGTGGCGTCGTGGTCACTGTTCTGAAGACTGGGTAGTTTGCTGCAAACAATGGTTCGTTTGAGGTTGCGCGGTTGTTCGAAGGCAAGTAGTGGGGGTGTGGGGATGACCTTGGCAAGATGTTCATCGTCATCAATGACGTGTTGAAGGCTGTGAAGAAGATGACGTAGTTTCTCCGCTCCGTGGAAGTGTATTTAGAGTAGCGTCTCCGAGGAGTATCCGGAGCTGAGTAAAACAAGCATTTTGTTGATTTTGCCCTTCACAACGACCTCCGTGTCCGAGGTTGGAATTTCCACCCTCACAAAGATGAAGACGGCGCAAAGGGGCAGCACGGTAGCATTGTGGATAGCACAATTGCCTCACAGCTCCAGGGGTCCAGGTTCGAATCCGGCTTGGGTCACTGTCTGTGCGGAGTCTGCACATCTTTCCCGTGTGGTCGTGGGTTTCTTCCGAGTGCTCCGGTTTCCTCCCAGAGTCAAAAGATGTGTAGGTTCGGTGGATTGCCCATGATAAATTGCCCTTAGTGTCCAAAATTGCCCTTAGTGTTGGGTGGGGTTACTGGGTTATGGGGATTGGGTGGAGGTGTTGACCTTGGGTAGGTTGTTCTTTCCAAGAGCAGGTGCAGACTCGATGGGCCGAATGGCCTCCTTCTGCACTGCAAATTCTACGAAAGGACCCGGCTGAATCCAGAACACAGAATGTGCCGAACCCTCTCCCCCTGTGAACCTGCTTGGAGTGAGATTGTGAGGACCAAGCAGGCTCAGCTCTCGCATTAAAGGTAAGCAAAAATGGTGGGTCACGAATGACTGCCTTCCTGGGTCACGAAGGTCGGCCGGAGTGGGTCCCGAAGGTTGGACGTTTGCTAAAAATGAGTCCTTGTGAAGAAAAGTTTGAAAAACAGTTAAGAAGGCAAATGCAATGTGAGTATTCCTGTCAACAGGGTTAGAATAAGACCAGGGATGTACTTCTGAGGCTGTATAAGGACACATTTCGAGTACTGTGAGCAGATTTGGGCATATCTAAGGAAGGATGTGCTGGCCTTGGAAATGGTCCAGAGGAGGTTCAGAAGAATGATCCCTGGAATGAAGAACTTGTCGTATGAGGAACGTTGAGGACTCTGGGTCTGTACTCGTTGGAGTTTAGAAGGATGAAAGGTGATCTCATTGAAACGTACAAGATACTGCGAGGACTGGATAGAGTGGACGTGGAGAGGATGTTTACACTTGTAGGAAAAACTAGAACCAGAGGACACCATCTCAGATTGAAGGGACGATCCTTTAAAACAGAGATCAGGAGGAATTATTTCAGCCATAGGGTGGTGAATCTGTGGAACTCTGCCGCAGAAGGCTGTGGAGGCCAATTCACTGAGTGTCTTTAAGGCAGAGATAGATAGATTATTGTTTAATACGGGCATCAGGGTTATGGGGAGAAGGCAGGAGAATAGGGATGAGAAACATATCAACCAAAATTGAAGGGCGGAGCAGACTCTTTTGGCCAAGTACCCTAATTCTGCTCCTATTTCTTATGGTCTTATGGTCTCATTACAGTGATCATACTCACGTGGTGGATAACATTGAGGGGAAACTCCAGGTGTTGGTCCCTACCATCTCACAGCCAGGCGACACCAAACAACTTAAAAGTGCGTGGCGTAGCTACGGAGGACATTCATTCCGTTTGGCCTCAGCGCCAATATGGATTTAGCAGATCATTCAATCTCATTCGACCGCCTTTCCTCAGAGGGATGCATTTGATTCTTGTCACTCCCATTCCCTTTTGAAACCGCTGTTGTATCTGCCGCCGCCGAAATCCCAGGCCGTGCAGACCAGATCAGAACCACTGGCTGTGGGAATCGGTTAGTAGTTCCCCGTTCGGGATGCTGGGATACGCTGGGGCTGCGTTATTGGATATAAAAGGTGACGATGTGAGATCCGTTCGACACATCTCAAATTACGTTAGGTCCAAATAATGTGGCTAAAAATGAACTGTATCCATGAATCAGGGATCAGGGGTGAACTGGCAAGGTGGATACAGAACTGGCTAGGCCATAGAAGGCAGAGGGTAGCAATGGAGGGATGCTTTTCTAATTGGAGGGCTGTGACCAGTGGTGTTCCACAGGGATCAGTGCTGGGACCTTTGCTCTTTGTAGTATATATAAATGATTTGGAGGAAAATGTAACTGGTCTGATTAGTAAGTTTGCAGACGACACAAAGGTTGGTGGAATTGCGGATAGCGATGAGGACTGTCTGAGGATACAGCAGGATTTAGATTGTCTGGAGACTTGGGCGGAGAGATGGCAGATGGAGTTTAACCTGGACAAATGTGAGGTAATGCATTTTGGAAGGGCTAATGCAGGTAGGGAATATACAGTGAATGGTAGAACCCTCAAGAGTATTGAAAGTCAAAGAGATCTAGGAGTACAGGTCCACAGATCACTGAAAGGGGCTACACAGGTGGAGAAGGTAGTCAAGAAGGCATACGGCATGCTTGCCTTCATTGGCCAGGGCATTGAGTATAAGAATTGGCAAGTCATGTTGCAGCTGTATAGAACCTTAGTTAGGCCACACTTGGAGTATAGTGTTCAATTCTGGTCGCCACACTACCAGAAGGATGTGGAGGCTTTAGAGAGGGTGCAGAAGAGATTTACCAGAATGTTGCCTGGTATGGAGGGCATAAGCTATGAGGAGCGATTGAATAAACTCGGTTTGTTCTCACTGGAACGAAGGAGGTTGAGGGGCGACCTGATAGAGGTATACAAAATTATGAGGGGCATAGACAGAGTGGATAGTCAGAGGCTTTTCCCCAGGGTAGAGGGGTCAATTACTAGGGGGCATAGGTTTAAGGTGAGAGGGGCAAAGTTTAGAGTAGATGTACGAGGCAAGTTTTTTACGCAGAGGTTAGTGGGTGCCTGGAACTCACTACCGGAGGAGGTAGTGGAAGCAGGGACGATAGGGACATTTAAGGGGCATCTTGACAAATATATGAATAGGATGGGAATAGAAGGATACGGACCCAGGAAGTGTAGAAGATTGTAGTTTAGTCGGGCAGTATGGTCGGCACGGGCTTGGAGGGCCGAAGGGCCTGTTCCTGTGCTGTACATTTCTTTGTTCTTTGTTCTTTGAATATAGAAATAACTCTTGGATGTAACTTAGAAATCGTATCTTGCAGCCATATCCAGCAGCAAGTAATGTGACAACTGGAACTGATAACCAATGACAACATGGGGAGACTGCACGGCCACTGACTCCTCTTCCACCATTCAACTTGATCATAGCTGAACTTCTGCCTGAATGTCATTTCCTGCCTGTTCCTCAGATCCATTCATTCCCTTAAAGATCATTGTCCATAAAAATAATGGATGGAGACACCCACAGCAACATTTCAAACCGATTTGGACAGACAGAGGTTGTGCTCGAATCTGCTGCATTCCAGAGATGGAAGGTGGGATAGAGTCATACAGGTTTGCAGCATAGAAACAGGCCCGTAGGTTCAACTTGCAAATGTCGCTCAGTTTTTACCACTAAGCCTGTCCCAATTTCCCTCATTTCGCCCATATCCCGCTGTACTCATCTTACCCATATAACAATCAAAACGCTTTTTAAAAAGCAAAATTGTAACCGCCTCGATTACTGCCAATTACAGATCGTTCCAGACACTCAACGCCTTCAGTGTGAAAACATTGCCGTCTGTACACTTTCGTATCTCTCCCGTCTCACCTTAAACCTATTCCCTCTGGTTGTCGACTCCCTACCTCTGGGAGAAAAGTGTTGTCTATGTACTTTATCTATGCCCTTCATTATTTTATAGGCCTCTATATGTTCACCCCTAAACCTCCAAAGATCCTCGTGGAAATATACCCATTCGATCCAGTCTTTCCTGACAACTCAAACCATTAAGTACCGATAGCACCCTTGTAAATCTTTTCAGCCCTTTTTCTGGTTTAATAATGTCGTTTGAATAAAAGAACTATACACTGTATTCCAAGTGTGACCTTACTAATGTCGTTTGCAACTTCAACAAGACGTCCCAATCCTGTATTCAATGTCCTAACCATGTGTCTGTAATGCAGTAATGATGGGTACAGACAGAGTAATGATGGAGCAAATATCCTGTTGCGAAATTCCAAGTGCACTTCTAGTTTGCAGTGGTTCCAAAAAGTAACAAAGTCACAGAGTATGTCTCACTGGAAAAAGATGTGGAAGAATATTCTGCTCAGGAGAACTGCAGCAAATCAAACCTTCACCCGATACCAAGAGAAAGAAAACAGAAACAGAAACAGAACGAAGGAGAGTGTTAAAGAGAGAAAGGGGCAGAGCGTTTGAAGCCAGGTTAGATTGCACCCCACACCCTTCCACTATACTGCATCAAGCACTTTGTTTCTGTGTACCAGGAGTCCTGTTGTTAGAAATACCTTAGATGCAGGTTCCTATGAAGTAGAAGTAACATGATGCACTCCATCGGAAGAATTGAGAACAGTTCATAATAATAATGGCAATCGCTTATTGTCACAAGGAGGCTTCAATGAAGTTACTGTGAAAAACGCCTAGTTGTCACATTCCGGCAAGGAGGCCGGTTCTGGAATTGAAGCCGCGCCGCTGACATTGTTCGGCATTAGAAGCTAGCTGATTAGCCCACTGTGCTAAACCAGCTCGCAGAATTTCAAATCATTAAAGAGCTAACTGTTATGGGGTTTGCCAGTTGCTGGTTCGGGCAGTATTTAATTCCCATCTCTAGTTCTTCTCGAGAAGGAGGTGGTGAGCTGCCTTCTTGAACTGCTGCAATCCATGAGGTGCAGGTGCACCCACCGTGCTTTTAGGGAGGGAGTTTCAGGAATTTTTCCCGGTGCCGTGAAGTAACAATTATATAATTCCAAGTGGGAGTTGTGAGTGACTTGAGGGAAGACCTCCACCTACGGCCTTTTGATGTCCTTCCAGAGGATAGTGGTTGTGGATTTGGAAGGTGCTGGCTCAGGAACCTTGATGACTTACCGCAGTGCATTTTGTGACCGTCTGCAGCGCTGTCACTGTGCGTCCGCGGTGGAGGGTCAGTGCTTCTGGAAGTGAGCGCAATCAAGCGGGATGCTTGGTCCTGGGTGGTGCAGAACGTCTTGAGTGTTCTTGCAGTTATGGGGTACAGTGTGTCACGTGAAAAACACAAAATGGATTCATTAATTTGCTTGAGTAAACATCCTCTTCTTAAATTCAAAAATGAGATAATCCATAAAGAAAGTAGTCTTAATGAACATTTCCTCCATTTCAGTGGTGAACAATTGACAAAGTGTGATAAGCAACTCCACAGGGAATCTCCTTAATCCAAACAGAATTGCATTCGCCCAAGCTTTTACAATGCCGAATTGCAGCTCTGGTCCTAAAATCTTTGTTGTCTTTCAGCCTAAGATTTTTCGTTATCCATGACTGCAGCAGTCGCGCACATCCTGGAACCCAGGCTTTAGGTTATTGGGCACAGCTGATTGGATTGGGGTGGTTTATTGTCACGTGTCCGGGGTACAGTGACCAGCATTGTTCTGCGTACAGTTCACACAGATTATTCCGGAAATGAAAAGAAAATACATAGGGTAAACATAAAATACACCATGTAAATACATAGACACTGGCATCGGGTGAAGCATACAGGTGTAGTACTACGCAGTAGAGAAGCGTGCGAATAGATCAGACCAGTCCATAAGAGGTTCGTTTAGCAGTCTGGTAACAGCGGGGAAGAAGCTGTTTTTGAGGCTGTTCGTGCGTGTTTTCAAACTTTTGTACCTCCTGCCCGATGGAAGAGGTTGGAAGAGTGAGTAGACCGGGTGTTAGGGGTATCTGATTCTGCTGCCCGCTTTCCCAAGGCAGCGGCAGGTGTAGACAGAGTAAATGGACGGGAGGCGGGTTCGTGTGATGGAATGGATGTGTTCACGACTGTCTATAGTTTCTTACGTTCTTAGGCCGAGTAGGTGATATACCAGGCTGTGATGCAGCTAGATAGGGTGCTTTCTATGGTGCATCTACTAAAATCGGTAAAAGTCAGTTTGGACATGCCGAATTTTCTTAGTTTCCTGAGAACGTATAGGCGCTGCAGTGCTTTCTTGGTCTTAGTGTCGACCAAGGACATATGATCTGTATGTGCACACCTAATAATTTGAAGCTGTAAACCATTTCCACCACGGCTTCGTTGATGCAGAGAGGGTTATATAAAATACTTCACTTCCTGAAGTCAATGACCAGCTCTTCAGTTTTGCTGACATTGAGGGTGAGATTATTGTCGTTAAACCACACCACTGGGTTCTCTATCTCCGTCCAGCATTCTGACTAGTCGCTGTTCGAGATCCTACCCAATACAGTTGTATGGTCAGCAATCTTGTAGGGCAATGTTTACACAGACTCTTTTTACAGCAGGGTGCGGTTCACATAAACACTGTTGACAGTACGCACTGTTTGTATATTCTATTTATAGCAGTGTACGGTTCATATAAACACATTTTACTGTAGGGCACTGTTTACGTCGACTTTACAGCAGTGTACGGTTTACATACACACTGTTTACTGAAGTACGCTGTTTTCATAGACTATGTTTACAACAGTTTATGGTTCACATAAACACTGTTTACTGCAGGTCCGGTTCACATAGACTCTGCTTGCAGCAATGTCCGGTTTAAATATTGTTTACTGTAGGGTACTGTTTAAATTGACAATGTTTAGTTTAGGCACTGTTTACATAGACTGTTTGCAACAGTGTACGGTTTACATTAACACTGATTACAGCAGGACACTGTTTACGTAGACTATTTACAGCAGTGTACGATTTACATAAAGACTGTTACCTATCCGGCACTGTTTATATAGCCTGTTTACAGCAGAACACTGTTTATATAGTGTGTTTCCAGTGTATACCGTTTATATAAACACTGTTTACTGTCGTGCTATATTTACATAGACTCTGTTTACAGTAGTGTACGGTTTACATAAACACTGATAACTGTAGGGCATTGTCTACAGAGACTATTTACAGCAGTGTACGGTTTACAATAAGACTGTTTACTGTCCGGCACTGTTTCCATAGCCTCCGTTTGCAGAAATGTCCGGTTTAAGTTTACTGTTTAATGCAGGACACTATTTAAATAGACTATGTGAACTGCAGGGCACATGTACAAAGATTGTTTGCAGTAGTGTACGGTTTACATAAACATTGGTTACAGTAGCGCACTGTTACGATGACTGTTTAGTTTAGGGCACTGTTTATATAGTCACTGTTTACAGCAGTGTACGATTTACAGAAACTCTGTTTCCTAGTAGGGCACAGTTTACATAGACGCTGTTTACAGCAGTGTACGATTTACAGAAACACTGTTTACTATAGGTCACTGTTTACATAGACTCTGGATGCAGTAGTGTACGGTTTACTTTCACTCTCTTTACTGTAGGGCACTGTTTACATAGACTCTGTTTACAGAAGTGTATGGTTTACTTTCACCCTGTTGCTGTAGTGCACTGTTTACATAGAGTCTGTTACTGTAGGGGCTGTTTAGCACAGGGCTAAATCGCTGGCTTTGAACGCAGACGAAAGCAGGCCAGCAACACGGTTCGATTTCCCGAACAGGTGCCGGAATGTGGCGACTAGGGGCTTTGCATAGTAACTTTATTTGAAGCCTACTTGTGACAATAAGCGATTTTCATTTCATCGGGCACAGTTTACATTTTGTTTACTTTAGTGCACTGTGTACTTAGTCTTTGTTTACAGTGTACATTTTATATATGCACGTTTTACTGTAGGGCACACTTTGCACAGACTCTGTTTACAGCAGTGCACGGTTTACATTAACACTTTTTACTAGAAGGCACAGTTTACAAAGGGTCTGTTTACATTAATGTAAGGATTACTTTCACTCTGTTTACTGTATGGTGCTGTTTAAATACTGTTTACTGGAGGGCACTTTTACATAGACTGTTTCCAGTCGTGCACGGTTTAATTTCTCTGTTCACTGTAAGGCACTGTTTTCAACGACTTTCCTTGTACATTTTACATACACGCTGTTTACTCTAGGGCACTGTTTACATAATGTGGAGATGCCGGCGTTGGACTGGGGTGAGCAGAGTAAGAAGTCCAACAGGTTTGTTTCAAATCACTAGCTTTCGGAGCACTGCTCAGTACAGCATGGTACTTTTTACATAACAACTGTTTCCAGTAGGTCACTGATTACAAACACTCTGTTTACAGCAGTGTACGGATAACCTAAACGCTGTTTACCGCAGGGCTCTGTTTACCTTGACGCCGTTTACATCAGCGCACGGTTCGCATCAGCACTGTTTACTGTTGGCACTGTTTACATAGACTGTTTACTGTAGGGCATTGCATAAATGGTTACTGTTTGGGACTTTTTATATAGACTCTGTTTACTGTATGGCACTGTTCAAATACTGTTTACTGTAGGGCACTGTTTGCGTAGACCCTCTTTACAGTAGTTACGATTTACATAAACACTGTTTACTGCAGTGCACTGTTTACATATACTCTGTTTATACCAGCGTACGATTTACATAAACATTGTTTACTGGAGGGTACTGTTTACTTAGACTCTGTTTACAACAGTATAGGGTTTACATAAACACCGCTTACTGTGTTGCACTGTTTACTTAAACTCTTATTACAGCAGGGTACGGTTTTTAAAAACTGTTTACTGTAGGGCACTCTTCACATCGACTCTGCTGACAGCAGTGAACGGTTTACATAGACACTGTTTACTGCAGGACACTGTTTACATTGACTCTGTTTTCCAGCAGAGTGCGGTTTACGTTGGCACTGTTTACTGTAGGGAGTTGTCTACATAGACGCTGTTTGCAGTTGCGTCCGGTTTACATTAACAATGTTTACTTTAGGGCAGTGTTTACATGGACTTTGTTTACAGCAGTATACGATTTCATAAACACTGTTTTGTCTAAGGCACTGTTCACATAGAGTTTTTTGACAACAGTGTACGGTTCACATAAACACTGTTTATTGAAGGGCACTGATTACATTCACTCTGTTTACAGCAGTGTACATTTTACATAAACACTGTTTACAGTAGGACACTGTTTAATAGACTCTGTTTACAGCAGTGTACGGTTTACATATAAACTATTTACTGACGGGGACTGTTACAGAGACTCTGTTTTCAGCAGGCTACGTCTTATATAAATACTTTACTGCAGGTAACTGTGTTCATGGACTCTGATTACAGCAGCGCATGGTTAACTTTCACTCTGTTTATTGTCGACCATGTTTACATAGACCATGTTTACTGTATTGTACGGTTTACGCAAACACTGTTTACAGTAGGGCACTGTTTACCTAGACTCTGTTTACAGTAGTGTATGGTGTAATTAAACTCTGTTTACTGTAAGGCACTGTTTACATAGACTCTGTTTACGCAGAGTACGGTTTATGTCGGCACTGTTTACTGTAAGGCGCTTTTTACATAAACGCTGTTTGCCGTGGTGTCCGGTTTACATTAGCACGGTTTACTGTAGGGCAGTGTTTACATGGACTTTGTTTACAGCAGTATATGATTTAATAAACTCTGTTTAATTTAGGGCACGGTTCACATGGAGTTTCTTTTACAGCGGTGTCCGGTTCACATAAATACTGTTTATTGTAGGGTACTGTTTACATTCACTCTGTTTACAGTAGTTTACATTTTACATAAACACTGTTTACAGTTGGACACAATTTACATGTCCTCTCTTTACAGCACTGTACTGTTTGCACGAACAATATTTACTGTAAGACAATGTTTGCATAGACTGTTTACAGTAGTGTACAGTTTACATAAAGACTGTATACTGAAGGGGACGGTGAGCTCGTATTTGAGACAGTTCTATAAACATTCCATTATCAATGCGATGTATTACCGTTCCTAATTTACAGAGTATCTGACTGCCTAATAGGGTCAGGTGTCGCCAGTTACGGTACATCCTTCCTGGGGGTTAAATGCTTCTTGACCCCTTGCATGATAGCCTCTTTCCCTATATTTGCTAGAGAACTTGGCATGATGCCATTTACGTTTTTTCACATAATCTAAAACTTATTCATATTTAATTGCTTTTATTCGTAAAGGCACTTTCTTTCTTTTAAACTGATCGTAATTTCCAATGTTTCCGTTCATTAGAGAAATCTCAAGAAAAATCACTCAATTTATAATCTCTGACTCACACAGACAGACGATAAAAAATACAACCCACTCCATGCTTTGACTAAAATTAATTGGTTAAACAAAACACACAGATTCTCACAGCTAACAAATATCACAGTTAACCGTTAGCCTTATCTCACGGCTACAGACAAATCTCGCTTTTACCTTAATCTTCGATTTACTTTTACTCCCCTGTTTTTTTTCCGAAAGGGGGTCAGCTTCATTAGATTCCTATGCGGGACATATAGGTTCACCAACCTCATTCCGTTGCTTTACGATTGTTTATTTTTTTATTTATTTCAGTCTCTAAGGCACCTTTTTCTTCCCATGCAGCTATCATTAATTTATCAACTAAGATAACTATCCGAGCATGAGTCACTGGCCAGTAATTAAGGCTGCCGAGCCGCAGACCCCCCTTTCAGCTGGGGTCGCGTTATAGCTCTCTCCTTTTCAGCTGAGACAGTCCTGTTTCGAGGTCTGTTTCGGGGTTCGCTTCCTGTTAAATTAGGGAAACTGCAACGACCACGCCAATTTGTCTTGGAAATCATAATAAAGACAAATTCCTCGAGGTTCGATTTAAGGAAATTTATTTACACAAATATACTTGTGGAGAGGGAGTGTTTCAGCTGCAAAGCCAAGGCACTGCACTCTGAGTTATGCAGTCAAAAACCATTATATTTATAGGTTGAAAGAAACAACTTTGAAGAGATAAAGCTTGGGAACATACGCAAGAGGAAATATGAATGTTTTGCCCTTGGTTTAAAAACAATTCGAGTCCGCATTTTGTTGTCCTTCGGAAGAACAACTTATTATCATAATAAGGCCAGTACCACATACGAAGCAGTATTTGGTTTACATTACTTGACCTCCTTACTTTCGCTCAAAAGCAGTGTTAAAATATAGTTACTATTCCCAGCATGCTTCTAAATTGGTAACTCATTAACTTCCCTTCAACACTTACCAACACACGAAGAGTTAAGTTTCTCCCAGCTACTGCTAATTGGAGCACTTTCATTCCCAGCCAATCAGGTCACTGCTTTGCTGTGATGTCACTCTTCAAGGTAAGTTTTTAAAGTTTTGAAAGAGGAAAACTTACCTTCCCGACAGACCCATGGCCACTGCACCCGCCGAAAATCTGAAGGCCGCTTCTCCGGCAGTTGTGTCCCCGCCGCTCTCCTCGCGCTCATTTATCCTCTCTCCCCGCCCCTATCCTCGCGCCCTTTAATCCTCTCTCCACGCTCCCCTCCTCGCGCCCTTTTATTCTGTGTTCCCGCCGCTCTCCTCGCGCTCTTCCACTGCCTCCCCGCCGCTCTCCTCGCGCTCTTCCACTGCCTCCCCGCCGCTCTCCTCGCGCTCTTTTATCGTGTGTCCCCGAAGCTCTCCTCGCCCTCTTTCACTGAGTCCCCGCCGCTCTCTTCGCGCTCTTTTACTGTAGGTTGTTACTCGGCTGGGAACCTTACAGTGATTGTCTTTTTTTCTTTTAGAGGAGGAGGTAGGGAGGGAAACACTGAAGAAGTGACTCGTGTTAACTGTCACTTCACAACAGCTCCTCCACAAACCACCTTCAAGGTGTCCAGAGCTGGAATCGAACTTGGCTTTCCGCAGTATGAGATCAGAAAGTAAAAACGTGGCACAAGCCTCTTTTCCAAACAGATTAATGCAACCTCTGAACAAAATACACCTATTTCTAATTATAAATGTGCTGCTGCTTTTATTTATGCAATACACATGTTTTGGGAATATTAAAAACGCCAGGAAGCGCCCACGGTGAAACAGGTCCGAACACGCAATTAAGTTGATGCTGTGAAGTAACCAGTGAGCTAAAGCTGACGTCAGTTACAAGTATGGGCACATTGTATATAAATGATTACCGTGATCATACTCGCCGGGGTCGGTAACATTGAGGGGAAACTCCAGGTGTTGGTGCACATCATCTCACAGCCAGACGTGACCAGAAACGTGAAGGTGCGTGAATTACCAACGATGGACATTCATTCCGTTTCACCTCAGCTGCTCTTTAGATTAGCGGTTAATTCAATCCCACTCGATCGACCTATCCCCAGAGGCATGCATTTGATTTCCTGTCATTTCTCGCATTGACATTTGCAAGCCATTGTTGTGACTGCGTCCACCAATCTCACAGGCAGTGCGGACCAGATAATTGATCTGTATGCCAGTACATTGAAATAATTATTCGAAAGATATAACTTAAAAATCTTATCTCGCAGTTATATTCACCTGCGAGTGCTGTGGCAACTGGAACTGACAGCAAATTACAACAGGGCCACTCACTCCTGCCCCAACATCCAGTTTGATCACAGCTGAGCTTCTGCCTCAATGTCATTCCCTGCCTGTTCCTCAGAGACTTCCAATCCCTCAGAGTTCACTGTCCATAAGAAAAATGGAGGCAGACACCCACAGTAAAATTTCAAACCGATTTGGACATTAGATGGAGTGCTCGAATCTTCAGCGACACAGATCTGGAAGGTGGGACAGGTCATAGAGTCATAGAAGTTTACAGCATGGAAATAGGCTCTTCGGCCTAATTTGTCCATGCCGCCCAGTTTTTACTACACAAAGCCTGTCCAATTGCCCACATTTGTCATATTCCTCAACACCCACCTTCTCCATATAACTATCTAAATGCTTTTTAAAAGACAACAATGTAGCCGCCTCCACTACTGCCTCTGCCAGCTTGTTCCAGACACTCACCACCCTCTGTGTGAAACAATTGTTCCTCTGGACCCTTTTGTTTCTCTCCTCATTCAACTTAAACCTATGCCCTCTAGGTATGGATTCCAGTACCTTTGCGAAAATCTACCTCATCTATGCCCCTCATTATTTTATAGCAGTTGTCAAGAACACCCCTAGCCTCCAAGAAAAATGTTCCAGTCTATCCAGCCGCTCCTTATAACTCAAATTTTCAAAGCCAAGGCATTGCACTCTGAGTTATGCAGTCAAAAACCATTATATTTATAGGTTAAAAGAAACAACTTTGAAGAGATAAAGCTTGGGAACATACGCTAGACGAAATATGAATGTTTTGCCCTTGGTTTAAAAACAATTCGAGTCCGCATTTTGTTGTCCTTCCGAAGAACAACTTATTATCATAATAGTACCACATACTGAGCAGTATTTCGTTTACATTACTTGACCTCCTTATTTTCGCTCAAAAGTTGTGTTAAAATATAGTTACTATTCCCAGCATGCTTCTAAATTGGTAACTCATTAACTTCCCTTCCACACTTACGAACACACGAAGAGTTAAATTTCTCCCAGCTACTGCTAATTGGAGCACTTTCCTTCCCAGCCAATCGGGTCACTGCTTTGCTGTGATGTCACTCTTCAAGGTAAGTTTTTAAAGTTTTGAAAGAGGAAAACTTACCTTCCCGACAGACCCACGGCCACTGCACGCGCCGAAAATCTGAAGGCCGCTTCTCCGGCAGCTGTGTCCCCGCCGCTCTCCTCGCGCTCTTTTATCCTCTCTCCCCGCCCCTATCCTCGCGCCCTTTTATCCTCTCTCCCCGCCCCTATCCTCGCGCCCTTTTATCCTCTCTCCCCGCCCCTATCCTCGCGCCCTTTTATCCTCTCTCCACGCTCCCCTCCTCGCGCCCTTTTATCCTGTGTCCCCGCCGCTCTCTTCGCGCTCATTTACAGTAGGCTGTGACGTCACAGTTTAGCTTCTTTCCACTTCGACCTGCCCTCGAGTCTCCCTCTTGATCTTTACTCGGCTGGGATTCTTACAGTGATTGTCTTTTTTCGGTTAGAGGAGGAGGTAGGGAGGGAAACACTGAAGAAATGTTTCGGGTTAACTGTCACTTGACAACAGCTCCTCCACAAACCACCTTCAATGTGTACAGAGCTGGAATCAAACTCGGGATTCCGCAGTGTGAGATCAGAAAGTAAACACGTGGCACAAGCCTCTTTTCAAAACATATCAATGCAGCCTCTAACAAAATACACCCACTTCTAATTATAAATGAGCTGCTGCTTTTATTTATGCAACACACATGTTTTGGGAACATTAAAAACGCCAGGAAGCGCCCACGGTGAAACAGGTCCGAACTTACAATTAAGTTGATACTGTGAAGTAACCAGTGACCTAAAGCTGACGTCGGTTTTAAACATGGGCAGATTGTATATGAATGATTACCGTGATCATACTCGCCGTGGTGGGTAACATTGACGGGAAACTCCAGGTGTTGGTGCACATCATCTCACAGCCAGACGTGACCAGAAACGTGAAGGTGCGTGAATTACCGACGGAGGACATTCATTCCGTTTAACCTCAGCGGCTCTTTAGATTAGCGGTTCATTCAATCCCACTCGATCGACCTTTCCCCAAAGTCATGCATTTGATTTCCTGTCATTTCTCGCATTGACATTTGAAAGCCATTGTTGTGACTGCGTCCACCAATCTCACAGGCAGTGCGGACCAGATAATTGATCTGTATGCCAGTACAATGAAATAATTATTCGAAAGATAGAACTTAAAAATCTTATCTCGCAGTTATATTCACCTGCGAGCTGCAAGTGCTGTGGCAACTGGAACTGACAGCAAATTACAACAGGGCCACTCACTTCTGCCCCAACATTAGGTTTGATCGCAGCTGAGATTCTGCCTCAATGTCAATTCCTGCCTGTTCCTCAGAGACTTCCAATCCCTCAAAGTTCACTGTCGATAAGAAAAATGGAGGCAGACACCCACAGCAACATTTCAAACAGATTTGGACATTAGATGGAGTGCTCGAATCTTCAGCGACACAGATCTGGAAGGTGGGACAGGTCATAGAGTCATAGAGTTTTACAGCATGGAAATAGGCTCTTCGGCCTAACTTGTCCATGCCGCCCAGTTTTTACTACACAAAGCCTGTCCAATTGCCCACATTTGTCATATTCCTCTGCACCCACCTTCTCCATATAACTATCTAAATGCTTTTTAAAAGGCAACAATGTAGCCGCCTCCACTACTGCCTCTGCCAGCTCGTTCCAGACAGTCACCACCCTCTGTGTGAAACAATTGTTCCTCTGGACCCTTTTGTTTCTCTCCTCATTCAACTTAAACCTACGCCCTCTAGTTTTGGATTCCAGTACCTTTGCGAAAATCTACCTCATCTCTGCCCCTCATTATTTTATAGCCGTTGTCAAGATCACTCCTAGCCTTCAAGAAAAATGTTCCAGTCTATCCAGCCGCTCCTTATAACTAAAATTTTCAAGACCGGAAGCAGCAGAGCAAATCTTTTCTGCCCTCTTTCTATATTACGGTGACCAGAACTGTACACATTATTCCAAGTGTGTCCTTCCCAATGTCTTGTACAGCTCCAGTAAGACGTCCCACCTCCTGTAATCAATAATCTGACCATGTATCTGTAGAATAGTAACAATGGGCACAGACACAGTAATTGTGGAACAAAGAGCCTCCGTCAGTGTTGTGAATTTACAATTATTCATCATGTTTACAGTCGTGCAAAAAGCAAATAAGTCGCAAAATGTGTCTGACTGGAATAAGATGATGAAGAATGTCTTGCTCGAGCGACCCACGGCAAATGAAATCTTCACCCGATACCAATAGAAACAAAACAGAAACAGAATAAAGGTAAAGAGAGAAATGGGGAGAGAGCGTTTACTGCTGGATACATTGCACACCATTACCTTCCACCTTACTGCAGCAAGCACATTGTTTCTATCTTCCAGGATTCATGCTGCTAGAAATACCTTCGATCCAGTTTCCTCCGAAGCAGAAGTTACATGATTCATTCCACCGTTAGAATGACAAACAGGGGCAGCACGGTGGCGCAGTGGTTAGCACTGCTGCCTCACGGTGTCGTGTTCTCAGGTTCGAATCCGGCTCTGCGTCACTCTTTGTGTGGAGTTTGCACATTCTCCCCGTGTTTGCGTGGGTTATGCTCCCAGAACCCAATGATGTGCAGAGTAGGTGTACTAGTCACGCTAAATTGCGCCTTAATTGGAAAAGATGAATTGGGTACATGATATTTTTGTTTCAAGAATGGAGAACAGTTCATCCCAGGTCCCAGAAATTCAAAGCACCAATGCATTAAAAAGATCACTTTTACTGGATGTTATAGTTTCTAGTTAGGACATAATTCATTGCCCATCCCGAGTTGACCTTCAGAAGGTGGTGGTGAGCTGCTTTCTTGAAGCGTTGCATGCCGGTGAAGTTTGGGTACACCCAACGTGCCTTTATGGAGGAAGCTAAATTATTTTTTTACCCCGTTACCGTGAAGGAACGTTTATCTGTTTCCAAGTGTGATTGGTGAGTGATTTGGAGGGAAATTCCAGTTGGTGATTGTCCCAAGTAGGGGCTTGTCTAGCTCTTCAAAATGATAGTAGTCGGAGGTCTGGAGGTGCTGCTTGAGGAACAATTGCCCGAGGCACTTTGTTGAGTTATTGAAGTGCATTTGCTTTCCAACTCCCTGAGTGTTCTTTGAGAACGAGGGAGCAGCGTTTCACGTGGAAAGAAATGGATTAATCAATTCGCCTGCGTAACGAATCTTGTTCCGAAATGTCAAAGAAGCTATAATAGATAATCGTTAAAGCTCTTTTTCTCCATTTAGATTGTGAATAATTGACAAAGTTTGACAAAGTTATTGTACAGAGCTGGAATCGAACTTGGCTTTCCGCACTGTGAGATCAGAAAGTGAACAGGTGGCACACGACTCTTTTTAAAACAGATTAATGCAAACTCTGAAAAAAATACACCTTATAATTATAAATGTGCTACTGCTTCATGTACAGACATGTTTTGGAAATGTTAAAAGCGCCAAGCAGCGCCCACGGTGAGACAGGTCCGAACTTGTAATTAAGTTGATGCTGTGAAGTAACCAGTGAGCTAAAGCTGACGCTGACGTCACGCATGGACACATTGTATATAAAGGATTTCCATGATCGGTATTCGCCGTGGTGGGCAACACTGAGGCGAAACTCCAGGTGTTGCTGCACATCATCTCACAGCCAGACGTGACCAAAAACTTAAAAGTGCGTGAAGTACCGACGGAAGACATTCATTCCGTTTGACACCAGCGGCTCTTTAGATTAGTAGATCATTCCATCCCACTCGACCGACATTTCCCCAGAGGCATGCATTTCATTGCTGTCATTTCTCGCATTGAAGTTTGAAAGGCATTGTTGAATCTGCATCCACCAATCTCACAGGCAGTGCGGACCAAATAATTGAACTGTATCCCAGAACATTGAAATAATTGTTGGAAAGAGGTAACTTAAAAATCTGATCTCGCAGTTATATTCATCTGCGAGTACTGTGGCAACTGGAACTGATAGCAAATGAAAACATATAAAGACTACACGGCCACTCACTCATGTCCCAACATTCAGTTTGATCACAGCTGAGATTCTGCCTCAAAGTACACTGTCGCGAAGAAAAATGGAGGCAGACATTCAAACGAATTTGGACATTAAGATGGAGTGCTCGAATCTGCAGCGACACAGAGCTGGAAGGTGGGACAGGTCATCGAGTCATAGACGTTTACAGCGTTGAAATAGGCCCTTCGGCCTAACTTGTCATGCCGCCCAGTTTTTACTACACAAAGCCTGTCCAATTGCCCACACTTGTTCATATTCCTCCATACCCATCTTCTCCATATAACTATTTAAATGCTTTTTAAAAGGCAGAATTGTACACGCCTCTACTACTGCCTCTGCCAGCTCGTTCCAGACACTCACCGCCCTGAATGAAACAATTGTTCATCTGGACCGTTTTGTATCTCTCTGCTCTCACTTTAAACCTATGCCCTCTAGTTTTGGATTCCACTACCTTTGGGATAATCTACCTGATCAATGTCCCCCATTATTTTACAGCGGTCGTCAAGATCACCCCGAGGCTCCAAGAACAATATTCCAGTCTAAACAACCGCTCCTTATAACTCAAACCATCAAATCCGGTAGCAGCATGGCAAACCTTTTCTGCCCTTTTTCTAGGTTAATAATATCCTTTCTATGTTAGGGTTACCAGAACTGTGCACAATATTCCAAGTGTGTCCTTCCCAACGTCCTGTAGAACTTCAGCAAGACATCCCAACACGTGTTCTCAATTATCTGACCATGTATCGGTATAGTAGTAATCATGGGAAGACACAGTAATTGGGGAACAAAGAGCCTCCTTCAGTATTGTGAATTTCCAATTATTCATCATGTTTGCACTGGTTCCAAAAAGCAACAAAGTCGCAGAATGTGCCTGACTGGAAAAAGATTCAGCAGAATATCTTCGTCAAGAGACCCACAGCAAATCAAATCTTCAGCCGATACCAAGAGAAACAAAACAGAAACAGAAGAAAGGAGGGTGGTAAAGAGAGAAAGGTTAGAGACCGTTTAACGCCAGAGTAGATTGCACGCCACTCAGTTCCAGATGACTGAAGAAAGCGCATTGTTTCTGTCTTCCAGGATTCATGCTGTTAGAAATACCTGAGGTCCAGTTTCCTCGGAGGTAGAAGTTATATGATTCATTCCACCGTTAGAATTAAAAAATAGCGGCAGCACGTGGGCGCAGTGGTTGGCACTGCTGCCGGAAGGCGCCGAGTTCTCAGATTCGATCCCAGCTCCGGGTCACCGACCGTGTGGAGTTTGCGTATTCTTCCCATTTTTGCATGGGCTATGCCCCACAACCCAATGACGTGCAGAGTAGGTAGATTAGTCACGCTAAATTTCGCCTTAATAGGAAAAAATGAATTGGGTACACGATACTTTTGTTTCAAGAATGGAGAACAGTTCATCCCGGGCCCCAGGAATTCTAAGCACCCATGCATTAAAAATATCACTTTCACTGGATATGAGAGTTGCTGGTTAGGACAGAATTTATTGACCATCTCTAGTTGCCCATCAGAAGGTGGTGAGCTGCTTTGTTGAAGCGTTGCAGGCCGTTGAGTTTTGGGTACACCCAACGTGCCTTTATGGAGGAAGCTCAATTAAGTTTTCCCGTTAATGTGAAGGAACGTTAATATGCTTCCGAGTGGGAGTGGTGAGTGATTTGGAGGGAAATTCCAGTTGGTGATTGTTCCAAGTAGGGGCTTGTCTAGTTCTTCAAAGTGGCAGTGGTCGTACGTCTGGAAGGTGCTGTCGAAGGAACAATTGCCTGAGGAAGTTTGTTGAGTTATTGCGGTGCATTTTGGGATGGCTGTGGCGGAGGGATTGGATGCTTGTGGCAGGAGGAGCAATCAAACGCACTGCTTGGTCCTGGAAGCTTTCGAACTCACTGGGTGTTCTTGGAGAACTGGGGAACAGCGTTTCAGGAGGAAAATAATGGATTAATCAATTTGCCTGCGTAGACACTCTTGTTCCGAAATTTAAAATTGAATAATCGATAATCTTTCATGCTCTTTTCCTGCATTTCGGTTGTGAGTAATTGACAGAGTGTGATAGGTCAGGTATTATACAGAGCTGGACTCGAACTTGGGTTTCCGCAGTGTGAGATCAGAAAGTAAACACCGGGCACAAGCCTCTTTTAAAAACAATTAATGCAAACTCTAAACAAAATACACCTACTTCTAATTATAAATGTGCTGCTGTTTTATTTATGCAACACATGTTTTGGAAATAATAAAAACGCCAGGCAGTTCCCACGGTAAGACAGGTTCGAACTTTCAATTAAGTTGATGCTGTGAAGTAACCAGTGAGCTAAAGCTGACGCTGGCTTAAAGCATGGACACATTGTATATGAAGGATTACAGTGATCATAATCGCCGTGGTGGGTAGCATTGAGGGAAACTCCAGTGTGGTGGTGCACATCATCTCACAGCCAGACGTGACCAAACACTTAAAAGTGCGCGAAGTACCGACAGAGGACATTCATTCCGTTTCACCTCAGCGACTCTTTAGATTAGCAGATCAATCAATCCCACTCTACCGACCTTTCCCCAGAGACATGCAATTGATTGCTGTCGTTTCTCGCATTGAAATTTGAAAACTACTGTTGTATCTTCCTCCACCAACCTCAGAGGCTGTGCAGACGAGATAACTGAACTGTATCCCCGAAAATTGAATTAATTGATGGAAAGATGTAACTTAAAAATCTTATCGCGCAGTTATAATCATCTGCGAGTACTGTGGCAACTGGAACTGATAGCAAATAACAACATAGTGAGACCTCCCGGCCACTCACTCCTGCCCCAACATCCAGTTTGATCGCAGCTGAGCTTCTGCCTCAATGTCATTTCCTGCCTGTTCCTCAGATCCTTTCAATCACTCAGGGACCATTGTCCATGAGAATGATAAATGCAGACACCCATAGGAAAATTTCAAAATCACTTGGACACAGAGATAGAGTGCTCGAATCTGCAACGTTACAGAGCTGGAAGATGGGATAGGGTCACAGAGTGCAAGAGGTTTACAGCATGGAAAAGGCCCTTCGGTCCAACTTATCCATGCCGCCCATTCTTCTGCATTCATCCCATAACACCTGATCCCTTTAATAAGACAACATAGTACCCGCTTCTGTCAACTCGGTCCAGACACTCAGCACACTGTTTGTGAAGACATTACTCTCTGGACCCTTTTGTGTGTCTCCTCTCTAACTTTAAACCTATACCCACTTGTTTTACACTCCCCTATCTTTGGGAAAATATTTTGACGATGTACATTACCTCTGCCCTATTAACCTTATAGACCTCGAGAATTTCACCCCTATGCCTCCTACACTCCAGGGGAAAATGTCCCAGCGTACCAAACGCACCTTATAACTCAAACTGTCAATTTACGGGAACATCCTTGTAAAACGTTTCAGCACTATTTCTAGTTGAATAATATCATCTCTATACTAGTGAGACCACAACTGCACACAGTATTCCAAGTGTAGACTTACTTATGTCTTGTACAACTTCAACAAGGCGACCAAACTCCTGTATTCAATGTTCTGACCATGTGTCTGTATAACAGTAATGATGGGTACAGACACAGTAATCATGGAGGAAATACCGTCCTTTCGTGTCATGTAGTGCCAATTATTCTTCATGTTTGCCATGGTTCCACAATGTAACAAAGTCGCAAAATATGTCTTACTGAACAGAAAATATGGAACAATTTTCTGCTCAACTTAAACCTTCACCCGAAACCAAGCGATACAAAACAGAAACAGAACAAATGAGAGTGTTAAAGAGACAAAGGGGGAGAGAGTGTTTAAATCCATGATAGATTGCACAACACTCCGTTCCATCTTACTGCCGCAACCACATTGTTTCTGTTTTCCTGGATTCATGCTGTTAGAAATACCTTAGAACATAGAACATAGAACGATACAGCGCAGTACAGGCCCTTCGGCCCACGATATTGCACCCACATGGGAATTCAAAAAACAAAAGCCATCTAACCTACACTATGCCATCATCATCCATATGCTAATCCAATAAAAGTTTAAATGCCCTCAATGTTCGCGAGTTCACTACTATTGCAGGTAGGGCATTCCACGGCCTCACCACTCTTTGCGTAAGGAACCTACCTCTGAACTCTGTCCTATATCTATTACCCCTCAGTTTAAGGCTATGTCCCCTCGTGCTAGCCATTTCCATCTACGGGAGAAATCTCTCACTGTCCACCCTATCTAACCCTCTGATCATTTTGTATGCCTCTATTAAGTCTCCTCTTAACCTTCTTCTCTCTAACGAAAACAACCTAAAGTCCATCAGCCTTTCCTCATAAGATTTTCCCTCCATACCAGGCAACATCCTGGTAAATCTCCTCTGCACCCGTTCCAAAGCTTCCACGTCCTTCGTATAATGAGGTGACCAGAACTGCACGCAATACTCCAAATGCGACCGTACCAGAGTTTTGTACAGCTGCAACATGATCTCATGACTCCGGAACTCAATCCCTCTACCAATGAAGGCCAACACGCCATAGGCCTTATTCACAACCCTATCAACCTGGGTGGCAACTTTCAGGGATCTATGTACATAGACACCGAGATACCTCTGCTCATCCACACTTCGAAGAATTTTACCATTAGCCAAATATTCCGCATTCCTGTTTTTCCTTCCAAAGTGAATCACCTCACACTTCTCTACATTAAACTGCATTTGCCACCTCTCAGCCCAGCTCTGCAGCTTATCTATGTCCCTCTGTAACCTGCAACATCCTTCCGCACTGTCGACAACACCACCGACTTTAGTATCGTCTGCAAATTTACTCACCCACCCTTCTGCGCCTTCCTCTAGGTCATTGATAAAAATGACAAACAGCAACTGCCCCAGAACAGATCCTTGTGGTACGCCACTTGTAACTGAACTCCATTCTGAACATTTCCCATCAATCACCACCCTCTGTCTTCTTTCAGCCAGCCAATTTCAGATCCACATCTCTAAATCACCCTCAATCCCCAGCCTCCGTATTTTATGAAATAGCCTACCGTGGGGAACCTTATCAAACGCTTTTCTGAAATCCATATACACCACATCAACTGCTCTACCCTCGTCTACCTGTTCAGTCACCTTCTCAAAGAACTCGATAAGATTTGTGAGGCATGACCTACCCTTCAGAAAGCCATGCTGACTATCCCTAATCATATTATTCCTATCTAGATGATTATAAATCGTGTCTCTTATAATCCCCTCCATGACTTTACCCACAACAGACGTGAGGCTCACTGGTCTATCGTTGCCGGGGTTGTCTCTACTCCACTTCTTGAACAAAGTGAACACATTTGCTATCCTCCAGTCCTCTGGCACTATTCCTGTAGCCAATGATGAAATAAAAATCAAAGCCAAAGGCTCAGCAATCTCTTCCCTGGCTTCCCAGAGAATCCTAAAATAAATCCCATCAAGCCCCGGGGACTTATCTATTTTCAGACTGTCCAGAATTGCCAACACCTCTTCCCTACGCACCTCAATGCCATCTATTCTAATAGCCTTGGTCTCAGCATTCTCCTCCACAACATTCTGTTGTGCAGGTTAGGTGGATTGGCCATGCTAAATTGCCCTTAGTGACTAAAAAGGTTAGGAGGGCTTATTGGATTACGGGGATAGGGTGGAAGTGAGGGCTTAAGTGGGTCGGTGCAGACTCGATGGGCCGAATGGCCTCCTTCTTAAAAAAAAAAAGAGGCAGCACGGTAGCCTTGTGGATAGCACAATTGCTTCACAGCTCCAGGGTCCCAGGTTCGATTCCGGCTTGGGTCACTGTCTGTGCGGAGTCTGCACATCCTCCCCGTGTGTGCGTGGGTTTCCTCCGGGTGCTCCGGTTTCCTCCCACAGTCCAAAGATGTGCAGATTAGGTGGATTGGCCATTATAAATTGCCCTTAGTGTCCAAAATTGCCCTCAGTGTTGGGTGGGGTTACTGGATTATGGGGATAGGGTGGCGGTGTTGACCTTGGGTAGGGTGCTCTTTCCAAGAGCCGGTGCAGACTCGATGGGCCGAATGGCATCCTTCTGCACTGTAAATTCTATGATAATCTATGATTCTCTTTTTCCTGAGTGAATATTGACGAAAAATATTCATTTAGTATCTCGCCTATCTCTTCAGACTCCCCACACAACTTCCCTTCCCTGTCCTTGACTGGCCTACTCTTACCCTAGTCATTCATTTATTCCTGACATACCTATAGAAAGCTTTTGGGTTTTCCTTGATCCTACCGCCAAATATTTCTCATGTCCCCTCCATGCTCGTCTTAGCTCTCTCTTTAGATCCTTCCTCGCTACCTTGTAACCTTCAAGCGCCCCAACTGAAACTTCACACCTCACCTTCACATAGGCCTCCTTCTTCCTCATAACAAGAGATTCCACTTCTTTGGGAAACCACGGTTCCCTCGCTCGACGCCTTCCTCCCTTCCTGGCCGGTACGTACTTATCAAGAACACGCAGTAGCTGTTCCTTGAACAAGCTCCACATATTCAGTGTGCCCAACACTTGCAGCCTACTTCTCCAACCTAACCCTCCCAAGTCATGTCTAATGGCATCATAATTGCCCTTCCCCATCTATAACTCTTGCCCTGCGGAGTATACTTATCCCTTTCCATCATAGAATAGAATAGAATTTACAGTGCGGAAGGAGGCCATTCGGCCCATCGAGTCTGCACCGCCTCTTGGAAAGAGCACCCTACCCAAGGTCAACAACCCCAACCTATCCCCATAAACCAGTAACCCCACCCAACACTAAGGGCAATTTTGGACACTAAGGGCACTTTATCATGGCCAATCCACCTAACCTGCACATCTTTGGACTGTGGGAGGAAACCGGAGCACCCGGAGGAAACCCACGCACACACGGGGAGAATGTGCAGACTCCGCACAGACAGTGACCCAAGCCGGATTCGAACCTGGGACCCTGGAGCTGTGAAGCAATTGCGCTATCCACAAGGCTACCGTGCTGCAGCTAACGTAAACTTCACAGAATTGTGGTCACTGTCCCCAAAGTGCTCACCTACCTCCAAATCTAACACCTGGCCTAGTCCATTACCCAAAGCCAAATCCAATGTGGCCTCGCCTCTTGTTGGCCTGTCAACATATTGTGTCAGGAAACCCTCCTGCACACACTGTACAAAAAACGACCCATCTAATGTACTCAAACTATATCTTTTCCAGTCAATATTTGGAAAGTTAAAGTCTCCCATAATAACTACCCTGTTACTTTCGCTTTATCCAGAATCATCTTCGCCATCCTTTCCTCTACATCCCTAGAACTATTAGGAGGCCTATAGAAAACTCCCAACAGGGTGACCTCTCCTTTCCTGTTTCTAACCTCAACCCATACTACCTCGGAAGAAGAGTCCCCATCTAGCATCCTCTCCGCCACCGTGATAAAATTCTTGACTAGCAGCGCCCCACCTCCCCCTCTTTTGCCTCCTTCTCTGAGCTTACTAAAATACCTAAACCCCGGAACCTGCAACAACCATTCCTGTCCCTGCTCTATCCATGTCTCCGAAATGGCCACAACATCGAAGTCCCAGGTACCAACCCATGTTGCCAGTTCCCCTACCTTATTTCGTATACTCCTGGCATTGAAGTAGGCACACTTCAAACCACCTACCTGAACACTGGCACCCACCTGCGATGTCAAATCTGTGCTCCTGACCTCTGTACTCTCAATCTCCCTTACCCTAAAACTACAATCCAGGTTCCCCTGCCCCTGCTGCATTAGCTTAACCGCCCCCCCCCAAAGAGCACTAACAAATCTCTCCCCCCCCCCAGGATATTTGTGCCCCTCAGGTTCAGATATAAACCATCCTGTCTGTAGAGGTCCCACCTTTCCCAGAAAGAGCCCCAGTTATCCAGAAATCTGAATCCCTCCCGCCTGCACCATATCTGTAGCCACGTGTTTAATTGCCCTCTCTCCCTATTCCTCATCTCATTATCACGTGGCACGGGCAACATCCCAGAGATAACAACTCTGTTTGTTCTAGTTCTGAGCTTCCATCCTCGCTCCCTGAAAGCCTGCCTGACATCCTTGTCCCCTTTCCTACCTATGTCGTTAGTGCCAATGTGGACCACGACTTGGGGCTGCTCCCCCTCCCCCTTAAGGACCCGGAAAACACGATCCGAGACATCACGTACCCTTGCACCTGGGAGGCAACATACCAAACGTGAGTCTCTCTCGCTCCCACAAAATCTCCTATCTGTGCCCCTGACTATCGAGTCCCCAATTACTAACGCTCTGCTCCTCTCCCCCTTCCCTTCTGAACAACAGGGACAGACGCCATGCCAGAGGCCCGTACCCCATGGCTTACCCCTGGTAAGCCCCCCCCCCCACACCAGTATCCAAAGCGGTATACTTGTTACTCAGGGGAATGACCGCAGAGGATCCCTGCACTGACTGCTTCGTCCCAGTCCCTCTTACAGTTACCCATCTATCTCCAATCTTTGGTGTAACTAATTCCCTGAAGCTGCTATCGATGACCCCCTCTGCCTCCCGAATGATTCGAAGTTCATCCAACTCCAGCTCCAGTTCCCTAACTCGGTCTTAGAGGAGCTGGAGATGGCTGCACTTCCTGCAGGTAAAATCAGCAGGGACACTAACGGCGTCCCTCACCTCAAACATCCTGCAGGAAGAACATTGCACTCCCTTCCCTGCCATTCCTCTTACTTTCAGCCAAGTTCTTGTTAATAAATAAATAAAAAAAACCAGGAGGATCTCCAACTCGGCATGCGTAAATCTTGGAGCCGTTCTCCTCGCTGCCATCTTGTTGGCTGTGATGGTGTGTGTGGGGAGTGCAGTGTGTATATGCGGCTGCAGCTTGTCAGCCTCCTGAGTGTCAATCGTGAAACCGGCGAATCCGGCACGTTTCTCATTAGAATCGATTGTGTTCCACATGGCTCTGTTTTACTGTAGGGCACTGTTTACATATACTCCACTTACCGCAATTGCACGGTTTTACTGCGGGACACTGTTTACATAGTCACTGTTTACAGCAGTATACGATTTACAGAAACACTGTTTACTGCAGGGCACTGTTTACATAGACTCTGTTTACTGTAGTGTGTGGTGTACTTTCACTCTGTTTACTGTAGGGCACTGTTTACATAAACTCTGTTACAGCAGTGTGTGGTGAACTTTCACTCTGTTTACTGTAGGGCACTGTTTACATAGACTCTGTTACAGCAGTGTATGGTGTACTTTCACTCTGTTTAGTGTAGGGCACTGTTTACATAAACTCTGTTACAGCAGTGTGTGGTGTACTTTCACTCTGTTTACTGTAGGGCACTGTTTACATAGACTCTGTTACAGCAGTGTATGGTGTACTTTCACTCTGTTTACTGTAGGGCACTGTTTACACAGACTCAGTGTACAGTAGTGTATGGTGTACTTTCACTCTGTTTACTGTAGGGCACTGTTTACATAGACTCTGTTTACAGCAGTGTACGGTTCACTTTCACTCTGTTTACTGTAGGGCACTGTTTACATAGACTCAGTGTACAGTAGTGTATGGTGTACTTTCACTCTGTTCACTGTGGGCACTGTTTACATAGACTCAGTGTACAGTAGTGTATGGTGACTTTCACTCTGTTTACTGTAGGGCACTGTTTACACAGACTCAGTGTACAGTAGTGTATGGTGTACTTTCACTCTGTTTACTGTAGGGCACTGTTTACATAGACTCTGTTTACAGCAGTGTACGGTTCACTTTCACTCTGTTTACTGTAGGGCACTGTTTACATAGACTCAGTGTACAGCAGTGTATGGTGTACTTTCACTCTGTTTACAGTAGGGCACTGTTTACATAGACTCAGTGTACAGTAGTGTATGGTGTACTTTCACTCTGTTTACTGTAGGGTACTGTTTACATAGACTCTGTTTACGGCAGTGTATGGTGTACTTTCACTCTGTTTACTGTGGGGCACTGTTTACATTGTCTCTGTTTACAGCAGTGTACGGTTCACTTTCACTCTGTTTACTGTAGGGCACTGTTTACATAGACTCAGTTACAGCAGTGTATGGTGTACTTTCACTCTGTTTACTGTGGGGCACTGTTTACATTGTCTCTGTTTACAGCAGTGTACGGTTCACTTTCACTCTGTTTACTGTAGGGCACTGTTTACATAGACTCAGTTACAGCAGTGTATGGTGTACTTTCACTCTGTTTACTGTAGGGCAATGTTTACATATACTCTGGTTACAGCCGTGTACGGTGTATCTAAATGTATGGCATTGTTTACATCGACTCTGTTTACAACAGCAGAGGGTTAACATAAACTCTGCTTACTGTAGTGCACTCTTTACATAGACACTTATTACAGCAGGTTTCGTTTTTCAAAAACGTTTTACTGTAGGGCACTGTTTACATATACTCCACTTACCGCATTGCACGGTTTTCACAGACACTGTTTACTGCGGGACAGTGTTTACATCGTCACTGTTTCCAGCTGTATACGATTTACAGAAACACTGTTTACTGTAGGGCACTGTTTACAAAGACTCTGTTACAGCAGTATATGGTGTACTTTCACTCTGTTTACTGTAGGGCACTGTTTACATAGACGCTGTTTACTGTGGGGCACAGTTTACATTTAGTTTACTGTAGTGCACTGTTTACATAGTCCCTGTACGGCACTGTTTACACTGACGCTTTTAACAGTCGTGTACAGTTTACCTAAATACTGCTTCCTGTAGGGCTCTCTTTACACAGACTCTGTTCATATTAGCGCACTGTTTACTTTCATTCTGTTTACTGTAGGGCATTGTTTACATAGTCTCTGGTACAGCCGTGTACGGTGTATCTAAATGTATGGCATTGTTTACATAGATTTTGTTAACAACATCAGAGGGTTTACATAAACACTACTTACTGCAGTGCACTCTTTACACAGACTCTTATTGCAGCAGGTTACGTTTTTCAAAAAAGTTTTACTGTAGGGCACTGTTTACATAGACTCCAGTTACAGCATTACACGGTTTTCATAGACACTGTACTGCAGGACACTGTTTACACAGACTCTGTTTACAGCAGAGTACGGTTTACGTCGGCACTGTTTCCTGTGAGGCGCTGTTTACATAAACGCTGTTTGCCGTGGTGTCCGGTTTACATTAGGACTGTTTACTGGAGGGCAGTGTTTACATGGACTTTGTTTAGAGCAGTATACGATTTAATAATCTCTATTCAATTTAGGGCACCGTTGACATAGAGTTTTTTTTACAGCGATGTACGGTTCACATAAATACTGGTTATTGTAAGGCACTGTTTACATTCACTCTGTTTACAGTAGTTTACATTTTTCATAAACACTGTTTACAGTAGGACACAAATTACATATACTCTCTTTAAAGCACTCTATGGTTTACATGAACAATATTTACTGTAAGGCATTGTTTACACAGACTGTTTACAGTAGTGTACAGTTTACATAAAAACTATAGACTGAAGGGGACGCTGAGCTCGTATTTGAGACAGCTCGATAAACATTCCATTATCAATGCGATGTATTACCGTTCCTAATTTGCAGAGTGTCTGTCTGCCTAATAGGGTCAGGTGTTGCCAGTTGCGGTACATCCTTCCTGGGGGTTAAATGTTTCTTGGCCCCTTGCATGACAGCCTCTTCCCTCTATTTCCAACCAGTGTTCGAGGGACTCATTTCCTTCGTTCAAATGATTATCATTATTGGGAACGCAGCCCCATCTATGCCGGGTGGGATGCCAAAACTCAAAGCAAAGATGCACCATAAGAGTATGTTAGAAGCAGCAAAACATCCCCTGGGAGGGGGCCATGAATAGCACACATTTAAGTCAATTTCCAATGATTGATTTTATAGGCATTAGCTATTCTTAGAGATGTATATTTTTTCTTTGTCAATTCAGAAAAGATCAACTGTCTGCTGAAATGGTTCATGTTTCCTGCAGAATCTAAGTGTCAGAGACGTGGAATGATGCCATTTACGTTTTTTTTACATAATCTAAAACTTATTCATATTCAATTACTTTTATTCGTAAAGGCATTTTCTTTCTTTTAAACGGATTTTAATTTCCTATGTTTCCGTTCATTCGAGAAATCTCAACAAAAATCACTCAATTTATAATCTCTGACTCATAAAGACAGACGATACAAAATACAACCCACTTCATGCTTTGACAAAAATGAATTGGTTAAACAAAACACACAGATTCTCACAGCTCACAAATATCACAGTTAACCGTCAGCCTTATCTCACGGCTACAGACAAATCTCGCTTTTACCTTAATCTTCGATTTACTTTGACTCCCCTGTTTTTTTTTCCGAAAGGGGGTCAGCTTCATTAGATTCCTATGCGGGACATATAGGTTCACCTACCTCATTCCGTTGCTTTACGATTGTTTCTTTTCATTTTCTTACTTATTTTGACTCCCTTATCTGTCCTCTTTACGGAGTTCACCTTCTTTCTCGCTCCGGATATCTTTACCGAGGCTTTGGGAGGACCTGTGAGGGGGCGGCGAGTTTAGTGCTCATCGTTCCTTCTGCAAAATACTTTAGAACATATAAATAACAATAACAACAACCGCGGAAATCCGAAATCATCTACAAACACTACAGGGAGCGCACACCGCTGTTTATCCTTTCACGAACCTCGAAGTCTTTTTTTATTTATTTTAGTCTCTAAGGCACCTTTTCTCTTCTCACTCAGCTATCATTAATTTATCAACTAAGATAACTCTCCGAGCATGAGTCACTGGCCAGTAATTAAGGCTGCCGAGCCGCAGACCCCCCCCCTTTCAGCTGGGGTCGCGCTATAGCTCTCTCCCTTTTCAGCTGAGACAGTCCTGTTCAGAGATTCGTTTCGGGTTTCACGTCCCGTTAAATTAGGGAAACTGCAACGACTGAGCCAATTTGTCGTGAAAATCATAATAAAGACAAATTCCTCGAGGTTCGATTTAAGGAAATTTATTTACACAAATGTACTTGTGGAGAGAGAGTGTTTCAGCTGCAAAGCCAAGACACTGCACTCTGAGTTATGCAGTCAAATACCATTATATTTATAGGTTGAAAGAAACAACTTTGAAGAGATAAAGCTTGGGAACATACGCAAGAGGAAATAGGAATGTTTTGCCCTTGGTTTAAAAACAATTCGAGTCCGCATTTTGTTGTCCTTCGGAAGAACAACTTATTATCATAATAAGGCCAGTACCACATACTAAGCAGTATTTCGTTTACATTACTTGACCTCCTTATTTTCGCTCAAAAGCAGTGTTAAAATATAGTTAATATTCCCAGCATGCTTCTAAATTGGTAACTCATTAACTTCCCTTCCACACTTACCGACACACAAAGAGTTAAATTTCTTCCAGCTAATGCTAATTGGAGCACTTTCCTTCCCAGCCAATCAGATCACTGCTTTGCTGTGATGTCACTCTTCAAGGTAAGTTTTTTAAGTTTTGAAAGAGGAAAACCTACCTTCCCGACAGACCCCTGGCCACTGCACCCGCCGAAAATCTGAAGGCCGCTTCTCCGGCAGCTGTGTCCCCGCCGCTCTCCTCGCGTTCATTTATCCTCTCACCCCGCCCCTATCCTCGCGTCCTTTTATCCTCTCTGCACGCTCCCCTCCTCGCGCCCTTTTATCCTGAGTACCCGCCGCTCTCCTCGCGCTCTTTTATCGTGTGTCCCCGAAGCTCTCCTCGCCCTCTTTCACTGAGTCCCCGCCGCTCTCTTCGCGCTCTTTTACTGTAGGCTGTTACTCGGCTGGGATCCTTACAGTGATTGTCTTTTTTTCTGTTAGAGGAGGAGGTAGGGGGGGGGGGGGAAGCACTGAAGAAGTGACTCGTGTTAACTGTCACTTAGGGGGGGGGGAAGCACTGAAGAAGTGACTCGTGTTAACTGTCACTTGACAACAGCTCCTCCACAAACCACCTTCAAGGTGTACAGAGCTGGAATCGAACTTGGCTTTCCGCAGTATGAGAGCAGAAAGTAAACACGTGGCACAAGCCTCTTTTCCAAACAGATCAATGCAACCTCTGAACAAAATACACCTACTTCTAATTATAAATGTGCTGCTGCTTTTATTTATGCAATACACATGTTTTGGGAATATTAAAAACGCCAGGAAGCGCCCACGGCGAAACAGGTCCGAACACGCAATTAAGTTGATGCTGTGAAGTAACCAGTGAGCTAAAGCTGACGTCAGTTTCAAGTATGGGCACATTGTATATAAATGATTACCGTAATCATATTGCCGCGGTCGGTAACATTGAGGTGAAACTCCAGGTGTTGGTGCACATCATCTCACAGCCAGACGTGACCAGAAACGTGAAGGTGCGTGAATTACCGACGGAGGACATTCATTCCGTTTAACCTCAGCGGCTCTTTAGATTAGCGGTTAATTCAATCCCACTCGATCGACCTATCCCCAGAGGCATGCATTTGATTCCTGTCGTTTCTCGCATTGACATTTGAAAGCCATTGTTGTGACTGCGTCCACCAATCTCACAGGCAGTGCGGACCAGATAATTGATCTGTATGCCAGTACAATGAAATCTTTATTCGAAAGATTTAATTAAAAATCTTATCTCGCAGTTATATTCACCTGCGAGCTGCGACTGCTGTGGCAACTGGAACTGACAGCAAATTACAACAGGGCCACTCACCCCTGCGCCAACATTAAGTTTGATCGCAGCTGAGATTCTGCCTCAATGTCAATTCCTACCTGTACCTCAGAGACTTCCACTCCCTCAAAGTTCACTGTCCATAAGAAAAATGGAGGCAGACCCCCACAGCAAAATTTCAAACCGATTTGGACATTAGATGGAGTGCTCGAATCTTCAGCGACACAGATCTGGAAGGTGGGACAGGTCATAGAGTCATAGAGATTTACAGCATGGAAATAGACCCTTCCGCCTAACTTGTTCATGCCGCCCAGTTTTTACTACACAAAGCCTGTCCAATTGCCCACATTTGTCATATTCCTCTACACCCACCTTCGCCATATAACTATCTAAATGCTTTTTAAAAGACAACAATGTAGCCGCCTCCACTATTGCCTCTGCCAGCTTGATCCAGACACTCACCACCCTCTGTGTGAAACAATTGTTCCTCTGGACCCTTTTGTTTCTCTTCTCATTCAACTTAAGCCTATGCCCTCTAGATTTGGATTCCAGTACCTTTGCGAAAATCTACCTCATCTATGCCCCTCATTATTTTATAGCAGTTGTCAAGATCACCCCTAGCCTCCAAGAAAAATGTTCCAGTCTATCCAGCCGCTCCTTATAACTTAAATTTTCAAGACCGAAAGCAGCAGAGCAAATCATTTCGGCCCTCTTTCTATATTACGGTGACCAGAATTGTACACAGTATTCCAAGTGTGTCCTTCCCAATGTCTTGTGCAACTTCAGCAAGACGTCCCAACTCCTGCATTCAATAATCTGACCATGTACCTGTATAATAGTAACAATGGGCACAGACACAGTAATTGTGGAACAAAGAGCCTCCGTCAGTGTTCTGAATTTACAATTATTCATCATGTTTACAGTCGTGCAAAAAGCAAATAAGTCGCAAAATGTGTCTGACTGGAATAAGATGATGAAGAATGTCTTGCTCAAGAGACCCACGGTAAATCAAATTTTCACCCGATACCAATAGAAACAAAACAGAAACAGAATAAAGGTAAAGAGAGAAATGGGGATAGAGCGTTTACTGCTGGATACATTGCACACCATTACCTTCCACCTTACTGCAGCAAGCACATTGTTTCTATCTTCCAGGATTCATGCTGTTAGAAATACCTTCGATCCAGTTTCCTCCGAAGAAGACGTTACATGATTCATTCCACCGTTAGAATGGCAAACAGGGGCAGCACGGTGGCGTAGTGGTTAACACTGCTGCCTCACGGTGTCGTGTGCTCAGGTTTGATCCCGGCTCTGGGTCACTCTTTGTGTGGAGTTTGCACATTCTCCCCGTGTTTGCGTGGGTTATGCTCCCACAACCCAACGATGTGCAGAGTAGGTAGATTAGTCACGCTAAATTGCGCCTTAATAGGAAAAAATGAATTGGGTACACGATACTTTTGTTTCAAGAATGGAGAACAGTTCATCCCGGGCCCCAGGAATTCGAAGCACCAATGCATTAAAAATATCACTTTCACTGGATGTGAGAGTTGCTGGTTAGGACAGAATTTATTCACCATCTCTAGTTTCCCATCAGAAGGTGGTGGTGAGCTGCTTTGTTGAAGCGTTGCAGGCCGTTGAAGTTTGGGTGCACCCACGTGCCTTTATGGATGAAGCTCAATTAAGTTTTCCCGTTAATGTGAAGGAACGTTAATCTGGTTCCGAGTGGGAGTGGTGAGTGATTTGGAGGGAAATTCCAGTTGGTGATTGTTCCAAGTAGGGGCTTGTCTAGTTCTTCAAAATGATAGTGGTCGTACGTCTGGAAGGTGCTGTTGAAGGAACAATTGCCTGAGGAAGTTTGTTGAGTTAGTGCGGTGCATTTTGGGATGGCTGTGGCTGAGGGATTGAATGCTTGTGGCAGGAGGAGCAAACAAGCGCACTGCTTGGTACTGGAAGCTTTCGAACTCACTGGGTGTTCTTGGAGATCTGGGGCACAGCGTTTCACGTGGAAAATAATGGATTAATCAATTTGCCTGAGTAGACACTCTTGGTCCGGAATTTAAAATTGTATAATCGATAATCTTTCATGCTCTTTTCCTGCATTTAGGTCGTGAGTAATTGACAGAGTGTGATAGGTCAGGTATTATACAGAGCTGGACTCGAACTTGGGTTTCCGCAGTGTGAGATCAGAAAGTAAACACGGGGCACAAGCCTCTTTTATAAACAATTAATGCAACCTCTAAACAAAATACACCTACTTCTAATTATAAATGTGCTGCTACTTTTACTTATGCAACACATGTTTTGAAAATAATAAAAACGGAAGGCAGCGCCCACGGTAAGACAAGTTTAAACTTCCAATTAAGTTGATGCTGCGAAGTAAGCAGTGAGCTAAAGCTGACGCTGGTCTCAAGCATGGACACATTGTATATGAAGGATTACAGTGATCATAATCGCCGTAGTGGGTAGCATTGAGGGAAACTCCCTTGTGTTGGTGCACATCATCTCACAGCCAGACGCGACTAAAAACTTAAAAGTGCGCGAAGTACCGACAGAGGACATTCATTCCGTTTAACCTCAGCGGCTCTTTAGATTAGCAGATCAATCAATCCCTCTCGACCAACCTTTCCACAGAGGCATGCAATTGATTGCTGTCGTTTCTCGCATTGAAATTTGAAAACCACTGTTGTATCTGCCTCCACCAACCTCAGAGGCTGTGCAGACGAGATAACTGAACTGTATCCCCAAACATTGAATTAATTGATGGAAAGATGTAACTTAAAAATCTTATCGCGCAGTTATAATCATCTGCGAGTACTGTGGCAACTGGAACTGATAGCAAATAACAACATAGTGAGACCTCCCGGCCACTCACTCCTGCCCCAACATCCGGTTTGATCGCAGGTGAGCTTCTTCCTCAATGTCATTTCCTGCCTGTTCCTCAGATCCTTTCAATCACTCAGGGACCATTGTCCATGAGAATGATAGAGGCAGACACCCATAGGAAAATTTCAAAATCACTTGGACATAGAGATAGAGTGCTCGAATCTGCAGCGTTACAGAGCTGGAAGATGGGATAGGGTCACAGAGTACAAGAGGTGTACAGCATGGAAATAGGCCCTTCGGCACAACTTATCCATGCCCCCCATTCTTCTGCATTCTCCCCATAACCCCTGATCCCTTTAATAAGACAAAATTCTACCCGCTTCTATTACTTCCTCTGGCAACTCAGTCCAGACACTCAGCGCACTATTTGTGAAAACATTACTCTCTGGACCCTTTTGTGTGTCTCCCCTCTAACTTTAAACCCATACCCACTTGTTTTACACTCCCCTATCTTTGGGAAAATATGTTGACGATGTACATTACCTCTGCCCTATTAACCTGATAGAACTCGAGAATTTCACCCCTATGCCTCCTACACTCCAGGGGAAAATGTTCCAGCGTACCAAACTCACCTTATGACTCAAACTGTCAATTTATGGTAGCATCCTTGTAAAACGTTTCAGCACTATTTCTAGTTGAATAATATCATCTCTATAATAGTGAGACCAGAACTGTACACAGTATTCCAAGTGTAGACTTACTTATGTCTTGTACAACTTCAACAAGGCGTCCAAACTCCTATATTCAATGTTCTGACCATGTGTCTGTATAACAGTAATGATGGGCACAGACACAGTAATCATGGAGCAAATACCCTCCTTTCGTGTCATGTAGTGCCAATTATTCTTCATGTTTGCAATGGTTTCACAAAGTAACAAAGTCGCAAAATATGTCTTACTGAACAGAAAATATGGAACAATATTCTGCTCATCTTAAACCTTCACCCGAAACCAAGAGATACAAAACAGAAACAGAACAAAGGAGAGTGTTAAAGAGAGAAAGGGGAGAGAGTGTTTAAATCCATGATAGATTGCACAACATTCCGTTCCACCTTACTGCCGCAACCACATTGTTTCTGTTTTCCTGGATTCATGCTGTTAGAAATACCTTAGAACATAGAACATAGAACGATACAGCGCAGTACAGGCCCTTCGGCCCACGATGTTGCACCCACATGGGAAGTCAAAAAACAAAAGCCATCTAACCTACACTATGCCATCATCATCCATATGCTTATCCAATAAACTTTTAAATGCCCTCAATGTTGTCGAGTTCACTACTATTGCAGGTAGGGCATTCCACGGCCTCACCACTCTTTGCGTAAAGAACCTACCTCTGACCTCTGTCCTATATCTATTACCCCTCAGTTTAAGGCTATGTCCCCTCGTGCTAGCCATTTCCATCCGCGGGAGAAGTCTCTCACTGTCCGCCCTATCTAACCCTCTGATCATTTTGTATGCCTCTATTAAGTCTTCTCTTAACCTTCTTCTCTCTAACGAAAACAACCTAAAGTCCATCAGCCATTCCTCATAAAATGTTCCCTCCATACCAGGCAACATCCTGGTAAATCTCCTCTGCACCCGTTCCAAAGCTTCCACGTCCTTCCTATAATGAGGTGGCCAGAACTGCACACAATACTCCAAATGCGGCCGTACCAGAGTTTTGTACAGCTGCAACATGATCTCATGACTCCGGAACTCAATCCCTCTATCAATAAAGGCCAACACGCCATAGGCATTCTCCACAACCCTATCAACCTGTGTGGCAACTTTCAGGGATCTATGTACATAGACACCGAGATACCTCTGCTCATCCACACTTCGAAGAATTTTACCATTCGCCAAATATTCCGCATTCCTGTTATTCCTTCCAAAGTGAATCACCTCACACTTCTCTACATTAAACTCCATTTGCCACCTCTCAGCCCAGCTCTGCAGCTTATCTATGTCCCTCTGTAACCTGCAACATCCTTCCGCACTGTCGACAACACCACCGACTTTAGTATCGTCTGCAAATTTACTCACCAACCCTTCTGCGCCTTCCTCTAGGTCATTTATGAAAATGACAAACAGCAACGGCCCCAGAACAGATCCTTGTGGTACGCCACTTGTAAGTGAACTCCATTCGGAACATTTCCCATCAACCACCTGTCTTCTTTCAGCTAGCCAATTTCTGATCCACATCTCTAAATCACCCACAATCCCCAGCCTCCGTATTTTATGAAATAGCCTACCGTGGGGAACCTTATCAAACGCTTTACTGAAATCCATATACACCACATCAACTGCTCTACCCTCGTCTACCTGTTCAGTCACCTTCTCAAAGAACTCGATAAGGTTTGTGAGGCATGACCTACCCTTCACAAAGCCATGCTGACTATATCTAATCATATTATTCCTGTCTAGATTATAAATCTTGTCTCTTATAATCCCCTCCAAGAATTTACCCACAACAGACGTGAGGCTCACTGGTCTATAGTTGCCGGGGTTGTCTCTACTCCCCTTCTTGAACAAAGTGACCACATTTGCTATCCTCCAGGCCTCTGGCACTATTCCTGTAGCCAATGATGAAATAAAAATCAAAGCCAAAGGCTCAGCAATCTCTTCCCTGGCTTCCCAGAGAATCCAAGGATAAATCCCATCAAGCCCCGGGGACTTATCTATTTTCAGCCTGTCCAGAATTGCCAACACCTCTTCCCTACGCACCTCAATGACATCTATCTAATAGCCTGGGTTCCAGCATTCTCCTCCACAACATTCACTTTTTCCTGAGTGAATACTGACGAAATATATTCATTTAGTATCTCGCATATCTCTTCAGACTCCACACACAACTTCCCATCCCTGTCCTTGACTGACCGACTCTTACCCTAGTCATTCTTTTATTCCTGACATACCTATTGAAAGCTTTTGGGTTTTCCTTGATCCTACCGCCAAATATTTCTCATGTCCCCTCCTTGCTCATCTTAGCTCTCTCTTTAGATCCTTCCTCGCTACCTTCTAACTATCAAGCGCCCCAACTGAAACGTCACACCTCATCTTCACATAGGCCTCCTTCTTCCTCTTAACAAGAGATTCCACTTCTTTGGTAAACTACGGTTCCCTCGCTCGACGCCTTCCTCCCTGCCTGATCGGTACGTACTTATCAAGAACACGCAGTAGCTGTTCCTTGAACAAGCTCCACATATCCAGTGTGCCCAACACTTGCAGCCTACTTCTCCAACCTACCCCTCCCAAGTCATGTCTAATGGCATCATAATTGCCCTTCCCCCAGCTATAAATCTTGCCCTGCGGGGTGTACTTATCCCTTTCCATCACTAACGTAAACGTCACCGAATTGTGGTCACTGTCTCCAAAGTGCTCACATACCTCCAAATCTAACACCTGGCCTGGTTCATTACCCAAAACCAAATACAATGTGGCCTCGCCTCTTGTTGGCCTGTCAACATATTGTGTCAGGAAACCCTCCTGCACACATTGTACAAAACACGACCCATCTAATGTACTCGAACTATATCTTTTCCAGTCAATATTTGGAAAGTTAAAGTCTCCCATAATAACTACCCTGTTACTTTCGCTTTATCCAGAATCATCTTCGCCATCCTCTCCTCTACATCCCTAGAACTATTAGGAGGCCAATAGAAAACTCCCAACAGGGTGACCTCTCCTTTCCTGTTTCTAACCTCAGCCCATACTACCTCGGAAGAAGAGTCCCCATCTCGCATCCTCTCTGCCACCGTAATACTGTTCTTGACTAGCAGCGCCACACCTCCCCCTCTTTTGCCTCCTTCTATGAGCTTACTAAAACACCTAAACCCCGGAACCTGCAACATCCATTCCTGTCCCTGCTCTATCCATGTCTCCGAAATGGCCACAACATCGAAGTCCCAGGTACCAACCCATGCTGCCAGTTCCCCTAACTTATTTCGTATACTTCTGGCATTGAAGTAGACACACTTCAAACCACCTACCTGAACACTGGCCCCCTCCTGCGAAGTCAAATCTGTGCTCCTGACCTCTGTACTCTCAACCTCCCGTACCCTAAAACTACAATCCAGGTACCCATGCCCCTGCTGCATTAGTAAAACTGCCCCCCCCCCCGCAAAGAGCACTAACAAATCTCACCCCCCAGGATATTTGTGTCCCTCAGGTTCAGATGTAGACCATCCTGTCTGTAGAGGTCCCACCTTCCCCAGAAAGAGCCCCAGTTATCCAGAAATCTGAATCCCTCCCGCCTGCACCATCCCTTTAGCCACGTGTTTAATTGCTCTCTCTCCCTATTCCTCATCTCATTATCACGTGGCACGGGCAACAAGCCAGAGATAACAACTCTTTTTGTTCTCGTTCTGAGCTTCCATCCTAGCTCCCTGAAAGCCTGCCTGACATCCTTTTCCCCTTTCCTACCTATGTCGTTAGTGCCAATGTGGACCACGACTTGGGGCTGCACCCCCTCCCCCCTAAGGACCCGGAAAACACGATCCGAGACATCACGTATCTGACTATCGAGTCCCCAATTACTAACGCTCTGTTCCTCTCCCCCCTTCCCTTCTGAGCAACAGGGACAGACGCCGTGCCAGAGGCCCGTACCCCATGGCTTACCCCTGGTAAGTCCCCCCCCCCCCCCCCCCCACAATTATCCAAAGTGGTATACTTGTTACTCAGGGGAACGACCGCAGAGGATCCCTGCACTGACTGCTTCTTCCCAGTCCCTCTTACAGTTACCCATCTATCTCCAATCTTTGATGTAACTAATTCCCTGAAGCTGCTATCTATGACCCTCCTCTGCCTCCCGAATGTACGAAATTCATCCAACTCCAGCTCCAGTTCCCTAACTCGGTCTTGGAGGAGCTGGAGATGGCTGCACTTCCTGAAGGTAAAATCAACAGGGACACTAACGGCATCCCTAATCTCAAACATCCTGCAGGCGGAACATTGCACTACCTTCCCTGCCACCCTTCTAACTTTCAGCCAAGTTCTGGTTAATAAATATATTAAAAAAACAAAAATAATAATAATATAATATGGCACTTACCTCACATCAATGGGTCTTATTATTAGGTTAGAGGAGGAGGGCGGGTGGGAGACACTGCACGTGTAGTGTCTCGGGTTTCCTCTCCACTAGAATTTATTGGTTGGGGGGGGGGGGGGTGGTACGGAGGGGGTGGTGGGGTCTTCCCAGAAGTCCGCGTGTCGAACGTCCGGTTCCCGCCTAATATCAAAAAAATAAAAAATAAAACAGAAAAGAAGAACAGAATCGGGAGCAGGTAAGTGTTTTTGAAGCAAAAACTCATCTCTCGACAGGCCCCTGTACTCTGCTCCCGCCGAATTTCTGAGGCCTGCTCCTGCAAGGTAAGTGTTTTTAAAGCAAAAACGTACCTCTCGACAGGCCCCTGCACTCGGCTCCCGCCGAAACCCTGAGGACTGCTCCTGTAAGGTAAGTGTAGATCCAGTTTCCTCTGAAGCAGAAGATATATAATGAGCTCTACCGTAATAATGGAAATCAGTTCATCCCATGTCCCAGAAATTTAAAGCAGCAATGCTATAAAAAGTTCACTTTTGCGGGATTTGCGAGTTTCTGGTTCTTGAAGCATTTAATTCCCACCCCGAATTGCCCTTCAGTAGGTGGCGGCGAGCTGCCTTGTTGATCCGCTGCTGTCAGTGAGGTGCGGGCACACCCAACTGTAGGGAGCTTCTATGGAGTGCTTTTAGGGATTTCTTGTCCTTGAAGATGATCGTGTTTGTGCGATTGGAAGTTGATGTCTAAGGAACCTTGGTGAGTTACTGCAGTGCATTTTGGGATGGTAAACAGGGCTGCCACAGTGCGTTTGAGGTACAGGGATTGAATGTTTCTGGAAGAGGGAGCAATCAAGTGGGATACTTGGTCCAGGATGATATCGAACTACTTGAGTGCTTTTCGTGGTATGTGGAATACTATATCATGTACAAAACACAAAATAGATGATTACATTTGCTGAGTAAATAATTGTTATAGGCCAGGGTCAAGAAACTCAAAACAATGTTATGAAGTCCAACTGACCGACAATCTTTATGTTGAATTTGGCTAGAATATACGCTATAGCCTCCCCTTCAAGTGTGATTCAACAGTCTTCCTAAACACTTTAATCAACACAAGCTTTATTCTAAGAACTTAGTTAAAATATGTATATAAATAAACACAGCAAGAAATATTATCAATTACAAACATAATGACACCATATAGCTACAATAATCTATGTATAATACTTAATGAATTCCCCCTTAACTGTTCCAAATCCAAATCGAAATCGCATGAACGAAAAACCACATTTCAAGGTCGTGGCCCAGCACTCTGCATTCTCACCTGAATAAGACTGACTTTTCCTGAGAATTTAATTTCGTCTCACCAGCAGGTTTAAAACCATTCCGGAGAGAAAACTATATTTTTCTAATTTAGCGAAGCAGGTAACTATAATCAATGTTTTTTTTTAACTGACTCTGATATTAACAGTGAAAATAGATAAACAGGCCAAAACATGTTGCCGAAGCGAAAGTAAAAACATCACACAGCCACAGCTCAGCTTCACCCACAAAATGACATCACTGAAGCCATGTGATGAGACAAAAACCTTTCTGAAAGGCACACTCCCACGACATAATCTCGTTTCTAAATGATAAAATCAGATAATCAATAAAGGAGATTTCGCTAATGCAGTTTTCCTCTATTTAAGTTGTGAATAATTGACAAAGTGTGATAGAGAATATGGTGAACTGGTACACGACAATAATCTTTCCCTCAATGTCAACACTACATAGGAGATTGTCATCGACTTCAGGAAGCGTGGTGGAGAACATGCCCCGGTCTACATCAATGGGAATTAAGTACAAAGGCTTCAATCCTTTAAGTGTCCAGATCACCAACAACCTGTCCTGGTCCCCTCATGCCGATACTATAGTTAAGAAAGCTCAACAAAGACTCTACTTTCTCAGAAGACTAAGGACATTAGGCATGTCAGCTACGACTCTCACCAACCTTTACAGATGCACAAAAAATGCATTCTTCCTGTTTGTATCACAGCTTGTTATGGATCCTGTTCTTCCCCAAGACCGCAGGGAACTACAAAATGTCGTGAATGTAGCCCAATCCATCATGCATCCAGCCTCCCATCCATTGACTCGATCTTTAATTCCCGCTGCCTTAGAAAGGCAGCCAGCATAATTACGGACCCCACGCACCGCGGACATACCATCTTCCACTTTCTTCCATCAGTAAAAATATACAAAAGTTTGAGTTCACGTCCCAACCGGCTCAAGAACAGCTTCTTCCCTGCTGCCATCAGACATTTAAATGGACCTACCTTGTATTAAGTTGATCTTATCTCTACACCAGAGATTTAACTGTAACATTACATTCTGCAGTCGCTCCTTCCTTCCCTATGTACGGTATGCGTTCTCTGTATAGCATGCAAGAAACAATTATTTTCACTGTAGACTAATAATGTGAGACTAATAAATCAAATCAAAGAGGTCAGTTATTGTGCAGAGCTAGAATCGAACTTGCGTTTCCTCAGTGATAACCAGAAAGTAAACACGTGGCACCAGCCGCATTAAAAAATAATTGTCGTGCAACCTCAACAAAATACACCTATTTAGAAAATTTAGAAATCTGTGTCTGCTTTTAATCGGTGCAAAACACATGTTTTGGAAATATTAAAAACGCCAGGCAGCGCTCACGGTGAGACAGGTTAAGTTACAATTAAGTTGATGCTGTGAAGTAGCCAGTGAGCTAAAGCTGACGCTGGATTCAGACACGGATAAAATGTATATAATGCAGGCATTGTCAAAGAGGCGGTGGGGACACGCAGGTGGGTCACGGGCAGGTGTCGGGAGGGTCACGGGGCCAGCCTTTGCGGCGTTCATCAGTGCTCATGCGGCCCGGAGTGTTGGGACCTGAACCTGGGGTCAAAGTGCGATCGTGGATGGCGGCGGCTGAAGGCGCGGTGATCACCGATGATGAACAAGGCTATTATCTCGATCTTTTTTGCATCGCTGAACATTACTAAAGTGATCTGGAGAGAGTCTATATTCCTCGTGGTCACACCATGCACTGAACTGAACGTTTGGCAAGGGATATAATGAGAGTCATGGGAATTCATCACATCGTCGCCCAAGAAGGGTGGCTGAAAGTTTTTGACTGACCATTCAGACTACATTAAAGCATTGAATCGATACAGTGACCAGTCAATCCCAATGACAGTTGACATCATCCGGGAGATATTCAGAGTTTACGAACTGAGGTCCGAATTCCACACTTTCCTCCTGAAGAAATTGTCCTCTCTGCTGATTCGATTGCTGATGAAATTTGGATGCTAACTATCATCTTTTCAATTCTAAATGAACTGAACCTCAAATAGCAAGAGAAGGATGGTGCTTGCTTTCGGCTCTGTGAAGAAATCGCAGCTTTCCAAAACCCATTGAAAGTTTGGAATTGCGATGCAAAGCCAAAATCACCAGATGTCCCCCACACTGCCCCGGGACATCAAAGAAAACAGCATTAGTAAGGAAAGTGTAGATGGACTGGATAGACTGACTCCAAATGAAGCTGACTGAACTTCTGCGCCTCAGTTTTGACAGCGCATTAAAAACGCGGCACGAGTCAATCAAACTGTCAGCATTTTGGAGTAGCATCTCCGAGGAGTATCTGGAGCTGAGAAAAAAAAGCATTTTGTTGCTTTTGCCCTTCACAACGACCTCCGTGTACAAGGTTGGATTTTCCGTCCTCACTAAGATGAAGACGTTACAAAGGACCCGGCTAAATCATGCACCCGATATGTACATAGCCCTCTCCCCCTGTGAACCTGCTTGGAGTGAGATTGTGAGGACCAGGCAGGCTCAGCTGTCGCATTAAAGGGAAGAAAAAATGTTGGGTCACGAATGACTGCCTTCCTGGGTCACGAAGGTCGGCCGGAGTGGGTCCCGAAGATTGGTCGTTTGCTAAAAATGAGTCCCTGTATAAAAAGTTTGAAAAACAGTTAAGAAGGCAAATGCAATGTTAGCATTCATGTCAACAGGGTTAGAATAAGACCAGGGATGTACTTCTGAGGCTGTATAAGGCCCAATTTCGAGTACCGTGAGCAGATTTGGGCATATCTAAGGAAGGAAGTGCTGGCCTTGGAAAGGGTCCAGAGGAGGTTCACAAGAATTATCCCTGGAATGAAGAACTTGTCGTATGAGGAACGTTTGAGGACTCTGGGTCTGTACTCGTTGGAGTTTAGAAGGATGAAAGGTGATCTCATTGAAACGTACAAGATACTGAGATGACTGGATAGAGTGGACGTGGAGAGGATGTTTCCACTTGTAGGAAAAACTAGAACCAGAGGACACCATCTCAGACTGAAGGGACGATCCTTTAAAACAGAGATGAGGAGGATTATTTTCACCCAGAGGGTGGTGAATCTGTGGATCTGTTTGCCGCAGAAGGCTGCGGGGCCAATTCACTGAGTGTCTTTAAGGCAGAGATAGATAGATTCTTGTTTAATAAGGAGATCAGTGGTTATGGGTAGAAGTCAGGAGAATAGGGATGAGAAAAATATCAACCATGATTGAATGGCGGAGCAGACTCGATGGACCGAGTGGCCTAATTCTGCTCCTACGTCTTATGGTCTTATGGTCTCATTACCGTAATCATACTCACGTGGTGGGTAACATTGAGGGGAAACCCCAGGTGTTGGTCCCTACCATCTCACAGTCCGGCGACACCAAACAACTTAAAATTGCGTGACGTCGCGATGGAGGACATTCAGTCCGTTTGACCTCAGCGGAAATATGAATTAGCAGATCATTCAATCTCATTCGACCGCCTTTCCCCTGAGGGATGCATTTGATTCTTGTCAATTCCATTCCCTTTTGAAACCGCTGTTGTATCTGCCTCCACCGAAATCCCAGGCCGTGCAGACCAGATCAGAACCACTGGCTGTGGGAATCGGTTAGTAGTTCCCTGTTCGGGATGCTGGGATACGCTGGGGCTGCATTATTGGATATAAAAGGTGAAGATGTGAGATCCGTTCGACACATCTAAAATTACGTTAGTTCCGCATAATGCAGCTCTAAATGAACTGTATCCATGAATATAGAAATAACTCTTGTATGTAACTTAGAAATCGTATCTTTCAGCCATATTCATCAGCAAGTAATATGACAACTGAACTGATAACCAATGACAACATGGTGAGACTGCACTGCAACTGACTCCTCTTCCACCATTCAATATGACCATAGCTGAGCGTCTGCCTGAATGTCATTTCCTGCCTGTTCCTCAGATCCTTTCATTCCCTTAAAGATCATTGTCCATAAAAATAATGGATGGAGCCACCCACAGCAACATTTCAAACCGATTTGGACAGACAGAGGATGTGCTCGAATCTGCTGCATTCTAGAGATGGAAGGTGGGATAGAGTCAGACAGGTGTGCAGCATAGAAACAGGCCCGTAGGTTCAACTTGCGAATGTCGCTCAGTTTGTACCACTTAATCTGTCCCTATTGCCCTCATTTCACCCATATCCAGCTGTACTCAGCTTACCCATAGAACTATCAAAACGGTTTTAAAAAGCAAAATTGTAACCGCCTCGATTACTGCCAATGACAGATCGTTCCAGGCACTCAACGCCTTGGAAAAAGGCGTGTGGAAAAATTGCCGTCTTTACACTTTTGTATCTCTCCCGTCTCACCTTTAACCTACTCCCCCTGGTTGTCGACTCCTGACCTCTGGGAGAAAAGTGTTGTCTATGTACCTTATCTATGCCCTTCATTATTTTATAAACCTCTATATGTTCACCCCTAAACCTCCAAAGATCGTCGGGGAAAATGTGCCATTCGATCCAGTCTTTCCTGACAACTCAAACCATTAAGTACCGATAGCATCCTTGTAAATCTTTTCTGCACTTTTCCTGGTTTAATAATGTCGTTTCTATAACAGAACTATACACCGTATTCCAAGTGTGACCTTACTAATGTCGTTTAAAACTTCAACAAGACGTCCCAACTCCTGTATTCAATGTCCAACCATGTGTCTGTATCACAGTAATGATGGGCACAGACACAGTAATGATGGAGCAAATATCCTGTTGTGAAATTCCAAGTACACTTCGTGTTTGCAGTGGTTCAAAAAGCAACAAAGTCACAGAATGTGTCTGACTGGAAAAAGATGTGGAAGAATATTCTGCTCAGGAGAACGGCAGCAAATCAAATCTTCACCCGATACCAAGAGAAAGAAAACAGAAACAGAAACAGAATAATGGAGAGTGTTAAAGAGAGAAAGGGGCAGAGCGTTTGAAGCCAGGTTAGATTGCACCCCACACCCTTCCACTTTACTGCATCATTTACTTTGTTTCTGTGTACCAGGAGTCCTGTTGTTAGAAATACCTTAGAACCAGATTCCTCTGACGCAGAAGTAACATGATGCACTCCACCGGAAGGATTGAGAACAGTTCATAATAATAATAGCAATATTAATATAATAATAGTGGGCGTCAATGAAGTTACTGTGAAAAACGCCCAGTTGTCACATTCCGGCACCTGTTCGAGGAGGCCGGTTCCAGAATTGAAGCCGCGCCGCTGACATTATTCGGCATTAGAAGCCAGCTGTTTAACCCACTGTGCTAAACCAGTTCCAGAAATTCAACACATTAAAGGGATCACTGTTATGGGATTTGTGTGTTGCTGGTTCGGGCAGTATTTAATTCCCATATCTAGTTCTTCTCGACAAGGAGGTGGTGAGCTGCCTTCTTGAACCGCTGCAATCCATGAGGTGCAGGTGCACCCACCGTGCTTTTAGGGAGGGAGTTTCAGGAATGTTTCCCGGTGCCGTGAAGGAACGATTATATGATTCCAAGTGGGAGTTATGTGTGACTTGAGGGAAAACCTCCACCTCCGGCCTTTTTTTGTCCTTCCAGAGGATAGTGGTTGTGGATTTGGAAGGTGCTGGCTCTGGAACTTTGATGAGTTACCGCAGTGCATTTTGGGGTGGTGTGCGTCCGCGGTGGAGGGAGTCAGTGCTTCTGGAACTGAGCGCAATTAAGCGGGATGCTTGGTCCTGGATGGTGCAGAACGTCTTGAGTGTTCTTGCAGTTATGGGGAACAGTGTGTCACGTGAAAAACAGAAAATGGATTCATTAATTTGCTTCAGTAAACATCCTCTTCTTCAATTCAAAAATGCGATAATCCATAAAGAAAATATTCTTAATGCACATTTCCTCCATTTAAGTGGTGAACAATTGACAAAGCGTGATGAGTAACTCCTCTGTGAATCTCCTTAATCCAAACAAAATTGCATTTGCACAAGCTTTTACAATGCCTAATTGCATCTCTGGTCATAAAATCATTGTTGTGTTTCAACCTAAGATTTTTCTTTATCCATGACTGCAGCTGTCGCGCACATCCTGGATCACCGGCTTTTGGTTATTGGGCAGAGCTGGATTGGATTAGAATGGTTTATTATCACGTGTCCCGGGGTATAGTGACAAGCATTCTTCTGCGTACAGTTCAGACAGATTATTCCGGAAATGAAAAGAAAATACATAGGGTAAACATAAACTACACCATGTAAACACATAGACACTGGCATCGGGTGAAGCATACAGGTGTAGTACTACGCAGCAGTGAAGCGTGCGAATAGATCAGACCAGTCCATAAGAGGTTCGTTTAGGAGTCTGGTAACAGCGGGGAAGAAGCTGTTTTTGAATCTGTTCGTCCGTGTTCTCAGACTTTTGTACCTCCTGCCAGATGGAAGAGGTTGTAAGAGTAAGTAGACCGGGTGTTAGAGGTATTAGATTCTGCTGCCCGCTTTCCCAAGGCAGCGGTAGGTTAACAGAGTAAATGGACGGGCGGCGGGTTCGTGTGATGGACTGGATGTGTTCACGACTGTCTATAGTTTCTTACGTTCTTAGGCCGAGTAGGTGATATACCAGGCTGTGATGCAGCTAGATAGGATGCTTTCTATGGTGCATCTACTAAAATCGATAAGAGTCAGTGTGGACATGCCGAATTTTCTTAGTTTCCTGAGGACGTATAGGCGCTGCAGTGCTTTCTTGGTCTTAGCGTCGACCAAGGACATATGATCTGTATGTGCACGCCTAATAATTTGAAGCTGTAAACCATCTCCACCACGGCTTCGTTGATGCAGAGAGGGGTATATAAAACACTTCACTTCCTGAAGTCAATGACCAGCTCTTCAGTTTTGCTGACATTGAGGGTGAGATTATTGTCGTTAAACCACACCACTGGGCTCTCTAACTCCGTCCAGTTTTCTGGCTCATCGCTGTTCGAGATCCAACCCACTGCGGTCGTATCGTCACCAATCTTGTCGGGCACTGTTTACACAGACTCTTTTTACAGCAGGGTGCGGTTCACATAAACACTGTTTACAGTACGCACTGTTTGCATATACTATTTAGAGCAGTGTACGGTTTATATAAACACTGGTTTCTGTAGGGCACTGTTTACGTCGACTTTACAGCAGTGTACGGTTTACATACACACTGTTTACTGTAATGCGCTGTTTACATAGACTATGTTTACAACAATGCACGGTTCACATAAACACTGTTTACTGCAGGTTCAGTTCACATAGACTCTGCTTACAGCAATGTCCGGTTTAAATATTGTTTATTGTAGGGCACTGTTTAAATTGACTCTGTTTACTTTAGACACTGTTTACATAGACTGTTTGCAAAAGTGTGAAGTTTACATTAACACTGTTTACTGCAGGGCACTGCTTACGTAAACTATTTACAGCAGTGTATGGTTTACATAAAGACTGTTAACTATCCGGCACTGTTTATATAGCCTGTTTACAGCAGGGCACTGTTTATATAGTCGGTTTCCAGTGTATACCGTTTATAAAAACACTGTTTACTGTCTTGCTATATTTACATAGACTCTGTTTACAGTAGTGTACGATTTACATAAACACTGATAACTGTAGGGAACTGTCTACAGAGACTATTTACAGCAGTGTACGGTTTACAATAAGACTGTTCACTGTACGGCACTGTTTCCATAGCCTCCGTTTGCAGAAATGTCCGGTTTAAGTTTACTGTTTAATGCAGGACACTGTTTAAATAGACTATGTTAACTGCAGGGCACATGTACAAAGATTGTTTGCAGTAGTGTACGGTTTACATAAACATTGGTTACTGTAGCGCCCTGTTCGGATGTCTGTTTAGTGTAGGGCATTGTTCACATGGTCACTGTTTACAGCAGTGTACGATTTACAGAAACATTGTTTACTGTAGGGCACTGTTTACAAAGACTCTGTTTTCATAGAACATAGAAAATACAGCACAGAACAGGCCCTTCGGCCCACGATGTTGTGCCGAACCTTTGTCCTAGATTAATCATAGATTATCATTGAATTTACAGTGCAGAAGGAGGCCATTCGCCCCTTTTTGTCTGCACCGGCTCTTGTAAAGAGCACCCTACCCAAACTCAACACCTCCACCCAACACCAGGGGAAATTTTGGACACGAAGGACAATTTATCATGGCCAATCCATCTAACCTGCACATCTTTGGACTGTGGGATGAAACGGGAGCACCCGGAGGAAACCCACGCAGACACGGGGAGGATGGGCAGATTCCGCACAGACAGTGACCCAAGCCGGAATCGAACCTGGGACCCTGGAGCTGTGAAGCAATTGTGCTAGCCACAATGCTACCGTGCTGCCCTTAAGAACAAATAAACCTACACTATTTAATTTTGCCGTAATCCATGTACCTATCCAATAGCTGCATGAAGGTCCCAAATGTTTCCAAACTCAACTACTTCCACAGGCAGTGCATGCCATGCCCCAACTACTCTGTGGGTAAAGAACCTACCTCTGACATCCCTCCTATATCTTCCAACATTCACCTTAAATTTATGTCCCCTTGTAATGGTTTGTTCCACCCGGGGAAAAAGTCTCTGACTGTCTACTCTATCTATTCCCCTTATCATCTGACAAACCTCTATCAAGTCGCCCCTCATCCTTCTCCATTTTAATGAGAAAAGGTCTAGCACCCTCAACCTTTCCTCGTAAGACCTACTCTCCATTCCAGGCAACATCCTGGTAAATCTCCTTTGCACCTTTTCCAAAGCTTCCACATCCTTCCTAAAATGAGGCGACCAGAACTGTACACAGTACTCCAAATGTGGCCTGACCAAAGTTTTGTACAGATGCATCATCACCTCATGGCTCTTAAATTCATCCCTCTGTTAATGAACGCGAGCACACCATAGGACTTCTTCACAGCTCTATCCACTTGCGTGGCAACTTTCAAAGATGTATGCACATAGACCCCAAGATCTCTCTGCTCCTCCACATTGCCAAGAACTCTACCGTTAACCCTGTATTCCGCATTCATATTTGTCCTTCCAAAATGGACAACATCACACTTTTCAGGGTTAAACTCCAACTGCCACTTCTCAGCCCAGCTCTGCATCCTATCTATGTCTCTTTGCAGCCGACAACAGCCCTCCCTCCTCTCCACAACTCCACCAATCTTCGTATCGTCTGCAAATGTACTAACCCACCCTTCAACTCCCTCATCCAAATCATTAATGAAAATCACAAACAGCAGAGGACCCAGAGCTGATCCGTGCGGTACGCCACTGGTAACTGGGATCCAGGCTGAATATTTCCCATCCACCACCACTCTATGACTTCTATCGGTTAGCCAGTTCGTTATCCAACTGGCCAAATTTCCCACTATCCCATGCCTCCTTACTTTCTGCAGAAGTCTGCCATGGGGAACCTTATTAAATGCCTTACCAAAATCCATGTACACTACATCCACTGTTTTACCTTCATCCACATGCTTGGTCACCTCCTCAAAGAATTCAATAAGACTTGTAAGGCAAAACCTACCCCTCACAAATCCGTGCTGACTATCCCTAATCAAGCAGTGTCTTTCCAGATACTCAGAAATCCTATCCTTCAGTACCCTTTCCAATTCTTGGCATACCACCGAATAAGACTAACTGGCCTGTAATTCCCAGGGTTATCCCTAGTCCCCTTTTTGAACAGGGGCACGACATTCGCCACTTTTCAATCCCCTGGTACCACCCCTGTTGACAGTGAGGACGAAAAGTTCATTGCCAACTGCTCTGCAATTTCATCTCTTGCTTCCCATATAATCCTTGGATATATCCCGTCAGGCCAGGGGGACTTGTCTATCCTCAAGTTTTTCAAAATGCCCTACACATCTTCCTTCCTAACAAGCATTTCCTCGAGCTTACCAATCTGTTTCACAATGTCCTCTCCAACAATATGGCCCCTCTCATTTGTAAATACAGAAGAAAATTACTCGTTCAAGACCTCTCCTATCTCTTCAGACTCAATACACAATCTCCCGCTACTGTCCTTGATCGGACCTACCCTCGCTCTAGTCATTCTCATATTTCTCACATATGTGTAAAAGGCCTTGGGGTTTCCCTTGATCCTTCCGTCAAAGATTGTTCATGCCCTCTCTTAGCTCTCCTAATCCCTTTCTTCAGTTCCCTCCTGGCTATCTTGTATCCCTCCAATGCCCTGTCTGAACCTTGTTTCCTCAGCCTTACATAAGTCACCTTTTTCCTCTTAACAAGACATTCAACCTCTCTTGTCAACCATGGTTCCCTTACTCCACCATCTCTTCCCTGCCTGACAGGGACATAGATATCATGGACACGTAGTACCTGTTCCTTGAACAAGTTCCACATTTCACTTATGTCCTTCCATGACAGCCTATGTTCCCAACTTAGCCACTTCAATTCTTGTCTGACAACATCGTATTTACCCTTCCCCCCCCCAATTGTAAAACTTGCCCTGTTGCACGCACCTATCCCTCTCCATTACTAAAGTGAAACTCACAGAATTGTGGTCACTATCTCCAAAATGCTCCCCCACTAACACATCTGTCACTTGCCCTGGTTCATTACCAAGTACTAAATCCAATATTGCCCCTCCTCTGGTCGGACAATCTACATACTGTGTTAGAAAAGCTTCCTGGACACACTGCACAAACACCACCCCATCCAAACTATTTGATCTAAAGAGTTTCCACTCAATATTTCGGAAGTTAAAGTCACCCATGACTACTACCCTGTGACTTCTGCACCTTTCCAAAATCTGTTTCTCCACATTTCTGCTACTATTGGGGGGCCTATAGAAAACTCCTAACAAGGTGACTGCTCCTTTCCTATTTCTGACTTCAACCTATACTATCTCAGTAGGCTTATACTCCTCGAACTGCATTTCTCCAGCTGTTATGCTATCTCTAATTAACAATGCCACCCCCACCTCTTTTACCACCCTCCCTAATCTTATTGAAACATCTGTAACCAGGGACCTCCAACAACCATTTCTGCCCCTCTTCTATCCAAGTTTCTCTGATGGCCACCACATTGTAGTTCCAAGTACCGATCCATGCCTTAAGTTCACCCACCTTATTCCTGATGCTTCTTGCGTTGAAGTATACACACTTCAACCCATCTCCGTGCCTGCAAGCACACTCCTTTGTCAGTTTTCCCTTCCCCGCTGCCTCATTACACACTTTGGCGTCCTGAATATCGGCTACCTTAGTTGCTGGACTACAAATCCGGTTCCCATTCCCCTGCCAAATTAGTTTAAACCCTCCCGAAGAGTACTAGAAAGCCTCCCTCCCAGGATATTGGTGCCCCTCTGGTTCAGATGCAACCCGTCCTGCTTGTAAAGGTCCCACCTTCCCCAGAATGCGCCCAATTATCCAAATACCTGAAGCCCTCCCTCCTAAACCATTACTGCAGCCACGTGTTCAGCTGCACTCACTCCCTATGTACAGTGGATCCTGTACAGTATTTCATTAATTATAGTGGCCCCTGGGTAATATATTATTATTTACAACGGTCCCAGTGAGGAATTTCATATTTACAGTGGACCCTGGTTCGTATATTATTATTTACAGCTGTCGTCCGGTAGCATATTTTTATTTTCAGTGGTCGCTGGATAGTATTTCATCATTTACTGTGGTCCCTGGGTAGTATATTACTTTTTACAATGGTCCCTTAGTAGTATATCTTTATTTACAGTGGTCCCTGTGGGTATACCATTTTTGTACAGTGGTCCTTGGGTAGTGTATCTTTAGTTACAGTGGGCCCTGGGTGATATTTCATTTTTTACAGTGGTCCTGGTAGTATATCTTTAGTTACAGTGGATCACTGTGGGACCCGAAGGGAAAACTGCTTCTAAACGATTCACACAGCGAGTGGTTCTGATCTGGTCTGCACGGCCTGGGACATTGGTGCCGGCAGATACAACAGTGGTTTCACAGGGAATGGTAGGAGTGACAGAAATCAAATGTATGTCTCCAGGGAAAGGACGGTGCACTCGGATTGAATGATCTGCACATCTCTAGAGCCGCTGAGGTCAAACGGAATCAATGTCCTCCTTCGGGACTTCACGCACTTTTAAGGCTTTGGATGTGGTCTGGCTGTGAGATGATGGGACCAACACCTGCAGGTTCCCTCCAAGTTCCCCACCACCACGAGTATTCTCACTGTAATCCTTTCTATTCACCGTGTCCATGTGTGAACCCAGCGTCCGCTTTAGCTCACTGCTTACGTCACAGCATCAACTTCATTGTAAGTTCCAATCTGTCTGACCCTGGGTGCTGTCTGTGCTGTTAATATTGAAAACATCTGTGTTGCTCCCAATAAAAGCAGACGCACATTTAATGATTAGAGGGAGGTCTATCTTTTTTCAGGTTGCTTTACAATTATTTTTAAAAGCGGCTGTGCCACGTGTTTGCTTTCTGGCCTCTCACCGGGGAAAGACAAGTTCTAATCCAGCTCTGCACAATAATTGACCTATCACACTCTGTCAGTTATTCACAACTTAAATGGTGCAATACTGCATGAAGGACATTTACTTTATCCAGGATCTGATTTTATAATTTAGGAACACGTTTGTTTAATCAGCAAATGTATTAATCCGGATTGTGTTTCCCACATGATACCCAGTTCCCCATATCTCCAAGAACACTCCCTCGCACGCTATCTCTCCCTTGCACTCTCACCCGCCCTCACCTTCACTCTCTCACACTATCCCTCTCTCACACTCTCTCCCTCTCTCACACTCTCTCCCTCTCTCACACTCTCTCCCTCTCTCCCAATCTCTCCCTCTCTCACACTCTCTCCCTATCTCCCACTCTCTTCCTCTCTCCCAATCCCTCCCTCTCTCACACCTCCTTTAGACACTTTCTCTTACACTGTCTCACTCTCTCACACTCTATCCATTCCTATATCACTCTCCCTCCATGCCTCCCTCCCTCTCACAAAACTCCCTCACTGACATTTTCTCTCACACGCTTTTCCTCACTGACGCTTTTTCTCACACACTTTCCCTTTCACACTTTCTCTCACACTTTTCTCCCTCTCACACTTTCTATCACACTCATCCCCCCCTCACACTTTCCCTCACAATCTTTCCCTCTCCCACTCCCTCAGTCACTCAGTCGCTCTCTCCTTCACTTATGTCTAAGATTATGTTAGTATTTTAGACACCATCCTTCTCACCCAATCTGCCTCCCCCATCCACTCACCCGCTCGGTCTACACTCTCTGCTTCCCTTTCCCCCAGACAATCTACCTCCTTCTCTTGTTTTATTCGTCATATCTCCCACCCTCTTTCTCTCCCATTCTGTCTCCTCCCACTCTCTTTCTCTCTCAGCCTGTCTTCTATTAGCACATCTCACAGACCAGTTCTCTCTTCCTCCACATCTCACCCCGCCCCTCTCCCAGTTGAAGTGTGTGTATCAGATGTACGGCCGGTATCAGTTAGAGACGGGGTATTAGTTTTCACAGCTGAATATGTTTTAATGCTGCTCTCTGAGGTGATGGTTTTGTTGCTGCTGCAGCCCCTGAGTTTTCTGAGGTTACAATGATTCTGAATTAATTCTTAGTTTGAGGGGCTGAATCAGATTTAGAAATGGGATCACATACTTTGCGCTTTAAAATTGTTCCAGATTTTGGAGACATTGAAATTTGCTACTTATGCTCAAACAGAACCTACTGAAATTAAGTAACGGAATGGTCACAGTTAGAGACAGCTACACCCCAGAGTGCAGTGGAACCACCCAGAGAAACACACTGACAATTGGAACTGAATCACTGAATGGTCACAGTTACAGAGGCAGCTACACCCCAGAGTGCAGTGGAACCACACAGAGAAACACACGCCCTGATCTGAATCACTGAATGGTCACAGTTACAGAGGCAGCTACATCCCAGAATGCATTGGAACCACCCAGTGAAATACACTGACAACTGGAACTGAATCACTGAATGGTTACAATGAAGTGAGGGATATCACTGAAACAATGTGTGATTGAGAGATGGGACAGATGGTGTCTGAGTGGACAGCATCCTTTCTGTTAATGTTTGTTGAACAATGTGATTAACGCAGTCCAGTCTTTGGAAAGCGGTCATTCGCTCACAAAAATAATATTTGCTTTCACTGAACACAATATCGTTATCTGTTTGTTCACATCTTCGAAAAATAAGTTATACGATGACACAACCTCAATATCCCTGAGGTGGTTCCACAGGGTATTAATTAAAAGCTTGGAGAATATATAACCTCAGAGTTACAGACAGAGAGATTTCCAATCGCAGGAAGGGTCAGATCACTTCACAGTGAAAATGCATCGTTCAATTGACATGGTTGAGAAAGTATTCTACCCAATCCTGGCTATTGTTGGTGTTCCTGGTAAGTGACAGTCACCATTGAAGTTGTGTAAAACTGTGTGTGAGCGGCTCTCTGATTTTAAACTGGGACTGAAAATACCTGATCTTGATCTCGTGCTCACTGTTATACAGACACCTGGTCAACGATATCATTGTAAATGTCTTTTAGCATGTCAATGATTTGAATCCCTTCATCAACTCACAATAAACCTCTGTTTGTAACTCACTGGATCTCTGTCCGGTGAAGTTATTATGTTGAGTGGAATCTTGTATAATGTTAGATTGGATTTCAGAAAAGGCAATCTCTCTGAAGGAAGATTTAGGAGGAGAAACAATTAAATCACACTGAGTGTGGGTATCGGTCAGTGTAGAATTGTACTGACTGTGGGTCACTATCCAACGTGGAATATCTGACAGCAGTGAACAAGTATTACTGAAGTATCTGTCAGTGTAGAACTGTACTAAATGTGGGTCTCTCACCAGAGTGGAATATCAGACAGCAGTGAACAAGGATTACTGGAAGTATCTGTCAGTGTAGAATTGTACTGAGTGTCGGTCCCTCACCAGAGTGGAATATCTGATCCAATTATCTATCTATTACTGGGACTATCTGTCCGTGTGGAATTGTATTGTGTGTGGGTCAGTAACTGGACTGAAATTAGTTGGTTCTGTTTTGAAATGCTGTATTTTATTGGGCAGTGGTCGCTCCATTCTGTGGAGTTCTCTCTGTGTGTTTTAACTTTGGAATAGGTTGAAAACAGGAAGAGTTTGGCTGTGTCTTGAAGATGTTTGATATTAATCGTGTGAAGTGACATTTCTCTATCTCTGTTTTCTACTGATCTACTCTAACAGGAACAGATATCACCCACACTCTAATATTTCATAAAACCCACAGCAGTGCAGCATTCCAATAGGTTTTGTGATATTTTCTCATTTCTATTCCTCCTAAAATAAATCACATGTTTGTTCAATTTTTATGGGTGTTTATAAACTGTGTTTTTGCTTCACACGATTTGTGAATCTATTCTCCTGAACCCAGAAACCCCTCCAGTCCATTCACACACTTGTTTTCCAAGGAGTGATTGGGGGACTTATTGTTCTGATCAAAATGCAGCAGCGGACACTGATCAGTCGGAACATTAATTTCCCATTGAAATTCCCACTTTGCAATTTCATAATTAATGATGATGTGTGCCTATAATTAGTTGTATTCTTCCTCTGTATTCACTATAATTCTCAATGTGATTTTGTCTGTCAATTGTGTCATTATCATTCTGCTTCCCGATCCCATACTGTTGATGGGAATGGTGAAGGAGAGTGATCCCAGTGCTGATCCTTGTGGAACACCACGTCCCACATTCCACCAATCAGCCTAAATCCCTTTAACTCCTCTCCCTGTTTTCTGTGTGTGTCCCCAGCATCTGTCCATTCTGCTGCTGTGTCCCCTAACTCCACTGACTCTGAGATTACTCATCAGTCTGTTATGTCGGATCTTACTGTCGGCCTTGAGACAATCAAATTGTTTAACATCTATCATACTACTCAGATCTATTATTTCTGGTAGTTATTGAAATAATTGGATAAAATGTGTCAGGAATAATGTTGACTTTGTAATATGTGCCGACTATTTAATATGATCTGTGTTACTGGATTTCTTTTAACTCAGACTTCTAATTCAATTTTTCCAACTGTTGACATTGTGACTGGAAGATTATATTATATTCTGTTCTTAATTCAAGTATAATAGATGCCGACTTCTGCTTTTCAATTGATGGTAATTATTCTGATGATGATCAGTGAATAGATAATATTGTCTTTGCCGTTTCTCTCTGTCTATTTTATGAAAATTTGTTGTTGAAATCCATCCGCCTCCAGTAATCTCCCTCTCCCTGGACCCCACCCTCTGGCCTCCTATCAGCTCTTGATCTTTTCATTGAGATCTCTCAGTGCGACATTGGCCGTCTCAATTTCTCTCTGCCTCCCACCAACTCTATCCTGACTCACTCTAAACTTGCTCCAATCCTCTCTCTCATATCCAACCCTGGCCTAATGATCTAAGCTGCTCACAACGGTGGTGCCATTATTGACTGGTGTCCTGACCTCTTCCTCACAGACGCTGACCGTCAGCTCTCAGACCCATCCTGCTACCTGCCCCTGGACCAGCAGCACTCCACCAAACATCATGATATTGTTTCCAGGACTTTCACTGACCTCGTTGACTCTGGATATATTCTGTCCACAGCCTCGGACATCATAGTCCCACAATCCCACACATCCTGCATCAACCTCCCGCTTCTACTTCCTTCCCAAAATCCACAAACAGGAAAGTCCGTACACCTATTATTTCGTCCTGTTCCAGCCCCACCAAGATTATTTCTTCCTATCTTGATTCCATCCGCTTTACCCTGTTCTGCCCCTTCCCAAAGACATTGATCGCACAGTGACACAGTGGTTTGCACTGTTGCCTCACAGCAGCACAGTCCCCGGATCAATTCCTGCCTTGGGCGACTGTCTGTGTGGAGACTACACCTTTTCGCCGTGTCTGCGTGGGTTTCCTCCGGGTGCTCCGGTTACCTCCCACAGTCCAGTTTAGGTGGATTGGCCATGCTAAATTACTCCGTAGTGTCCAAAAAGATGTGTAGGTTAGATTCAGGGGTTAATGAGTTAGGCGGGGGAGAGAGCTTGGTTGAGGTACTCTTTCAGAGGTTTGGTACAGACTTAATGGGCCGAATGACCTCCTTCTGCACTGTGGGGATCATATGATTCCTGATTCCGCTGGTGCCGTATGTCATATAAAGAAGGTCCATTTCCCTGGGCCTAACCGTCTAATCTTCACAATGGATGTCCAATCCCTCTGCTCCTCCGTTCCCCAACACGAGGGTATTGTATAGATCCTCATTCCCTGCTTCCTGTGCAGACTGCATCGCATTCTCCCACTTTCTCCGTTCCATCGCCTCTGTTATGTTGATGAAATATTTGAAAATACACCGTCTGGCACGTCTGTCTTTTCCTTAACCGGGCTGTCCCCACCACCATCCTTTGTTAACTGGCCTCTCAATCGTGTTCAATTCACTTCTCACACCTCTGTCCTCACACATCCCCCTCCCTCCCGGAAACATGATAGTGTCTCCCACTCCTCACTTTCCACACCATCAGCCTCCCATTGAAAGGAAAGTCCTCCTCCATTTCTGCCAACTGCAGCATGATGTCACCAGCAAACACATCTTCACCTCTCTCCAACCACTCCCCACAATTTCTGCATTCCTCAGGTACCGCTCCCTCCCCCTTGTCCACTTCCCCCTCACACCCCACACCCCTTTCCCTTCCCCCAGCACCTTCCCCTGCAATCAGAGACGGTGCAACAACTGTCCCTTTACCTCCTCCCGTCTCATGGTTCTCAGCAGCAAACTCTCCTTTCTGGGGAAACAGCGTTTCACTTCTGTGCCTTCAATTTGTTCTACTGTATTCGCTGCTGCCAATACCGTCTCCTCTTCATTGGGGAGACTAAACACAGACTGGGAGACTGCTTTGTGGAACACCTCCACTCAGCCCACAGCATGGCCCCAGCCTTCCTGTTGTGGCCATGTTAACTCAGCATCTTGCTCTCAGGCCCACATGTCTGTCCTTGGCCTGCTGCAAGAATGCAGTGAAGCCCAACGCAAGCTGGAGGAGCAACAGCTCATCGTCCAATTAGGATGTTACATCCCGCAGGACGTAACTTTAATTTCAACAACTTTAGTCTGGGAACTTTCTCCTCCATCTTTCCGCTCTTGTTTTGGAATTTTCCTACTTTTCTGTCGAATGCAATGAGTCCGAATCTGGAGAGAGTCTATTCCGGCCAAGTGAACCCTGGGGAATGTCCAATGCAGGAGCGGGAATATTCCTGAGAAAAACTTGGCAGGGATTGTTTTCAAACAGGGAGAGGATGGATTCGTGGGTACAGTGATGTTGGGAAGTTCGAGAAATGGCAATGGGGATTCCTGGGAGCGGGTGCTTTATTAATGACTAAACATGGGAGGGGTGTGTCCTTGGAATGTTCTGGAGACTGGACCGACCCTATTCTGGACAGGATGGGCTGCACGGTTGCACAGTGGTTAGCACAGTTGATTCACAGCTCCAGGGTCCCAGGTTCGATTCCCGGCTTGGGTCACTGTCTATGCGGAGTCTACACTTTCTCCCCGTGGGTTTCCTCCGGCTGCTCCGGTTTCCTCCCACAGACCAAAGATGAGTAGGTTAGGTGGATTGCCAAGATAAATTGTGTTTAGTTTCCAAACAATTTAGATGGGGTGACTGGGTTATGGGGATGGGGTGGACTGAACTGGTTTTCTCTTTCCAAGGGCCGGTGCAGACTCGCTGGGCCGAATGGCCTCCTTTTGCACTGTACATTCTATATTTCTATTCCTCCCAAGGTTATGAATTGGGAAGGTCCTGCGTTTGTTTTATTTTTTCCATTGATCGTCGAGTATTCAAATATACCAGGAGTGGTGTCCAACCTCATCAGAAATCCAGTCCAGGGAACGGTCCAATCCGGGGTGTGGTCCAATAAATGAGCAGGGATGACAATCTCTGGTATGTTTGTATCCGGTTTGGGAAACCTGGCCGGCCTGAGTGAATCCTGTAAATCAGACTAAATGAGAAATGTAACCTCTCCCAAAGGTCTCTGAATTATTAATATTTTCCTACCACTGTCATCAAACTGACAGGGCAGCAATTCACACTTTGCCCCCATTCCCCATCTTTAACACTGGAGTTACATTTCCTACTTCCCTCTCGGCAATGTTAATCTCTGTGCCCACTCCTCTCCCAACACCCCCACCCACCCACTGTCCATTATATTGATGCTGAATTTATGTCCTGGTTCAGACAGGGAGATTCATTACCCATTAATTTCCCGCGTCTCTCCTTTCTCTCTCTGACAGTTAATATACTGGGAATTGTGATTCTGTGTCGGGGGAAGTGTGGCCTCTCTACCTGCACCACTCGCTACCTGGTGGCCATGACATCGGCAGATCTGCTGTTTATTATCACTAAACCCATACTGAACAAGATCAATGGTTATTATTTCCCCCGTAATTTCCTGGATCTCACCCCTGTGTGTAGTGTTCACTCTGTCCTGCTCTTTGCAGCCACTGACTGTTCTGTCTGGTTCACCCTCGCTTTCTCCTTTGATCGATTTGTGGCCATTCGCTGCCAGAAACTGAAAACCAAATATTGCACCGGGAAAACTGCGGCTGTGGTTCTGTCCACAAGCGGCCTCCTGCTCTGTGTGAAAAACATCCCCCAGGACTTTGTATATGAACCTAGGAAGATAATCGACAATGTCCAGTGGTTCTGTGTCATAAAGAGGAGCTATCTCACTGACCCAGAATGGGTTGGATATAACTGGTTTTCTCAGGTTTTAACCCCATTGATGCCGTTCTTCTCAATCCTGTTGATCAACACTCTGACAGTCAGACACATTTTACTCAGCAGTCGGGTCCGGAAGACACTGAGGGCTCAGTGTCAGGGAGACAATCGTACAGACCCAGAGATGGAGAGCAGAAGGAAGGCAATGATTTTACTCTTCAGCATCTCCGGAACATTCATCCTCCTCTGGACCGTGGCCGTTATTAAATTTTTCTATTTGGATTTAAGTAGATTATATTACCTCACACTTCCTCAATATAATTTACAAGAAGTCGGATATATGCTGCGGGATTTAAATTGCTGCACAAACACATTTATTTATGTGGTCACTCAGTCCAGGTTCAGGGAGCAGATCAAGATCGCGGTGAAATATCCGGTTACATCAATTATTAAATCAATGAGAAAATAAAACTGACAGCCGTTCAGCCAATCAGGAGTTCCACCAGCTGACTGACAACCTCTCAGCCAATCATGAGCTCCAGCCGCTGACTCACAGATCTCAGCCAATCAGAAACTTCAGCCGCAGACTCACAGCCTCTCAGCCAATCATGAGCACCAGCGCCTGACCGACAGCTTCTCAACCAATCAGGAGCTCCAGACTTTGACTCACAGCGCATTAACCAACCAGCAGCTCCAGCCACTGACTGACAGCCTCTCAGCCAATCAGCACTCCAGCGCCTGACTGACAGCCTCTCAGCCAATCAGCAGCTCCAGAGCCTGACTGATAGCATCACAGCCAATCAGCAGCTGCAGCGGCTGCCTGGTTTGGGGGGGGGGAGAGGGTAGGGCACTGGCAGCGCTGGCTGTATGGGGAGCACTGACAGTGCTGGCTGTGTGGGGGAGCACTGGAAGTACCGGCTGTGTGGGGGAGTGCCGGCAGTGCTGGCTGTGGGGTGGGGGGGGGGGGCAGTGACAGGGCACTGGCAGTGCTGGCTGTGGGGAGCACTGGCAGTGCTAGCTGTCCAGGGGAGCACTGCCAGTCCTGACCTTGAGGTGGAACGCACAGGCAGTGTTGGCTGTGGTGGGAGCACTGGAAGTGCTGGCTGTGTGGAGGGGAGCACTGGCATTGCTGGTTGTGGGAGAGCACTGACAGTGTTGGATGTGGGGGATAACTGGCAGTGCTGGCTTTGAGAGGGAACACTGTCAATGCTGGCTGTGTGGGGGGTGCACAGGCAGTGCTGGCTGTGGGGAGCACTGGCAATGCTGGCTCTGTGTGGGAGCACTGGCAGTTCTGGTTATAGAGGGGCGCACTGGCAATGCTGGCTGTGGGGGAAACACAGGCGGTGTTGGCTGTGGGGGGAACACTGGCAGTGCTGGCTGTGTCGGGGGGTGCACAGGCAGTCCTGGCTGTGGGTGGAGCACTGACAATGCTGGCTGTGTGCGTGAGCACTGGCAGTGCTGGTAATGTGGAAGCGCACTGGCAGTGCTGGCTGTGGGAGGACTGGCAGTGGGGCTTTGGACGGAAGCTAACCAGCACTGGACGTGGGTGGCAGCACTGGCAGTGCTGGCAGTTGGGGAGGAGCACTGAAGCGCTGGTTGTAGGGAGCACTGGCAGTGCTGGCTGAGGGGGGGGGCGCACTGGCAGTGCTGGCTGAGAGGGGGAGCACTGGCAGTGCTGTTTGTGGGGGACCACTGGCAGTACTGGCTGTGGGGGAGCACTGGCTGTGCTGGCGGCGGGAGCACTGGCATTGAACGCTGTGGGGGTGCAAAGGGAATGCTGGCTATGAGGAGCACTGGCAGTGTTGGCTGCGGGGGTGTGGGGCGGGAGCACTGGCAGTGCTGGCTGTGGGGTGGAGCGCAGGCAATGCTGGCTGTGGGAGCACTGGCAGTGCTAGCTGTGTAGGGGAGCACTGCACGTGCAGGCCTTGGGTGGGAGCACTGTGAGGGGGAGCAGAGGCATTGTTGGCTATAGGGGAGCATTGACAGTGCTGGCTGTGTGGGGGGGAAGCACTGGCAGTGCTCGCTGTGGGGGAGCACTGACAGTGCTGTGTGTGGGGGGGGCGGGAGCACTGGCAGCGCTGGCTGTGGGGTGGAGCGCAGGCAATGCTGGCTGTGGGGAGCACTGACAGTGCTGGCTGTGTGGGGAGCACTGGAGGCGCTGGCTGAGTACGGGAGCACTGCAAGTTCTTGTCTTGGTTGGGAGCACTGGCAGTGCTGGCCTTGGGGAAGGTGAGCACAGCCAGTGCTGGCTTTGTGGGGAGCACTGGCACTGCTGGCTGTGGGGGGAACACTGGAAGTGCTGGCTGTGTGGGGAGCACGAGGAGTGCTGTTATGAGGAGCAGCGCTTGCAGTGCTGGCTGTGTGGTGGGAGCACTGACAGTGCTGGCTGTGTGGGGGAGCACTGACAGTGGTGGCTGTGTGGGGGGAGCACTGACAGTGCTGGCTGTGTGGGGGAGCACTGACAGTGCTGGCTGTGTGGGGAGCACTGACAGTGCTGGCAGTGTGGTGGGAGCACTGAAAGTGATGGCTGTGTTGGGAGCGCTGACAGTGCTGGCTGTGTGGGGGAGCACTGACAGTGCTGGCTGTGCGGGGGGAGCACTGACATTGCTGGCTGTGTGTGGGGAGCACTGACAGTGCTGGATGTGTGGGGGGAGCACTGACAGTGCTGGCTGTGCCTGGGGAGCACTGACAGTGCTGGCTGTGTGTGGGGAGCACTGACATTGCTGGCTGTGTGGGGAGAGCACTGACAGTGCTGGCTGTGTGGGGGGAGCACTGACAGTGCTGGCTGTGTGGGGGAGCACTGACAGTGCTGGCTGTGTGGTTGAGAGCACTGACAGTGCTGGCTGTGTGGGGGAGCACTGACTGTGCTGGCTGTGCGTGGGGAGCACTGACAGTGCTGGCTGTGTGGATGAGCACTGACAGTGCTGGCAGTGTAGTGGGAGCACTGACAGTGCTGGCTGTGCGGGGGGAGCACTGACATTGCTGGCTGTGTGTGGGGAGCACTGACAGTGCTGGATGTGTGTTGGGAGCGCTGACAGTGCTGGCTGTGTGGGGGGAGCACTGACAGTGCTGGCTGTGCCTGGGGAGCACTGACAGTGCTGGCTGTGTGTGGGGAGCACTGACAGTTCTGGCTGTGTGGGGGAGTACTGACAGTGCTGGCTGTGTGGTGGGAGCACTGACAGTGCTGACTGTGCGGGGGGAGCACTGACAGTGCAGAGTGTGTGGTGGGAGCACTGACAGTGCTGACTCTGCGTGAGGAGCACTGACAGTGCTGGCTGTGTTTGTGAGAGCACTGACAGTGCTGGCTGTGCGGGGGGAGCACTGACCGTGCTGGCTGTGTGGGTGAGAGCACTGACAGTGCTGGCTGTGTTGGTGAGAGCACTGACAGTGCTGGCTGTGTGGGGGGAGCACTGACAGTGCTGGCTGTGTGGGAGAGCACTGACAGTGCTGGATGTCTGGGGAGCACAGGCAGTGCTGGCTGTGTGGGGGAGCACTGACAGTGCTGGCTGTGTGGGGGAGCACTGACAGTGCTGGCTGTGTGGGGGAGCACTGACAGTGCTGGCTGTGTGGGGGGAGCACTGACAGTGCTGGCTGTGTGAGTGAGAGCACTGACAGTGCTGGTTCTGTGGGGGGAGCACTGACAGTGCTGGCTGTTTCGGGGGAGCACTGACAGTGCTGGCTGTGTAGTGGGAGCACTGACAGTGCTGGCTGTGAGGGGAGAACTGGCAGTGCTGGCTGTGAGGGCAGCACTGGCAATGCTGGTTGTGAGGAGGAGCGCTTACAGTGCTGGCTTTGGGGGAGCACTGGCAGTGCTGGCTATGAGGGGGAGCTCTGGCAGCGCTCAATGTGAGGCTGAGCACTCACAGTGCTGGCTGTGCGGGGGGGGGGGGCACTGACAGTGCTGGCTCTGCGGGGGGAGCACTGACAGTGCTGGCTGTGTGGGGGAGCACTGACAGTGCTGTCTGTGTGGGGGAGCACTGACAATGCTGCTTGTGAGGAGGAGCTCTGTGAGTGCTGGTTGTTGGCAAGCAGTGGCAGTGCTGGCTGTGGGGATGACTGGCAGTGCTGGCTGTAGGGGAGCACTGACAATCCTGGTTTTGTGGGGGTTGCACAGGCAGTGTTGGCTGTGGGGGAGTACTGACAGTGCTGGCTGCGTGGGGGAGCAGTGACAGTGCTGGCTGTGTGGTGGGAGCACTGACAGTGCTGGCTGTGTGGGGTAGCACTGACAGTGCTGGCTGTGTGTGTGAGAGCACTGACAGTGCTGGCTGTGTGGGGGGAGCACTGACAGTGATGGCTGTGTGGTGGGAGCACTGACAGTGCTGGCGTCTGGTGGGAGCACTGACAGTGCTGGCTGTGTAGGGCAGCACTGACAGTGCTGGCTGTGTGGGGGAGCACTGACAGTGCTGGCTGTGTGGGTGAGAACACTGACAGTGCTGGCGGTGTGGGGAGAGCACTGACAGTGCTGGCTGTGTGGGGAGCACTGACTGTGCTGGCTGTGCTGGGGGAGCACTGACAGTGCTGGCTGTGTGGGGAGAGCACTGACAGTGCTGGCTGTGTGGGGAGCAGTGACTGCGCTGGGGGAGCACTGACAGTGCTGGCTATGTGGATGAGCACTGACAGTGCTGGCTGTGTAGTGGGAGCACTGACAGTGCTGGCTGTGTGAGGAGTGCACTGACAGTTCTGGCTGTGTGGGGAGCACTGACAGTGCTGGCTGTGTGGGGGAGCACTGACAGTGCTGGCTGTGCTGTGGGAGCACTGACAGTGCTGTCTGTGAGGGGAGCCCTGGCAATTCTGGTTGTGAGGAGGAGGGCTTACAGTTCTGGCTTTGGGGGGAGCACTGGCAGTGCTGGCTATGAGGGGGAGCACTGGCAGGGCTCATTGTGAGGCTGAGCACTCACATTGCTGGCTGTGTGGTGGGAGCACTGACAGATCTGTCTGTGAGGGGAGAACTGGCAATGCAGGTTGTGTGGAGGAGCTCTGGGAGTGCTGGTTGTTGAGAAGCAATGGCAGTGATGGCTGTGGGGATAACTGGCAGTGCTGGCTGTAGGGGGAGCACTGACAATGCTGGCTTTTTGTGGGGTGCGCAGTCAGTGCTGGCGTGGGGGAGCACTGACAGTGCTGGATGTGTGGGGGGAGCACTGATAGTGCTGGCTGTGTGGGGAGCACTGGCAGTGCTGGCTGTGGGGAGCTCTCGGGGTGTTGATGTGAGGGGGAGCGCTTGCAGTGCTGCGTGTGGGGAGCACTGGTAGTGCTGGCCTTGGGGGGGGGGGGGGGAGGGCACATCCAGTGCTGGCTTTGTGGGGAGCACTTGCACTGCTGGCTGTGGGGAGCACTGGAAGTGCTGGCTGTGAGGGGGTGCACTGGAAGTGCTTAATGTGAGGCTGAGCACTCACAGTACTGGCTGTAGGGGAGCACTGGCAATGCTGGCTTTGTGGTGGGTGCACAGGCAGTGCTGGCTGTGGGGAGCACTGGCAATGCGGGCTGTGTGTGGGAGCACTGGCAGTGCTAGATTATGGGGAGGCGCACTGGCAGTGCTAGATGTGTGGGGCTGCATCGGCAGTGCTAACTATGGGGGGGATGGAAGCACTTGCAGTGTTGGCTGTGGGGAGCACTGGCAGTGTTGGCTGATGGGGGAGCACAGGTACTGCTGGCTGTGGGAGGCTTGGAACACTGGGAGTGTTTGTTCTGAGGAGCACTGGCAGTGCTGGTTGTGGGGAGCACCGGTAGTGCTGGCTGTGATGGGGGAGCACTGTCAGTGCTGTGTCTGGGGAGAACTGGCAGTGCTGGATGTGGGAGGGGAATTGCAGTGTTGGATGTGAGGGGAGCACTGGCAGTGCTGGTTGTGGGGAGCACTGGCAGTGCTGGCAGTGAGGGGAGCACTGGCAGTGCTGGTTCCTGGGAGCACTGGCAGTGTTGGCTGTGAGGGGGATTGGCGGTGCCGGTTGTAGGGGTAGCACTGGCAGTGCTGGCTGTGGGAGGGCGGGAGCACTGGCAGTGCTGGCTGTGAGGGGGAACACTGTCAGTGCTGGTTGTTTGGGCAGCACTGGGACCCTTGGCTGTGGAGGGAGCACAGGAAGTTCTGGCTGTGGGAGGGCGGGAGCAATGGCTGTGCTGCCTGTTGGGGAGCACTGGCATTTCTGCCAGTGGTGGCGCACTGGCAGTGCTGACCGTGGGTGGGAGCACTGGCAGGGCTGGCTGTGGGGATCTCTGGCAACGCTGGCTCAGAGAGGGAACACTGGCAGTGCTGGTTGTGGGGGCAGCACTGGCAGTGTTGCCTGTTGGTGGGCTTTTCTAGTGCTGGCTTGGGAGCACTGGCAGTTCTGGCTGCGGGAGGGCGGGAACACTGGCAGTGCTGGCTGCTGAGGAGCACTGGCACTTCTCTCTGTGGGGAGAACTGTCAGTGCTGGATGTGGGTCGGAGCGCTGGCAGGGCTGGCTGTGGGGGGCTGAGCACTGGCAGTGCTGGCATTGGGACGTGGGGGGTAGCACTGGCAGTGCTGTATGTGGATGGGAGCACTGGCAGGGATAGCCGTGGGGGGCTGAGCACTGGCAGCGTTGGCTGTGGGGCGTGGGGGTGCACTGGCAATGCTGTGTGTGGGTGGGGCATGGCAGTGCAGGCCGTGGGGGTGAGCACTAGTAGTGCTGGCTGTGAGGGGCGAGCACTTGCAGTGCTGGCTGCGGGGAGCACTGGCCGTGCTCACTGTGGGGTGGTGCACTGGCAGTGCTGGTTGTGGTGGGTGCACTGGCTGTGCTGGCTGTGGGGAGCACTGGCAGTGCTGGCTGTGAATGGGGAGAGCTGGCAGTGCTGGTTGTGGGGGAGCACTGGCAGATTTGGCTGTGGGGCGGGGGGTGCACTGGCAGTGATGGCTGTGGAGTGGCATTGGCAGTGCTGGCTGTAGGGGTAGCAATGGCAGCGCTGGCTGAGGGACGGCGGGAGCACTGGCAGTGCTGGCTGTAAGACCATAGACCATAATACATAGGAGCGGAAATAAGGCCATTCGGCCCATCGAGTGCACTCCACCATTCAATCATGGCTGATTTCAACTCCATTTACCCGCTCTCTCTCCATAGCCATTTATTCCTCGAGAAATCAAGCATTTATCAACTTCTGTCTAAAAGACACTCAACGTCCCGGCCTCCAACGCCCTCTGTGGCAATGAATTCCACAGACCCACCACTCTCTGGCTGAAGAAATTTCTCATCATCTGTGTTGTAAAGTGACTCCCTACATCCACACTATCTGAGCCATTCATTATCTTGTAAGTTTCTATTAGATCTCCCCTCAACCTCCTAAACTCCAATGAATATAATCCCAGGATCCTCAGACGTTCATCGTATGTTAGGCCTACCATTCCTGGGATCATCCTTGTGAATCTCCGCTGGACCCGCTCCAGTGCCAGTATGTCCTTCCTGAGGTGTGGGGCCCAAATTGCTCACAGTATTCTAAATGGGGCCTAACTAATGCTTAATAAAGCTTCAGAAGTACATCCCTGCTTTTATATTCCAAGCCTCTTGAGATGAATGACAACATTGCATTTGCTTTCATAATTACGGACTCAACCTGCAAATTTACCTTTAGAGAATCCTGGACTAGGACTCCCAAGTCCCTTTGCACTTCAGCATTATGAATTTTGTCACCGTTTAGAAAATAGTCCATGCCTCTATTCTTTTTTCCAAAGTGCAAGACCTCGCACTTGCCCACGTTGAATTTCATCAGCCATTTCTTGGACCACTCTCCTAAACTGCCTAAATCTTTCTGCAGCCTCCCCACCTCCTCCATGCTACCTGCCCCTCCACCTATCTTTGTATCATCGGCAAACTTAGCCAGAATGTCCCCAGTCCCGTCATCTAGATCGTTAATATATAAAGAGAACAGCTGTGGCCCCAACATTGAACCCTGCGGGACACCACTCGTCAGCGATTGCCATTCCGAAAAAGAACCTTTTATCTCAACTCTCTGCCTTCTGCCTGACAGCCAATCGTCAATCCATGTTAGTACCTTGCCTCGAATACCATGGGCCCTTATTTTACTCAGCAGTCTCCCGTGAGGCACCTTATCAAAGGCCTTTTGGAAGTCAAGATAGATAACATCCATTGGCTCTCCTTGGTCTAACCTATTTGTTATCTCTTCAAAGAACTCTAACAGGTTTGTCAGGCACGACCTCCCCTTACTAAATCCATGCTGACTTTTCCTAATCCGACCCTGCACTTCCAAGAATTTAGAAATCTCATCCTTAACAATGGATTCTAGAATCTTGCCAACAACCGAGGTTAGGCCAATTGGCCTATAATTTTCCATCGTTTTCCTTGTTCCCTTCTTCAACAGGGGGTTACAACTGCGATTTTCCAATCCTCTGGGACTTTCCCTGACTCCAGTGACTTTTGAAAGATCATAACTAACGCCTCCACTATTTCTTCAGCTATCTCCTTTACAACCCTAGGATGTAGCCCATCTGGGCCCGGAGATTTATCAATTTTTAGACCTCTTAGTTTCTCTAGCACTTTCTCCTTTGTGATGGTTACCATATTCAACTCTGCCCCCTGACTCTCCGGAATTGTTGGGATATTACTCATGTCTTCTACTGTGAAGACTGACGCAAAGTACTTATTCGGTTCCTCAGCTATTTCCTTGTCTCCCATCACAAAATTACCAGCGTCATTTTGGAGCGGCCCAATGCCAACTTTTGCCTCCCGTTTGTTTTTAATGTATTTTAAAAAACTTTTACTATCATTCCTATTGTTACTGGCTAGCCTACCTTCAAATTTGATCCTCTCTTTCCTTATTTCTCTCTTTGTTATCCTCTGTTTGGTTTTGTAGCCTTCCCAATCTTCTGACTTCCCACTACTCTTTGCCACATTATAGGCTTTCTCTTTTGCTTTGTTGCATTCCCTAACTTCCTTTGTCAGCCATGGCTGCCTAATCCCTCCTCTGGTAACCTTTCTTTTCTTTGGTATGAACCTCTGTACTGTGTCCTCAATTACTCCCAGAAGCTCCTGCCATTGCTGTTCTACTGTATTTCCCACTAGGCTCTGCTCCCAGTCGATTTTCGTCAGATCCTCCCTCATTCCCCTGTAGTTACCTTTATTTAACTGTAACACCTTTACATCTGATTCTACCGTCTTTCTTTCAAATTGGAGATTGAATTCTACCATATTCTGATCACTGCCTCCTAAGTGCTCCCTTACTTTAAGGTCTTTAATCAAGTCTGGCTCATTTCATAACACTAAGTCCAGAATGGCCTGTTCCCTCGTGGGCTCCATCACAAGCTGCTCCAAAAAGCCCTCCTGTAAACATTCAGTGAATTCCCTTTCCTTGGGTCCACTGGCAGCATTATTTACCCAGTCCACCTGCATATTGAAGTCCCCCATGATCACTGTGACCTTGCCTTTCTGACATGCACTTTCTATTTCGTGGTGCATTTTGTGCCCCCGGTCCTGGCCACTGTTAGCAGGCCTGTACATAACTCCCATTATGTTTTTTTTGCCTTTGTGGTTCCTCAACTCTACCCACTTCTTACTGTTCTCACCCCAGTCCAACGACCCATCTCCACATCATGACTGTTATGGGCGAGGCGTTTTCAGAACCCCAAAACGTATCATGGAGTTCAACCAACCTCCCCCTTTAATGTATGTGTTGCTTTTCCTAGCACACGGCTTATTCCCTCGAGCTGGGATTACAATTATGGACACTTGGGTTTTTAAACACAAAACAATGTTTATTCAATGCACTCAACTTAACATCTTAAATAAACATTGGATCCTTAACACCCCTTACTTCAAAGATAACTCCGAAAATATTGCAACAGTAATTAAATCTTGAAAATATTCCTTCAAACTTCCAAGAGACTTAACACCTTTAAACAGAATCACATCACATTAAAGGCTTTACTGTTATGAGTTTAAATCACCCTAATGATCCAGAGATAGTCTTTCATGGCAGAGATCCAGCTCACTGCAACACAGACACTGCCAAGCTCTTTTCATACTGCAAAACTAAAAAAAATGCAAAATGGCTGACCTAAAGCCCAGCTACACCCACACTCTAACATCACTGCATTTTCTTAAAGGTACATTCCGTAAACATCCATTTCTTAAAGGCACTCTCACATGATAATGACTCTCAAAATGGATTTGTCTGCAAATTCTGTAATGATCATTCTGATTCCCGATTCCATATTTGTGATGAAAATGGTGGAGGAGAGTGACCGCAGTGCTTATCCTTGTGGACATCACTTCCCACCTTCCTCCAATCCGACTAAATCCCTTTTACTTATCTACCTGTTCTCAGTGTGTTTCTCCGGGTTGCTGTCCATTCTGCTCCTGTGTCCCCTAACTCCACTTGTTCTGCCATTACTCATAAGTCTGTTATGTCAGATCTTACTGAAGGCCTTTAGAGAATCTAATTATTGAACATCAGCCATGCTAATCAACTCTATCATATATGATAGTTATCGAAATTGTTCAATCACATTTGGCAGGAATGATGTTGATTTTGGAATATGTGCCGACTATTTATTGTAATGCGTTACTAGAGTTTCTTCTCAGAATTTTCATTCCATTTTTCCTACTATTTATTTTTAAAATAAAAATTTAGAGTACCCAATTCATTTTTTCCAATTAAGGGACAATTGAGCGTGGCCAATCCACCTGGCCTGCACATCTTTGGGTTGTGGGGCGAAACCCACGCAAACAAGGGGAAAATGTGCAAAGTCGACATGGACAGTTACTGCATACTTCACCCGATGCCTATGTCTAGGTATTTACATTGTGTATTTTATGTTTGCCCTATGTATTTCTGTCATGTATGGGATGATCCTTCTGGACTGTACGGAGAACAACATTTTTCACTGTGCCTTGGGACACTGGACAATAAACAAATCCAATCCAATGTAACCCAAGTTCCAGGATATCCATTATTTCAGCCTCTTCCAGCCCCAGCAGTCTTTCTGCTTCCTTTCTTGACTCCATCCTCTCTCCCCTGTGCTGTCCATTCCCAACGACATTGGTGGCACGGTGGCGCCAATGCTGTTTCACAGCACCAGGGACCCGGGTTCAATTCCCGCCTTGGTTGACTGGCTGTGTGGTTTGTACTTTCCCCCCATGTCTGTGTGGTTTCTTCCGGATGCCCCGGTTTCCTCCCACTGTCAAAATGTGTGTAGGTTAGGTTCGATTGGTCACGCTATATTGTTCCTTATTATCTAAAAATATGTTTCGGTTAGAATAAGTAGATAATGGGATAGGGCGGGGCAGTGAGCTTGGGTGAGGTACTCTTGAAGCGGTTCGGTGTAGACTTAATGGGCCGAATGACCTTCTTATGCACAGTAGGGATTCTATGATTCCTGATTCCTCTGGTCCCGTATATCATAGAAACAATGTCTATTACCCTGGTCCTAACCGCCTAATCGTTACTTTGGATGTCCAATCCCTCTACATCTCCGTACCCCAACAGGTGAGTCTGAGACCTCTCAGTTTCTGCCTTGATCGCAGGCCGGGCAATCCGTGACCTTCCTACGTCGTGCTGTCACTCAATCATTTCTCCTTTAACTTGTCTTACGTCTTCCAAATAAAAGGTGTAACTATGTGAAAACTCTTGGGCCCCGCTATTTCTGCCAATTTGTGTGTTATGTGAACACTCCTTGTACCAGTTCTACTCAGGTCCCATCCCACAACTCAATTTATGTTAGAACGATGACTGTATTGGTGACACTTTATGATTCTGTCTGGACTTGGAAACATTAATCGATTTTGTTTCCAACCTACCCTATTATGTGAGAAATATGGGAATGACGAGAGCGAGGGTAGGTCCGATCAAGGACAGTAGCGGGAGATTGTGTATTGAGTCTGAAGAGATAGGAGAGGTCTTGAACGAGTACTTTTCTTCTGTATTTACAAATGAGAGGGGCGATATTGTTGAAGAGGACAGTGTGAAACAGATTAATAAGCTCGAGGAAATACTTGTTAGGAAGGAAGATGTGTTGGGCATTTTGAAAAACATGAGGATAGACAAGTCCCCCGGGCCTGACGGGATATATCCAAGGATTCTATGGGAAGCAAGAGATGAAATTGCAGAGCCGTTGGCAATGATCTTTTCGTCCTCACTGTCAAAAGGGGTGATACCAGGGGGTTGGAGAGTGGCGAATCTCGTGCCCCTGTTCAAAAAAGGGACTAGGGATAACCCAGGGAATTACAGGCCAGTTAGTCTTACTTCAGTGGTCGGCAAAGTAATGGAAAGGGTACTGAAGGATAGGATTTCTGAGCATCTGGAAAGACACTGCTTGATTACGGATAGTCAGCACGGATTTGTGAGGGGTCGGTCTTACCTTACAAGTCTTATTGAATTCTTTGAGGAGGTGACCAAGCATGTGGATGAAGGCAAAGCAGTGGATGTAGTGTACATGGATTTTAGTAAGGCATTTGATTCGGTTCCCCATGGTAGGCTTATGCAGAAAATAAGGAGGCATGGGATAGTGGGAAATTTGGCCAGTTGGATAACGAATTGGCTAACCGATAGAAGTCAGAGAGTGGTGGTGTATGGCAAATATTCAGCCTGGATCCCAGTTACCAGTGGCGTACCGCAGGGATCAGTTCTGGGTCCTCTGCTGTTTGTGATTTTCATTAATGACTTGGATGAGGGAGTTGAAGGGTGGGTCAGTAAATTTGCAGACGATACGAAGATTGGTGGAGTTGTGGATAGTAAGGAGGGCTGTTGTCGGCTGCAAAGAGACATAGATAGGATGCAGAGCTGGGCTGAGAAGTGGCAGTTGGAGTTTAACCCTGAAAAGTGTGAGGTTGTCCATTTTGGAAGGACAAATATGAATGCGGAATACAGGGTTAACGGTAGAGTTCTTGGCAATGTGGAGGAGCAGAGCGATCTTGGGGTCTACGTTCATACATCTTTGAAAGTTGCCACTCAAGTGGATAGAGCTGTGAAGAAGGCCTATGGTGTGCTCGCGTTCATTAACAGAGGGATTGAATTTAAGAGCCGTGAGGTGATGATGCAGCTGTACAAAACATTGGTAAGGCCACATTTGGAGTACTGTGCACAGTTCTGGTCGCCTCATTTTAGGAAGGGTGTGGAAGCTTTGGAAAAGGTGCAAAGAAGATTTACCAGGATGTTGCCTGGAATGGAAAGTAGGTCTTACGAGGAAAGGTTGAGGGTGCTAGGCCTTTTCTCATTAGAACGGAGAAGGATGAGGGGCGACTTGATAGAGGTTCATAAGATGATCAGGGGAATAGATAGAGTAGACAGTCAGATACTTTTTCCCCGGGTGGAACAAACCATTACAAGGAGACATAAATTTAAGGTGAAAGGTGGAAGATATAGGAGGGATATCAGAGGTAGGTTCTTTACCCAGAGAGTAGTGTGGGCATGGAATGCACTGCCTGTGGAAGTAGTTGAGTCGGAAACATTAGGGACCTTCAAGCAGCTATTGGATAGGTACATGGATTACGGTAAAATGATATAGTGTAGATTTATTTGTTCTCAAGGGCAGCACGGTTGCATTGTGGATAGCACAATTGGTTCACAGCTCCAGGGTCCCAGGTTCGATTCCGGCTTGGGTCACTGTCTGTGCGGAGTCTGCACGTCCTCCCCGTGTCTGCGTGGGTTTCCTCCGGGTGCTCCGGTTTCCTCCCACAGACCAAAGATGTGCCGGTTAGGTGAATTGGCCAAGGATAAATTGCCCTTAATGTCCAAAATTGCCCTTGGTGTTGAGTGGACGTGTTGAGTTTGGGTAGGGTGCTCTTTCAAAGAGCCGGTGCAGACTCAAAGGGCCGAATGGCCTCCTTCTGCACTGTAAATTCAATGATAATCTCTGATTAATCGAGGACAAAGGTTCGGCACAACATCGTGGGCCATAGGGCCTGTTCTGTGCTGTATTTTCTATGTTCTATGTACCCACACCCCACCTCCACTCACTCTCTTTCACGTTTACAGAGTACATCTGCGGCCCTCCCATTCCCTTCCTTCACCTATCTGTCCTCATTTGCAGCGATCGACTGACGACCTATTTTCATAACAACCCGCCGAATCCACAGTTCCCTCGTGTACAGATCCTACATCCATTCTCCCAGTTCCTCCGCCTCCATGACCTCTGATTGATGAGAGTAGGGCAGTGGATGTTGCCTACATGTACTTCGGTAAGGCATTTGACAAGGCCCCTATGGAAGGCTGATACAGAAGGTGAAATCACAGATCAGAGGTGAGCTGTCAAGATGGACACATTACTGGCTCGGTCATTGAGGACCGAGGGTAACAGTGGAAGGGTGCGATTCTGAATGGAGGGCAGTGACTAGTGGCCATCCTCAATGATCAGTGCTGGGACATTTGCTGTTTGTAATAAATAAAACAATATGGAGGGAAATGTAACAGATTTGATTAATACGTTTGTGGACGACACAATGGTTGGTGAAATTGCGGATAACGATGCGTTGGGGGGGGGCGGTCATTTTCGGGGAAATTGGAAAACCCAATTTAAAGGAGGAGGTAAGAGTTCAAGTTAACAATGTGGTGGAAGGTTACCAGAAAATAAAAGGGAGGGACAGAACTGGTGACTGTCTTTATGTATGTTTATAAGATAAAGATAGATAGTTTTTTGAAGAATAAAGGGATTAAGGGTTATGGTGTTCGGGCCGGAAAGTGGCGCTGAGTCCACAAAAGATCAGCCATGATCTCATTGAATGGTGGAGAAGGCTCGTGGGGCCAGGTGGCCTACTCCTGCTCCTAGTTCTTATGTTCTTATGTTCTTAGGTACCAAGGAATTATAGAAGAGTTGGGAAATCTAAAATTGAAACAAATTTAAAACGTTTCTTTCTAGATGCATGAAGTAGTCGTAACAAACTTAATGAGCAACAGCGCAAATTAAAACAGGATATGACTTGGTGGGGTTTCCTAAAACGTGGTCACAGAGAGACCAGATTTCGGAATTGAATATCGAAAGTTACGCACTATTTCAGAAAGATAAGCTGAAAGGAAAAGGAGATGCCGTCTCCCTGCTGGTGAGGAAAGGGATCAGTGCTGGAATGAGAAATGACATAAGCACGGAGATCAAGATGTTGAATCAATCTGGGCAGAAATAAGAAATAACAAAGGGAAGAAGTCCTTGGTACGAGTCATCTATAGGCCCCCAAACAATGGTTCTACAGTACGGTACATGATAAACCAGTAAATACTGAGGACTTAGAAGGAAGGTATGGCAATAATGAACTTTAATTTTAATATGCACATAGACTTGAGGAATCAAATAGGCAAGGGTGACCTGGAGGCTGATTTCATTGAATGCATTGGAGATTGTTACCTGGAACAGTAATGATGGGGAACCAACCAGGGAGGAGGCGACTTCCGATTTGGTATTTTACAATGAGGAGGAATTAATTAATTACCTCATAGTTTAGGTTCCACGAGGAAGTAGTGACCATAGTATGGTGGAATCAAAGATTCAGTTTGGGGGCGAGAAAGTGGAGTCCCACACTATTATTCACGAAATTACATAGACATGGTCAGATTTGGCCCATGTATTATGCAGGAAAGCTAAAAGGTAGGACAGCTGATGAGCAGTGGCAATTGTTTCAGAAGATACTCAATTCCTCACAACTAAAATATATCCCCGAGAGGAAGAAATATGGGAGAATGTGTAAAAAAAAAATCAATGACTAAACAACGAGATCAAGCACGTTATAAAGAAAACAACTACGTTATATCATATTGCGAAGTCCAGTGGCAGACTGGAAGATTGGGACATTTTCAAACATAAACAGAGGGATACTAAAAAAGTAATAAAAACAAATAAGGTACATTACGAAAGCAAACGAGCATGGAATATCAAAAAGGATGGCAAAAGTTTCTACAGGTACATAAAAGGGAAGACAGTCGCTAAGGTTAATGTCGGCCTCTTGGAAGATGAAACCGGAGAGTTACTAATGGGGAACACAGGAATGACAGAGATGCTAAATCAACATTTGCCTCAGTTTCCACGATGGAGGACACTAGTACCTATGGGAACGGACATTTCAGAGGTAACAGAATGATTGGAACTTGGAACTATGAGCATCAATAGGGAAAGGGACCCCTCAACAAACTCTTGGGATTGAGGGAAACCAAGTCCCCAGGGCCTGGCGTCCTACATCCTCGGGCGTTAAAGAAAGTTACAGCAGATGTAGTGGATCCATTGGTTATGAAATTCCAAAATTACATGGACATGGGGAAGATTCCAGTGGATTGGAAAAATACTAACGTAACGTCCATATTCAAAGATGGAGGGAGGCAGAAGAAGGAAATTACAGACTAATTACTTTAACATTTGTTATTGGAAACTTTTGAGAATCAATTATCAAGGATGTAATATCAGGACATTTAAGGAAAGCAAAAGCTCTATCCATCAGAGTCAATATGGTTTTTTGAAGGGCAAATCACGTTTGACTAATTTGCTGAGTTTTTCGAAGATGTAACAAGCAAAGTGGATAATGGGGATTCTGTAACTGCCGTAAATCTGGACTTCCGGCAGTATTTGATATGGTGCAGCACAGAAGATTGATTCACAAGGTGAGATCACATGGGGTAGGAGTTATTTATTGGCGTGGATAGAAGACTGGCTGGCTGACAGGGGACAGATTCGGGATAAATGGGTTCGAATTCTGAATGGCAAGATTAAATTAATCATAGAATCATATAATTTGCAGTGCAGAAGGAGGCCATTCAGCCCATCGAGTCTGCACCGACCATTAGAAAGAGTACCCTACCCAAGGTCCACACCTCCGCCCTATCCCCATAACCCAGTAACCCCACCAAACACTAAGGGCAATTTTGGACACTAGGGGCAATTTATCATGGCCAATCCACCTAACCTGCACATCTTTGGACTGTGGGAGGAAACCGTAGGACCCGGAGGAAACCCACGCACACACGGGGGGAATGTGCAGACTCCGCACAGACAGTGACCCAAGCCGGGAATCGGGGTGCCACAGGGTTAGGTCTTGGGCCCCAGCCATACAAAACCTATATTAACGACTTGGATACAGGGATAGAACTTCCTATTGCCAAATTTGCAGATGACACTTAAGTAGTTTTGACACTAAGGTGCAATAACGAAATAAGAACGTTACAAATGGAGAGAGATAGGTGAGGACAGTGTGCCAAAATGTGGCAGGTCGAGATAACATTGAACATAGAACAATACAACACAGTACAGGCCCTTCAGCCCACGATGTTGTGCGGACCATTTATCCTAACCTAAGATCAACCAAACCTACACCCCTTCAATTTACTGCTGTCCATGTGCCTGTCCAAGAGTCGCTTAAATGTTCCTAATGACTCTGACTCCACCACCTCTGCTGGCAGTGCATTCCACACACCCACCACTCTCTGTGTAAAGAACCTACCTCTGACATCTCCCCAATACCTTCGACCAATCGCCTTAAAGTTATGTCCCCTCGTGACAGTCATTTCCACCCTGGGGAAAGGTCTGTGGTTATCCACTCGATCCATGCCTCTCATCACCTTGTACACCGCTATCAAATCACCTCTCTGCCTTCTTTGCTCCAGGGAGAAAAGCCCTAGCTCCCTGAATCTTTCTTCTTAAGGCATGCCCTCCAGTCCAGGCAGCATCCTGGTAAATCGCCTCTGCACCCTCTGCAAAGCATCCACATCCTTCCTATAATGAGGCGACCAGAACTGGACACAATATTCCAAGTGTGGCCTAACCAGGGGTTTATAAAGCTGCAGAAAAACCTCGCGGCTCTTAAGCTCAATCCCCCTGTTAATGGAAGTCAACACACCATACTGTTGCTAACTTTGGGTGGCTCTTAATTCGTTGCCCGTTGTGTCTTTACTTAATTTGCTCTGTTTCAACAACCTTTACTCGAGAGTCGCCAGGTATCTTTATGATACCGCCACGAGTTTCAAGTTCATGTCGTGATCAATAACTCAACACACCAATTAGTAAGATTCAAATCAAAACACATTTATTATACACAGTAAATCACTACTCATGCAAAAACTCTACGTACTAGACTATCTCTATCACTAAAAGGCCTATACTTAGCTTCGGAACTGGCCCACCAGGTCAGGGGAACACATGGCCTTTCGTTCGATCCTGAGTTTGCAGGATTCAAAAGCTGGCATTGACTGGTAGCTAGGAGCGCCTATCTCGTAGCGTGCATTGACTGGAGACGTACTTGGTTGGTGCGGCGGCTAGGCAGTTTACTGTCAAGGGTTGGTTCGCGTTGCTGAGTGACCCTGCCAAGAAGGACGAATTGAACTTGGGGACTCTACTTTATAGTCCCCAGGGGCTTCGCGCCTTTCGGGGCGGATCCCGTATCTGGTCCCAAGTGATTAGACTACGTTCCGATCACTTGGATCGATTTCTCCAATACTGGAGTTGTTCCCTGATCGCTGGGCGGTTCCTAAATCTCCGATGGCCTTCTCAGCCAAGCTCTGCATCCTGTCAATGTCCTGTTGCAACCTGCAACAACCCTCAACACTATCAACAACTCCCCCAACCTTCGTGCCATTGGCAAACTTGTTAATCCACCCTTCCACTTCCTCTTCCAAGTCATTTATAAAAAACACAAAGAGCAGAGGTCCAAGAACATGGATACGTATTTGGTCGAAATAATAGAAAAGCAGCCTATTATCTAAATGGGCAAAGACTTTGGGGTGCTCCGATGCAGATGGACCTGGATGTCCCTGTGCAGGAGTCACAGAAAACAAGCAGGCTTGTGCAGCAGGTAATAAGGAAATCAAATTGAATGTTAGCATTTATGGCAAAAGGAATTGAGTATAAAGACAAGGAAATGTTGTTGCAACTGTACAAGGCATTTGTGAGACCGCACCAAGAGTCTCGTACACAGTTTTAGAGCCTTATTTGAGGAAAGATGTAGTGTCTGTTGGCCAGTTCAGAGGAGGTTGACTAGATTCATTCTAGAGATGAGAGGTTTGTCGGATGAAGAGAGATTGGACAGTTTCGGCATGTACTCTCTAGAGTTTAGAAGAGTGAGGGGAGATCAAATTGAAGTATAGATGCTAAAAGACAAGGATTAAATCGACGTAGTGTTGATGCTTCCTCTGGTGGGCATTCCAAAACGAGATGCAAGAATCGCAGAATAATAGGTAGCAAATTTAAAACAGATTTCAGGGAAAACTATTTCTCACAAAGGGTTATGAATCTGTGTAATTCTCTATTCCAGAGTGTGGTGGATGCTGGGACAGTGAGTAAATTTAAGGAGGAATTAGACAGATTTTAAATTGGTAATGAGTTGTAGGATTATGGAGAACGGGCAGGACTGTGGATTTGAGGCCTGGATGGGATCAGACACGATCACATTGAGGGTGTTTGTTTCGGGAGGATAAATGATCTACTCCAGCTCTTTGTCTGTAACATTGTAGGTAGCAGATGAGGAACATGTCAGGCATGATATAATGGCGGAGCAGACTCGATGGGTTTGATGGCCTAATTCCGCTCCTATATCTGAGGAAGTTATGAACTGTCAGAGTATAGCAGGATAGAGATCGGTTGGAGACTTGGGCAGGGAGATGGCAGATGGAGTTTAATCAGGAAAATGTGAGGTAATGCATTGTGTCATAATACAGATTGGAAATATACAGTAAATGGCAGGACCCTTAAGAATATTGATGGCAGCGAGAACTCGATGGACATGGACACACATCACTGAAAGTGGCAACGCAGGTGAAAAGGTCGTCAAGAAGGCATTCGACGAGATAGGTTCTCCAAATCTCACTTTCCATACCACCGGCCTCCGCATTCAAAGGATAAACCTCCACCATTGTCTCATTTCTTTATCAGAGTTACAAAACTGGAGCTCAAAGTGTGGACAGCGAAAAATCCCTAATCCAGCAACTTGCGAGCTCCAAAAATCAATTCAAATAGGAACCAATTCATTGAACAAGAGAGAAATAGCAGTCCAGGCATTGCATCTGACCTCACAGTCCAGGCATTGCATCTTATTGAAAAGGCCTCCACAAAACACATCTTCCTCTTTCCCGAACCACCCCCCACATGTTGTACATTCCTCAGGTACTGTTCCCTCCTTGACACCCTTATCCACTCCACGACCACACCCAACAACACTTCCCCTTCCCACGGCACCTTCCATTGCAATCAAAGGCGGTGCAACAACTGTCCCTTTACCTCCTCCCGTCTCATGGTTCCAGGCAGCAAACTCTCCTTTCTGGTGAAGCAGTATTTCACTTGTACTTACTTCAATCTGATCTCCTGCATCCGCTGCTCCCAGTACCGTCTCCTCTGCATTGGGGAAACTAAACAGAGACTGGCTAGCCGCTTTTCTGAACCACCTTCACTCAGTCCTCAAGCATGACCACAGCCTTCATGATGTGGCTATTTTAACGCAGCACTTTACTCTCATGCCCACATGTCTGCCCTTGACCTGCTTCACGGAACCAGTGAAGCCCAAGGCGAGCTGGAGGATTAGCATCTAACCTTCCAATAATTCACGTCACAGCTCTCAGGACTCAATTTTCAATTCAACAAATTTAGACTGGGAACATTCTCCTTCATCGTAACGCCCTTGTTTTTGTAATATCCCGTTTATTTAATCGAATGAAATGTGTCCTATTCTGGAGATAGTCTATTCCTGGAAAGAGAACCCTGGGGAATGTCCAATGCCCGAGAGGGAATATTACTGAGGAAAGCTTGTAGGGATTGTTTGCACACCGGGAGAGGATGTATTCCTGGGAACAGAGTGATGTGGGGTTCTAGGAACATGACAATGGAGTATTCCAGGGAGAGGGTGCTTTATGAATGACTGTACCTGGGAAGTGTGTGCCCTGGGAATGTTCCAGAAACTGCACAGGCTCAATTCGTCCCATGATTATTAACTGGGGAGGTCCTGGGCTTATTTTATTTTTTCCATTGATCGTGGAGGATTGCAATAATCCTGGCATGGAGCGAAACTTAATCAGTATTTCAGATCAGGGAATGGTACAATACGGGTTGTTATTCAATAATTCAGAGTGAGGAGGGATAACAATCTCTGGTATGTTTGGATCCGGTTTTGGAAACTTGGCCTTTTTGAGTTGATCCTGTCAATCAGACTAAATGAGAAATATTCTCTCCGAAAGGTACTTGAATCATTAAAGTATTCCTATAACTGCCATTAAACTGACAGGGTTGCAGTTCACATTTTCCCCTCTCCCACATCTTAAACACTTGGACTATATTTGCTACTTCCTGCTCTGCAATGTTAATCTCTGTGCCCGCTCTTCTACCAACACTGCTACCCACCCACTGGCCGTTTCATAGATGCTGAAATCCTGTCCTGTTTCTGACACGGATTATGTTTAATCAGTAATTTACAGGTTCTTCTCCCTTCTCGCTCTGACAGTTAATTGATGGGAATTGTGATTCTGTGTCCGGGGAAATGTGGCCTCTCTACCTGCACCACTCGCTACCTGGTGGCCAAGGGGGCGGCAGATCTGCAATTTATGGTCATGAACCCCACAGTAAACAAGATCAATGGTTATTATTTCCCTCGGAATTTCCTGAATCTCACACCTATTTGTAGTGTTAAACTTGCTCTGGTGTCTGCAACCGCTGACTGTTCTGCCTGGTTAACCGTCACGTTCTCCTTTGTTCGATTCGTGGCCATTCACTGCCAGAAACTGAAAACGTAATATTGCACCGGGACAACTGCTGCTGTGGTTCTATCAACAAGCTGCCTCCTACGCTGTGCTAAAAACACCCCCTGGTTCTTAATATATGAACCTGGAGAGATATCCGACAATATCCAGTGGTTCTGTTGGACAAAGAGCAGCTTTGTCACTGACCCGGGATGGTTTGGGTACAACTGGTTCGATCAGGTTTTAACCCCATTGATGCCGTTGTTCTCAATCCTGTTGACCAACGCTCTGACAGTCAGACACATTTTACTCAGCAGTCGGGTCCGGAAGGCACTGAGGGCTCAGAGTCATGGAGGCAATCGCACAGACCCAGAGACGGAGAGCAGAAGGAAGTCAATGATTTTACTCTTCAGCATCTACGGAACTTTCATTCTCCTCTGGACCGTGTCTGTTATTAAATTTTCCTATCTCGAAGTGAGTGGATTTTACTACCTCAACCTTCCTCAATATAATTTACAACAAGTCGGATTCATGCTGATGGATTTAAATTGCTGCACAAACACATTTACTTATGTGGTGACTCAGTCGCGGTTCAGGGAGCAGATCAAGATCGCGGTGAAATATACGGCTGCATCATCTATTAAATTAATCTATTAAATTAATCAAAAATACAACTCACTAACAACCCCTCAGCCAACCAAGACATCCAGCCGCTGACCGACAGCTTCGCAGCGAATTAGGAGGTGCATCATAAGGCTCAATATCACCTCAGCCAATCGGATGTCTCTCGAACTGCCTGACAACACCGTGTCGGCAATGAGGAGAACGAAAAACAAACACACAACCGAGTGAGCCAATCAAGGTAGTCGGAACACTTACTCACAAAACGGCCAGCAGTCAGACTCACGGGTGGGACATGCAGAGGCACGACCGTGGGTGTGGGGGGGGGGGGGGCGGGGGCAGCAGTACTGGCTGGGGTGGGGGGCGATGTCAGGTCTGACTGTGGTGCGGGAGGGGGGGCGGGAATGGCAGGTCTGGATGGGGGGCACTGGCAGATTTAGCTCGGGGGTCACTGGCAGGGCTGGCTGTGTAGAGCACTGGCAGGGCTGGCTCGCAGGGATGGAAGTGGGGGCTCTGGCAGCGCTGTTTGGGGAGGAACTGGCAGGTAAGGGGGAAGCTGGAAGGTATCTGGCGTGTCACTAGCAGGGGTGGGGTGCACTGTCAGTGATGGCTTGGGGCATTCAGGGAACTCTGGGGCGCACTAGCAGGGCTGGTAGCGGTGAGGGGCACTGTCAGCGCTGGCTGGGGGGCACTAACGGTGCTTTCCTGGCGAGCACTGAGAGCTCGCTGAGGGCTGGTACGTACGGCTGGGAAAGGCACTTAACATAGAACATTGAAAAATACAGCGCAGAAAAGGACCTTCGGCCCATGATGTTGTGCCGAACGTTTGTCCCAGAATAGGAACAAATTAATGTACACCCCATCATTCTACCGTAATCCATGTACCTTTCCAATAGCCGCTTGAAGGTCCTTAATGTTTCCGACTCATCGAGCACCAGAGGCAGTGCATACCATGCCCCCACTACTCTCTGGGTAAAGAACCTACATCTGACAACCCCTCTATATCTTACACCATTCACCTTACATTTATATCCGCTTGTAATAGCGTGTTCCACTCGGGGGAAAAGCCACCGACTGGCTACTCTATCTATTCCCCATATCATCTTATAAACCTCTATCAAGTCACCGTTATCCTTCAGAGATTTAAAAAGCGCGGGAGCTACGAGTCGCAGCGGAGATTTAAAAAGAGCAGGAGCTGCGAGTCGGAGCGGAGATTTAAAAAGAGCAGGAGCTGCGAGTCGGAGCGGAGATTTAAAAAGAGCGGGAGCTGCGAGTCGGGGCAGAGATTTAAAAAGCGCGGGAGCTGAGAGTCGGAGAGGAGATTTAAAAGCGCGGGAGCTGCGAGTCGGAGCGGAGATTTAAAAAGAGCGGGAGCTGCGAGTCGGGGCAGAGATTTAAAAAGAGCAGGAGCTGCGAGTCGGAGCGGAGATTTAAAAGCGCGGGAGCTGCGTGTCGGAGCGGAGATTTAAAAAGAGCGGGAGCTGCGAGTCGGGGCAGAGATTTAAAAAGTGCGGGAGCTGCGAGTCGCAGAGGAGATTTAAAAAGAGCAGGAGCTGCGAGTCGGAGCGGAGATTTAAAAAGAGCGGGAGCTGCGAGTCGGGGCAGAGATTTAAAAAGCGCGGGAGCTGAGAGTCGGAGAGGAGATTTAAAAACGCGGGAGCTGCGAGTCGGAGCGGAGATTTAAAAAGGGCGGGAGCTGCTAGTCGGGGCAGAGATTTAAAAAGCGCGGGAGCTGCGAGTCGGAGCGGACATTTAAAAAGAGCGGGAGCTGCGAGTCTGGGCAGAGATTTAAAAAGAGCGGGGTCTGCGAGTCAGAGCGGAGATTTAAAAAGCGCGGGAGCTGCGAGTCAGAGTGGAGATGTAAAAAGCGCGGGAGCTGCGAGTCGGAGCGGAGATTTGAAAATAGCGGGAGCTGCGAGTCGGAGCGGAGATTTAAAAACCGCGGGAGCTGCGAGTCGGAGTGGAGATTTAAAAGCGCGGGAGCTGCGAGTCGGAGCGGAGATTTAAAAAGAGCGGGAGCTGCGAGTCGGGGCAGAGATTTAAAAAGAGCGGGAGCTGCGAGTCGGAGCGGAGATTTAAAAAGTGCCGGAGCTGCGAGTCGGAGAGGAGATTTAGAAAGAGCGGGAGCTGCGAGTCGGAGCGGAGATTTAAAAAGAGCGGGAGCTGAGAGTCAGAGCGGAGATTTAAAAAGAGCGGGAGCTGCGAGTCGGAGCGGAGATTTAAAAAGCGCAGGAGCTGCCAGTCGGAGCAGAGATTTAAATCGCGCGGGAGATGCGAGTCGGAGCAGAGAATAAAGAGCGCGGGAGCTGCGAGTCGGAGCGGAGATTTAAAAAGCGCGGGAGCGGCGAGTCGGAGCGGAGATTTAAAAAGCGCCGGATCTGCGAGTCGGGGCAGAGATTTAAAAAGTGCGGGAGCTGCGAGTCGGAGCGGAGATTTAAAAAGCGCGGGAGCTGCGAGTCGTAGCGGAGATTTAAAAAGAGCGGGAGCTGCGAGTCGGGGCAGACATTTAAAAAGCGTGGGAGCTGCGAGTCGGAGCGGAGGTTTACAAAGAGCGGGAGCTGAGAGTCAGAACGGAGATTTAAAAAGCGCCGGAGCTGCGAGTCGGAGCGGAGATTTGAAAAGAGCGGGAGCTGAGAGTCAGAGCGGAGATTTAAAAAGAGCGGGAGCTGCGAGTCGGAGCGGAGATTTAAAAAGTGCAGGAGCTGCGAGTCGGAGCGGAGATTTAAAAAGCGCGGGAGCTGCGAGTCGGAGCGGAGATTTAAAACGCGCGGGAGATGCGAGTCGGAGCAGAGAATAAAAAGCGCGGGAGCTGCGAGTCGGAGCGGAGATTTAAAAAGCGCGCGAGCGGCGAGTCGGAGCAGAGATTTAAAAAGCGCCGGAGCTGCGAGTCGGGGCAGAGATTTAAAAAGAGCGGGAGCTGCGAGTCGGAGCGGAGATTTAAAAAGCGCGGGAGCTGCGAGTCGGAGCGGAGATGTCAAAAGAGCGGGAGCTGCGAGTCGGGGCAGGCATTTAAAAAGCGTGGGAGCTGTGAGTCGGAGCGGAGATTTAAAAAGCACCGGAGCTGCGAGTCGGAGCGGAGATTTAAAAAGAGCGGGAGCTGCGAGTCTGGGCAGAGATTTTAAAAGAGCGGGATCTGCGAGTCAGAGCGGAGATTTAAAAAGCGCGGGAGCTGCGAGTCGGAGCGGAGATTTAAAAAGCGCGGGAGCTGCGAGTCGGAGCGGAGATTTGAAAATAGCGGGAGCTGCGAGTCGGAGCGGAGATTTAAAAACCGCGGGAGCTGCGAGTCGGAGCGTAGATTTAAAAAGCGCCGGAGCTGCGATTCGGAGCGGAGATTTAAAAAGCGCAGGAGCTGCGAGTCGGGGCAGAGATTTAAAAAGAGCGGGAGCTGCGAGTCGGAGCGGAGATTTAAAAAGTACCGGAGCTGCGAGTCAGAGAGGAGATTTAAAAAGAGCGAGAGGTGAGAGTCGGAGCGGAGATTTAGAAAGAGCGGGAGCTGCGAGTCGGAGCGGAGATTTACAAATAGCGGGAGCTGAGAGTCAGAGCGGAGATTTAAAAAGCGCCGGAGCTGCCAGTCGGAGCGGAGATTTAAAAAGAGCGGGAGCTGAGAGTCAGAGCGGAGATTTAAAAAGAGCGGGAGCTGCGAGTCGGAGCGGAGATTTAAAAAGCGCAGGAGCTGCAAGTCGGAGTGGAGATTTAAAAAGCGCGGGAGATGCGAGTCGGAGCGGAGAATAAAAAGCGCGGGAGCTGCGAGTCGGAGCGGAGATTTAAAAAGAGCGGGTGCTGCGAGTCGGAGCGGAGATTTAAAAAGCGCAGGAGCTGCGAGTCGGAGCAGAGATTTAAAACGCGCGGGACATGCGAGTCGGAGCAGAGAATAAAAAGCGCAGGAGCTGCGAGTCGGAGCGGAGATTTAAAAAGCGCGGGAGCGGCGAGTCGGAGCGGAGATTTAAAAAGCGCCGGAGCTGCGAGTCGGGGCAAAGACGTAAAAAGTGCGGGAGCTGCGAGTCGGAGCGGAGATTTAAAAAGCGCGGGAGCTGCGAGTCGGAGCGGAGATTTAAAAAGAGCGGGAGCTGCGAGTCGGGGCAGACATTTAAAAAGCGTGGGAGCTGCGAGTCGGAGCGGAGATTTACAAAGAGCGGGATCTGAGAGTCAGAGCGGAGATTTAAAAAGCGCCGGAGCTGCGAGTCGGAGCGGAGATTTGAAAAGAGTGGGAGCTGAGAGTCAGAGCGGAGATTTAAAAAGAGCGGGAGCTGCGAGTCGGAGCGGAGATTTAAAAAGCGCAGGAGCTGCGAGTCGGAGAGGAGATTTAAAAAGCGCGGGAGATGCGAGTCGGAGCGGAGAATAAAAAGCGCGGGAGCTGCGAGTCGGAGCGGAGATTTAAAAACAGCGGGTGCTGCGAGTCGGAACGGAGATTTAAAAAGCGCAGGAGCTGCGAGTCGGAGCGGAGATTTAAAACGCGCGGGAGATGCGAGTCGGAGCAGAGAATAAAAAGCGCGGGAGCTGCGAGTCGGAGCGGAGATTTAAAAAGCGCGCGAGCGGCGAGTCGGAGCAGAGATTTAAAAAGCGCCGGAGCTGCGAGTCGGGGCAGAGATTTAAAAAGAGCGGGAGCTGCGAGTCGGAGCGGAGATTTAAAAAGCGCGGGAGCTGCGAGTCGGAGCGGAGATTTAAAAAGAGCGGGAGCTGCGAGTCGGTGCAGACATTTAAAAAGCGTGGGAGCTGCGAGTCGGAGCGGAGATTTAAAAAGCTCAGGAGCTGCGAGTCGGAGCGGAGATTTAAAAAGCGCGGGAGCTGCGAGTCGGAGCGGAGATTTAAAAAGCGCAGGAGCTGCGAGTCGGGGCAGAGATTTAAAAAGAGCGGGAGCTGCGAGTCGGAGCGGAGATTTAAAAAGTACCGGAGCTGCGAGTCAGAGAGGAGATTTAAAAAGAGCGAGAGGTGAGAGTCGGAGCGGAGATTTAGAAAGAGCGGGAGCTGCGAGTCGGAGCGGAGATTTACAAATAGCGGGAGCTGAGAGTCAGAGCGGAGATTTAAAAAGCGCCGGAGCTGCCAGTCGGAGCGGAGATTTAAAAAGAGCGGGAGCTGAGAGTCAGAGCGGAGATTTAAAAAGAGCGGGAGCTGCGAGTCGGAGCGGAGATTTAAAAAGCGCAGGAGCTGCAAGTCGGAGTGGAGATTTAAAAAGCGCGGGAGATGCGAGTCGGAGCGGAGAATAAAAAGCGCGGGAGCTGCGAGTCGGAGCGGAGATTTAAAAAGAGCGGGTGCTGCGAGTCGGAGCGGAGATTTAAAAAGCGCAGGAGCTGCGAGTCGGAGCAGAGATTTAAAACGCGCGGGACATGCGAGTCGGAGCAGAGAATAAAAAGCGCAGGAGCTGCGAGTCGGAGCGGAGATTTAAAAAGCGCGGGAGCGGCGAGTCGGAGCGGAGATTTAAAAAGCGCCGGAGCTGCGAGTCGGGGCAAAGACGTAAAAAGTGCGGGAGCTGCGAGTCGGAGCGGAGATTTAAAAAGCGCGGGAGCTGCGAGTCGGAGCGGAGATTTAAAAAGAGCGGGAGCTGCGAGTCGGGGCAGACATTTAAAAAGCGTGGGAGCTGCGAGTCGGAGCGGAGATTTACAAAGAGCGGGATCTGAGAGTCAGAGCGGAGATTTAAAAAGCGCCGGAGCTGCGAGTCGGAGCGGAGATTTGAAAAGAGTGGGAGCTGAGAGTCAGAGCGGAGATTTAAAAAGAGCGGGAGCTGCGAGTCGGAGCGGAGATTTAAAAAGCGCAGGAGCTGCGAGTCGGAGAGGAGATTTAAAAAGCGCGGGAGATGCGAGTCGGAGCGGAGAATAAAAAGCGCGGGAGCTGCGAGTCGGAGCGGAGATTTAAAAACAGCGGGTGCTGCGAGTCGGAACGGAGATTTAAAAAGCGCAGGAGCTGCGAGTCGGAGCGGAGATTTAAAACGCGCGGGAGATGCGAGTCGGAGCAGAGAATAAAAAGCGCGGGAGCTGCGAGTCGGAGCGGAGATTTAAAAAGCGCGCGAGCGGCGAGTCGGAGCAGAGATTTAAAAAGCGCCGGAGCTGCGAGTCGGGGCAGAGATTTAAAAAGAGCGGGAGCTGCGAGTCGGAGCGGAGATTTAAAAAGCGCGGGAGCTGCGAGTCGGAGCGGAGATTTAAAAAGAGCGGGAGCTGCGAGTCGGTGCAGACATTTAAAAAGCGTGGGAGCTGCGAGTCGGAGCGGAGATTTAAAAAGCTCAGGAGCTGCGAGTCGGAGCGGAGATTTAAAAAGCGCGGGAGCTGCGAGTCGGAGCGGAGATTTAAAAAGCGCAGGAGCTGCGAGTCGGAGCGGAGATTTAAAAAGCGCTGGAGCTGCGAGTCGGAGCGGAGATTTAAAACGAGCGGGAGCTGCGAGTCGGAGTGGAGATTTAAAAAGAGCCGGAGCTGCGAGTCGGAGCGAAGATTTAAAAAGAACGGGAGCTGCGAGTCGGGGTGGAGATTTAAAAAGATCGCGGCCTAGTTTTGGGAGCCATTCAGAGGAGGAGCAGTCTCTGTCAGGGCGGGAACCTGAGAACATCTAAGACACTCAGAAGGTAAGTAAGTGATTTTTACTAATTTTTACTTTTATTACCTTTTCAAATTGTGTGTGTATGTGGGGGGGGGGGGGGGTAACTGAAGTGACATCACAGAAAAGCTGTGACCTGAGTGGCTGGTTGGGAATCTACACTAAATTTAAAAAAAACAGCATTGCTAACTAATTAACCCTAATTACTTAATTATAATTTAGAGGGGTATCTAAGCCAGAGATCGGAGAGTACTATATTTAGCTTTCACATTTATCGTAGAAATCTAGTGCTAGGAAACAGTAATTTTTTTTTACATTTTAACTTTTAACTTTAATTTACTAATTAATTGCCGCAATGTCAGTTAGAGGGGTGCAGTGCTCTGACTGTGAGATGTGGCAGGTCCAGGAGGCTTCCAGCGTCCCGGATGGTTTCATCTGCAGAAAGTGCACCGAACTAGAGCTCCTCACAGGCCGCATGGTTCGGTTGGAGCGGCAATTGGATGCACTTAGGAGCATGCAGGTGGCGGAAAGCGGAAATATAGCAGTTATATAAATGTGGTCACACCCAAAGTGCAGGCAGAGAAATGGGTGACCACCAGACAGGGCAGGCAGTCAGTGCAGGAATACCCTGTGGTTGTCCCCCTCTCGAACAGGTATACCACTTTGGATACTGTCGGGGGGATAGCCTATCAGGGGAAAACAGCAGCAGCCAGAGCAGTGGCACCACGGCTGGCTCCGATGTTCAGAAGGGAGGGTCAACGCATAGAAGAGCAATAGTAATAGGGGTCTCGATAGTCAGGGGCACAGAGATGCACTTCTGTGGACGTGAAAGAGACTCCAGGATGGTATGTTGCCTCCCTGGTGCCAGGGTCCAGGATGTCTCCGAACGGGTAGAGGGCATCCTGAAGGGGGACAGCAAACAGGCAGAGGTCGTTGTACATATTGATACTAACGACATAGGCAGGAAGGGGCATGAGGTCCTGCAAAAGGAGTTCAGGGAGCTAGGCAGAAAGTTAAAAGACAGGACCTCTAGGGTTGTAATCTCCGCATTACTCCCTGTGCCACGTGCCAGTGAGGCTAGAAATAGGAAGATAGAGCAGCTAAACACGTGGCTAAACAGCTGGTGTAGGAGGGAGGGTTTCCGTTATTATGGACCACTGGGAGCTCTTCCGGGGCAGGTGTGACCTATATAAGAAGGAAGGGTTGCATTTAAACTGGAGAGGCATAAATATCCTGGCCGCGAGCTTTGCTAGTGTCACACGGGAGGGTTTAAACTAGTATGGCAGGGGGGTGGGCACGGTAGCAATAAGTCAGAAGGTGAGAGCATTGAGGGAGAACTAGGGAATAGGAACAGTGTGGCTCTGAGGCAGAGCAGACATGGAGAAATTGCTGAACACAGCGGATCTGGTGGCCTAAAGTGCATATGTTTTAATGCAAGAAGTATTATGGGTAAGGCAGATGAGCTTAGAACTTGGATTAGCACTTGGAACTATGATGTTGTTGCCATTACAGACACCTGGTTGAGGGAAGGGCAGGATTGGCAGCTAAAATTTCAAGAATTTAGATGTTTCAGGCGGGATAGAGGGGGATGTAAAAGGGGTGGCGGAGTTGCGCTACTGGTTAGGGAGGATATCACAGCTGTACTACGGGAGGACACCTCAGAGGGCAGTGAGGCTCTATGGGTAGAGATCAGGAATAAGAAGGGCACAGTCACAATGTTGGGGGGTTTTCAACAGGCCTCCCAACAGCCAGCGGGAGATAGAGGAGCAGATAGGTAGACAGATTTTGGAAAATAGTAAAAGCAACAGGGTTGTGGTGATGGGAGACTTCAACTTCCCCAATATTGACTGGGACTCACTTAGTGCCAGGGGCTTAAACGGGGCAGAGTTTGTAAGGAACATCCAGGAGGGCTTCTTAAAACAATATGTAGACTGTCCAACTAGGTAAGGGGCGGTACTGGACCTGGTATTGAGAATGAGTGGTAGAAGTTTCAGTAGGGGAGCATTTCGGGAACAGTGAACACAATTCAGTAAGTTTTAAAGTGCTGGTGGGCAAGGATAAGTGTGGTCCTAGGGTGAATGTGCTAAATTGGAGGAAGGCTAATTATAACAATATTAGGCGGGAACTGAAGTACCTAGATTGGGGGCGGATGTTTGAGGGCAAATCAACATCTGACTTGTGGGAGGCTTTCAAGTGTCAGTTGAAAGGAACTCAGGATCGGCATGTTCCTGTAAGGAAGAAGGATAAATAAGGCACTTTTCGGGAACCTTGGAGAACGAGAGATATTGCAGTCCTCGTCAAAAAGAAAAAGGAGGCATTTGTCAGGGGTAAAAGGCTGGGAACAGACGAAACCTGTGTGGAATCTTAGGTAAGTAGGAAGTAACTTAAGCAAGGAGTCAGGAGGGCTAGAAGGGGTCATTGGCAAATAGGGTTCAGGAAAATCCCAAGGCTTTTTACACGTACATAAAAAGCAAGAGGGTAGCCAGGGAAAGGGCTGGCCCACTGAAGGATAGGCAAGGGAATCTATGTGTCGAGCCAGAGGAAATGGGCGAGGCACTAAATGAATACTTTGCATCGGTGTTCACCAAAGAGGAGGAATTGGGAGATGTTGAGTCTGGAGAAGGGTGTGTAGGTAGCCTGGGTCACATTGAGATCCAAAAAGACGAGGTGTTGGGCGTCTTAAACAATATTAAGGTAGATAAGTCCCAAGGGCCTGATGGGATCTGCCCCAGAATACTGAAGGAGGCTGGAGAGGAAATTGCTGAGACCTTGACAGAAATCTTTGGATGCTCACTGTCTTCAGGTGATATCCCAAAGGACTGGAGAATAGCCAATGTTGTTCCTCTATTTAAGAAGGGTAGCAAGGATAATCCAGGGAGCTACAGGCCGGTGAGCCTTACATCAGTGGGAGGGAAATTACTGGGGAGAATTCTTCGAGACAGGTTCTACTCCCATTTGGAAGCAAATGGACGTATTAGTGAGAGGCAGCACGGTTTTGTGAAGGGGAGGTCGTGTCTCACTAACTTGATAGAGTTTTTCTAGGAGGTCACAATGATGATTGCTGCAGGTAGAGCAGTGGCTGTTGTCTATCTGGACTTCAGTCAGGCCTTTGACAAGGTCCGTCATGGTAGACTAGTACAAAAGGTGAAGTCACACGGGATCAGGGGTGAGCTGGCAAGTTGGATACAGAACTGACTACGTCATAGAAAGCAGAGAGTAGCAATGGAAGGATGCCTTTCTAATTGGAGGGCTTTGACCAGTCGTGTTCCGCAGGGATCAGTGCTGGGACCTTTGCTGTTTGTAGTATATATAAATGATTTGGAGGAAAATGTAACTGGTCTGTTTAGTAAGTTTGCAGACGACACAAAGATTAGTGGAATTATGGATAGCGCTGAGGACTGTCAGAGGATACAGCAGGATTTAGATTGGTTTGGAGACTTGGGCGGAGAGATGGCAGATGGAGTTTAATCCGGACAAATGTGAGGTAATGCATTTTGGAAGGTCTAATGCAGGTAGGGAACATACAGTGAATGGTAGAACCCTCAAGAGTATTGAAAGTCAAAGAGATCTAGGAGTACAGGTCCACAGGTCACTGAAAGGGACAACACAGGTGGAGAAGGTAGTCAAGAAGGCATACGGCATGCTTGTCTTCATTGGCCGGGGCATTGAGTATAAGAATTGGCAAGTCATGTTGCAGCTGTATAGAACCTCAGTTAGGCCACACTTGGAGTATAGTGTTCAATTCTGGTCACCACACTACCAGAAGGATGTGTAGGCTTTAGAGAGGGTGCAGAAGTGATTTATCAGAATGTTGCCTGGTATGGAGGGCATTAGCTATGAAGAGCAGTTGAATAAATTTGGTTTGTTCTCACTGGAACGACGTAGGTTGAGGGGCGACCTGACAGAGGTCTACAAAATTATGAGGGGCGTAGACAGAGTGGATAGTCAGAGGCTTTTCCCCAGGGTAGAGGGGTCAATTACTAGGGGGCATAGGTTTAAGGTGAGAGGGGCAAGGTTTTGAGTAGATGTACGAGGCAAGTTTTTTACACAGAGGGTAGTGGGTGCCTGGAACTCGCTACCGGAGGAGGTGGTGGAAGCAGGGACGATGGTGCCATTTAAGGGGCATCTTGACAAATACATGAATAGGTTGGGAATAGAGGGATACAGACCCAGGAAGTATGGAAGATTGTAGTTTAGTCGGGCAGCATGGTCGGCAGGGTCTTGGAGGGCCGAAGGGTCTGTTCCTGTGCTGTACATTCTTTTGTTCTTTGTTCTTTGTTCTTTGTTCTCTGTTCTAATGAGAAAAGGCCGAGCACCCTCAACCTTTCCTCGTAAGACCTACTCTCCATTCCAGGCTACATCCTGGTAAATCTCATTTTCAGCTTTTCCAAAGCTTCCACATCCTTCCTAAAATGAGGTGACCAGAACTGTACACAATACTCCCAATGTGGACTTACCAAATTTTTGTACAGCTGCATCATCACCTCACGGCTCTTAAATGCAATCCTTCTGTTCATGAACGCTAGCACACCATAGGCCTTCTTCACATCTCTATCCACTTGAGTGGCAACTTTCAAAGATCTATGCATATAGAACCCATGATCTCTCTGCTCCTCCACGTTGCCAAGACCCCTACCGTTAACCCTGTATTCCGCATTCATATTTGTCCTTCCAAAATAGACAACCTCACACTTTTCAGGATTAAACTCCATCTCCTACTTCTCAGCACAGCTCTGCGTCCTCTCTATTTCGCTTTGCAGCCGACGACAGCCTTCCTCACTATCCTCAACTCCACCAATCTTCGTATCGTCTGCAAATTTACTGAACCACCCTTCAACTCCCTCATCCAAGTCATTAATGAAAATCACAAACAGCAGAGGAACCAGAACTGATCCCTGCGGTACGGCACTGGTAACTGGGCTCCAGGCTGAATATTTTCCAGCCACCACCACTCTCTGACTTCTATCGTTTAGCCAGTTCATTATTCAACTTGCCACATATCCCACTATCCCATGCCTCCTTACTTTCTGCATAAGTATACCATGGGGAACCTTATCAAATGCCTTACTAAAATCCATGTACACTACATGCACTGCTTTTCCTTCATCCACGTGCTTTGTCACCTCCTCAAAGAATTCAATAAGACTTGTGAGGCAAGACCTACCGCTCACAAATTCGTACTGACTATCACTAATCCAGCAGTGTCTTTCCAGATGCTCAGTAGCCTTTCAATTACTTTGCTTACCTCCGAAGTAAGACTAACTGGCCTGTAATTCCCAGGGTTATCGCTAGTCCTTTTTTTGAACTGGGGCACGACATTCGCCACTCTACAATCCCCTGGTACCACCCCTGTTGACAGTGAGGACGAAAACATCATTGCCAACGACTCTGCAATTTCATCTCTTGGATGAAATCTTTGGATATATCCCATCAGGCCCAGTGGACTTTTCTATCCTCAAGTTTTTCAAAATGCCCTTCACATCTTCCTTCCTAACAAGTATTTCCTCATGCTTACCAGTCTGTTTCACACTGTCCTCTCCAACAATATGGCCCCTCTCATTCGTAAGTACTGAAGAAAAGTACTCGTTCAAGACCTCTCCTATCTCTTGAGACTGAATACACAATCTCCCGCTACTGTCCTTGATCGGACCTACCTCGCTCTAGTCATTCTCATATTGCTCACATATGTGTAAAAGGCCTTGGGGTTTTCCTTGATCCTACACGCCAAAGATTTTTTATGCCCTCTCTATGCTCTTCTAATCCCTTTCTTCAGTTGTATCCCTCCAGCGCCCTGTTGTTTCCTCAGCCTTACATAAGTATGCTTCTTCCTCTTAACAAGGCATTCAACCTCTCTGTCAACCATGTTTCCCTCACTCGACCATCTCTTCCCTGCCTGACAGGGACATACAGATCAAGGACACGTAGGGAAATTAGGGACCTTCAAGCAGCTATTGGATAGGTACATGGACTACGGTAGAATGATATAGTGTAGACGAAGTTGTTGTTAAGGGCAGCACGATAGCATTGTGGATAGCACAATTGCTTAACAGCTCCAGGGCCCCAGGTTCGATTCCGTCTTGGGTCACTGTCTGCGCGGAATCTGCACATCCTCCCCATGTGTGCGTGGGTTTCCTCCAGGTGCTCCGGTTTTCTGCCACATTCCAAAGATGTGCAGGCTAGGTGGTTTGGCCGTGATAAATTACCCTTGGTATCCAAAATTGCCCTTAGTGTTGGTTGGGGTTGCTGGGTTGTGGGGATAGGGTGGAGGTGTTGACTTGGGTAGGGTGCTCTATCCAGGAACCGGTGCAGACTCGATGGGCCGGTTGACCTCCTTCTGCACTGTAAATTCGATGATTAATCTAGGACAAAGGTTCGCCACAACATTAGGGGCCGAACGGCATGTTCTGTGCTGTATTTTTCTATGATTTCTATGTTCTATATAGTATCTGTTCCTTGAACAAGTTCCACATTTCAATTGTGTCCTTCCCTGACAGCCTATGTTCCCAACTTATGCACTTCAATTCTTGTCTGACAAAATCTTATTTACCCTTCCCCCAAATGTAAATCTTGCCCTGTTGCACGCACCTATCCCTCACCATTACTAAAGTGAAAGTCACAGAATTGTGGTCACTATCTCCAAAATGCTCCCCCACTAACAATTCTATCACTTGCCCTGGTTCATTACCAAGTACCAAATCCAATTTGGCCTCCTCTCTGGTCGGACAATATACATACTGCGTTAGAAATGCTTCCTTGACACACTGCACAAAAACCACCCCATCCAAACTATTTGAACTAAAGAGTTTCCACTCAATATTTGGGAAGTTGAAGTCGCCCATTACTACTACCCTGTGACTTCTGCACCTTTCCAAAATCTGTTTCCCAATCTGATCCTCCACATCTCCGCTGCTATTGGGGGGCCTATAGAAAACTCCCTACAAGGTGACTGCCCCTTCGCTATTTCTCACTTGAACCCATACTACCTCAGTACGTATACCTCCTCGAACTGCCTTTCTGCAGCTGTTGTACTATCTCTAATTAACTTTGCAACCCCCCCCCCCCCCCCACCTCTTTCACCACCCTCCCTAAACTTATTGAAACATCTATCTCCAACATCCGTTTCTGCCCCTCTTCTATCCAAGTTTCCGTGATGGCCACCGCATCGTACTCCCAAGTACCGATCCATGCCTTGAGTTCATTCACTTTGTTCCTGGTGTTTCTTGGGTCGAAGTATACACACTTCAACCCATCTCCGTGCCTGCAGTATTACCTTCCGCACTGCCTCAAAACACGCTTTGACGTCCTGAATGTCGGCGACCTTAGATGCTGGACTACAAATCCTGTTCACATTTCCCTGCCCAAGTAGTTTAAACCCTCCCGAAGAGTACTAGAAAACCTCCCTCCCAGTATATTGGTGCGCCTCTGGTTCAGATGCAACCCGTCCTGCTTGTACAGGTCCCACCTTCCCCAGAATGCGCTCGAATTATCCAAATACCTGAAGCCCTCCCTCCTACACCATTGCTGCAGCCACGTGTTCAGCTGCACTCTCTCCCTATTCCCAGCCTCGCTATCACGTGGCACCGGCAACAAACCAGAGATGCCAACTCTGTCTGTCCTGGCTTTTAACTTCCAGCCTAACTTTCTAAACTCGTTTATTACATCCACATCACTTTTCCTACCTATGCCGTTGGTACCAATGTGCACCACAACTTCTAACTGCTCCCCCTCCTCCTTAAGGATCCTGAAGACACTATCCGAGACATCCCTGGCGCCCGCGAGGCAACATGCCTTCCGGGAGTCCCGCTCGTGACCACAGAATATCCTATCTATTCCCTTAACCATTGAGTCTCCTATTACTATTGCTTTCTATTCTCCCTCTTCCCTTCTGAGCCACAGAGCCAGACTCAGTGCCAGAGACCTGGCCGCTAGGGCCTTCCCCCTGTCGGTCATCCTCCCCCAACAACATCCAAAATGGTATACTTGTTTTTAAGTGGAACGGCCACGAGGGATCCTTGCACTGTCTGCCCGTTCGTTTTCTTTCCCCTGACTGTAATCCAGCTACTCTTGGTCTGTACCTTGGGTGTGGTTACCTCCCTGTAACTATTGTCTATTACTCCCTCGACGTCCCGGATGATCCGATGTTCATCCAGTTCCCTAACACAGTCTCTGAAGAACTGGAGTTTGGTGCACTTCCCGCAGATATAGACAGTGGGGAAACCGGAGGTATCCCTCACTACCCACATCCTACAGGAGGAGCATGCATAGCCTCCATCCCCTCTTACCTTACAGAATATAGCTGTCCTGTGGACCAACTGGGCCTCCGCCCTCCGACTCTGCTCCCAGTCAGCTGCACTCTCTGTAAACTCCCGGCTCCCTTCTCGCTCTTTGAGGAAATGTAGGAAATGAAATGAAAGGAGCACCTTGCTCCCTCCTCATCTAACTCCCTCAGTCACCAAACTCTCACTATAGCACTCTAATGCACTCAGATTCAGCACTCAGTGCAAACAAAGTCACCACTGTAGCTGGCTCACATTTATACTGTGAATCACGCCTCTGAAAACTGGCCTAATCCAATTAACAAGCTCATGCTGCAAGTAGCTACAAGTAGAGCATTTGTTTAAAGCTGATTGATAAGTCATCTTCTTCTAAACCAAACAGCATAGTTTAATTTAATTAACTAAATAAAAGAAATACAGGACGTTAGATAACGATGGACCCTTATTATCCCTCAGTCATCAAACTCTCACTATAGCACTGAAATGCGCCCAAATTCAGCACTCCCTCAGTCACCAAACTCTCACTATAGCACTCAAATGCACCCAAATTCAGCACTCAGTGCAATCAAAAGAACGAAATGTAATATCTCCAAATATACAGATGACTCAAAGTTGAGTTGACATGTGAGCTGTACGGGGTTCCTGCAGTGTGATTTGGACATGCTGATTGAGTTGCCAAATGAATGCTAGACGTAGTGTAATTTGAATAATTGTGAGGCGGTACGGTAGCACAGTGGCTGGCACTGTTGCTTCAGAGCGCCAGTGTCCCAGGGTCGATTCCCGCTTGGGTCACTGTCTGTGCGATGTCTGCACGTTCTCCCCGTGTCTGCGTGGGTTTCCTCCGGGTGCTCCGGTTTCCTCCCACAAGTCCCTAAAGACGTGCTCTTTGGTGAATTGGACATTCTGAATTATCCCTCAGTGTACCCGAACAGACGCCGTAATGTGGCGACTAAGAGATTTTCATTGTACCTTCATTGCAGTGTTAGTAAAGCCAACTTGTGACAATAATAACGATTATTATTAATTTTTATTATTATTCGCTGTGGTAGCAAAATTGGGAGGCGGATTATTAGCTGAATGACCATAAATCAGGAAAATGGAATGTACAACTAAACCTGGCTGTCATCGTATACCAGTCGCTGAAGGTAATTATGCAGGGACAACAGGCAGTGAAGAAGACAAATTGTCTGTTGACCTTCATAGCGAAAGGATTGGACGGCAGGAGCCCTTTGTCTCCCTTCAATTATACAGCGTGTTGGTGAGGCCACACCTGGAATATTGTGAGCACTTTGGTTCTCCTTATCTACGGAAGGATAGACTTGTTCTGGAGCGAGTGCAGTGGAGGTTTCCAGACTGATGGCATGGCAGGACTCTGACTCCGACGTATGCGGAGAGACTGATTCGATTAGAATCGTATTCGCTGGAGTTCAGAAGAATCAGGGGGGAACCACATAGATACCGATAACATTCTATCAGGACTAGACAGGGTGGGTGCTGGAAGAATGTTCACGACAGTCGGTGTGTCTAGATCTGGGAACACAGTCTGGGGCTACGTGATAGACAATTTAGGGCAGAGATGAGCAGAGACTTATCACCTAGAGGTGAGGCTGTGGAATTCGGAATGACAGAAAGTAGCTGAGGCAAAATCATTGTGTGATTTCAAGAAGTTCGAGGTAGCACTTGGAGCGAAGGGGATGAACGGGTTTGGGCGAAGGGCGGTTAGGATATGGAGTTGGCTGATTAGCCATGGTCAGAACAAATCGTGTAGAAGGGTCGAAAGGTCAAATGGCCTCTACTTGCTCCTATTTTCTATGTTTCTATGTTTGACAGATATGGAAAGCTGGAGGATGTGTGTCTGCTGATGGAAAGACTCTCCCCTAAGCCGCATTATTATAATTTATAGTCCAGATAGTCCAATGAAAATAATATGGGGTAATTATGGTAAAGATTAACCCCACTCCTCCCCAACAGACATTATAAATACAGGTGAGTTCAGGTGGCACGGTGGCTCAGCAGTGATCACTGGGCCGAGGGACCCAGGTTCGATTCCGACCTTGGGTGACTGGCTGTATGTTCTGCCGTGAGCGCATGGATTTCCTCCGGGAGCTCGGGTTTTCTCTTACAGTCACAACGATGTGCAAGTTAGGGTAATTGACCACGGTAAAGTATCCCTTATTGTCCAGAGATATGCAGGTTAGGTGGGGTAACAGAGGCTGAGTGGGGTGCCGGCCTGTGCACAGAGCTCTTCCTGAGGTTCCGAGCAGATTCGATTGCCACTAGGGATTGGGCAATGGCAGCGTAATCCGTGACTAGGAACTACTGCGGAAATAATTAAGAATGTATCTTGGTGGCAAAATGTGTGCGAAGATACCATTCATTATTGCTTGACATGTGCCCCAAAACAAATCACGATCGATATGCTGAAAATTGAGAGCTCAGACAAATGAGGCCAGTAGAGGGAGCCTGGACGAATTTACAAAATGATTATGCGGGACCGTTGCCCCCATGTAAGTGGGGTACAAATATATCATATTAATCATTCATACTTTCAGTTAATGAGTAGAAGCTTTTCCCACAAGAGCCAAAAGCACAAAGTTGACTGCTGACATACTGGTACAGCAGGTATTCACCCAGCGGAATACCCCAAAGTGGAGAATCTGAGCAATGTGCCTCCTTCACTGCCCAGTTTATGCCCAATATTCCATATTCGGATTAAACCCCAAACAAAATGACTTTGCGTACCGCCCACCGTCCAATGGAATTGTGGAATGAATGGATGGAACCCTGAAAACCAGGGTCGGGAAAACAGTGCAACAAAATTACAACATATGGAATATCGTCTTGCCTTTTGTTCCAACGTTAGTACCGCCTTCCTTGTCCGAAGCCAATTGATTCACTCCCCATTCCTTGGTGACAGGGCGATCCATAAAACGGCTATTGACCCTCGTGGGACTGGACTTTTTGAAGCGGATTTGTCAGCGTTCAGTCACTTGAAAGAAGTACAACAGATACTGAGCAATGTGCGAGCAGCCGCTGTTGATGGGCCAGAAATAGAACCAAAGGTGTTCGGCATATTTTGATGGTGAAGTTTTACCAGAAGAATACGAGGTGTGACAAAATGTCATGATACAGGTACTCACACGTGGATGATTTATATCCGCAACATTCAAAGGCCGTTACTCAGTTGTGGATAAAGTTAGCCCGTCTGCCTGTAAGGTTGTTTTAGAAACCGGGAAACGCGGATAATACAATGTCAATCAGTGAAAAGCGTATGGTGCGCAGGCATGTCGCCGCTAACATGTGATGTAGGAGAGGCGCAAGTGAACGCACGTCCTGAGGTGTCTGCTTCAGTACCAGTTGTTCCACATGAGGCCCTCCCGGCACCAATAGTTGGATCAGCTCCGGGTATCCACCAAAGAACAAAGGCATCGTCGCAGCAATGGAGCAGGAAGGATAAGCCCAGAGGAGTGCTATTCTCACTGACAGGGGCACGTATGTTGAAGGACGGACGTTGGAATCGTATGCACGAGTATATGAATCTCAGTTAGAATCGCCGAAACGGTAATATCGATGTCAGTCAGATCAATTGGACGAAATAGGAATCAAGCTGATAAAGTGGACTGCTTTGTCCTGAATGGTGCAGGGATTTTAAAAAAAAAATTAGTGTAACCAATTAATCTTTTCCAATTACGGGGCAATTTAGCGTGGCCAATCCACCTAACCTGCAGATCTTTGGGTTGTGGGGGCGAAACCCACGCAAACACGGGGAGAATGTGCAAACTCCACACGGACAGTGACCCAGAGCCAGGATCGAACCTGGGACTCGGCGCCGTGAGGCTACCGTGCTAACAACTGCGCCACCGTGCTGCCCCCGGTGCAGAGATGTTTCACTGTTGCTGGAGCTGCACTAATCCAGGAAAGTGGGGAAGTATGCCATCACACTCTTGACATGTACCTTGTCGATGATGGGCAGGCTATGTGGACTGAGGAGGTGATTTGCTTGCCACAGGATTCCCAACCTCTGACGTGCTCTGCAAACTGCTGAACGTATTTGGCTAGTCCAGTTCGGTTTGTGGTTAATGACGACCCCCAGGATGTTGATAGCGGGGTATTCAGCGAGAGTAATGCCACTGAATATCATCGGGCTGTTCGTTAGATCCTCTCTTGTAGGAGATGGTCATTGCCAGGCGGTTGTGTAGAGGAAATGCTATTTGCCACTTGTTAGCCCAAGCTTAGCAATTGTCCAGGTCTTGCTACATTTGCACGTGAACTGCGGCAGTGTCTGAGCAGTCGCGAATGGTGATGAACAGCGTGTAATCATCCCTTCATCTGGACCTATGTGGGAATGGAGGTCATCGAGGAAGCAGTTGAAGATGGTTGCGCCTAGGAGACTACTGTGAGTAACTCCAGGAGTTATGCGCTGGGATTCGGACGACTGCCGTCCAACCACAACAACCAATTTACATTGTTCCAGCTATGACTCCAACCAGTGGAGTGTACACCCTCCAATTCCCATCATTACTGGTTTAGCTAGGGCGCGTTGATGTCATGAGCTAGAAAATGCGAACTTGATGTAAACTGCAGTAACTCTCATCTCACATCTGGAGTTCAACTCCTTTGTCCATGTTTGAGCCAACGCTGTAATGACGTAAGGAACGGAGAAACCCTGACGGAATTCCACCTGCAGGTCAGTGCTCAGGTTATTGCGAAGTAAGTGCCGATTGGTTGCACTGATGAGGATCCCATCCATCCCTTTACTGAGGACTGAGAGTAGGCAGAGATAACGGCAATTGGCTGGGTTGGATTTCACTTGATTTTTGTGTACAGGACACACCTGGGCGATTTTCCACATTGCCGAGTGGAAGATAGTGTTGTAGCTGTACTGGAACAGCTTGGCCAGGTGCATGATTTCACTCACCGACTGGAAATTCTTTGGAAGTCGCTAACACCTGTTTTTTAGATGTTCAGCTTGAATTAACCCAAATCTTAATTCTACTTCTATATTATTCAAAACAAAAAGAACAAAGAGAATTACAGCACAGGAACAGGCCCTTCGGCCCTCCCAGCCTGAGCCGATCCAGATCCTTTATCTAAACCTGTCGCCCATTTTACAAAGATCTACTTCCCTCTGTTCCCCGCCCGTTCATATATCTGTCTAGATGCATCTACCACCATCTACCACCTCCGCTGGCAAAGCGTTCCAGGCACCCACCACCCTCTGCGTAAAATACTTTCCACGCACATCTCCGTTAAACTTTCCCCTCTCACCTTGAAATCGTGACCCCTTGTGATTGATACCCGCACTCTTGAAAAAAGCTTGTTGCTATCCACCCTGTCCATACATCTCATAATTTTGTAGACCTCAATCATGTCCCCCCTCAACCTCCATCTTTACAACGAAAACAATCCTAATCTGCTCAGCATTTCTTCATTGCTAGCACCCTCCATAACAGGCAACATCCTGATGGACCACCTCTGCACCGTCGCTAAAGCATCCATATCCTTCTGGTAATGTGGCGACCAGAACTGAACGCAGTATTCCAAATGTGGCCGAACCAAAGTCCTACACAACTAGAACATGGCCTGCCGCCTCTTGTACTCAATACCCCGTCCGATGAAGGCAAGCATGCTGTCTGCCTTCTTGACCACTCTATCGACCTGCGTTGCCACCTTCAGGGTACAATAGACCTGAACTCCCAGTCCTCTCTGTGCATCAATTTTCCCCGGGTCTCTTCCATTGACCGTATAGCCCGCTCTTTAATAAGATCTTCCAAAATGCATCACGTCGCACCTGCCTGGATTGAACTCCACCTGCCATATCTCTGCCCAACTCTCCAATCTATCTATATGTTGCTGTATTGTCTGACGGTCCTCCTTGCTATCTGCAGCTCCACCAATCTTAGTATCATCTGCAAATTTGCTAATCAGGAACTAAAGCAATGTGAGTTTCGCTGGTTTGGTCAGTGTTTCTTGCCCGTAACCAATTGCAGGCGATTGTTATTTATTTAGAGATAAAGTTGCCTCTTCATAAGGAGTTGTTGGAGAATTAATCTGAAGAAAATATCAGTGATTGATTAACACGGATAGTCACCTTTGGAAATTTGATTTAGTGGCATCAGAATCGGCCGAAACTCTGATAACCTTACTGCAGTCTACGTGCCCAATCAATTAACATGCAAATAAAGAAGATGGGTAATGCATATTTTAACATTCTACTGATTTGTATTATCTGGATATAGTTGGGCATATAAGAACAAGAATCAAAACTGGGACACACCCACTTACACAATCAGTGAAAGATGTGTTTTTGTGTTCCAGCATTTTATGCGCAATGGGTTGCAGAATGGCGGAATGAGCAACATTTCTAAACAGGTCGAACGAGAGAATCTGATCGCAGCGCTGGATATTAAGCCGCATATTATTGTTATATCCCTTCATATGAATCCAGTTATCAACTATTGCTTCCCTCAATCTTTACCTGTGAAAACTCGCATCCCTAACTATTAATTACCTGTGCTGTGTTCTCAGAAGTATGTTTGTGAAAGCTGCATGTGTTAAATATTTGTTCAGCTCACTGTGACTGATCATAATTGTCAGGGGCATAGCTGAGTCTGTGGAGACACATTCCATGTATAAGTCAGCGCTCATGGAAAATAAATCCTCATAGCATTCTCTTGCCCTCCACGACCAGTCACCGCTTCTCAGTGAGATGAACCAGCCGGTAATTCTTCAGATAGAACGCGTTTACTATGCTTTTATTGCAGTTGTTGGAGTTCCCGGTAAGCTATCACGACAGTGGTTAGCAGCAGAATTAGGTATTCTTTGTTGTACTGTACTTGCCAAAATACCTCGCTGCGACTTTCCCTTGTCGCTTCTGCCTTTTGAGAAATGTAATTAGCTGATGTAATGCAGGTTCCTGATTTTAGTGGCTGCTTTCTAACTCAATCTCCTCAGCGCGGAGAATGTGAGTTATTTTCTCTAGTGCTGACTTCACTGAGATCAATACCTTGTCTGGCAGCTGATGGCAGAGCATTCGGTTGTCTCAACTATTTCAGTCCGTTGAACCAAGATGATTTGTTCTCTTTGTTTCTTTCTATGACCAGTGATTCATATTTCTCCAGCACATTATTTCTTTGTTGCAATCAGAGATCAAAGTGCTTCTTCTCCCGACTCGCGTGATTGTTTCATTGTATTTTCATATCACTGTTGCAACATTGCTCCCATTACCAATCTATGTAAAAGTAAGGTAAAGTCGCCGTCCACCCAAATGGCCATAAGCTGCTTTCCCCTTTGAGGGGGAGAGCTGACTTGTGGTGATTTCACCCAATGATCACCACACCGTAGACAAAGGGCAGGTTTGAGAAAATGAGCCCTTCCTGAATAACCACATCCGGTAGTGTGAATCACTCACTTCACACCACGAACCACCAGTTGTCTCGCCAACTGAGCTAGTGCCTTTTCAAAAGCATGGCTATCGAACTTTTCTTTTCCGAACACGATTTCATCTCCTTCCCTATTTGGAAATCTTTGGGCTCTGCTGATTACAATCATGTGAAATAGAATGTTTCAGCACAGAGTGTCATTTCAGCTGAACATGTTCGTGACACATCTACGAAAATGTTTCGAACTGATCACACCCTCTTGTCATTTCTGAACCAAATAGAAAGATACTGTTTTCATAATTATCCTATTGTCTAATGTACTTGCCGTTGGAATCTTCCTGCGCCCCAACATCAGGCAGATTACAGTAGAATTTAACATGTCACAGTGTAATTTGAACACACTTTCCTGTGCCGTTTTCGAAGTAGCTTTTATTTGTTGCTGTTTGTCAAACGTTTCAAAAACGATTCCATTCCTCTCAGCTTCTTTGGGCGGATCCCAACTCGCTGTGAATATTTCAATTGACAATCCTTTTTATCCTCTGTTTCCCCCAAAAAAACAATCCCAAATTATCTAGTGCATCCGCCTAACTGAAGCTCGACATTGCTAAACTCTTAATATGAAATTTCCTGCCCGTTCTGTAATTCATTTTTCGTCCCTTAAGTGCGATATTCAATACTGGAATTAGATTTAGCGTTGAGGGAAACCAACATTCGTTCGTGTGAATCATCACTTCCTTCGTTTTGTACTCTGTGCCCATAACTATAGAACCCTGGCTGTTAAAACCCCTAATACCACTTTCGACATCTCACTTCTATCGACAACAAGCTGTTCTCAAATATATACATGCTCCTTTGATCAAGGGCCCACTTGAGCAGAATATCGATTATCTGTATTGGGTGTTCAATTTCTTCCCGGTAAAAGGAATCATGTCTACATTCAGAACAATATTTGTGTGCGATATCTTGAGCAATTCCTCGAACCTGATTGAATCTCCATGACGTCTATCGCAATCCTCGTCTTAGTCGGGTACGTGCAAAGTTTGCGTAATGCCTCATTTTGAAACTCTGCGTGCATGTCAATTTCTCGGTAAGTAATACATGTCATGGAAATCAGGAATCCTGAAATTTATCACTGTGGAATTTCCCTTTACACCTTCTTCCAGTCCGATAATAATACACTGTTTACTTATACTCTGAGGAGTCACAAAGGCAATTCAACCCAACGCCAAATATATTAATATTTTGTTTACTCAGTTTATCTAGCACTTGTTCATGACTTCTTTATCATTGCAACATGAGCTCAAAAGTAACAACAGTGTTGTTGTTTTTTTGCCAATAGAAAAAATTGCCCTTTTCGATTTCAGGAGAATAAATACCAATTGTTTTGACATCTGTCTCGCAGTGGGATTTGCTTCACCTCATTGCAAGCAGTGCGGACGGAAAGAACAGAGCCGTGGAACAGTTAGAGGCTCATTTGTTTAATAGTAAAGATTAAACTATTCAACTCGTCAGTAAATTTTATTTAATGTATCTGAATATTGTCATGTGTGGGTACCTTTAAGAAATGGATGTTTACGCAATGTACCTTTAAGAAATGCAGTGATGTCAGAGTGTGGGTGGAGCTTGGCTTTAGATCAGCCATTTTGCAGTTTAGTTTCAGTTTGAAAAGAGCTTGGGTGTGTCTATGTTTGCAGCGAGCTAGATCTGCTGTGATTTCTGCCATGAAAGACTATCTTTGAATCATTTGGGTGATTTAAACACATAATAGTAAAGCCTTTAACCTTATGTGTTTCTGTTTAAAGTTGTTAAGTCTCATGGATGTTGAAATGGATAACTGAAGGATTATTTAGTGTTGTAATATTTTTGGGGTTGTCTTTGAAGTAAGGGGTGTTAAGAGATCCAATGTTAATTTGAGAGGTTAAGTTGAGTTTTTGGAATAAACATTGTTTTGTGTTTAAAAACCCACGTGTCCATAATTGTAATTCCACACCTGGAGAACAAGCCGTGTGCTTCAAAAGCAACAAATACATTAAAAGGGGTGGAAGGGGTTGGACTCCATGATACATTTTGGGGTTCTGAAAACAACTCTCCCATAACAATATTGCATTCCTCAATGCGGACTCCCAAAGAGCATCCTGGAAAACGATTGGGATGCAATTGGATGGTTAGAGAAATTATGAAGATGAGATTGCAGGTTGATAATTCCGGATGCATTGACAAGCAAAATTGAAAATAATAGATACAGAAAACAGAAAGAGAAGAACAGAGATAGAAGCATCAGAGTGGATCGGAAAGACGATCCATAGTGTAAGAAGATCAATCAGTGAATAAAGTATGACTTGAACATGGTATGAAGACATACTAAAATTCTGTGGATTTTACTTTGGGGTTCCTCTGTTTGTCACATTTTCAAACCGTGTTTCTGAAAATTACTCCTCACTTAATTACTGAATTAACAAATATACATACATTAGGAAATACTACAGTGCTCATCATGACTGACGGCATCTCGGAGAGAACATCAGAGTTAATGGTTCTCATCAATAATCTTTAGCCAATGAATACAGAGCGAATAGGAAGTTTAATCCTCAGCCGAAACCAAGATCTATACCAGGAACAGTGCAATTACGATAATTATTGCGTAGTCAATTGCATGATAAATTTTTAGGAACACTTCAATGTCACAACCTCTGCTCGGGTAAACAAAAAACGCAATGCTTATAGAATTTTGTGCAGCCAATGACAAACTGGAAATGTAACTGTAAATTATGATGAAATGTTTTTTTTATGTAGGGTCGATCAATAATTTTGCTCCTCCAACCTCTCTCTCTCCTCTAGTTAACGTGGTGGCGATCGTGATCATCTCCCGAGGCAAGTGTGGTCTCTCCAAATGCATCAGTCATTACCTTATGGGAATGTCTGCGGCAGATCTGCTAGTCGTTATAGCTGAACCAATATTGTATCGAAATGCTCTGTTGTGTTTCCCAGATTCATTCCTGTACATTACCCACATTTGCAGTTATATTTACTTCCAGATGTTCGCAAGCACGATGATATCTGCCTGGTTCACAGTTGCTTTCACCTTTGACAGATATATTGCCATTTGCTGTGAGAAGCTGAAAGGAAAATATTGTACCAGGAAAGTGGCAGTAATGGTTTTAGGAACAGTGTGTGTGGTAGGTTGTTTAATAAGCATCCCCTGGTACTTCAGGTTTGAACCTGACCATATAACTAATGGCGTCCCCTGGCACTGCATCACTAAACACAGCTTCTACACCGCCCACGCATGGAGCGGATTTGTCATCTTATTTGCCATTGCACAAGCTGTTGCTTCATTCCTTCTGATTTCACTGTTTAATATTCTCACTGTCAGACGTATTCTATTGTCAAATCGAGTTCGCAGCGGATTCAGAGGAAGTTGTAATGTAAAAGATTGCAAGGACTTAGAGATGGAAAACCGAAGGAAATCCATTGTTTCACTGTTCAGCATATCCAGCAGTTTTCTTCTGCTATGGGTGACTCAAGTGATATTCTACACCTACCAGAGAATTGCTAATGTGCATTCTTATTCTACCACTGACAGACTTTACACTGTGGAGGTTGTCGCCAGCATGCTTCAGGTTTTCAGTTCTTGTACTAACACGGGAATCTATGTCCTGACACAGAGGAAGTTCCGAGAGGAGTTGAAGACGATGCTGAAATACCCACTAAAACTAATTGTTAATTTATTTGCATCACATCACAGTAAGGATCGTTTCATGCAATGAAGCAACAGAATGACAATCGGCATCCACTGCGCATATTTATTTAAGGACATTATTAGTCGTCAAAAAACATTGACATTTCCTTGTTACATATCACAATGACAGGAAGAGATGGAGAGGAAGGGTATGTGTGGGAGAGAGTGTGGAAGATTGAGAGAGGGGGGGGGGAGAGAAAGCAAGATTAATAACTAAATGGTTGGTGACTGATATCGATGAGGATAAGGTAACATGAACTCGAAGGAACGATAAGCAGAGAGAAATACAGTAACCAAATGGCGAAGTGACGGCAATGCAGATAGTGGGCGTACAGAATGATAGATCAAAACGATAACTGACTAATAGATATTAAATTAGAAGGATAAATATAACATGAAGATAATAAGTAGATATAAGTAGAAGAAGACCCGTAAGGGAAGGGCTTTGTAAAATAGTATGCTGTAAAGTAAATACATGTGGAAAGAGAAAATGGATCTTACAATATCCGAAATTAAGCTTTGAAAAATGTGATAAGAAACACGGAGGATAACAAATTACATATTTCTGCAGTTGTTTTAAACAGAAACAATCGCATCCTCAATGCCAGAAAACAAAACAGCTGGTCATTGACTTTGGGAAGCAAAGTACTGTACACACCACTGTCAGCATCAATGGGGCCGAGGTGGAGATGGTTAGCAGTTTCCAATTCCTCGGGGTGCTCATCTCCAAAAATCTGTTCTTGTCCACCCACGTCGACGCTACCACCTAGAATGCACAACAGCGCCTATACTTCCTCAGGAAACTAAGGAAATTCGGCACCAACTTTTACAGATGCATCATAGAAAGCATCCTATCGGGCTGCATCACAGCCTGGTATGTCAACTGCTCGGCTCAGGACCGCAAGAAACTTCAGACAGTCGTGAACACCGCCCAGTCCATCACACGAACCTGCCTCCCATCCATTGACTCCATCTACACCTCCCGCTGCCTGGGGAAAGCGGGCAGCATAATCAAAGACCCCTCCCACCCGGCTTACTCACTCTTCCAACTTCTTCCATCGGGCAGGAGCTACAGAAGTCTGAGGACACGGACGAACAGACTCATAAACAGCTTCTTCCCCGCTGTTACCAGATTCCTAAACGACCCTCTTATGGACTGACCTCATTAACACTATACCCCTGTATGCTTCATCCGATGCCAGTGCTTATGCAGTTAGATTATATACCTTGTGTTGCTCTATTATGGATTTTATTTTATTCACTTTTCTTCCCATGTACTTAATGAAATGTTGAGATGCTCGCAGAAAAATACTTTTCACTGTGTCTCGGTACAAGAGGCAATAAACAAATCCAATCCAATCCAATAGCAAAGTGGGAGATGACATTAATTTGACGTCTGTTTTCTCTTTGCCTCGACATGACAGCAGAATCGAAATTTCAAAGTCCTTTCAATTCAGTTATATCAGGATTGCTTTATTCAATCAGTAACTCCTGAATTGTATTGAGAGATGTGCAACCAAATGGGTGAAGCAACAACATAATTGTTCATCTGTTAACGGAAATAAAAAAACCTGCGACAATATTGACTTATATACTGACAAATGTACCGTCATTGTTTTACATAAAAAATATAATTATCCACAAACACAGAATAATTAGTAACACGGTTAAATTACTTGTGAATAAACAATTTCGGAATATTGTGAATTGAATTGGAAACTATGGTGCGCTGTGTGTAGGAGGCGAGGGGCAAACTGTCAGAGGCACTGAAAGGATAATGCAACAAACAGGATGGACAGAGGTTGAGAATTATTACTGAGAGAAGCAACAGGGATGCTGACAGAGGGCGCTCTGGATGGATGGTTATAGAGATCGATGCAAGGACGGGCGGGGGTAAATATAAATATAGTGTCGCTCGGGTACTTACCTTAACAGGAACCCCAGGAGCAGCTAGGACTCATTGGAGCAGTGTCCGGAGGGCGCAGCCTCGCGAACGGTTCACACAGCAGGATCTCAGCTATATTCTGCAAGGTAAGAGTTGTGGTTTTTTTAAGGGGGCAGCAAGCTATAATTATATCATACAGCAGAATCACCAATTTTAGAGGGTCCACGAGAGAATAGCAACAATATTGTTAAGGGCCTAACGGGTGTGAATCTTGCTTTTATTTCCTTTTGCATCACTTTGGGAATTCGGATCAGAAGGGGTGGAAGTTAAGGCAGTTGCATGCTCCTCCTGTAGGGTGTGGGAGGTAAGGGAAAACACTGGAAAGAGTGCTTCACATCTGCAGAAACGGAGGTATCGAGGAAGGTTTGTCTACTGAGTCAGTATGGGTGGAAGTCAGAAACAAGAAACGAGCCGTCACTTTATTTGGAGTCTTCTATAAATCCCCCAATAGCAGCAGATATCTGGAGAAACAGGTTGGGCGACATATCTTGAAAAGGTGCAGAAGTAACAGACACGTCATGGGTGACTTCCAGGTCCCTAACATTGACTGGAACATTCTTAGTGCAAATGGTTTTATGGAGCAGATTTTGTCAGGTGTGTCGATGAAGGATTCCTGACTCATTATGCCATATTTGATTTGGTGCTTGGCAGCGAACCAGGCCAGGTTTCAGATGTCTCGGTGAGAGAGCATTTCGGTGACAGTGACCACAACCCTTGACCCGTAACATAGTCATGGAGAGGGAGAGGAACAGACAGTATGGGAAAGTATTTTATTGGGGGAGGGGGCATTATATTACTATTAAACAGGAACTTAGGAGCATTAACAGGGAACAGTTGTTCTTGGGGAAATGCACAACGGTAATGTGGGGATTGTTTAATGAGCACTTGCTGCGTGTGCTGAATAGTTTTGTCCCACTGAGACGATGAAGGAATGGTAAGGTGAAGGAGCTTTGGTTGACAAGAGAAGTGGAGCTTCTCGTCAAGAGAAAGAAAGAATCTTACGTAAGGTTGAGGAAGCAAGGATCTGACTCGGCTCTAGAGCGTTACAGCGTCGCCAGAAAGGAAATAAAAAATGGACTGAGGCGAGCTAGAATGGGGCATGAAAAGGTCCTGGCGGGAAGGGTTAGGGAAAACCCCAAGGCGTTCTACACGGATGTGAGAAATAAGATGATGATAAGAGTGAGAGTGGGGGCGATCAGGGATAGTGGAGGGAACATGTGCCGAGAGTCTGAGGAGGTAGGGGCGGCCCGAAGTGAATATATTATTTCAGTATTCACTAGAGAGAGGGACATTATTGCCCATGAGAACAGTGTCAACCAGGTTAATAGGCTCAAATAGGTTGATATTAAGAAGGAGGATGTGCTGGATATTTTGAAAAGCATCAGGATAGATACGTCCCCTGCGCATGACGGGATATACCCAAGGTTACTACGGGAAGCCAGGGAGGAGATTGCTGTGCCGTTGACCATGATCTTTGCGTCCAGACTCTCCACTGGAGTAGTACCGGATGATTGGAGGGAGGCAAATGTTGTTCCCCAGTTTAAGAAACGGAACAGGAAAATCCCTGGGAATTACAGATTATTGGGAAGGATTCTGAGAGATAGGAATTATGATTATTTCGAAAAACATAGTTTGATTCAATATAGTCAGCATGGCTTTGTGAGGGGTATGTTTAGCTCACTGGGCTAAATCGCTGGCTTTTAAAGCAAACCAAGACAGGCCAGCAGCACGGTTCTATTCCCGTACCAGCCTCCCCGAACAGGCGCCGGAATGTGGCGACAAGGGGCATTTCACAGTAACTTCATTGAAGCCTACTCGTGACAATCGGCGATTTTCATTTCATTTCATTTCATTTCATGTCATGCCTCACAAGCCTCATGAATTCTTTTAGGATGTGACGAGAAACATTGATGAAGATCGGGCAGTGGATGTCGTGTATATGGATTTCAGAAAGGCATTTGATAAGATTCCCCTTGGTGGGCTCATTCAGAAAGTGACGAGACATGGGTTCCAGGGAAAATTGGATGACTGGATACAAAATTGGTTAACCAAAAGAAGATAAGAATATAAGAACTAGGAGAAAGCCATCTGGCCCCTCGAGCCTGCTCCGCCATTCAATGAGATCATGGCTGATCTTGTGTGAACTCAGCTCCACTTTCCGGCCCGAACACCATAACCCTTAATCCCTTTATTCTTCAAAAAACTATCTCTCTTTCTCTTAAAAACATTTAATGAAGGAGCCTCCACTGCTTCACTGGGCAAGGAATTCCATAGATTCACAACCCTTTGGGTGAAGAAGTTCCTCCTAAACTCAGTCCTAAACCTACTTCCCTTTATTTTGAGGCTATGTTCTGCTTTCACCTGCTCGTGGAAACAACCTGCGCGCATCTATCCTATCTATTCCCTTCAAAATTGTATATGTTTCTATAAGAACCCCCCCCCCTCCACCCCCGCATCCTTCTAAATTCCAACGAGTACAGACCCAGCCTACTCAACCTCTCCTCGTAATCTAACCCCCTCAACTCTGGGATTAACCTAGTGAATATCCTCTGCACACCCTCCAGCGCCAGTACGTTTTTTCTCAGGCAAGGAGGCCAAAACCGAACACAATACTCCAGGTGTGGGCTCACAATACTCCAGGTGTGGCCTCGTACAATAGCAGCAATACTTCCCTAGTCTTTAACTCTATCCCTCTGGCAATGAAGGACACAATTCCATTTGCCTTCTTAATCACATGCTGCACCTGTAAACCAACTTTTTGCGACTCATGCACTAGCACACCCAGGTCTCTCTGCACGGCAGCATGTTTTAATAATACACCCCACTCTTGGAAAAAGCTTGTTGCTATCCACCCTGTCCATACCTCTCATATTCTCATTTGCTGTTATTCCTAACAAAATGGATCACCTCACATTTGGCAACATTGTATTCCATCTGCCAGACCTTTGCCCATTCACTTAGCCTATCCAAATCCCTCTGCAGACTTCCGGTATCCTCTGCACTTTTTGCGTTATCACTCATCTTCGTATCGTCTGCAAACTTGGACACATTGCACTTGCTCCCCAACTCCAAATCATCTATATAAATTGTGTACAATTGTGGGCCCAAAACTGATGCCCGAGAGACACCACTATCTACTGATTGCCAACCAGAGAAACACCCATTAAACCACACTCTTTGCTTTCCATACATTAACCAATCATCTCTCCAAGCTACTATTTTCCCCTTAATGCCATGCATCGTAATCGTATGCAGCAACCTTTTGTGTGGCACCTTGTCAAAAGATTTCTGGAAATCCAGATATACCTCATCCATTGGCTCCCCGTTATCTATCGTACTGGTAAAGCCCTAAAAAAATTCCACTAAATTAGTTCGGCACGACCTGTCCTTGAAGAACCCATGCTGCGTCAGCCCAATGGGTCAATTTCAATCCAGATGCCTCGCTATTTCTTCCTTGATGATAGATTCCAGCGTTTCCCTGCTACCGAAGTTCAGCTCACTGGCCTATAATTACCCGCTTTCGGCCGACCTCCTTTTTTAAATAGTGGTGTCACGTTTGCTAATTTCCAATCCGCCGGGACCACCCCCGAGTCTAGTGAATTTTGGTAACTTATCACTAGTGCATTTGCAATTTCCCTAGCCATCTCTTTTAGCACTCTGGGATGCATTCCATCAGTTTCAGGAGACTCGACTACCTTCAGCCCCATTAGCTTGCCCATCACTCCCTCCTTAGTGACAACAATCATCTCAATGTCCTCAACTGTCGTAGCCTCATTTCTTTCAGTCACTGGCATGTTATTTGGGTCTTCCACTGTGAAGACCGACCCAAAATATCTGTTCAGATCCTCAGCCATTTCCTAATCTCCCATTATTAAATCTCCTTTCTCATCCTTTAAAGGACCAATGTTTACTTCAGCCACTCTTTTTTGTTTTATATATTTGTAGAAACGTTTAGTATCTGTTTTTATATTCTGAGCTAGTTTACTCTCAAAAAATATCTACTTTATAACTTATTTAGTAGCTTTCTGTTGCCCCCTAAAGATTTCCCAGACCTCTAGTTTCCCACTAATCGTTGCCGCTTTGTATCCTTTTTCCTTCAATTTGATACTGCTGCACGATCAATCACTACTGAAGCGAGATTGTAGTCCAATTGAAGGCTTTAATGAACAAGTAGTTACCCCGGCAGCTCCGGTGCTGAATGACTGCTGTGGGTGAAACACAGAATCTTATGCTCCGCCTGCTGGGTGGAACCAGCAGGCAGGTTCTACCACTCATACTACAGTATAAGGTACATACCACCTAGGTACCGCGATACATCTAATATAGCTTACCACATTCATCCCCTGTTTAAAAAAGAGTCCGGCGGGGGCGGCGGCCTTGCTTTTACAGTGGTAGAGGTTATAGCGGTACCCTTCGGTGCCTTTACATGCAATACACATATTTACAGACAATTATTTACAAGTTCATTTTACAATGAAACTATCAGCCGGTCGGGGGCCCTGGGCGTCCACTGCGATCGTCGCAGACCCGGCAGTTATGCTTGCGTTGACTCTGGAACCGTGGCTCTGGGGGGGTGTCAAAGAACAAAGAAAATTATAGCACAGGAATTCCATAGATTCACAGCCTGCGCCGATCCAGATCCTTTATCTAAACCTGTCTTCTATTTCCCAAGGATCTACTTCCCTCTGCTCCCCGACCGTTCATATATCTGTCTAGATGTGTCTTAAATGGTGTTATCGTGCCCGCCTCTACAACCTCCGCTGGCAAAGCGTTCCAGGCACCCACCACCCTCTGTGTAAACAACTTTCCACGCACATCTCCCTTAAACTTTCTCCTCTCAACTTGAAATCGTGACCCCTTGTAATTGACACCCCCACTCGTGGAAAAAAACTTGTTGCTATCCACCCTATCCATACCTCTCATAATTTTGTAGACCTCAATCAGGTCCCCCCCTCATCCTCCGTCTTTCCAGCGAAAAAACCCTAATCTACTCAACCTTGCTTCATAGCTAGCGCCCTCCATACCAGGCAACATCCTGGTGAACGTCCTCTGCACCGTCTCTAAAGCATCCACATCCTTCTGGTAATGTGGCGACCAGAACTGCACGGAGTATTCCAAATGTGGCCTCACCAAAGTCCTATACAACTGTAACATGACCTGCCGACTCTTGTACTCAATACCCCGTCCGATGAAGGCAGGCATGCTGTATGCCTTCTTGACCACTCTATCGACCTGCGTTGCTACCTTCAAGGTATAATGGACCTGAACTCCCAGATCTCTCTGTACATAGATTTTCCCCAGGAATCTTCCATTGACCGTATAGTCCGCTCTTGAATTAGATTTTCCAAAATGCATCACCTCGCATTTCTCTGGATTGAACTCCATCTGCCATTTCTCTTCCCAACTCTCCAATCTATTTATATTTTGCTGTATTCTTTGACAGCCCTCCTCGCTATCTGCAACTCCACCAATCTTAGAATAATCTGCAAACTTGCTAATCAGACCACCGATACCTTCGTCCAGATCATTTATGTATATCACAAACACCAGTGGTCCGAGCACGGATCCCTGTGGAACACCACTAGTCAACTTTCTCCATTTTGAGACACCCCCTTCCACCACTACTATCTGTCTCCTGTTGCCCAGCCGGTTCTTTATCCATCTGGCTAGTACACCCTGAACCCCATACATATTCACTTTTTCCATCAACCTGCCATGGGAAACTTTATCAAACGCCTTACTGAAGTCCATGTGTATGACATCTAGAGCCCTTCCCTCATTAATTAACTTTGTTACTTCCTCAAAGAATTCTATTAGGTTTGTAAGACATGACCTTCCCTGCACAAAACCTATCACTGACAAGTCTATTTTCTTCCAAATGTGAATAGATCGGTCCCTCAGTATCTTCTCCAACAGTTTGCCTACCACTGACGTCAAGCTCATAGGTCTATAATTCCCTGGATTATCCCTGCTACCCTTCTTAAACAAAGGGACAACATTAGCAATTCTCCAGTCCTCCGGTACCTCACCCGTGCTCAAGGATGCTGCAAAGATATCTGTTAAGACCACGGCTATTTCGTCCCTCACTTCCCACAGTAACATGGGATAGAACCCATCCGGACCTGTGGACGTGTCCACCTTAATGCCTTTTAGAATACTCAAAACTTCCCCCTTCCTTATGCCGACCTGACCTAGAGTATTTAAACATCCATCCCTAGCCTCAACATCCGTCACGTCCCTCTCCTTGGTGAATACCGATGCAAAGTACTCATTCGGAATCTCACCCATTTCCTCTGACTCCACGCATAAATTCCCTCTTTTGTCTTTGTGTGGGCCAATCCTTTCTCTAGTTACCCTCTTGCTCCTTATATACGAATAAAAGGCTTTGAGGTTTTCCTGAACCCTATTAGCCTCAGACATTTCATGACCCCTTTTAGCCCTCTTTGTTGTGCCTTTGAGATTTGTCCTACTTTCCCGAAATTCCTCCAAAGCTTCATCAGTTTAAAGTCGCCTAGATCTTATGTATGCTTCTTTTTTCGTCTTAGCTAGTCTCACAATTCCACCCAATTTAGTACTCTTCCTTTAGGAGCACTCGCGTCTTTGTCCATGAGTATTCTAAAACGTACGGAACTGTGATCGTTATTCCCAAAGTAATCACCGACTGAAATTTAAACCACCTGACCGGGATTATTCCCCAATACCAGGTCGAGTATGCACCCCTACTGAGTTGGACTATTTACTTACAGCTCTAAAAAAAAAACTCTCCTGAATGCTCCTTACAAATTCTGCTCCATTTATGCCTCCAACACGACATGAGTCCTATTCAATGTTGGGGAATTTCAAACCTCCCATCACGACCACCGTATTGCTCCTACATTTTTCTATAATCTGTCTACATATTTGTTCCTCTACTTCACGCTCGCTTTTGGGAAGCCTGTAGTAAAATCCCAACAATGTTACTGCGCCCTTCCTATTTCTTAGCTCTACCCATATTGCCTCAGTGCTCGAATCCTCCATAGTGCCCTCCTTAATCACAGCTGTGATATCACCTCTGACCAGTAATCCAACTCCTCCACCCCTTTTACCTCCCTCTCTATCCCTCCTGAAGCATCTATACACTGGGATATTTAGTTGCCAGTCTTGCCCTTCCCTCAACCAAGTCTCAGTAATACCAATGACATCATATTCCCAGGTACTAATCCAAGCCCTAAATTCATCTGCCTTACCTGCTACACTTCTCGCATTGAAACAAATACACCTCAGACCACCTGTCCCTTTGCGTTCATCATCTCTTCCCTGTCTACTCTTCCCCTTAGTCACATTGTACCAGCTAGTATCTTACTGGCTTTAGTTGCTGTTTCTTTACTGACCTCTAACTTCCTAATCTGTTTCCCATCTCCCTGCCACATTAGTTTAAAATCGCCCCAACGGTGTTAGCAAAAGTACCCCCTAGGACATTGGTTCCAGTCCCGCTCAGGTGTAGACCATCCGATTTGTAATGGCACCACGGCCCCCAGAACAGGTTTCAATGTCCAAAAATCTGAACTCCCCCCTCCTGCTCCGTCTCTCAAGACACGTATTCATTCTGACTATTCTTGAATTTCTACTCTGACTGTCACGTGGCACTGGTAGCAATCCTGAGATTACTAAATTTGAGGTCTTCCATTTTATCTTATCTCCTAACTCCCTAACTTCTGACTGTAGGACCTCATCCCGTTTATAACCTATATCGTTTGTGCCTATATGCACCACGACAACTGGCTGTTCACTCTCCCCCTTCAGTATGGCCTGCAGCCGATCTGAGACATCCCTGACCCGTGCACCCGGGAGGCAAGATACCATTCGTGAGTCTCGTTTACGACCACGGAGACGCCTGTCTACTCCGCTTACGATTAAATCCCCTATGACTATAGCCCTGCCAGTCTTTTTCCCGCCCTTCTGTGCAGCAAAGCCAGCCACGGTGCCATGAGCCTGCCTACTACTGCCTCCACTGGTGAGTCATCACCCCCAACAGTATCCCAAACGGTATAACTGTTGTGGAGGGAGATGACCGCAGGGGACACCTGCACTGCCTTCCTGCTCTTTCTCTGCCTTTTGGTCACCCATTCCCTGTCTCCCTCACCAATCCTAATCTGCGGTGTGACCAACTTACTGAACTTGCTATCCACGACCTCCTCAGCATCGCGGATGCTCCAAAGTGATTCCTTCCGCAGCTTCGGAGCCGTCATGCTGTCTAACAGGAGCTGCAGCTGGACACACATCCCGCACATGAAGGAGGCAGGGGCATCGGCCGCGTCCCTGAACTCCCACATTGAGCACGAGGAGCATAACACGGGTCTGGCATCTCCTGCCATTTTTACACTTTACCTTAACTGATTACAAATATAACATCAAATAATGAATAAGTGAAAGGAATAACGATTTTACTTACCAATCACAATACTTACCAATATAGGAAGAGTTAAATTTCTCCCAGCTGCTGCTAATTGGAGCACTTTCCATACCAGCCAATCAGGTCACTGCATTGCTGTGATGCCACTCTTCAGGGTAAGTTTTTAAAGAGGAAAAGTGACCTTCCCGACAGACCCATGGCCACTGCTCCCGCCGAAAATCTGAATGCCGCTTCTCCGGCAGTTGTGTCGCCGCCACTCTCCGCCCTCCCTTTCACTGTGTTCCCGCCGCTCTCCTCGCGCTCTTTTATCCTGTGTCCCCCAGCTCTCCTCGCGCTCTTTTATCCTGTGTCAGCCAATCAGCAGCTCCGCTCTACTGCCCTCTGCCGTCTTCAGTTTCGTCGCATGCGGATGGGGCCAGTGGGAGGACGGATCCTCCTGGGAAGGGGTTGCGGTGATGTGCGCCGGTGAAAAAATGGTTGGGATTGGTGGTGAGAGAGGGGGGTGAGGGAGGGACCAAGAGGGGGCCAGATCCCGGAGGGAGACCGTGCTTCGTCGGTCGTCGGGGTGCGCAACATAGGCGTACTGGGGGTTAGTTTGGAGGAGATGTACCCTCTCGACCAGTGGGTCCGACTCGTGGGCCCGCACGTGTTTGCGGAGTAGGACGGGTCCGGGGGCTGCCAGCCATTTTGGGAGCTAGGTCCCCGAGGATGACTTCCTAGGGAAGGCAAGGAGACGTTCGTGAGGTGTTTCGTTGGTAGTAGTGCACAGTAGTGATCGGATGGAGTGAAGTGCATCGGGGAGGACCTCCTGCCATCGGGACACTGGGAGATTCTTGGACCGTAGGGCCAGCAGGACGGCCTTCCAGACCGTCCCGTTTTCCTCTACACCTGCCCGTTTCCCCGGGGGTTGTAACTGGTCGTCCTGCTCGAGGCAATACCCTGGCTGAGCAGGAATTGACGCAGCTCGTCACCCATGAGGGATGATCCCCTATCGCTATGGATGTAGGCGGGGAAACCGAACAGGGTAAAGATGCTGTGGAGGGCTTTAATGACGGTGGCAGCCGTCATGTCGGGGCAGGAGATGGCGAAAGGGAACCGGGAGTACTCATTAATCATGTTTAAGAAATACGTGTTGCGATCGGTGGAGGGGAAGGGCCCTTTGAAATCCACGCTGAGGTGTTCAAAGGGGCGGGAAGCCTTTGTCAGGTGCGCTTTCTCTGACTTGTAGAAGCGCGGCTTGCACTCCGCGCAGATTTGGCAGTTTGTGGTTACGGCTCTGACCTCCTCGATGGAGTAGGGCAGATTGCGGGCTTTAACCAAGTGGAAGAACCGGGTGACCCCCGGTTGGCAGAGGTTGCCGTGGAGGCTCCGGAGTCTGTCTACTTGTACACTGGCACAAGTGCCGAGGGACAGGGCATCCGGAGGCTCGTTGAGCTTCCCAGGACGATACAAGATCTCGTAATTATAGGTGGAGAGCTCGATCCTCCGCCATAAGATCTTATCATTCTTAATTTTGCCCCGCTGTGCATTGTCAAACCTGAAGGGTACCGACCGTTGGTCAGTGAGGAGAGTGAATCTCCTGCCGGCCAGGTAATGCCTCCAATGCCGCACAGCTTCGACGATGGTTTGCACCTCCTTCTCGACGGAGGAATGGCAGATTTCATAGGCGTGGACGGTGCGTGAAAAGAAGGCCACGCGTCTGACCGCCTGATTGACGGTGGCAGCCAGAGCTACGTCTGATGTGCCGCTCTCGACCTGGAAGGGGAGGGTCTCATCGATTGCGTGCATTTTCGCCCTGACAATGTCTGCTTTGATGCGACTGAAAGCCTAGCGGGCCTCTGCAGATAGGGGAAAAACCGTGGACTGGATTAGTGGGTGGCCCTTGTCGGCATAATTGGGGGCCCACTGCGTGTAAGAAGAAATGAAGCCCAGGCAACGTTTCAGGGCCTTGGGGAGGTGGAGGAGGGGAAACTCAATGAGGGGGCACATGCATTCAGGATCTGGGCCTTTGACTCTATCATGCACTACGTAGTCGAGGATGGCTAGGCGATCGGTGCTAAACATGCATTTGTTATAGGTTAAGTAAAGGATTTTTGCGGTACGGGGGAATTTGCGGAGGTAGGTGTCGTGGGCCTGCTTGTCGTGGCCACAGATGATGACATTGTCGAGGTACTGGAACGTGGCCCGCAGACCGTACCAGTCAACCATTCGATCCATCTCCCATTGGAAGACCGAGACCCCATTTGTGACACCAAAGGGAACCCTTAAAAATTTGTACAGCCGCCCATCTGCTTCGAATGCAGTGTACTTGCGGTCGTCCGTCGAAGGAGGAACTGGTGGTAGGCTGATTTAAGATCTACTGTGGAGAAAAACTTGTATTGCGCTGTCTGGTTGACCATTTCAGATATGCGGGGAGCGGGTAGGCGTCGAGCTGCTTACACCTGTTGATGGTCTGATTGTAGTCTATGATCATCCTATATTTCTCCCCGGTCTTTACAAACACAACTTGAGGTCTCCAGGGGTTATTGCTGGCCTCGATAATGCCTTCCTTTAGTAATCGTTGGACTTCCAACCTAATGAAGGACCGGTCATAGGCACTGTACCGTTCATTCCTGGTGGCAAGAGGTTTGCAATCGGGGTTAAGGTTTGCGAACAGGGAGGGCGGGTTGACCTTGAGGATCGCGAGGCCGCAGACAGTGAGGAGGGTATTGGGCCGCCGAATTTGTATGATAAACTTTGCAGATTACACTGGAAGTCCAGTCCCAGGAGTGTGGCAGCGCAGAGCTGGGGGAGGACATAGAGTCGGACGTTACTGAACTCCACGCCCTTGACCGTGAGGTTGGCTATGCAGTACCCCCGGTCCTTCACCGAATGGGTCCCAGAGGGCAGGGAGAACTTTTGTGCAATCGGGTGTACAGCGAGGGAGCGGTGCCTTAACGTATTGGAATGGATGAAGCTCTCCTTGCTCGCAGAGTCGATCAAGCAGGATGTTGTGTGCCGTTGATGAGTAACGACGTCGTAGGGGATGAAAGCGTTCGGGGCCGAGACTGGTCCAGTATCACTGAGGCAAGTTGTGGCAGAAGCTGAGAGATCTCGGCGGGCCACCCGATTCGGGGTCCTGCGACGGCATCCAAGATGGCTGCCTCCATGAATCGCTCATGGCCTGTGAAGAGAAGAATGGCAGCGGGCCCGATTCGCCTGTGAAGACAGCGGCGGCCGACCGGGCCTGGCATACTGCCTCGAGGTGCCCCTTCTTCCCGCAGCCCTTGCAGATTGCGGATCGGGCCGGGCAGCGTGGCCGCAGGTGTTTGTTTTGCCATCAAAAATAGCCTCCCGTCCGCCCCCCCCCCCCCCGGGCTTTCCCGGCTGCAGCACTGAACAAGCTTGTGGGGAATTTAGGGATGCTTTGGAATCGGCCGCGGGTGGGGTCCATGTGGGTGCCACGCGGTCGGGAACGTCGGCCTGGGAGTTGCGGGAGGCTACATCCAGGTGGTGCGCAAGTTTCCGTGCCTCTTTCAGCCCGAGCGTGTCGTTTTCCATCAGTCGCTGGCGGATTTTCGAGGACAGCATGCCGCAACAAATGCATCCCGTATAAAGAGTTTGGTGTGGTCATTGGCTGAGACTTGTGGACAGTTACAGTTTCTACCTAACACTAACAATGCGGGGTAACAATCGTCCAGTCTGGTTGCTAAAAGATGCCGAGCGTATACCTGAATCAGGACGTAGTGCTCTTTTAACAATGTCATTGCGTCCTCGAAACAGTCCGCGTCTTCGATAAGCGTATAGATTTCTGGGCTCACCCTTGAGTGGAGGACTTGCATTTTCTTTTCCTCCGTGGGGGTAGTCGGGGCCATCCTGATGTACCCATTGAAACATGCCAGCCAATGTTTAAAAGTTGCTGCTGCATTTGCCGCGTGGGGGTTGATTTGTAGACACTCTGGATTGATGCGGAGAGCAGCCATTCTTCAATTGTTTTATTAAACTGATGCACGATCAATCACTACTGAAGCGAGATTGTAGTCCAATTGAAGGCTTTAATGAACAAGTAGTTACCCCAGCAGCTCCGGGACAGAATGACTGCTGTGGGTGAAACACAGACTCAGATTCTCCGCCTGCTGGGCGGAACCAGCAGGCAGGTTCTACCACTCATACTACAGTATAAGGTACATACCACCGAGGTACCGCGATACCCCTAATATAAACTACCACAGATACTTTCCCTTAGTTTCTTCGATATCCACGGTCCATTTTCCCTCGTTCTACCGCCCTTCCTTTTTGATTGTATAAACCTTTGCTGAGCAGTTTGAAAAATCGCTTGGAATGTTCTCCACTGTTCCTCAACTGTTTCACCATAAAGTCTTTGCTCCCAGTTTACCTCAGCTAGCTCTTCTCTCATCCCATTTTAATCTCCTTTTTTAAAGCACAAAACACTAGTGTTTGATTTTACCTCCTCACCCTCCATCTGCATTTTAGATTTCACCATATTGTGATCGCTCCTTCCGAGAGGATCCCTAACTATGAGATCCTGACTCAACCCTGTCTCATTACACAGGACCAGATCGAGAACCGTCTGTTCCCTCGTCGGTTCCATTGCATACTGTTCTAGGAAACTATCGCGGATACATTCTATAAACTCCTCATCAAGGCTGCCTTGACCGACCTGGTTAAACCAATCGACATGTAGATTAAAATCCCCATGATAACTGCTGCACCATTTCTACATACATCAGTTACTTCTTTATTTATTGCCTGCCCCAAAAGAATGTTACTATTTGGTGACCTATAGATTACTCCTTTCAGTGACTTTTTCGCCTTAATATTCCTGATTTCCACCGAAATGGATTCAACCTTATCCTCCATAGCACCGATGTCATCCCTTACAGTTGCCCGGATGCCATCCCCAAATAACAGAGCTGCCTCACTTCCCTTAACATCCACTCTGTCCTTCAAAATAGTTTGATACCCTCAGATATTTAACTCCCAGTCGTGACCATCCTTTAACCATGTTTCAGTAATGGCCACTAAATCATAGTCATTCACGCTGATTTGCGCCATCAACTCATTTACCTTATTCCGAATACTACGAGCATTCAGGTAAAGTATAATTATGTTGGCTTTTTTACCTCTGTTTTGAATCTTAACACCTCGATCAGTAACCTCTCCTAAGTTATATTTCCTCTTAACGTTTCTCCTAATTGTCCTTGTCGGTGAACCCATACCTTCAGGTGACAACCTGCCTTCATGGGAAGAACGGCGGACGCCCTTGTCTTTCCCTCCCTGACCGCCTGTCCTAGAATCCTATTCGGCTGGTGGTGAGCAGCACCTCCCAAAGCTGCACACTGGCTGTCCGACCTATCAGAAGTTCTCCAAATGGAGAAAATCAAATTCGTCACCCGGGGATCGGAAGATAGCTTCTTCAGTAAATGGGAGCCACTCATCCAACTGTTCGGGCACCTGTTTGTGGCCATTGAACAAACAGATAAATAATCAAGTCGCCGCCAAGTGATTATAGCCAAAATGTGATAGAAGAGAGGGAAGGGTGTGAGGACGGGGGGGGAGGGGGGAGGAAGGGGGCGCGGAGCGAGAGGGAGTAGCCAAACCCTACAGAAAAGCAAGGGGATTAGCAGAGAAGAAGGGGGCGGAATGGTAGTAGAGAGGAGCGAAGGGGGACAGGGAAGGGGGCAAGGGTGGGGTAAGGGTGGGGGCAGGGATAGAGGGAGGACGAGAGAACGTGAACAACAGAGGGCAGCCAGATGGGAGGAAAGAGGGGGGAACGCAGTATGGGGGCGGAGCGCAGGACACGACAACGACGACAGCCAGCAGAGCAAGGCGAAAGAGAGAAAGGAAGAACAGGTAGAGGGAACGCCAGACAGCCGAAGCTGAGACAAATGGGCAAAAATGAATAAAACGAAAACCGACCAAGCGATGCAAGTGACATCAGGGACACGGTCCAGGTACCCCTTCGGCCCGATTTTGTTTTGTTTGTTTTATATATAAAAAAGAAAGAGAAGGAGGCGGGGAGGGAGAACGCCCCCCCCCCCCCCCCTCTCCCTGCGGAATTAACTTTTTCTTCTTTATTTTTGTATATATACGTCCTCTGATTTAATTTCCTCTCCCTTTGTTTGTAGTTTTCAGTGTGTTTTATTTCTATTGATTTCGCTGTGTGTACGTCTGGAAGTATATCATGTATACACCCGAATAGTAACGTGATAATTACTACCTCCGCATGAAAACGACATCATTGCTGTAGATGCCAGAACAGAGTACAAGGCAGACTACTGGCTGCGGGGGAGTTGGAGGCGGGAACTGGGCAGACCGATATAGACGATTGGTGACGGAGATACATTCACCTGTGGACGGGACAAGGTAGAAATTGGAAGAAGAACGAGGCAGGAGATAGTGGGAGGATTCTGGATCGAAGTGCTGCACAGGGCAAATTACACCTGCAAGTGCGCAGAGCTCAGCTCAGCACAACTAAATGTGGTGCACAGGGCGCACGGAGCCACTACCAGAATGAGAGGCTTCCTCCAGGACTAATGTAAACGGTGCCAGGGAAAGTCGGCCATTGACAAACACAAGTCTTGCACTGGGCTTGTCGGGTTCTGGATGTCCATTTTTGAGGCTATGCCCTGTGTTGTGGGGGTGAGATGGAGCCTTGCCCGCTGGTGGCGATCTTCGTGGTATCAGAGGAGCCAAGGCTTTGCATGCGGGAAGGACTGACACCCGAGTCTTTGCCCCCTCAAGGCCCGCTGCAGATTCCTGCTCGGCTGCCGATCGGCAGCACCACCCAACGTTGCAGACTGATTGCCCGACCTGTTGGAATTTATCATGTTGAGAAAAACGAAATATGCTACCAGAGGTTTGGAGGAAGGCTTCCACAAAACGTTAAGGCTGTTCACCAGCTTGTTCGTAACCACCGTCCGGTACAGTAGAGAGAGAGAGGAGAGGCAGATCAGGCCAGGAAAGAAGGAAGAGAAATGGGCAGGGTGAAAGCAGGAAGGGAATGGAGGGGGAAGGAAGGCGGGCAGGATTAGGGTTGGGGCCCAAGCATCAGAGGGACACAGGGCAACAAAAGACTCTTCCAGTGGACAAGTCCACCTCCCCTTCCAACTTTGCTAGTGGCCAGAAGGCAATCAGGGCGAAGCAGGCCTCACAACAGAAATTGCCGATCGCTGCAATATCCCGAAAAGCAACCCACTCATAACTAAAGCTCGCTCTGAGGGAAGCACAGCCAGCGACTGGTTGCAGGCGGCCGAGTGGGCTAACCACGGAGCAGGTCTGACACAGCAAGCCCTCAGCAGCATTTTACTCGTAAAATACCTTTGTCTGTATCTTGCTCCAATCCCTGTTCACCGTAGGCGAGACAGACTGTATGATAAGCTCCACGTATTGGGAGGATATATGCCATGTAAAATAACTAAGATACAGTCGCTGTATTTTCTTGTAGATACAAGTTGTGATTCTGTATAGTTGTGTAACACACCACATGAAATGTAAGAACTCCAATGAACAAGATAGTGATTTTGCCCCCGCGCACATGGCTACAGAAAAGGATGCCAGGCAGATAAGGAGACAATTCGACCCATCGCACGCCTGCTGTAACGAAGAAGGAGCGAGCCAGCCAGGTCATCAGTCTCAGCACTTCCCCAGAACTCTCCCACCCCCTCGAAAATCTAACTTTCCCAGCCGTTTTCTGCTCGACAAAACGAGAATTGCGCGACATTTCGTCAAGCGGGAGTGAAGTGAGATCTGCCAGAATAGTTCAAAGGGACAGGGATTGACAGTGACATGGATTCTCGCAGGACAGAGGCTGGTCCTCCGTGGAGTGCAGGAGATTGAGGATGACAAGTTGTGAGTAAATGCTGATAAATGTTGAGAGCAAATAATTATTCTCATGTATTCAGGAAAGGAGCGCGGGAGGAATGAAGGTATGGGCAAGTGTTGGGGTGGATGTGAGGAAGCACCATTTGCTTTAATACAGTGAGTATAAATAATCTGAAAGGGGATGTCTGCGGACGCGGTGGAAGCGGTTCACTGTGAATGATTTCCAAAGGAAATTCAGTGGTGATCTTCCGGGACGATAAGTTGCAAGGCTATCGAGGAAGAGGTCGTTTCAGACATCTTCACAGGATAGGGCCAGTATTTATTGCCCATCTCTAGTTGACCATTGAGAGTCAGGTGGCCGAGCCGCATTCTTGAAGCATTGCAGTCTCAATGTAGGTGCCTCTTGCGCCATTTGTCATGACCATTTTGAAATGACTGTAATGTTCTTTGGATTGTATTGGAGCACCTCCGAGTGCACCATAACCCATGTCTGGAACACGTGAAGATAATGGCACGATCACTGGTTCCATTTTGCAAACTTCACTCAGATGTTCTATGAATTCACTATATGTTTTAAAATGAGTATCCCAAATGTCAGATCACTGGAATTAGTAAGCAAGATTCACTCTTCAATGTTGGGAGTGGCTACACAAGCTATGGTGTAATCGGGGCTGGGAGAGGCGGGCGTTATGTTTCCGGAACGTTCTAAGGTTATGTTCACAAAAGTGTCAATTAACTTACCATTCAATTGTTCAATAAGCATAGAAATATATTTTATTGTTAAAATATTACAGCGCTTTTTTTAGAGTGAGTAGTTTGAAATATGATTTGCCCAGCACTTCAGTTCATTATTATGCACTGTTTATTTATTTACTCGGACATTTAAATATTGAGATATTCCCTCAGAGACATCTGAACAGGTCCTATGTGGATAACATAGGTGTGCTTGTGTAATGGCGCTCACTGATCCCGACAGATAAACTGCGACAAAACCATTGTATGTGACATGCCGCAATCACATTGAATATTGGCCGCTCCGGATGGACACCTTGCCTGTAATTCTCCCCCGCACATGGACATATCGATATCTATTGATTGAATGCGGCATAATTTGTACGCACAATTTATATATATATATATATATATATACAGCAAAGGTAAGTTAGGCATTACTGATAATGCAGTTCAGACTTCAAGTCGTTATCAGAACTCAACAGATCTGATGCTAAACAGATCTATCTCTGCAAATCCGCTTGAGATGTGGTATATTGTAACCGCATCCTGTACCGTTGAAACAAAGACTGAGCCTTGACCACATCTCCAGCGAACCGGTTTCTTCATTTCCGGCAGGTGGAAGTGTAAGCACTGCGTGTGTGGACTGGCAGAATGGGAGCTAAGGGATCAAGAGTGGGCGGCTCAATACCAGTCGAAACTTTCAGCCTTATACTTGTCTCACTTCACCGCGATTAATCATTGATGTCCAAACAGTTTAAGCAACTGTTGAAAAATAAGAAAAAAAAATCGATTCAAGACCTGTTGTTTCATTAACCTGAGGTTATCCACTGAATTCGCATCGCTGAGCTGCCCAATCATCACCTGATCCACCGCAGATCATCATTGACAGGTCTGCCAGGACCAATAAGCAAATCGTCCTTTTTGTGAAGTGAGTCACATGGCTTGTGCTGTCGGGGCCCTTGTCGCTCGTGGTGTTGTCGGTTATATCCTGGTTAAACAAATCCGGCGTGTCTGTGTGATCGCACTGTGCGCATTTTGCCCACAGTTTTTCCCGCGCAGACAATTGGTGCTCTCCAAAAATTCTGTTCAGTGACGAGCAGTTTGTGGATCTCTTATATTTCCACCGTTCACCATCCACACCCCATGTCTCAATGTCAATCATCCATTAAATAGAAACATGGTCGCAGTGCATTGAAAATTATAAAGGTGTACGAGGCAAGTCTTTTACACAGAGGGCAGTGGGTGCCTGGAACTCGCTGCCGGAGGAGGTGGTGGAAGCAGGGACGATAGTGACATTTAAGGGGCATCTTGACAAATGCATCAATAAGATGGGAATAGAGGGATACGGACCCCGGAAGTGTAGAAGATTGTAGTGTAGTCGGGCAGCATGGTCGGCACGGGCTTGGAGGGCCGAAGGGCCTGTTCCTGTGGTGTACCTTTCTTTGTTACTTGTTCTTGTTCTTTATCAGACAGCAACATTGTGTTGGTGCCGGGTATTGGGGGTGGTAGCGAGAAGGAGGGATAGAAATACGCAACAGGGGTGGAACAAAAAGGGGGGGGAATTGTGTATAGGGGGCGCTGAAGGTGGGAATTTGGGTCAGGGCCTTCAGGTGGGCGCCCCACGCTTGCAAGGAATAGTAGTGAAGGTTAACGAAGTGTGAATGATGGGGTGTCTGCGGTGGTTAGGCTGTGTGCCGGGAGGGGGGTGGAAGTGGGGAGAGGGTGGGTGAGGAGGCGGCACGGCCGATATGTAGGATGCGTTTGGGCATGGGCGGTGTGGGGATCCATCACAGATGCGTCCTTTTGAGGAAAGGGATAGTGGAAGGAAAATAAGAGTGTTGAGGGCGGACTCTAGAGGGGGGTAGATGTGCGTGGGGGGGGGGGGGGGGGAGGGGGTCACCGGTGAGAGTGCTGACGTGGAATGCCCGTGGGTGACTGAGCCAGTTAAGCAGTTCTGGATGTTCTCGCAATTGAAACGTTTAAGGGCGGAGGTGATTTTCCTGCTGGCGACGCATCTCCGGCTGAAAGGTCAGGTTATACTGAGGAAGGCTTTGGTGGGGAAATTGTACCACTTGGGGTTCTGATGTCGAGGGTAAGAGAGAGTTCTTCTCCTTCTTGCGTGTGCAGGATATATATTCCCGGAGTGACTAATTGGTGGTTAGTTGGGCGGTGCCAATGCGGGTGGAGGGAGCGGAATATGCGGGAATAGTTGTTGAGGACCAGACTGAACACTATCCAGACCTGAGAATCTGTTCCGGTCAGGCGCAGATGCCTTGGGATTAGCGTTTTCCGGCCGAAAAAGAGTTGTGCGGGAAAGTGTTGATGGCGAAAAGGAATGATGTTGATCTCAAGCAGACTGTAACTGAGAGAGCTCGAGTGAGGTTTGAAACTCGGTAATTTGGAACAGTGTGCAAAGTGGAGGAGGTGCTTTTCCCTTTCGTTTTGTTTTCTTTCTTTTGGCTTTGTAAATGTTAATTTGTAGGGAGATATCCAGAAAGCACCCTGGGAAGCTAGGTGATACAAATACCTTTTCAAATTTTCGGGGAAAAACTGAATGACATCACAGTAAAGCAGTAAGCTGGAAGGGAATCTGTTAATTTTTTTAAAAGATAACATTAAAAAACGAATTAAAATGAACGGATTTACTCGGCAGAGGATTAACTTAACCTAAGGGCAGAGATTAGTAGTTAGCATTTAATTTAACAGTGCAAATATCGCGCAAGGTCCATATAGTTAATTGTAACTGAACTTATAAACAATTTAAGTATTTGTTGTGAATTAATTAACTAGTGCATAAATGTCACTCAGCGCGGTGCAGTGCTCTAATTGTGAGAAGTGGCAGATCCATGACGCTTCCAGCGTCCTGGCCGACTACGACTGCAGCAAGTGTAACCAATGGCAGCTCCTCACAGACTGCGTAGTCCTGTTGGACTTAGAAGCGTGCAGGTGGCGGGAAGCGTCATAGACAGGAGTTATAGAGACGTGGTCACACCCAAGGTGCAGGCAGACAGATAGGTGATCGCTAGAAAGGGCAGGCAATCAGTGCAGGAATCCCCTGTGGCTGTCCCCCTCTCTAACAGGCATACCGATTTGGATACTGTTGAGGGGCGTCGCCCATCTGGGGAAAACGACAGCGGCCAGTACAGTGGCACCATAACTGGCTCTGTTGCTCGGCAGGGGAGGACACAGTGCAGGAGATCGATAGTTATAGAGGACTCAATAGGGGCACAGATAGGAGCTTCTGTGGAAGTGAATGAGACTCCAGGATGGTATGTTGCCTCCCTGGTGCCAGGATCAATTATGCCTCTGAAGGAACACAGGACGTCCTCAAGGGGGAGGGTAAATAATCAGAGGACGGAATACATATAGGTACTAACGGCATAGACAGGAAGTGTGTTGAGATCCTGTAGAAGGAGTTCAGGAAGTTAGGCAGTAAGCTAAAAAGCAGGACCTCTAGGGTTGCATTCTCAGGATTACTCACTGTGCAACGTGATAGTGAGGCTAGAAATAAGAGGATAGTCCAGCTAAACACGTGGCTAAACTGGTGGTGTAGGAGGGAGGATTTCAGATTTCTGGGCCATTGGGCTATCTTCCAGGACAGGTGGGACCTGGACAAGAAGGGCTGGTAGCTTCTCAACTGGAGGGGCATCATTATCCAGGATGGGAGGTTTGTTAGTGTCACCCGGGAGAATTGAAACTAATATGAAAGGGGGTGGGAACCAGAGCGGTAGCTCAGAAGGTGTAGTAACTGAAGGGGAAATGGAGAACACAAATACCTGAACAACATCACCCTCAGGCAGAGCAAAAAAGGTGACGAGTATGAGAAGGGAGGTGCTCAATGCAGGATTGAGGGTGGTGCACCTAAATGTGCGCAGTATACGGAACAAGGTAAATTTGCATGTTGGGCATATTGATATTGGCTGGTACGATGTTGTTGGAATCACAGAAACGTGGCTGCAAGGTGATCAGGGCTGGGATCAAAATATGCAAGTGTTCGATCGAAAGGACAGACAGATGGGCAAAGGGGGCGGGGGGGGGGTAGTAAGGAAGGAAGTTAAATCGATAGCAAGGAGCGATACAGGATCAGAAGGCATAGAATCTCTGTGGGCAGAGTTGAGGAATCGAATAGATAAAAAGACCCGGATGGGAGTTATTTGCAGGACCCGGAGCAGCAGTCAGGATGAGGAGCAGAATATAAATCTGGAGATAGAAAAGGCATGTAAAAAGACAATATTACAATAATCATGGGGGACTTCAATATGTAGGCCGACTGGGAACATCAGGTTGGTAGGGGATCCCAAGAAAAGGAATTTGTGGAAAGTCTAAGAAATGTTTTTTTTGAGCAGCTGGTGACAGAGCCGACTGGGGAACAGGCAATTCTGGAATTGGTGATGTGTAATGAGACAGACTTGATTATGGAACTTAAGGTGAAGGAACCCTTAGGGAGCAGTGACCACAATATGCTAGAATTTACCCTGCAGTTTGAGAGGGAGAAGCTGCAATCAGATATAACAGTATTACAATTAAATAGGGGTAACTACAAAGACATGAGGGAGGAGCTGGCCAGAGTTGATTGGAAAAGCAGCCTAGCAGGGAAGACAGTGGAACAGCAATGGCAGGAGTTTAGGGGGATTATTCGGGAGGAACAACAGAATTTCATCTCAAGGAGGAGGAAACATGCTAAGGGGAGGACAAGGAATCTATGGCTGACGAAGGAACTCAAGGACAGCAGTAAAGCAAAATAAAAAGCGGACAATGCGGCGAGGAAGAGTGCGATGCCAGAAGAGTGGGAAGCCTTTAATAGCGAGCAGAGGACAACTGAACAAGCAATAAAGGAGGAGGAGATGAAATTTGAGGGCAAGCCAGCTAGTAATGTAAAAGATGATAGGAAGATGTTTCTTTCAATATATAAAAGGTAAGAGAGAGACAAAAAAAGACATTGGACTACTGTAAAATGTGACTGGAGAAGTAATAATAATTAACAAAGAAAAGGCAGGCGAACTGGATAGTTACTTTGCATCAGTGTTCACGGTGGAAGAGACCAGTGGGATGCCAGAGCTCCAGGAGAGCCGGGGGCATAGGGAGTGCCGTGGCTATCACTAAGGAGAAGGTTCTGCGGAAACTGAAAGGTCTGAAGGTGGATGAATGACCTGGACGGATGGACTACATCCCAGGGTTCTAAAAGAGATAGCTGAGGAGAATGTGGAGGCAGTGGCGGGAATCTTTCAGGAATCACTGGAGGCAGAAAGGGCCCCAGAAGACTGGAAAGTGGCTAATGTAGCACCGCTGTTTAAAAAGGGAGGGAGGCAGAAGACGGGAAATTATCGGCCTGTTAGCCTGCCTTCGGTCATTGGTAAGATTTTAGATCCATTATTGAAGATGAGATCGCGGAGTACTTGGAAGTGCAGGATAAAATAGGACTGAGTCAGCACGGCTTCGGCAAGGGGAGGTCATGCCTGACAAATCTGTTAGAGTTCTTTGAGGAAGTAACAAGGAAGTTAGATAAACGAGAACCAGTGGATGCGATGTATTTAAATTTCCAGAGAGCCTTTGACACGGTGCCGCATTACAGACTGTTAAATTGGTTAAGAGCCCATGGTGTTCAGGGTAAGATCCTGGGATGGAAAAATAATTGGCTGACTGGCAGAGGCAGAGAGTGGCAAAAAGAGGCCTTTATCAGGATGGCAGTCGGTGACTAGTCGTGTGCATCAGGAGTCTGTGCTGGGACCACAAATTCCCACAATATACATTAATGATCTGGAAGAAGGAACCGAAGGCACTGTTGCTGAGTTTGCAGGTGATACAAAGATCTGTAGAGGGAAAGGTCGTATTGAGGAAGCGGGGATGGGGGGGGGGGGGGGGGGTCTGCAGAAGGACTCAGAGGCAGATGGAATACAATGTGGAAAGGTTGAGGTTATGCACTTTGGAGGGAGCAATGGAGACATAGACTATTCTCGAAATGGGGAAATGCTTCGGAAATCAGAAGCACAAAGGGACTTGGGAGGTCTTGTTCACGATTCTCTTACGGTTAACGTGCAGGTTCAGTCGGCAGTTAGGAAGGCAATTGCAATGTTAGCAATCATGTCGAGAGGGCGAGAGTACAAGAGCAGGGATGTACTTCTAAAGCTGCATAAGTCTCTGGTCGGATGCCATTTGGAGTATTGTGAGCAGTTTTGGGTCCCGTGTCTGAAGAAGGATGTGCTTCCCTTGGAAAGGGTCCAGAGGAGGTTCACTAGAACGATCCCTGGAATGAAGAAATTGCTGTATGAGGAACGGTTGAGGACGCTTGGTCTATACTTGTGGAGTTTAGAAGGTGGATGGGGATCTTATTGAAACTTCCAGGATACTGCGAGGCCTGGATAGAGTGGATGTGGAGAGGATGTTTCCACTTGTAGGAAAAACTAGAACCAGAGGACACAATCTCAGACTAACTTTCAAACAGAGTGTTGGAGGAATTTATTCAGCCAGAGGGTGGTGAATCTGGGGAACTCTTTCTGCAGAAGGCTGTGGAGGCCAAATCACTGAGTGTGTTTAAGACAGAGATAGATAGGTTCTTGGTTAATAAGGAGATCAGGGGTTATGGGGAGAAGGTGAGAAGGTAGTAGAATGAGGATGAGAAACATATCAGCCATGATTGACTGGCGGAGCAGACTCGATGGGCCGAGTGGCCAAGTTCAGCTCCCATATCTTATGGTGTTATGGCCTAAAATGTCTAACTCGGTTTGAAATGTGGCTTTGGGTGTCTGCCTCCATTATTCTTACAGAAAACGATCTTTGAGGTAATGAAAGGATGTGAGGAAGAAGCGGGAAATGACATTGAGGCAGAAGCTGAGCAGTGATTAAATTGAATGGTGGAGGAGGTGTGAGTGAGGGTGTAGTCTCCCCATGTTGCCATTTGTTATTAGTTCCGGCTCTGCATTACTCGCTGATGAATGTCGCTGCATGATCATATACTTCAGTTACATCTTTCCAACAGATATTTATATTGTTCATGGAAACAGTTCATTTATATCCTGATTATCCAAAACTAATATAATCTTAAATGTGACGACCGAATCTCACATCGTCGTCTTTTATTCCCAATAACCCAGCCCCAGCCAATCCAATCATCCCGCAGGGAAATCTGCTTCGTAACGATTCAAACAGCGAGTGGTTCTGATCTGGTCTGCACGGCCTGGGACACTGGTGCCGCCAGATACAAGAGTGATTTCAGAGGGAATGGTGGGAGTGACAAAAATCAAATGTATGTCTCCAGGGAAAGGGCGCTCCAGTCGGATTGAATGATCTGCTCATCTATAGAGCCGCTGAGGTCAAACGGAATGAATGTCCTCCTTCGGTACTTCACGCACTTTTTAGGCTTTGGATGTGGTCTGGCTGTGAGATGATGGGACCAACACCTGCAGGTTCCCTCCAAGTTCCCCATCACCGCGAGTATTCTCACTGTAATTCTTTCTATTCACTGTGTCCATGTGTGAACTCAGCGTCCGCTTTAGCTCACTGCTTACTTCACAGCATCAACTTCATTGTAAGTTCCAATCCGTCTGACCCTGGGCGCTGCCTGTGCTGTTAATATTGAAAACATCTGTGTTGCTCCCAATAAAAGCAGACACACATTTATTAATTAGAGGGAGGTCTATCTTTTTTCAGGTTGCTTTACAATTATTTTTAAAAGCGGCTGTGCCACGTGTTTGCTTTCTGGCCTCTCACTGGGGAAAGACAAGTTCTATTCCAGCACTGCACAATAACTGACCTATCACACTCTGTCAGTTATTCACAACTTAAATGGTGCAATACTGCATGAAGGACATTTACTTCATCCAGGATCTGATTTTATAATTTCGGAACAAGTTTGTTTACTCAGCAAATGTATTAATCCGGATTGTGTTTTCCACATGATAGCCAGTTCCCCACATCTCCAAGAACACTCCATCGCACTCGATCTCTCCCTTGCACTCTCACACGCCCTCACCTTCACTCTCTCACACTATTCCTCTCCCACACTCTCTCCCTCGCTCACACTCTCCCCCTCTCAACAATCCCTCCCTCTCTCACACTCTCCTTCTCCCACACTGTCTCCCTCTGTCACACTCTCTCCCTCGCTCACACTTTCTCCCTCACAACAATCCCTCCCTCTCTCACACTCTCCTTCTCCCACACTGTCTCCCTCTGTCACACTCTCTCCCTTTCACACACTCTCTCACTCTCTCACCCTCCCTCTTTCACACTCCCTCCCTCTCTCACACTCTCTCCTTCTCACACACTCTCTCACTCTCTCACCCTCCCTCTCTCACACTCCCTCCCTCTCTCACACACTAACCCTCTCACACACTCCTCCCTCTCTCACACTCTATCCCTCTCTTACACTCTGTCCATCTCGCACACTCTAACCCTCTTCCACACTCTCTCACTCTCGCACACTCATGTCCCCCTCTCGCACACACTCCCAATCTCACACTCTAACCCTCTCACAATCTCCCTCCCTCTCTCACACTCTCTCCCTCTGTTACTCCCTATCCCCCTCTCACACTCCATCCCTCTCTGGCACTCTCTTACTCTCTCCACTTTCGCTCTCTTTCTCTTGCACTCTCACCCTCTCTCACACTCTCGGACACTCTCTCCCTCTGACACATTCTCTACCTCACTCAATCTCCGTCTCTCCCACTGTCTCCCTCGCTCCCACTCTGTCGTCCTCTCAAACACTCTCCCTCTCTCACACTCTCTCCCTGTCTAACACACCCTCCCTGTCTCACTCATTCTCCCTTTCTCACACTCTCTCCCTCTCTCACACTCCCTCCATCTCTCATATTCTCTCCCTCTCTCACAGTCTCTCCCTCTTTGACACTACCTCCATCTCTCACTCTCCCTCCATCTCTCCCACTCCCTCGATCTCTGACCCTCTCTCAAATTACTGCCTCGCTCATACGTTCTTCTTCATTGATATTCACTCCCACTCTCTCTAACACAGTTCCCTTGTCTCACACTTACGCCTCTCTCACATTCTGTCCCTCTCTCACACTCTCCCCTCCCTCTCTCATTCTGCTCCATGCCTCCTTCCCTCCCTCTCTCACATCTCCGTTAGACACTTTCACACTCTCTCTCTCCATCCCTATATATCTCTCCCTCCATGCCTCCCTCCCTCTCACACAACTCCCTCACTGACACTTTCTCTCACACTCTTTCTCTCTCTCACACTTGCTTTCACTCTCTTGCCCGCTCTCACACTTTCTCTCACACGCTTTCCCTCTCTCACATTTTCTCTCACTCTCTTTCCCTCTCTCACACTGTCTCTCAAACTCTTTCCCTCTCTCACACTTTCTCTCTCTCACACTTTCTCTCACTCTTTTTCCCTCTCTCACACTTTCTCGCACACCCTTCCCTCTCTCACACTTGCTCTGACTCTCTTTCCTTCTCTCACACTTTCTCTCACTCTCTTTCCCTCTGTCACACTTTCTCTTATACTCTTTCCCTCTCTCATACTTTCTCTCACACTCTTTCCCTCTCCCATACTTTCTCTCACACTCTCTTCCCCTCATACTTTCTCTCACAATCATTTCCTCACCCAATCCCTCAGTCGCTCTCTCCTTCACTTATGTCTAAGTTTATGTTAGTATTTTATACACCATCCTTCTCACCCAATCTGACTCCCTCACCCACACCCGCTCGGCCTCCACTATCTGCTTCCCTTTCTCTCAGACAATCTACCTCCTCTCGTTTTATCCTTTATTTCTCCCACCCTCTTTCTCTCCCATTCTATCTCCTCCCACCCTGTTTCTCTCTCTACCTGTCTTCTATCAGCACATCTCTCAGACCAGTCCTCTATCCCTCCACATCTCACCCCGCCTCTCTCCCAGTTGAAGTGTGTGTATCAGATGGACGGCCGGTATCAGTTAGAGACGGGGTATTCGTTTTCACAGCTGAATATATTTTAACGCTGCTCTCTGATGTGACGAGTTTGTTGCTGCTGCAGCCTCTGAGTTTTCTGAGGTTCCAATGATTCTAAATGTTTTCTTACTTCGAGGGGCTGAATCAGACTTAGATATGGGATCACTTACTTTGCACTTTAAATTGTCCCAGATTTTGGAGACATTGAAATGTTCTACTTCCGCTCAAAAAGAAACGACTTAAATGAAATAAAGGAATAGTCACAGTTACAGAGGCAGCTACATCCCAGAGTGCAGTGGAAGCACCCAAAGAAACACATTGACAATTGGAACTGAATCATTTAATGGTCACAGTTACAGAGGCAGCTACACCCCAGAGTGCAGTGGAACCACCCAGAGAAACACACTGACAACTGGAACTGAATCACTGAATGGTCACAGTTACAGAGGCAGCTACACCCCAGAGTACAGTGGAAGCACCCAGAGAAACACACTGACAATTGGAACTGAATCATTTAATGGTCACAGTGGAGTGCGGGATATCACTGAAACAATCTGAGATGTATTGATGGGACTGATGGTGTCTGAGTGGACAGCATCCTTTCTGTTAATGTTAGCTGAACAATGTGATCAACACAGTCCAGTGTTTGGAAAGAGGTCACTCACTCACAAAAATAATATTTGCTTTCATTGAACCAAATATCGGAATCTGTTTGTTCACATCTTTGAAAAATAAGTTAAACGATGTCACAACCTCAATATCCCTGAGGTGGTTCCTCAGGGCATTAATTAAAATACTATGGAATATATAACCTCAGAGTTTCAGACAGAGAGATTGCCAATCGCAGGAAGGGACACATCACTTCGCAGTGAAAATGCATGATTCAATTAATACTGCTGAGATGATATTCTACCCAATCGTTGCTATTGTTGGTGTTCCTGGTAAGTGACTATCACCATTGAAGTTGTGTAAATCTGTGTGAGCGGCTCTCTGATTTTAAACTGTGACTGAAAATGTTTAACGCTGATCTCGTGCTCACTGTTATACAGACACCTGGTCAACGATATAATTCACTTAATTCAAATCTCGTTAATAATGTCTATGGTTTGAATCCATTTCATCAACTAACAGTAAACCCGTTTGTAACTCACGGGATCTCTGATCAATAAAGTTGTTATATTGAGTGGAATCTTGTATAATGTTAGATTGGATCTCAGTGAAGGCAATATCTCTGAAGGAAGGTTTCGTGGGAGTAAGAATTAAATCACACTTAGTGTGGAACACTAATCAGATTGGAATATCTGACAGCGGTGAACAAGTATTACTGGGAGTATCTGTCAGTGTACAATTGTACTGAGTGTGGATCACTAACCAGAGTGGAATATCAGACAACAGTGTGCAAGGATTACTGGAAGTATCTGTCAGTGTAGAATTGTACTGAGTGTGGGTCACTAACCAGAGTGAAATATCTGACAGCGGTGAACAAGGATTACTGGAAGTATCTATCAGTGTACAATTGTACTGAGTGTGGATCATTAACCAGTGTGGAATATCTAACAACAGTGAACAAGGATTACTGGAAGTATCTGTATGTGTAGAATTGTACTGAGTGTGGGTCACTAATCATAGTGAAATATCTGACAGCGGTGAACAAGGATTACTGGAAGTATCTGTCAGTGTAGAATTGTACTGAATGTGGGTCTCTCACCAGACTGGAATATCTGATCCAATTATCTATTTATTGCTGGGACTATCTGTCCGTGTGGAATTGTATTTTGTGTGGGTCAGTAACTGGACTGAAATTAGTTGGTTCTATTTTGAAATGATGTATTTTATTGGTGAAGGGTCGCTCCATTCTGTGAAGCTCTCTCTGTGTGTTTTAGCTTTGGAATAGGTTGAAAACAGGAAGAGTTTGTCTTTGTTTTGAAGATGTTTGATATTTATTGTATGAAGTGAAGTGTCTCTATCTCTGTTTTCTATTAATCTACTCCAACAGGAACAGATATCACCCACACTCTAATATTTAATAAAACCAACAGCAGTGCAGCATTCCAATAGGTTTTGTGATATTTTCTCATTTCTCTTCATCCTGAAATGAACTCACATGTTTGATCAATTTTTCTGGGTGTTTATAGACTGTCTTTCTGCTTCACACGATTTGTGAATCTATTCACCCGAACCCAGAAATCCCTCCAGTCCATTCACACATTTGTTTTCCAAGGACTGATTGTGGGACTTATTGTTCTGAACAAAATGCAGCAGCGGACACTGATCTGTCGGAACATTAATTTCCCATTGAAATACCCGCTTTGCAAATTAATAATTAATGATGAATGTGTGCGTGCAATTAGTTGTATTCTTCCTCTGTATTCACTATCACTCTCAATTTGATTCTGTCTGTAAATTGTGTCATTATAATTCTGCTTCCCGATCCCATACTGTTGATGGGAATGGTGAAGGAGAGTGATCCCAGTGCTGATCCTTGTGGAACACCACTTGCCACCTTCCACCAATCAGATTAAATCCCTTTAACTCCTCTCCCTATTTTCTGTGTGCGTCGCCAGCATGTGTCCATTCTGCTGCTGTGTCACCTAACTCCACTGGCTCTGAGATTACTCATCAGTCTGTTATGTCGGATCTTACTGGCGGCCTTTAGAAAATCCAATTGTTTAACATCTATCATACTACTCAGATCTATTATTTCTGCTAGTTATTGAAATAATTGGATGAAATGTGTCAGGAATAATGTTGGCTTTGGAATATGTGCCGACTATTTAGTATACTCTGTGTTACTGGATTTCATTTAACTCATGCTTCTAATTCCATTTTTCCAACTGTTGACATTGTGACTGGAAGATTTGATTATATTCTGTCCTAAATTCAAGAATAACAGAGACTGACTTCTGATTTTCAATTCTTTGGTAATTATTCTGAAGATGATCAGTGAATAGATAATATTGTCACTGCTGTTTCTCACTGTCCATTTTATGAAAATTTGTTGTTGAAATCCATCCGCCTCCAGTGATCTCCCTCTACCTGGACCCCACCCACTGGCCTCCGATCAGCTCTTGATCCTTTTATTGAGATCTGTCAGTGCGACATCGACCGTCTCAATTTCTCGGTGCCTCTCACCAACTCTATCCTGACTCACTCTAAACTTGCTCCAATCCTCTCTCTAATATCCAACCCTGGCCTGGTGATCTAAGCTGCTCACAAGGGTGGTGCCATTATTGTTTGGTGTCCTGACCTCTTCCTCACAGAGGCTGACCGTCAACTCTCAGACCCATCCTGGCACCTCCCCCTGGACCAGCAGCACACCACCAAACACCATGATATTGTTTCCAGGACTTGCACTAACCGCATCGACTCTGGATATCTTCTGTCCACAGCCCGGGCATCATAGGCCCACAACCCCACACATCCTGCATCAACCTCTCGCATCTACCTCCTTCCCAAAGTCCACAAACAGGAAAGTCCCAGTACACCCATTATTTCGGCTGTTCCAATCCCAACAAGATCATTTCTTCCTATCTTGATTCCATCCGCTTTACCCTGTCCTGCCCCTTCCCAAAGACATTGGTGGCACAGTGACACAGAGATTTGCACTTCTGCCTCGCAGCATCAATTCCTACCTTGGGTGACTGTCTGTGTTGAGACTGCACTTTTTCTCCGTGTCTGTGTGGTTTTCCACCGGCTGCTTCGGTTAACTCCCATAGCCCCAAGTCGTGGTCCACATTGGCACTAACGACATAGGTAGGAAAGGGGACAAGGATGTCAGGCAGGCTTTCCGGGAGCTAGGATGGAAGCTCAGAACTAGAACAAACAGAGTTGTTATCTCTGGGTTGTTGCCCGTGCCACGTGATAGTGAGATGAGGAATAGGGAGAGAGAGCATTTAAACACGTGGCTACAGGGATGGTGCAGGCGGGAGGGATTCAGACTTCTGGATAACTGGGGCTCTTTCTGGGGAAGGTGGGACCTCTACAGACAGGATGGTCTACATCTGAACCTGAGGGGCAGAAATATCCTGGGGGGGGGGGAGATTTGTTAGTGCTCTTTGGGGGGGGGGGGTTAAACTAATGCAGCAAGGGCATGGGAACCTGGATTGTAGTTTTAGGGTAAGGGAGAATGAGAGTAGAGAGGTCAGGAGCACAGATTTGAAGTCGCAGGAGGGGCCCAGTGTTCAGGTAGGTGGTTTGAAGTGTGTCTACTTCAATGCCAGGAGTATACGAAACAAGGTAGGGAAACTGGCAGCATGGGTTGGTACCTGGGACTTCGATGTTGTGGCCATTTCGGAGACATGGATAGAGCAGGGACAGGAATGGATGTTGCAGGTTCCGGGGTTTAGGCGTTTTAGTAACCTCAGAGAAGGAGGCAAAAGAGGGGGAGGTGTGGCGCTGCTAGTCAAGAGCAGTATTACGGTGGCGAAGAGGATGCTAGATGGGGACTCTTCTTCCGAGGTAGTATGGGCTCAAGTTAGAAACAGGAAAGGAGAGGTCACCCTGTTGGGAGTTTTTTATAGGCCTCCTAATAGTTCTAGGGATGTAGAGGAAAGGATGGAGAAGATGATTCTGGATAAGAGCGAAAGTAACAGGGTAGTTATTATGGGAGACTTTAACTTTCCAAATATTGACTGGAAAAGATATAGTTCGAGTACAATAGATGGGTCGTTTTTTGTACAGTGTGTGCAGGAGGGTTTCCTGAAACAATATGTTGACAGGCCAACAAGAGGCGAGGCCACGTTGGATTTGGTTTTGGGTAATGAACCAGGCCAGGTGTTGGATTTGGAGGTAGGAGAGCACTTTTGGGACAGTGACCACAATTCGGTGACGTTTACATTAATGATGGAAAGGGATAAGTATACACCGCAGGGCAAGAGTTATAGCTGGGGGAAGGGCAATTATGATGCCATTAGACGTGACTTGGGGGTGAATAAGGTGGAGAAGTAGGCTGCAAGTGTTGGGCACACTGGACAAGTGGGGCTTGTTCAAGGATCAGCTACTGCGTCTTCTTGATAAGTATGTACCAGTCAGGCAGGGAGGAAGGCGTCGAGCGAGGGAACCGTGGTTTACCAAGGAAGTGGAATCTCTTGTTAAGAGGAAGATGGAGGCCTATGTGAAAATGAGGTGTGTAGTTTCGGTTGGGGCGATGGAGAGTTACAAGGTAGCGAGGAAGGATCTAAAGAGAGAGCTAAGACGAGCAAGGAGGGGACATGAGAAGTATTTGGCAGGAAGGATCAAGGAAAACCCAAAAGCTTTCTATAGGTATGTCAGGAATAAGCGAATGACTAGGGAAAGAGTAGGACAAGTCAAGGACAGGGATGGGAAGTTGTGTGTGGAGTCTGAAGAGATAGGCGAGATACTAAATGAATATTTTTCGTCAGTATTCACTCAGGAAAAAGATAATGTTGTGGAGGAGAATGCTGAGCCCCAGGCTAATAGAATAGATGGCATTGAGGTACGTAGGGAAGAGGTGTTGGCAATTCTGGACAGGCTGAAAATAGATAAGACTCCGGGACCTGATGGGATTTATCCTAGGATTCTCTGGGAGGCCAGGGAAGAGAGTGCTGGACCTTTGGCTTTGATTTTTATGTCATCATTGGCTACAGGAATAGTGCCAGTGGACTGGAGGACAGCAAATGTGGTCCCTTTGTTCAAAAAGGGGAGCAGAGACAACCCCGGCAACTATAGACCGGTGAGCCTCACGTCTGTAGTGGGTAAAGTCTTGGAGGGGATTATAAGAGACAAGATTCATAACCATCTGGATAGGAATAATATGATCAGGGATAGTCAGCATGGCTTTGTGAAGGGTAGGTCATGCCTCACAAACCTTATTGAGTTCTTTGAGAAGGTGACTGAACAGGTAGATGAGGGTAGAGCAGTTGATGTGGTGTATATGGATTTCAGCAAAGCGTTTGATAAGGTTCCCCACGGTAGGCTATTGCAGAAAATACGGAGGCTGGGGATTGAGGGTGATTTAGAGATGTGGATCAGAAATTGGCTAGCTGAAAGGAGACAGAGGGTGGTGGTTGATGGGAAATGTTCAGAATGGAGTACAGTCACAAGTGGAGTACCACAAGGATCTGTTCTGGGGCCGCTGCTGTTTGTCATTTTTATCAATGACCTAGAGGAAGGCGCAGAAGGTTGGGTGAGTAAATTTGCAGACGATACTAAAGTCGGTGGTGTTGTCGATAGTGTGGAAGGATGTAGCAGGTTACAGAGGGATATAGATAACCTGCAGAGCTGGGCTGAGAGGTGGCAAATGGAGTTTAATGTAGAGAAGTGTGAGGTGATTCACTTTGGAAGGAATAACAGGAATGCGGAATATTTGGCTAATGGTAAAGTTCTTGAATGTGTGGATGAGTAGAGGGATCTAGGTGTCCATGTACATAGATCCCTGAAAGTTGCCACCCAGGTTGATAGGGTTGTGAAGAAGGCCTATGGAGTGTTGGCCTTTATTGGTAGAGGGATTGAGTTCCGGAGTCGGGAGGTCATGTTGCAGCTGTACAGAACTCTGGTACGGCCGCATTTGGAGTATTGCGTACAGTTCTGGTCACCGCATTACAGGAAGGATGTGGAGGCTTTGGAGCGGGTGGAGAGGAGATTTACCAGGATGTTGCCTGGTATGGAGGGAAAATCTTATGAGGAAAGGCTGATGGACTTGAGGTTGTTTTCGTTGGAGAGAAGAAGGTTAAGAGGAGACTTAATAGAGGCATACAAAATAATCAGGGGGTTGGATAGGGTGGACAGTGAGAGCCTTCTCCCGCGGATGGAAATGGCTGGCACGAGGGGACATAACTTTAAACTGAGGGGTAATAGATATAGGACAGAGGCCAGAGGTAGGTTCTTTACGCGAAGAGTAGTGAGGCCGTGGAATGCCCTACCTGCGACAGTAGTGAACTCGCCAACATTGAGAGCATTTAAAAGTTTATTGGATAAACATATGGATGATAATGGCATAGTGTAGATTAGATGGCTTTTGTTTCGGTGCAACATCGTGGGCCGAAGGGCCTGCACTGCGCTGTATTGTTCTATGTTCTATGTTCTAAAATATGTTTAGGTTAGATTAAGGGGTTAATGAGGTAAGCTTGGTTGAGGTACTCTTTCAGAGGTTTGGTACAGACTTAATGGGCCGAATGACCTCCTTCTGCACTGTGGGGATTCTAAGATTCCTGATTTCTCTGGTGCCGTAAACAATGACCATTTCCCTGGCCCAAACCGGCTAATCTTCACAATGAATGTCTAATCCCTCTGCACCTCCGGTTCCCCAACACGAGGGTTGTGTACAGATCCTCATACCCTGCTTCCTGTAAAGACTGCATCTCATTCTCCCACTTTCTCCGCCTCCATCGCCTCTGTTCTGTTGATGAAGTATTTGAAAATAGCCCGTCTGGCATGTCTGTCTTTTCCTTGATGTGGTGATGCCGGCGTTGGACTGGGGTAAGCACAGTACGCAGTCTTACAACACCAGGTTAAAATCCAACAGGTTTGTTTCGATGTCACTAGCTTTCGGAGCGCTGCTCCTTCCTCAGGTGAATGAAGAGGTATGTTCCAGAAACATATATATAGACAGATTCAAAGATGCCAGACAATGCTTGGAATGTGAGCATTAAAAGGTGATTAAATCTTTACAGATCCAGAGATGATGTAACCTCAGGATAAAGAGGTGTGAATTGTATCAAGCCAGGACAGTTGGTAGGATTTCGCAGGCCAGATGGTGGGGGATGAATGTAATGCGACATGGATCCCAGGTCCCGGTTGAGGCCGCACTCATGTGTGCGAAACCTGGCTATAAGTTTCTGCTCGGCGATTCTGCGTTGTCGCGCGTCCTGAACGCCGCCTTGGAGAACGCTTACCCGAAGATCAGAGGCTGAATGCCCATGACTGCTGAAGTGTTCCCCGACTGGAAGAAAACATTCCTGCCTGGTGACTGTTGCGCGATGTCCGTTCATTCGTTGTCGCAGCGTCTGCATGGTCTCGCCAATGAACCACGCTTCGGGACATCCTTTCCTGCAGCGTATGAGGTAGACAACGTTGGCCGAGTCGCACGAGTATGTACCGCGTACCTGGTGGGTGATGCTCTCACGTGTAATAGTGGTATCCATGTCGATGATCTGGCACGTCTTGCAGAGATTGCCATGGCAGGGTTGTGTGGTGTCGTGGTCACTGTTCTGAAGACTGGGTAGTTTGCTGCAAACAATGGTTTGTTTGAGGATTTGCGGTTGTTTAAAGGCAAGTAGTGGGGATGTGGAATGACCTTGGCAAGATGTTCATCGTCATCAATGACGTGTTGAAGGCTATGAAGAAGATGACGTAGTATCTCCGCTCCGGGGAAGTACTGGACGACGAAGGGTATTCTGTCGGTTGTGTCCCATGTTTGTCTTCTGAGGAGGTCGGTCCGGTTTTTCGCTGTGGTGCGTTGGAACTGTCGATCGATGAGTCGAGTGCCATATCCCGTTCGTACGAGGGCATCTTTCACCGTCTGTAGATATCTGTTACGCTGCTCCTCGTCTGAGCAGAACCTGTGTATACGGAGCGCTTTTCCATAGGGATGGCTTCTTTCATGTGTTTAGGGTGGAAGCTGGAGAAGTGGAGCATCGTAAGGTTATCCGTGGGTTTGCGGTAAAGCGAAGTGCTGAGGTGACCGTCCTTGATGGAGACGAGTGTGTCCAAGAATGCAACTGATTTTTGAGAGTAGTCCATGGTGAGTCTGATGGTTGGATGGAACTTATTAATTATATCGTGTAGTCGTTTCAGTGATTCTTCGCCGTGGGTCCAAAGGAAAAAAATGTAATCGATGAATCTGGTGTATAACGTCGGTTGAAGGTCCTGTGCGGTGAGTAGGTCCTGTTCAAACTTGTGCATGAAGATGTTGGCGTATTGGGGTGCGAATTTGGTCCCCATGGCTGTTCCGTGCGTCTGGATGAAGAACTTGTCGAAGGTGAAGTCGTTGTGATCCAGAATGAAGCGGATGAGTTGCAGAATTGCGCCTGGAGATTGGCAGTTGACGGTGTTAGTGCTGAGGCTGTTGCAGCAATGCCGTCGTCATGGGGGATGCTGGTGCAGAGTGCCGAGACGTCCATTGTGACGAGGAATGTTCCTGGTTCAACTGGTCCATGGGTGCTGAGTTTCTGTCGGAAGTCCGTCGTGTCGCGATAGAAGCTGGGTGTACCTTGTACGATGGGTTTCAAGATGCCCTCGATGTAACTTAACAGACTGATGAAGACCTTGGATCCAGATCTTCAGAGCACCCTACGTGCTCTCATCCCACGTACTCCCCGCATTGGAGATCTCTACTGCCTCCCGAAAATACATAAGGCCAACACACCAGGCCGCCCTATCGTTTCAGGCAATGGGACCCTGTGTGAGAACCTCTCTGGCTACATCGAGGGCATCTTGAAACCCATCGTACAAGGTACACCCAGCTTCTGTCGCGACACGCCGGACTTCTTACAGAAACTCAGCACCCATGGACCAGTTGAACCGGGAACATTCCTCGTCACAATGGACGTCTCGGCACTCTACACCAGCATCCCCCATGACGACGGCATTGCTTCAACAGCCTCAGTACTCAACACCGACAACTGCAAATCTCCAGACGCAATTCTGCAACTCATCCGCTTCATTCTGGATCACAACGTCTTCACCTTCGACAACAAGTTCTTCATCCAGACGCACGGAACAGCCATGGGGACCAAATTCGCACCCCAATACGCCAACATCTTCATGCACAAGTTTGAACACGACCTACTCACCGCACAGGACCTTCAACCGACGTTATACACCAGATACATCGATGACATTTTTTTCCTTTGGACCCACGGCGAAGAATCACTGAAACGACTACCCGATGACATTAATAAGTTCCATCCAACCATCAGACTCACCATGGACTACTCTGCAAAATCAGTTGCATTCTTGGACACACTCGTCTCCATCAAGGACGGTCACCTCAGCACTTTGCTTAACCGCAAACCCACGGATAACCTCATGATGCTCCACTTCTCCAGCTTCCACCCTACACACATGAAAGAAGCCATCCCCTATGGACACGCGCTCCGTATACATGGGATCTGCTCAGACGAGGAGGAGCGTAACAGTTATCTACAGACGTTGAAAGATGCCGTCGTACGAACGGGATATGGCACTCGACTCATCGATCGACAGTTCCAACGCGCCACAGCGAAAAACCGGACTGACCTCCTCAGAAGACAAACATGGGACACAACCGCCAGAATATCCTTCGTCGTCCAGTACTTCCCCGGAGCGGAGATACTACGTCATCTTCTTCACAGCCTTCAACACGTCATTGATGATGATGAACATCTTGCCAAGGTCATCCCCACACCTCCACTACTTGCCTTCAAACAACCGCGCAACCTCAAACGAATCATTGTTTGCAGCAAACTACCCAGTCTTCAGAACAGTGACCACGTCACCACACAACCCTGTCATGGCAATCTCTGCAAGACGTGCCAGATCATCGACATGGATACCACCATCACACGTGAGAACACCACCCACCAGGTACGCGGTACATACTCGTGCGACTCGGCCAACGTTGTCTCCCTCATACACTGCAGGAAAGGATGTCCCGAAGCGTGGTACATTGGCGAGACCATGCAGACGCTTCGACAACGAATGAACGGACATCGCGCAACAATCACCAGGCAGGAATGTTCCCTTCCAGTCGGGGAACACTTCAGCAGTCAAGGGCATTCAGCCTCTGATCTCCGGGTAAGCGCTCTCCAAGGCGGTCTTCATGACCCGCGACAATGCAGAATCGCCGAGCAGAAACTTATAGCCAAGTTCCACACACATGAGTACGGCCTCAACCGGGACCTGGGATTCATGGCGCATTATATTCATCCCCCACCATCTGGCCTGCGAAATCCTACCAACTGCCCTGGCTTGACACAATTCACACCTCTTTAACCTGGGGTTACCCCATCTCTGGATCTGTAAAGATTCAATCACCTGCTAATAGTCGCATTCCTAGCATTGTTTGGAATCTTTGAATTTGTCTATATATATGTTTCTGGAACATACCTCTTCATTCACCTGAGGAAGGAGCAGCGCTCCGAAAGCTAGTGACATCGAAACAAACCTGTTGGACTTTAACCTGGTGTTGTAAGACTTCGTACTGAACCCAATGATGTGCAGGGTAGGTGGTTTGGCCATGCGAAATTTGTTGAAAAATCATTTTTTGAAAAAATTCTGCCATGCTCGACCTCTAAGAGTTTTAAAATTTAGTCATTCTGGGCCTCAAAAATGATTAAAATTAGTCATGCAAGGCCTTGAGAATGTTTGAAATTTAGTCATGCTCGGCCTTGATGATGTTTAGAATTTTGTCATGCTCTGCATCTAAGACGTTTAAAATTTAGCCAACTCGGCGTCTATGATGTTTAAATTTTAGCCATGCTCGACGTCTAAGGTGTTTCAAATTTACCTATCCTCTGCCTGGAAGATGCTTACATTTTAGCCTGGAATGTGGACAAAATGTTGCCAATCTCGGCCTCGAAGATGTTTAAAATTTAGCCATGCTCGGCCTCGAAAATGTTCAATGTTTACAGAGACTCGGCAGCAAGACGCTTAAACTTTAGCCATTTTTGGCCCCTAAGACGTTTAAAATGTAGCCATGCTCGGCATCCAAGACGTTTAAACTTTAGCCATGTTTGGTCTCTAAGACATTTAAAATTTAGCCATGCTCGGCGTCCAAGACGTTTAAACTTTAGCCTTGTTTGGCCTCAAAGACGTTTGAAACTGAGCCATGATTGGCCTCGAAGATATTTAAAATTTAGCCATCCTCTGCCTTGAAGATATTTAATATTTACACATGTTCGGCCTCGAAGATGTTGCAAATTTAGGCATTTTCGGCCAGGAATATGTCGAAACTTTAGCCGTGATCGGCATCTTAGATGTTTAATACTTCGACATACTCTGCCTCACAGATGTTTATAATTTAGCCATGCTCCGCCTCTACTTTGTTTAAAATTTCGCCATGGTTTGTCTCGAAGATGTTTAAAACTTAACCATGCTCTGCCGCAGACGTTTAAAGTTGAGCCATGCTCAGCCTCGAAGACAGATAAATTTAACCACGTTCCGCGTCGAAGACGTATAAATTTAGCCTTGCTCGACCCGTTATGGGCCAGAGTTTTGAGAACCCCAAAGTCTATCATGGAGGTCACCTGACCCACAACTTTTAATAGATTGTGGTGTGGGGAGCACACGGCCCACTCTACAGGTGTGGTACAGCAGAAATGGAAATTTTCAAAGCGAAACAATGCTTATTCTATGAACTCAAGTTAAGCTTTTTCAAACATTCAATGAACATCTTAGCAACCATCAATTCAAATACAACCCCCAAGGAATACAACACTAAGTAATCCTTAAGTTGTCCTTTGAACATCCATAAGTTGCAGGAGTGTACCGGCAGACAGGAAGGTGGTTTAAAGTGTGTCTACTTCAATGCCAGGAGAATCCGGAATAAGGTGGGGGAACTTGCGGTATTGGTTGGTACCTGGGACATCGATGTTGTGGCCATTCCGGAGACATGAATAGAGCAGGGACAGGAATGGTTGTTGCAGGTGCCGGGGTTAAGATATTTCAGAAAGCTCAGGGAATGTGGTAAAAGAGGGGGAGGCGTGGCATTGTTAGGCAAAGACAGTATTTCGGTGGCCGAAAGAACGTTTGATGAGGACTCGTCTCCTGAGGTGGTATGGGCTGAAGTTAGAAACAGGAAAGGTGAGGTCACCCTGTTAGGGGTTTTCTATAGGCCTACGGAAAGTTCCAGAAATGTAGAGGAAAGGATTGCAAAGATGATTCTGGGTAGGAGCGAAAGCAGCAGGGAAGTTGTTATGGGGGACTTTAGCCTTCCAAATATTGACTGGAAACGCTATAGTTCGAGTACTTTAGATGGGTGCGTTTTTGTCCAATGTGTGCAGGTTTCCTGACACAGTCTGTAGATAGGCCAACGAGAGGCGAGGCCATCTTGGATTTGGTACTGGGTAATGAACCAGGACAGATGTTAGATTTGGAGGTAGGTGAGCACTTTAGTGTTAGTGACCACAATTCCATTAAGTTTACATTAGTGATGGAAAGGGATAGGTATATACCGCAGGGCAAGAGTTATATCTGGAGGAATGGCAATTATGATGCGACGAGGCAATACTTAGGATGCATTGGATGGGGAGGAATACTGCAGGGGATGGGCTCAATGGAAACATGGAGCTTGTTCAAGGAACAGCTACTGTGTGCCCTTGATAAGTATGTTCCTGTCAGACAGGGAGGAAGTGGGCGAGCGAGGGAACCGTGGTTTACAAAAGCAGGCGAAACACTTGTCAAGAGGAAGAAGGAGGCTTATGTAAAGATGAGACATGAAGGTTCAGTTAGGGCGCTCGAGAGTTACAAGTTAGCTAGGAAGGACCTAAAGAGAGAGCTAAGAAGAGCCAGGAGGGGACGAGAAGTCTTTGGCAGGTAGGATCAACCTAAAGCTATCTATAGATATGTCAGGAATAAAAGAATGACTGGGGTAAGAGTAGGGCCAATCAAGGACAGTAGTGTGCAGTTGTGCGTCGAGTCCGAGGAGATAGGAGAGGTGCTAAATGGATATTTTCCGTCAGCATTCACACAGGAAAAGGACAGTGTTGTCGAGGAGAATACAGAGATACAGGCTACTAGCCTAGAAGGGCTTGAGTTTCATAAGGAGGAGGTGTTAGCAATTTTGGAAGGTGTGAAAATAGATACGTCCCCTGGGCCGGATGTGATTTATCCTCGGATTCTCTGGGAAGATTGGGAGGAGATGAGCCTTTGGCTTTGATCTTTATGTCATCATTGTCTAGAGGAATAGTGCCATCAGTCTGGAGGACAGCAAATGTTCTCCCTTTGTTCAAGAAGGGGAGTAGAGACAACCCCGGTAACTATAGACAGTGAGCCTTACTTCGGTTGTGGGCAAGGTCTTGGAAAGGTTAATAAGAGATAGGATGTATACTCAGCTGGAAAGGATTAATTTGATTAGGGATAGTCAACACAGTTTTGTGAAGGGTAGGCCATGCCTCACAAACCTTATTGAGTTCTTTGAGAAGGTGACCAAACAGGTGGATGAGGGTAAAGCCGTTGATGTGGTGTATATGGATTTCAGTAAACCGTTTGATAACGTTCCCCACGGTAGGCTATTGCAGAAAATGCGGAGGCATGGGATTCAGGATGATTTAGCAGTTTGGATCAGAGATTGGCTAGCTGGAAGAAGACAAAGGGCGGTGGTTGATGGGAAATGTTTAGACTGGAGTCCAGTTAATAGTGGTGTAACACAAGGATCTGTTTTGGGGCCACTGCTGTTTGGCATTTTTATAAATGACCTGGAGGAGGGCGTAGAAGGATGGGTGAGTAAACTTGCAGATGACACAAAATTCAGTGGAGTTGTGGACAGTGCGGAAGGAGGTCACAAGTTACAGAGGGACATAGATAAGCTGCAGAGCTGGGCTGAGTGGTGGCAAATGGAGTTTAATGCAGAAAAGTGTGAGGTGATTCATTTTGGATGGAAAAACAGGAAGACAGAGTACTGGGCTAATGGTAAGATTCTTGGTAGTGTGGATGAACAGAGCGATCTCGGTGTCCATATACATAGATCCCGGAAAGTTGCCACCCAGGTTGAGAGGGTTGTTAAGAAGGCGTACGGTGTGTTAGCTTTTATTGGTAGAGGGATTGAGTTTCGGAGCCATGAGGTCATGTTGCAGCTGTACAAAATTCTGGTGCTGCCGCATTTGGAGTATTTCATGCAATTCTGGTCGCCGCATGAAAGGAAGGATGTGGAAGCATTGGAAAGGGTGCAGAGGAGATTTACCAGAATGTTGCCTGGTCTGGAGGGTAGATCTTATGAGGGAAGGCCGAGGGACCTGAGGCTGTTTTCCTTAGAGAGAAGAAGGTTAAGAGGTGACTTAATTGAGGCATACATGATGATCTGAGGATTGGATAGGGTGGACAGTGAGAGCCTTTTTCCTCGCATGGTGATGTCTAGCACGATGGGACATAGCTTTAAATTGAGGGGAGACAGATATAAGGCAGATGTCAGAGGTAGTTTCTTTACTCAGAGAGTAGTAAGGGCGTGGAATGCCCTGCCTGCAACAGTAGTGGACTCACCAACATTAAGGGCATTCAAAAGGTCATTGGATAGACATATGGACGATAAGGGAACAGTGTAGGTGGGCTTTCGAGTGGTTTCACAGGTCGGTGCAACATCAGCGACCGAAGGGCCTGTACTGCGCTGTAATGTTCTATGTTCTATGTCTTGAACAAAAACTTTAAACAGAAGCACATCAGGTTGACATCACGACTGAGAGCAGTTATTAGTTTCAAATCATCAAAGGATCGATTTACAGTCTTTAGATTACAGATAGAGAGACTAATAACCCCTTCTGCTGTGACTGCAGCTATCCAGCTCTGCAAACGAATCTAAAACACACCTTGCAGCAAACAGACTAAAATGAAAGTAAAAAGCTGACGGACAGCCCAGCTCCACCCACACTCTGACATCACTTATAAACACCCATTTCTTCAATGTACAATTCTTAAATACCCATTTCTTAAAGCTACTCTCACATGACAACTCCCCCCCAGAAAAAAAAACCCATCAACTTCAAGATGGTTTCATTTTTCACCTTTTCACTATCCTTTAAGAAATGCACACAGTAAATATACTTTTTCGCTTCAAAAAAACAACACAGGCAAACAGGTATAATAATATATTCCAGTTTGTTTCTTCTTCCTCCAACTGAAATCCTTCTCGATTGATAGTCACTTTGAACAACCCGTCCATTTCTCTACGCCTCGGCATTTCTCTTTAAAACCAGATACATTAGTTCAATCTGATCACAGAGTCCCCTGCAATTCTCCAACACAGGAGCATAGGTTATCACAGTTTCCGGCTGTCAAATGCCTGTTAAAGTCCGCTGTCCACTGAAAGTTTCGACGTGTGTTCAGCAAGTCTATCAGTGGAGCAACAACGCTACAAATATTCGATACAAATTTGAGGTAAAATCCACTCCTACCATTAAATCTCATTATTTCCGGTCGTGTCGAGGGTATCGGAAACTCCCCAATAACTGTTGGTTTCACATCCCGTGTGACCATTCGACCCTGTCCGATTGTATGGCCAAGGAAAGTGACGTGGGCTTTTCCAAATTCCCATTGGCTAGGTATACCACCAAACCCTCCTCCTGAAGTCGATCGGATAACTCCATCAGATGTTTTAAATATTCTTTCCATGTCTGGCTGAAAATTACCAGATCGTGGATGGATACCGCACAATTGGGTAATCCTGAAACAACTTTGTTAGTTAACCGTTTGAATGTGGCTGAGGCGTTTTTCATGCCAAATGGCTGAACGTTGAATTGGTATACACCATCTGGAGTCACAAAAGCTGAAATCTCCTTCGCCCTGTCGGATAAAGGCACCTGCCGAAGCCTTTATGTAAACCAAGTTTGGAAATAAAAGCTGATTGTCCCACTTTCTGAATGCAATCCTCCAAACGTGGGATAGGATAAGAGTCGGTTCTTGCAACTGCATTAACCTTTCTATAGTCCACACACATCCGTTGCGTAACGTCTGGTTTTGGTACCATCACTATGGGTGAGCTTCATTGCCTGCAACACACTTCAATTATGCCATTTTTAAGCATACTCTCAATCTCTTTGTTAACCTGTGCCAGTTTTAAAGAGTTAAGTCTGTATGGATGTTTTTGATTGGAACAGCATTTCCCACATCTACATCATGTATAGCCATTTTAGTGCTTCCCGATTTATCTCCACAAACTTGCCCATGTGATATCAATAACTCTTTCAGGTCAGTTCGTTTTTCCTCTGGAAGGTTACTCAACAATTTATCCCAATTTTTAGGAACATCCACGTTTTCCAATTTAATTTGAGGTATGTCAAATTCACAGTCATCTGAATTTGGTTCGTTACTTTTAGTTAGACGAATTAAAACCTCATTTTTCTCTCCTTCCCTTTCAAAGTACCTTTTAAGCATATTCACATGACACACGCGGTGAGTCTTCCTTCTATCTGGTGTTTTTACCACATAATTCACCTCACTTAATTCCCTTTCAGTTTGATAAGGTCCACAAAGCCTAGCTTTTAAAGGTTCACCTACCACTGGTAACAATACTAACACTGTATCTCCACAGGCAATACTACGAACTTTGGATTTCTTGTCCGCTACTCGTTTCATCACATTTTGTGCACCTTTTAAATGTTTTCCAGCCAATTCACCTGCTCTATTTAATCGTTCCCTGAAATTTGACACATCATCCAATAATGTAAGTTCCGATTTCTCTCTCACCAATTTTTCATTCATCAATTTAATTGGTCCTCTTACCTCATGACCAACAATTAGTTCAGAAGGACTAAATTTGGTTGACGCATTCGGTGCATTCTTAATTACAAACAGTACGAATGAAATCCTTTATCCCAATCCTATTGATAATCCTGAGAATAAACCCTCAACATTGTAGTTAATGCCTGATGCCACCTTTCTAACGCTCCCTGCGATTCTGGATGGTACGCAGTTGATTTAAATTGTTTTATTCCTCAGCTATCCATAACTTCTTTGAACAACATTGAGGTAAAATTTGATCTTTGATCCGATTGTATTTCTGTGGGCAGTCCATATCTCATAAAGAAATTAAGTAATTCCTCCACAATCTTTTTAGCTGTAATATTACGTACTGGAATGGCCTCTGGAAACCGAGTTGACACGTCCATTGTAATCTAAAGATATTGATTTCCACTTTTCGTTTTAGGAAGCGGTCCTACGCAATCAATTATGACCCTTGTAAAAGGTTCCTCAAATGCTGGAATGTGTATTAAGGGCGCTGGTTTTGTCATCGCTTGATGTTTCCCACTCACTTGACATGTGTGACATGATTGACAAAATTTAACTACATCTTTATGTAGTCCAGACCAATAAAAATGTTTTTGCAATTTAGCTTGAGTTTTCTGTATTCCCAAATGAGCTCCCACTGGTACCTCATGTGCAACTCGCAACACCTCCTTTCTACCGGCAATACTACTTGATGAACTTCTGCCCACTTTTCATCCGCCTGCATATATAATGGTCTGCATTTTCTCATCAAGACATCACTTTTACGGTAATAACACTCTTGTTTCTACGCAGATTCCTCTTCCGTGTGTGCTTTCTGATACATCCGTTTTATTTCTATATCATTTTGTGTAACTCCGCCAATTTTCCAGAACTAAAAATATCCGCCTCATCCTCCACCTGTTCTTGTTATTTTTCAACCATCTGATCAAAAATCGTTTCTGATAATTGCACTTCTACTTCATCTTCACTCATTGATTACTCCTCTTGCCTTAACCTGTGACTTTGCGATCTTGTTACTACACAATCCGGAAAAATTCCAGGATATTCGTCCTTCAACACTTCAGTTGTCTGATGTTCCACTGGCTTATCAACCACAGTAGGCATCACTCACACCTGCGACCCAGCGATATCATTACCCAAGATGAACTGTATTCCTGGACAAGATAGTTTCTCTGTTACTCCGACTGCCACTTCACCACTCTTCACTGGACTTTCCTAACTCACCTTACACAATTGACTACTCCTCTCACCCTAAATTCCACTTTTACCACCTTTTCTGACAACATTCTTCCCAAACTACATAACTCCTCATCTCTTACCATTAAAGATTGTCTAGCTCCCGTATCTCTTAAAATTGTGACTTCTATACCTCCTCCTCCTGATACACATGAGTAAATTCTTTAAAGTGATCTAGCATCTTTTTATCAATCACTTCTTGAACAGGCTGTACAATCGTTTGCACCTCCTTCGCTTCACTTGGGCTTTCCTTTACCACTTTAACAAACACCACTGTCTTATCTCGTTTTACCACATCAGTCTTCCCAGTGCTTTTCTTCACCCACCAACACTGTGACTTTATATGGCTTAGTTTATTACAGTGAAAACATTTGAAAGTCTTCATTTCGTTTCCACCCTCCTGGATTTCTTTTTTAATCTGAGGTACACTCTCCTTATTATCTCCCATCAGATCACCTTTACTTTTACCACTTGAGTATTTCTCATGTCCCCAGTTTCTATCCCTCACAGGCTGAAACTGATGTCGGAAACCAAGCTTTGATTCATGCACTAATTCATAATCATCTGCCATTTCTGCTGCTAATCTCGCAGTTTTAACCCTCTGTTCTTCCACATGAGTCCCCACTACATCAGGAATTTAATTTTTAAACTCCTCCAATAGTATAATTTCTCCGAGAGCTTCATACGTTTTGCCTATTTTCAAAGCCCTGATCCACTGATCAAAATTACTCTGTTTGAGCCTTTCAAACACCATGCATGTTTGACCAAATTCTTTCATTAAAATTCGAAACATTTGTCTGTAAGCTTCAGGCACTAGTTCATATGCACCCAAGATGGGCTTTTTCACCTCCTCATACGGCCCTCCTCCGGTATTGATGCAAACACTTCACTAGCTTTGTTTGAATCAGTAATAACCACATGTGCTGTGACCATTTCATTTGTTTAGCCACCTTCTCAAATGAACTGAAAAAGGCTTCTACCTCCTTCTCGTCAAACCTTGGCAATGTTTGGAAAGATTTAAATAGATCCCCACAAAGCCTTCAACTCTGACGCTCTTTCTCACTATCATCATCACTATCATCCAACTGTACGTTTCCCTTTACGATTGCCAATTTTAACTGAGTGTTATGTTTCACGGCCATGTTCCGAAGTTCAACCTCTATCTCTTCAAATGTTTTCCTGATCTGTATCTCCCTTTCTCTTTCTTTTTCCTCTCTATCTCTTTCGTATTCAAGCTGCTTTAATTATTTCTCATGTTCCATTTGTTTAATTTGCAACTTAAGTTTTGCCATTTCCAAAGAGTCAAACTGTATCTCAGGCAACTTTCAATGCTTAGCCAGCGCCATAATTCCCTCATCTTTTCGCATTTTGTCAGGCAATGTTAACTGCAATATTTTTGCCAAATCTAAGAGTCTGCTTTTAGTCTCTGTCCGTAAGGTACTGCGTGTGACTGTCTCCACCCCCAAAAACGTCAGAGCCTCTGAAAGAGCCATTGTCCACAACACACTCCACACATAAAGTCGAATACCACATCTGATCAGCAACCACAATATGCTCACCCCTCAGTGTCTTTAAGTTCACTAAACCAATCCAATAAGTAGACTTTTATTCCGGGCGAGCCCCCAATTTGTTTTGAGCCAGGGTTTAGAGAGCCCCAAACTATATGAGTGGAGTTCACCTGACCCACAATTTTACTAATTGTGCTATGGGGAGCACACGGCCCTCTACAGGAGTGGTACATCAGAAATGGAAAAGCATTTTTGAAAGCTAAACAATGTGTATTCAATGAACTCAAGTTAACCTTTTTAAAACAAACAGTGAACATCTTAGCAACCATTAATTCAAATACAAACTCCAAAGTGTACAACACTGAATAATCCGTAAGCTGTCTTTTTAACATCCAGAAGGCTTAAGACACATTTTACCAGAAGCACATTAAGTTGACATTCACTACTGAGAACATTTATAATTCTAAATTCACCAAATGATCATGAGATAGTCTTTTGATGGCAGAGAGAACAGGAGTACACCAGCTTGGTCTGGCGTCAGCTCAAACACTGAAAACGAAACAAAAACACACCCTGCAGCAAGCAGCCAAAAGCTAAAGTAAAATGCTGACAGACAGCCCAGCCCCACCCACTCTCTGACATCACTGCAGTAATAAGCACCCATTTCTTAAAGGTTCTCTCACTACAGATATTAATATACACCAATTTCTAAACACCCATTTCTGAAACGTACTCTTAAATGACAATATACTGCCCAGGGACTAGTGTATTAAAATGATAAACTACCCAGGAACTACTATAAATAATGGAGTACTGCACAGGGCCCAGTGTATTATAATAATGTACTACCGAGGAACCACGTTAAATAATGATATCCTGCTTAGTGTCCACTGTACAAAATGATATACTACAAACGGAAAACTGGAAATAATGGTATCATGCACAGGGACTACAGTAAATAATGACATTCTATCAAGGGAACAAAGTAAATAATGATATGCTATCCAGGACCACGACAACACGTAATATACTGCAGAGTTACCACTGTAAATATTGATATACAATCAAGGAACCACTGTGAATAAGGATATACTACACAGGGACTACAGTAAAGAATGATATACTACCCACGGAACAACGTCAATAAAGACATACAACTTAGGAACCACTGTAAAGAACGATATACTACCAAGGGAGCAATGTAATTAATGATATGCTACCCAAGGAGCTCTGTAAATAATGAACATAGTCGACAGAAACCACTAAAAATGATGCTATACAATTTAGGAACCACTGTAAAATAATGTAATTGCCAAGGCACCACTGTAAACAATGAAATAGTACCAAGGATCCACTATAATTAATGATATACTGCAAAGGGACCACTGTAAGTTACGATATACTATCCTGCGAACACTGCAAATAATGACGTGCTAACCAGGGACCACGGTAAATAATGATATACTACACATGGAATAATGTAAATGATGGTATAACATAAAAGGGCCACTGTAAATAATAGTATACTACACAGGGACCACAGTAGATAATGATATACTATCCAGCAAGCACTGTAAAAAGGGAAACACTGCCCAGGGCCACTATGAATAATAATATATAACGGCACAGATCTCTGTAAATAATGATATTCTGCACAGGGATCATTGTAAATGATGATATACTACCCAGGGAACACTCGAAACAATGATACACTACCCAGGAAACACTGCAAAGAATGATAAACTACACAGGGACCACTGTACATAATGATAGACTGCACGCTGTAAATAATGATATTGGGATCATTGTAAATGATGATATACTACCCAGGGAACACTCGAAACAATGATATACTACCCAGGGACCACTGCAAATAATGATACTGCAAGAGACCGCTGTAAATAGTGATATAATGCCAGAGACCACTGTTAATAATAACAGACTACCTAGGGACCACTGTAAATAAAAATATACTACCTAGGGACCTCTGTAAATAATGATATACAACTCAAAGATCACAGTAAATAATGGCATACTACCCAGGGACCACTGTAAATAATGGCATATTACCAAGGGACCACTGTAAGTAATGAAATTCCACACTGGGATCGTTGTAAATAATTATGTACTACACAGGGACCACAGTAAAAACATACTATACTACCCAAGGACCACTGTAAATAATGACATACTGCCCAGGGACCACTGTGAAAAATGATATACTACCGCGGGACCACTGTAAATGATGTACTACACAGGGACCTCTGTAAATAATGACATACTATCCAGAAAAACTGTAAATAATGGTATACAACCAGGGCCACTGTAAATAATGATATACAATACAGAGACTACTGTGAATAATGAAATTCCACCCTGGGACAGTTGTAAATAATGATGTATTACACACGAACCACTGTAAGTAATGACATATTGCCCAGGGACAACTGTAAATAATGATATACTACCAAGGGACCACTGTAAATAATGACGAACTGCAGAGGGAGCTCTGCAAATAATAATATACTACCAAGGGGCCACTGTAAATACAGATATGCGAGCCAAGGACGACTGTAAATAATTACATACTAACCAGAGACCACTTTAAATAAAGATATACTACCCAGGGATGACTGTAAATGATGCGAGACTATCCAGGGACCACTGTAAATATTGAAATGTCACCCTGGGACCGTTGTAAATAATGATGTATTACACAGGAACCACTGTAAGTAATGACATACTGCCCAGGGACAACTGTAAATAATGATATACTACCCAGAGACACTGTAAATAATGATATACCATCCAGGGACCGATGTTAATAATGAAATGCCAGCCTGGGACCGTTCATAATAATGATATACTACCCAAGGACCATTGATAATAATGATGTACTGCACAGGGGCCAATGTAAATAATGAAATTTAACGCTGGGACCATTGTAAATAATGAGGTACTGGACAGGGACCACTGAAAATAATCACACACTACCCAGGTACGACTGTGAATAATGCTATACGACCCAGGAGCACTGTAAATAATGATATACTACACAGGGACCGCTGTAAGTAGTCATATACCACCCAGGAACCACTGTCAATAATGATACTCTACCCAAAGACAACCGTAAAAAATGAAATTCTACCCTGGGACCGTTGTAAATAATGATGTACTACACAGGGACCACTGTAAGTGACATACTGACCAGCGACCACTGTAAATAATGATTCACAGGGACGGCGGTAAATAATGAAAAACTGCCAAGGGACCACTAGATAATGAAATTCCACACTGGGAACTTTGTAAATAATATTGTACTGCACAGGGACCACTGCAAATAATGATATATTCCCCAGGGACCACTGTAAATAATGATATATTCCCAGGGTCCACTGTAAATAACGATACACTACCCAGGGACCACTGTAAATGACATACTGACCAGCGACCACCGTAAATAATGATATCCTACCCAGGGACCACTGTAAATAATGCTATTCTACCCGGGAACTCTGCAAACAATAACATACTACCAAGGGAGCACGGTAAAAACTGATATGCGAGCCAGGGAAGACTGTAAATAATGATATACTACCCAGAAACCACTATAAATAATGATACACCGCCCAGAGGCCACTTTAAAAAATAGTATACGACCCAGAGACCACTGTAAATAATAATATACTACCCAGTGACATCTGTAAATAATGATATACTATCCAGGGACTACTGTGAATAACTTAATTCCTCCCTGCCACCGTTGTAAATAATGATGTACTACACAGGGACCACTGCAAATAATGACGTAGGGCACAGGGACCACTGTAAATATAGATATACTTCCCAGGGACGATTGTAAATGATGACACAGTACCCAGGGACCACTGTAAGTAATGATATACTATCCAGGGACCACTGTAAATATTGAAATTCCACCATAGGACCGTGGTAAATAATGATGTACTACACAGATACCACTGTACATAATGATATACTGCCCAGGGATCGCTGCAAATAATGATATACTGCACAGAAACAACTGAAAATAATGACATACGCCCAGAGACCACTTTAAATAATAGTATACGACCCAGAGCCCACTGTAAATAATGATATAATACGCAGTGACATCTGTAAATAATGATATACTATCCAGGGACTACTGTGAATAACTTAATTCCACCCTGCCATCGTTGAAAATAATGATGTACTACACAGGGACCACTGTAAATAATGACGTAGTGCACAGGGACCACTGTAAATAAAGATATGCTTCCCAGGGACGATTGTAAATGATGACATACTACTCAGGGACCACTGTAAGTAATGATATACTATCCAGGGACCATTGTAAATATTGAAAATCCACCAAAGGACCGTGGTAAATAATGATGTACTACACAGATACCACTGTAAATAATAATATACTGCCCAGCGACCACTGTAAATAATGAAATTCCACACTGGGACCGTTGTAAATAAGATTGCACTGCACAGGGACCAGTGAAAATAATGACATGCTGGCCAGGGACCACTGTAAATATTGATAAACTACCCAGGAACCACTGAACTCATGATATTTCACCCAGAGACCGATGAAAATAATGATATATTCCCCAGGGTTCACTGTAATAATGATATACTACCAAGGGACTACTGTAAATATTGATATTCCACACTGGGACCGTTGTAAATAATGATGTGGAGATGCCGGCGTTGGACTGGGGTGAGCACAGTACGAAGTCTTACAACACCAGGCTAAAGCCCAACAGGTTTGTTTCGATGTCACTAGGTTTCAGAGCGCTGCTCCTTCCTCAGGTGAATCCTCAAATCTGTTGGACTTTAACCTGGTGTTGTAAGACGTCGTACTGTAAATAATGATGTACTACACAGGGACCACTGTAAATGACATGCTGTCCCCCGACCACTGTAAATAATGGTATCCTACCCAGGGACCACGTAAACAGTGATATACTACCCAGGGAACACTGTAAATAATGACATACTATCCAGAGACCACTGTAAATAAAGATATACTACACAGGGACGACTGTAAATGATGACATACTGCACAGGGACAACTGTAAATAATGATATACTATCTAGGGACCACTGGAAATATTGAAATTTCACACTGGGACCGTTGTAAATAATGATGTACTACACAGGAACCACTGTAGGTAATGACATACTGCCCAGGGACCACTGTAAATAATGATATACTTCCCAGAGACCTCTGTTAATAATGAAATTCCACCATGGGGCCGTTCAAAATAATGATATACGACCCAACTACCATTGATATTAATGATGTACTACACAGGGACCACAGTAAATAATAAAATTCCAGCCTGGGACCATTGTAAATAATGAGGTACTGCACAGGGACCATTGAAATCAATCGCATAATACCCAGGAACCACTGTAAATAATGATATACTACCCAGAAACAACTGTAAATAATGAAATGCCACCCTGTGACCGTTATACATAATGATGTCCTACCCAGGGACCATTGCAATTAATTATATACTACCCAGAAACCACTGTAAATAATGACATACCGCCCAGAGACCACTTTAAATAATAGTATACGACCCAGGGACGACTGTAAATATTGATAAACTACCCAGGAACCACTGTAACTCATGATATTCCACCCAGGGACCGATGTAAATAATGATATATTCCACAGGGTTCACTGTAATAATGAAATACTACCAAGGGACTACTATAAATATTGAAATTCCACACTGGGCCCGTTGTAAATAATGATGTACTACACAGGGACCACTGTAAATGACATGCTGCCCAGCGACCACTGTAAATAATGATATCCTACCCAGGGACCACGTACATAACGAGAAACTACCCAGGGAACACTGTAAATAATGACATACCATCCAGAGACTACTGGAAATAAAGATATACTACACAGGGACAACTGTAAATAATGATGTACTATCCATGGACCACTGGAAATAATGAAATTTCACCCTGGGACCGTTGTAAAAAATGATGTACTAACGAGGAGCCTCTGTTAACAATGAAATTCCACCCTGGGACCGTCCAAAATCATGATATACTACCCAAGGACCATTGATAATAATGATGGACTACACAGGGACCACTGTAAATAATGAAATTTAACACTGGGACCTTTGTGAATAATGAGGCACTGCACAGGGACCACCGAAAATAATCACATACTATCCAGGGACGACTGTAAATAATGATTTTGGCGAGTTCACTATTGTTGCAGGTAAGGCATTCCACGGCCTCACTACTCTTTGCGTAAAGAACCTACCTCTGAACTCTGTCCTATATCTATTACCCCTCAGCTTAAAGCTATGTGCCCTCGTGCCAGCCATTTCCATTCGCGGTATAAGGCTCTCACTGTCCACCCTATCTAACACCCTGATCATTTTGTATGCCTCTATTAAGTCTCCTCTTAACCTTCTTCTCTCTAACGAAAACAACCTCAAGTCCATCAGCCTTTCCTCATAAGATTTTCCCTCCATACCAGGCAACATCCTGGTAAATCTCCTCTGCACCCACTCCAAAGCCTCCACGTCCTTCCTATAATGCGGTGACCAGAACTGTACACAATACTCCAAATGCGGCCGTACCAGAGTTTTGTACAGCTGCAACATGACCTCCTGACTCCGGAGCTCAATCCCTCTACCAATAAAGGCCAACACTCCATAGTCCTTCTTCACAACCCTATCAACCTGGGTGGCAACTTTCAGGGATCTATGTACATGGACACATAGATCCCTCTGCTCATCCACACTTCCAAGAACTTTACCATTAGCGAAATATTCCGCATTCCTGTTATTCCTTCCAAAGTGAATCACCTCACACTTCTCTACATTAAACTCCATTTGCCACCTCTCAGCCCAGCTTTGCAGCTTATCTATATCCCTCTGTAACCTGCTACATCCTTCCACACTGTCGACAACACCACCGACTTTAGTATCGTCTGCAAATTTACTTACCCACCCTTCTGCACCTTCCTCTAGGTCATTGATAAAAATGACAAACAGCAACGGCCCCAGAACAGATCCTTGTGGTACTCCACTTGTAACTGAACTCCATTCTGAACATTTCCCATCAACCATCACCCTCTGTCTTCTTTCAGCTAGCCAATATCTGATCCACATCTCTAAATCACCCTCAATCCCCAGCCTCCGTATTTTCTGCAATAGCCTACCGTGGAAAACCTTATCAAACGCTTTGCTGAAATCCATATACACCACATCAACTGCTCTACCCTCGTCTACCTGTTCAGTAACATTCTCAAAGAACTCGAAAAGGTTTGTGAGGCATGACCTACCATTCACTAAGCCATGCTGACTATCCCTGATCATATTATTCCTATGTAGATGATTATAAATCTCGTCTCTTATAATCCCCTCCAAGACTTTAACCACTACAGACGTGAGGCTCACCGGTCTATAGTTGCCGGGGTTGTCTCTGCTCCCCTTTTTGAACAAAGGGACCACATTTGCTATCCTCCAGTCCTCTGGCACTATTCATGTAGCCAATGATGACATAAAAATCAAAGCCAAAGGTCCAGCAATCTCTTCCCTGGCCTCCCAGAGAATCCTTGGATAAATCCATTCAGGCCCCGGTGACTTACCTATTGTCAGCCTGTCCAGAATTGCCAACTACTCTTCCCTGCGTACCTCAATGCCATCTATTTTAATAGCCTGGGTCTCAGCATTCTCCTCCTCAACATTATTTTTTTTCCTGAGTGAATACTGACGAAAAATATTCATTTAGTATCTCGCCTATATCTTCAGACTCCACACACAACTTCCCATCCCTGTCCTTGACTGGTCCTACTCTTTCACTAGTCATTCGCTTATTCCTATCATACCTATAGAAAGCTTTTGGGTTTTCCTTGATCCTACCTGCCAAATACTTCTCATGTCCCCTCCTTGCTCGTCTTAGCTCTCTCTTTAGATCCTTCCTCGCTACCTTGTAACGATCCATCGCCCCAACTGAAACTTCACACCTCATCTTCACATAGGTCTCCTTCTTCCTCTTAACAAGAGATTCCACTTCTTTGGTAAACCACGGTTCCCTCGCTCTACGCCTTCCTCCCTGCCTGACTGGTACATACTTAGCAAGAACACGCAGTAGCTGATCCTTGAGCAAGCTCCACTTATCCAGTGTGCCCAACACTTGCAGCCTACTTCTCCACCTTATCCCCCCCAAGTCACGTCTAATGGCATCATAATTGCCCTTCCCCCAGCTATAACTCTTGCCCTGCGGTGTATACTTATCCCTTTCCATCATTAACGTAAACGTCACCGAATTGTGGTCACTGTCCCCAAAGTGCTCTCCTACCTCCAAATCCAACACCTGGCCTCGTTGATTACCCAAAACCAAATCCAACGTGGCCTCGCCTCTTGTTCGCCTGTCAACATATTGTGTCAGGAAACCCTCCTGCACACACTGTACAAAAAATGACCCATCTAATGTACTCGAACTATATCTTTTCCAGTCAATATTTGGAAAGTTAAAGTCTTCTATAATAACTACCCTGTTACTTTCGCTCTTATCCAGGATCATCCTCGCCATCCTTTCCTCTACAGCCCTAGAACTATTAGGAGGCCTATAAAAAACTCCCAACAGGGTGACCTCTCCTTTCCTGTTTCTAACCTCAGCCCATGCTACCTCGGAAGATGATTCCCCATCTAGCATCCACTCCGCCACCGTAATACTGCTCTTGACTAGCAGCGCCACACCTCCCCCTCTTTTGCCTCCTTCTCTGAGCTTACTAAAACACCTAAACCCCGGAACCTGCAACATCCATTCCTGTGCCTGCTCTATCCATGTCCCCGAAATGGCCACAGCATCGAAGTCCCAGGTACGAACCCATGCTGCCAGTTCCCCTACGTTGTTTCGTATACTCCTGGCATTGAAGTAGACACACTTCAAACCACCTACCTGAACACTGGCCCCCACCTGCGACGTCAAACCTGTGCTCCTCACCTCTATACTCTCATTCTCCCTTATCCTAAAACTGCAATCCAGGTTACCATGCCCCTGCTGCATTAGTTTAACCCCCCCCCCCCAAAGAGCACTAACAAATCTCCCCCCAGGATATTTGTGCCCCTCAGGTTCAGATGTAAACCATCCTGTCTGTAGAGGTCCCACCTTCCCCAGAAAGAGCCCCAGTTATCCAGAAATCTGAATCCCTCCCGCCTGCACCATCCCTGTCGCCACGTGTTTAATTGCTCTCTCTCCCTATTCCTCATCTCACTATGACGTGGCACGGGCAACAACCCAGAGATAACAACTCTGTTTGTTCTAGTTCTGAACATCCATCCTAGCTCCCTGAAAGCCTGCCTGACATCCTTGTCCCCTTTCCTACCTATGTCATTCGTGCCAATGTGGACCACGACTTGGGGCTGCTCCCGCTCCCCGTTAAGGACCCGGAAAACACGATCCGAGACATCACGTACCCTTGCACCTGGGAGGCAACATACCAAACGTGCGTCTCTCACGCTCCCACAAAATCTCCTATCTGTGCCCCTGACTATCGATTTCCCAATTACTAATGCTCTGCTCCTCTCCCCCCTTCCCTACTGAGCAACAGGGACAGACTCCGTGCCAGAGTCCCGTACGCCTGACTTTCCCCTGGTAAGTGTCCCCCCCCCACAAGTATCCAAAGCGGTATACTTGTTTCTCAGGGGAACGACCGCAGGGGATCCCTGCACTGACTGCTTCTTCCCAGTCCCTCTTACAGTTACCCACCTATCTCCAATCTTTGGTGTAGCTAATTCCCTAAAGCTGCTATCTATGACCCCCTCTGCCTCCCGAATGATCCGACGTTCTTCCAACTCCAGCTCCAGTTCCCAAACTCGATCTTGGAGGAGCTGGAGATGGCAGCACTTCCTGCAGGTCAAATCCGCTGGGACACTAACGGCATCCCTCACCTCAAACATCCTGCAGGAGGATCATTGCACTCACTTCCCTGCCATCCCTCTAACTTTCTACCAAGATCTGGCTAACAACTAAATACATTTTTAAAAAATAATAATAATAAAATATGGTACTTACCTCACACCAATGGGCTTTATTATTAGGTTAAAGGAGGAGGGCGGGTGGGAGACACTACACGTGTAGTGCCTCAAGTTTCCTCTCCACCAGAATTTATTGGTGAGGGACTTCCCAGAAGTCCGCGGGTCGAACTTCCTGTTCCCGCCTTAAACACTAAAATAAACACAGCAAAGAGGGACCTAAAACGGGACCAGGTAAGTGTTTACCTAAATACTCACCCACCAGCTGCCTCTGCGTTCCGCTCAGGCTGAAACTCCAAGATCTGCTCCTCCCAGAAATCACTTGCGCACTGCTCCCGCTGAAATTGACTCGCCTGCTCCTGTGAAGGTCTCCCAGAAATCACTAACGCACCGCTCCCGCTGAAATCGACTGGCCTGCTCCTGCAAAGGTAAGTGTTTTTAAAGGAGAAACGTACCTCCCAGAAATCACTTGCGCACTGCTCCCACTGAAATTGACTCGCCTGCTCCTGTGAAGGTGTCCCAGAAATCACTAACGCACCGCTTCCGCTGAAATCGACTGGCCTGCTCCTGCAAAGGTAAGTGTTTTTAAAGGAGAAACTTACTTCCCAGAAATCACTTGCGCACTGCTCCCGCTGAAATTGACTAGCCTGCTCCTGTGAAGGTCTCCCAGAAACCACTTGCGCACCGCTCCCGCTGAAATCGACTGGCCTGCTCCTGTGAAGGTCTCCCAGAAATCACTAACGCACCGCTCCCGCTGAAATCGACTGGCCTGCTCCTGTGAAGGTCTCCCAGAAATCACTAACGCACCGCTCCCGCTGAAATCGACAAGCCTGCTCCTGTGAAGGTCTCCCAGAAATCACGAACGCACCGCCCCCACTGAAATCGACTGGCCTGCTCTTGTGAAGGTCTCCCAGAATTCACTAACGCACCGCTCCCGCTGAAATCTACTGGCCTGCTCCTGCTAAGGTAAGTGTTTTTAAAGGAGAAACGTACCTCCCAGAAATCACTTGCGCACTGCTCCCACTGAAATTGACTCGCCTGCTCCTGTGAAGGTGTCCCAGAAATCACTAACGCACCGCTCCCGCTGAAATCGACTGGCCTGCTCCTGAAAAGGTAAGTGTTTTTAAAGGAGAAACTTACTTCCCAGAAATCACTTGCGCACTGCTCCCGCTGAAATTGACTAGCCTGCTCCTGTGAAGGTCTCCCAGAAACCACTTGCGCACCGCTCCCGCTGAAATCGACTGGCCTGCTCCTGCAAAGGTAAGTATTTTTTAAGGAGAAACTTACCTCCCAGAAATCACTTGCGCACTGCTCCCGCTGAAATTCACTCGCCTGCTCCTGTGAAGGCCTCCCAGAAATCACTAACGCACCGCTCCCGCTGAAATCGACTAGCCTGCTCCTGTGAAGGTCTCCCAGAAATCACGAACGCACCGCCCCCACTGAAATCGACTGGCCTGCTCTTGTGAAGGTCTCCCAGAATTCACTAACGCACCGCTCCCGCTGAAATCTACTGGCCTGCTCCTGCTAAGGTAAGTGTTTTTAAAGGAGAAACCTACCTCCCAGAAATCACTTGCGCACTGCTCCCGCTTAAATTGACTCGCCTGCTCCTGTGAAGGTCTCCCAGAAATCACGAACGCACCGCTCCCGCTGGAATAGACTGGCCTGCTCCTGCAAAGGTAAGTGTTTTTAAAGGAGAAATCTACCTCCCAGAAATCACTAACGAACTGCTCCCGCTGAAATTGACTAGCCTGCTCCGCTCCCGCTGAAATCGACCGGGCTGCTCCTGCAAAGGTAAGTGTTTTTAAAGGAGAAACTTACCTGCCAGAAATCACTTGCGCACTGCTCCCGCTGAAATTGACTAGCCTGCTCCTGTGAAGGCCTCCCAGAAATCACTTACGCACCGCTCCCGCTGAAATCGACTGGCCTGCTCCTGCAAATGTAAGTGTTTTTAAAGGAGAAACCTACCTCCCAGAAATCACTTGCGCACTGCTCCCGCTGAAATTGACTAGCCTGCTCCTGTGAAGGTCTCCCAGAAATCACTAACGCCCCGCTCCCGCTGAAATCGACTGGCCTGCACCTGCAAAGGTAAGTGTTTTTAACTGTAAATAATGATGTACAACACAGGGACCACTGTAAATGACATGCTGCCCAACGACCACTGAAAATAATGACATCCTACCAGGGACCACGTAAATAATGATATACTACGCAGGGAACACTGTATATAATGATATACAATCCAGAGAACACTGTAAATAAAGATATACTACCCAGGGACGACTGTAAATGATGACGTACCACACAGGGACAACTGTAAATAATGATATACTATCCAGGGACCACTGTAAATATTGAAATTTCACCCTTTGGCCGTTGTAAATAATGATGTACTGCACAGAAACCACTATAAGTAATGCCATACTGCCCAGGGACCACTGTAAATAATGATATACTTCCCAGGGACTCTGTAAATAATGATATACTATGCAGGGATCTCTGTTATTAATGAAATTCCACCATGGGACCGTTCAACATAATGATATACTACCCAGGGACCAATGTAAATCGGGAAATTCCACCCTGGGACTTTGCAAATAATGAGGTACTGCACATGGACCACTGAAAATAATCACATACTACCCAGGGACGACTGTAAATAATGATATACTACCCCGGAACCACTGGAAATAATGATATACTACACAGGAACCGCTGTTTGTAATGATATACCACTCAGGAACCGCTGTAAATAATGATCAACTACACATGTTCAACAGTAAATAATAAAATTTCACCCTGGGACCGTAGTAAATAATGATGTACTACGCAGTGACCACGCTAAGTAATGATATACTATCCAGGGACCACTGTAAATAATGTTATACTATCCAGGGACAACTGTAAATAATGATATACTACCTAGGGACCAATGTAAATAACGACAAACTAGCCAGGGACCACTTTGAATAAAGATATACGATCCAGGTACCACTGCAAATAATCAAATTCCACCCTGGGGCTGTTGTAAATAATGATGTACAACACAGGGACCACTGTAAATAACGACATATTGCCCAGGAACCATTGTAAAGAATGAGATACTTTACAGGGAGCACTGTAAATAATAAAATTCCACCTTGCGACCGTTGTAATTAATGATGCACCACACAGTGACCACTTTAATAATGATATTCTATCCAGTGACTTCTGTAAATAATGTTATAGTATCCAGAGACCACTGTAAATAATGTTATACTCTCCATTGACCACTGTAAATAATGATATACTACCCAGGGACCACTGTAAATAAAGATATACTACCCAGGGACCATTGTGAATATGTATATTCTACTCAGGGAGCACTGTAATTAATGAGGTACTATCGAGGGACTACTGTAATTAATGACATTCCACTCCGGGAACGTTGTAAATAATGATGTACTACACAGGGAAATAATGTAAATAATGACATACTGCCCAGGGACAAATGTGAATAATGATAAACTGCCCATGGGCCACTGGAAATAATGATATACTATCTGGGGACCATTGTCAATAATGATATTGTACTCGGGGACCTTTGTAAATAATGATATACCACCCAGAGACCACTGTAAATAATGATGTACTACCCAGGGATCACTGTAAATAATGATGTACTACCCAGGGACCACTGTAAATAATGATGTACTACCCAGGGACCTCTGTGAATAATGGTATACCACCCAGGGTCCGCTGTAAATAATGATGTACTACCCAGGGACCACTGTAAATAATGATGTACTACCCAGGGACCACTGTAAATAATGATATACCACTCAGGGACCTCTGTAAATAATGATATACCACCCAGGGACCTCTGTAAATAATGATATACCACCCAGGCACCACTGTAAATAATGATGTACTGCCAAGGGACCACTGTAAATAATGATATTCTACCCAGGGACCACTGTAAATAATGATATACTATCCAGGGATCACTGTAAGTAATGAAATTCCTCCCTGGGACCGTTGTAAACAATGATGTACGACACAGGGACCACTGTAAATAAAGAAATTCCATCCTGTGACCGTTGAAAATAATGATGTGCTATCCAGAGACCACTGTAAAATTGATATACTGTCCTAGGGCCACTGGTAATAATGATATACTACCTGGGGGACACTGTAAATAATGATATACTACCCAGGGACAACTGTGAATAATGATTTACTCCCCAGGGAACCACTGGAAAGAATGATATACTACCCCGGGAGCACAGTAAATAATGATATACTCTACAGGGACCACTGTGAATAATGTTATACTATCCAGGGACAACTGTAAATAATGATATACTACCTAGGAACCAATGTAAATAATGATAAACTAGCCAGGGACCACTTTGAATAAAGATATACTACTCAGAGACAGCTGTAAATAATGAAATTCCAGCCTGGGACCGTTGTAAATAATGATGCACGACACAGGGACCACTGTAAATAACGACATATTCCCCAGGGACCATTGTAAAGAATGAGATACTATACAGGGACCACTGTAAATAATAAAATTCCACCTTGCGACCGTTGTAATTAATGATGCACCACACAGTGACCACTCCAGGCCACTCCCGGCCAGCCCACACACACACTCAGGAGCCCAGTGGTAGGAGCCAACTTAATGACGTGGAAACAATTCATGCGCCGGGCGCCGGAATGTGGCGACTTGGGGCTTTTCACAGTAACTTCATTGAAGCCTACTTGTGACAATAAGTGATTATTATTATTCAACTGGGCGAGAAGCCCGCAGGACCTCCTCGCTGCATAGTACAGGTTCGGGCCGGCAGGGATGGACGGTACATTTGGGATGTGCGGGGCGGGGGGGGGGGTAGACAGAGGGATGCTGACGGTTGTGGACATGTCCGTACCCGACAGGCTGTCGATTCTGGGAATCTCACAGAGAAGCTCCAACTCTCGAGGAAACAGCCTCAGATTGCTGCAGCTGTATAACTTCCCACACAAGGAGAGTAAACCCTTCCCCCAGAAGCACACACATTCCTGGGCACCGTGGGAGGACTGGATTGGTTGGGAGGGCGGCAAATGCGGCCACATACACAGGAGACAGATAGAAAACGTCAGGACTCCACTGGAGGAGACCAGACACAAGTGTGGGGAGGAACTGGACAGAGAGAGGGAGAGGACTCGAGATCGAGACGCAGCACAGAGTCAACTCCACCTCCTCCTGCGCCGGGCTCAGTCTGATGCAGCTCAAGGTGGTGCACAGAGCGACCTCACAAAGCCGCGCCTGAGCGGGTTCTTCCCGGAGCTGGTGGACAATGCGAGACGTTCCTGGGGAAGGACCAGCACCCGCATGTGCTGGTCCTGCCCCAGACTCAGGGAATTCTGCACGGCCATCTTCGAGGTTGTGTCCAAGGTTGTGGGAGTCGGGATGGAGCTATACCCGTCTCGAGTGGACTTGGGTGTGTCAGAGCAGCTGGAGCTCTGGTCAGGGAGAGAGGGGGACGCCCTGGCCTTCGGGATGCCAGAGCAGCCGGAGCTCTGGTCAGGGAGAGAGGGAGACGCCCTGGCCTTCGGGGTGTCAGAGCAGAGAGAGCTCTGGTCAGGCAGAAAGGGGGACGCCCTGGCCTTCAGGGTGTCAGAGCAGAGAGAGCTCTGGTCAGGGAAATAGGGGGACGTCCTGGCCTTCGTGGTGTCAGAGCAGCCGGAGCTCTGGTCAGGGAGAGAGGGGGACGCCCTGGCCTTCGGGGTGTCAGAGCAGCCGGAGCTTTGGTCAGGGAGAGAGGGTGACGCCCTGGCTTTCAGGGTGTCAGAGCAGCCGGAGCTTTGGTCAGGGAGGGAGGGGGACGCCCTGGCCTTCGCCTCACTGATTGCCAGGCGGATTCTCCTGCCGGAGGGGGCAGGGGGTGGTGCGGTGGGGGGGGGGGGGGGGGGAGTCGACAGCGACCCCCCCCCACTCTCCCGGGGCACAGATTGACTCTCAGATCTCGCCAAATTCCTGAGGCTGGAGAAAATAACATTAGAAATAAGAGGGTCTGAGCCGGGATTCCGCAGCACAGGCAGCAAATTCACAAGCCTATCTCCAGCCCTGTTTGCAGCCAGCAGCCAGCCGGGGTGGGGGCTGGAGGAATGCCATTTATTGGAGGGAGCGCAGGCCTCCCCGACACGGGGAGAAACCGGGGTAACAATCAGACCCACCCTCCCTGGACCCTACACGGGGACAAACCGGGGTAACAAGCAGACCCACCCTCCCTGGAAGACCTATGAACCAAGAGAGGAATGGGATCTCACCCCCCCTCCCCCACTATCAGAAAGAAATGGAGAAAGGCAGCAGGGTGGCGCAGTGGTTAGCACTGCTGCCTCAGGGCGGCGATGTTCCAGGCTCAACCCCGGCTCTGGGTCACTGCCTGTGTGGAGTTTGCACACTCTGCCCGTGTTTGCGTGGGTTTCGCTCCCACAACCAGAGGATGTGCAGGTTAGGTGGGTTGGAGAAATGAATTCGGTTCTCTACATTTATTTATTTTTAAAGAAAGAAGTCTGCAGACAAACAAGGGGAGGAACGCTGAGCGCCAAGTCACAGGAGGGGGTAACTGGGGACAACCACTATCGCCAAGCGGCAGGGGCCCCAGTGGAACCCAATAAACCAGGGTCAACAAATAAACAGCAATGTGAAACTGTCAGTAATATCCCGCATCAGAGACCAGTCACGGCCATGGTGACAGCGGGGGGCTCAGGGCAGGAGGTTGTGAGATATGTAGCTTTCTTTTTGGTCGTTGTTTAATATTCAATGTGAGAAACTCTTTTTCTTTTCTATTCTGTGACTGTTCATTGAAACATCAATAAAAACATTTTGTTTTTAAATTGCGCCGACCTGAATCTCTTGTGTAAAGCTCCATCTGATATTGGAAGGTGAGAATTGTACTGACCCGTGTCAATACATTCCCCAGAGACATTCAGAGAAAACCAGCGCCTAAAAATACCACAACCGCAACAGCGCAGATTCATCTGGAACCTTCCCCTTTAATTCCAATTATTCTGATTCCTGCCCTCCCTCTTCACCGTGAAGGCGCTTAGCGTTCCTCCCCTTGTTTGTCTGCAAACTTCTTTCTTTAAAAATAAATAAATGTAGAGAACCGACTTAATTTCTCCAACCCACCTAACCTGCACATCCTCTGGTTGTGGGAGCGAAACCCACGCAAACACGTGCAGAGTGTGCAAACTCCACACAGGCAGTGACCCAGAGCCGGGGTTGAGCCTGGAACCTCGGCGCCCTGAGGCAGCAGTGCTAACCACTGCGCCACCCTGCTGCCTTCCTCCATTTCTTTCTGATAGTGGGGGAGGGGGGGTGAGATCCCATTCCTCTCTTGGTTCACAGGTCTTCCAGGGAGGGTGGGTCTGCTTGTTACCCCGGTTTGTCCCCGTGTAGGGTCCAGGGAGGGTGGGTCTGACTGTTACCCCGGTTTCTCCCCGTGTAGGGGAGGCCTGCGCTCCCTCCAATAAATGGCCTTCCTCCAGCCCCCACCCCGGCTGGCTGCTGGCTGCAAACAGGGCTGGAGATAGGCTTGTGAATTTGCCGCCTGTGCTGCGGAATCCCGGCTCAGACCCTCTTATTTCTAATGTTATTTTCTCCAGCCTCAGGAATTTGGCGAGATCTGAGAGTCAATCTGTGCCCTGGGAGAGGGGGGGGGGCGCTGTCGACTCCCCCCCCCCCCCACCGCACCACCCCCCTGCCCCCTCCGGAAGGAGAATCCGCCTGAAATCAGTGAGGCGAAGGCCAGGGCGTCCCCCTCCCTCCCTGACTAAAGCTCCGGCTGCTCTGACACCCCGAAGGCCAGGGCGTCCCCCTCTTTCCCTGACCAGAGCTCTCTCTGCTCTGACACCCCGAAGGCCGGGGCGTCCCCCTTTCTGCCTGAGCAGAGCTCTCTCTGCTCTGACAGCCCGAAGGCCAGGGCGTCTCCCTCTCTCCCTGACCAGAGCTCCGGCTGCTGTGGCATCCCGAAGGCCAGGACGTCCCCTTCTCTCCCTGACCAGAGCTCCGGCTGCTCTGACACCCCGAAGGCCAGGGCGTCCCCCTCTCTCCCCGACCAGAGCGCCAGCTGCTCTGACACACCCAAGTCCACTAGAGACGGGTATAGCTCCATCCCGACTCCCACCACCTTGGACACAACCTCGAAGATGGCCGTGCAGAATTCCCTGAGTCTGGGGCAGGACCAGCACATGCGGGTGCTGGTCCTGCCCCAGGAACGTCTCGCATTGTCCACCAGCTCCGGGAAGAACTCGCTCAGGCGCGGCTTTGTGAGGTCGCTCTGTGCACCACCTTGTGCTGCATCAGACTGAGCCCGGCGCAGGAGGAGGTGGAGTTGACTCTGTGCTGCGTCTCGAACTCGAGTCCTCTCCCTCTCTCTGTCCAGTTCCTCCCCACACTTTTGTCTGGTCTCCTCCAGTGGAGTCCTGACGTTTTCTATCTGTCTCCTGTGTATGTGGCCGCATTTGCCGCCCCCCCAACTAATCCAGTCCTCCCACGGTGCCCAGGAATGTGTGTGCTTCTGGAGGAAGGGTTTACTCTCCTTGTGGGGGAAGTTATACAGCTGCAGCAATCTGAGGCTGTTTCCTCGAGAGTTGGAGCTTCCTGTGAGATTCCCAGAATCGACAGCCTGTCGGGTACGGGCATGTCCACAACCGTCAGCATCCCTCTGTCTCCCCCCCCCCCGCCCCGCACATCCCAAATGTACCGACCAGATTTATAGGCAAAATATTAATACACTATTTATCAGCGTCTGAAGGAAATAATCTCCCTATTTGGGAAAAACCCCGTCCCACCCTCCACCCAGACGGGGTTTTTCCCAAATAGGGAGATTATTTCCTTCAGACGCTAATAAATAGTGTATTAATATTTTGCCTATAAATCTGGTGTCAGTAACTCAGTGGAGCAGTCAATGGTTAAAACCCTTTGGAAAACACGCTGATGATTGGTTGATTCACTTCTGTTGGGACTCCGGGGTCTGTGGGACTGGAACTGGCCGCACGCTCGCCCAGGAGGTCGCAACAATATTCGATCCAGTTCAGAATAATGAGAGGGGCTGGACCATAGAAACCTATGAAAAAGGTGAATGTAGGAATGATGTTCCGGATGGCACAGGGGACCGGAACTAGGGGCACAGTCCGAGGATACGGACAGGCCATTTAAACTGATAGAAGGAGACATTTCCTCACACAGAGAGCTGCGAGCCTGTGGAATTCTCCGCCACAGAAAGTAGTTGGAGCTGAAACATGGCATATTTTCAAGGAGCAGTTGGTTATGGGACTTGGGGCTGACGGGATCGAAGGATAGGGAGGGAAGCAGGAACATGTTAGTGAGTCGGATGTTCAGCGATGTACACAATGCATGTGAAGCAGACTGAAAGGGCCGAATGGCCTGCTCCTGCTCCGTTGTTCCATGTTTCTATATAACAATCCCCTGTCAATAATGTCGCAACACCCACTGGACTTAGCGGTGGGAATGATTGTCTTTCCCAAAACCCTTGCAGAGTGCGAGCTCCCTCGTCAATGTGGCAGGGGGAACTCAATCTATGTTAGGAAGGTGTAACGTTGTGTTTGGTGTGACCGGGGCTGCTGGGACAGTCGGCAGCACTTTGATGGTGTCCTGCACGAACCGAGCATGGAATGCAATGAGCTCATCAGGGAGGGGGCCCTGCTGCTGGACATTCTGTTCAGCTTCGCTTTGTAGCCCGGTATGATGATTATCCTGTTCCATTGTGAAATTTACGATTGAAAATGCTCCCATTGTGTCTTCAGACAGTGTATTCCAGATTCTAACAACTCTGTATTAAATGTCTTATCAACATGCTCTCGCCGTCTTTGATTAATTATTGTAAATCTTGTTACTGGTGCTGGGTCCAGTGGAACCCTTTCTGCTCACTCTCTCTAAACTCCTTCCTCATTTGCAGTACTTTGTGAAATTGCTGAAATTGGCAAGTCATGTTGCAACTGTATAGAATCTTAGTTAGGCCACACTTGGAGTATAGTGTTCGATTCTGGTCGCCTCACTACCAGAATGATGTGGAGGCTTTAGAGAGGGTGCAGAAGAGATTTACCAGGATGTTACTTGGTTTGGAGGGCATTAGCTATAGAACATAGAACACAGAATATTCCAGCGCAGTACAGGCCCTTCGGCCCTCGATGTTGCGCCGACCTGTGAAACCACTCTAAAGCCCATATACACTATTCCCTTATTGTCCATATGTCTATCCAATGCCCATTTGAATGTCCTTAGTGTTGGCGAGTCCACTACTGTTGCAGGCAGGGCATTCTACGTCCTTACTACTCTCTGAGTAAAGAACCTACCTCTGACACCTGTCTTATATCTATCTCCCCTCAATTTAAAGCTATGTCCCCTCGTTCTAGACATCACCATGCGAGGAAAAAGGCTCTCACTGGCCACCCTATCCAATCCTCTGATCATCTTGTATGCCTCAATTAAGTCACCTCTGAACCTTCTTCTCTCTAACGAAAACAGCCTCAAGTCCCTCAGACTTTCCTCATAAGATATTCCCTCAATACCAGGCAACATTCTGCTAAATCTCCTCTGCACCCTTTCCAATGCTTCCCCATCCTTCCTATGAGGAGCGGTTGAATAAACTCGGTTTGTTGTCACTAGAACGACGGAGGTTGAGAGGCGACCTGATAGAGGTCTGTAAAATTATGAGGGGCATAGACAGAGTGGACAGTCAGAGGCTTTTCCCCAGGGCGGAGGGATAAATTACTAGGGGGCATAGGATTAAGGTGAGAGGGGCAAAGTTTAGAGGAGATGTACGAGGCAAGTTTTTACACAGAGGGTAGTGGGAGCCTGGAACTCGCTACCGGAGGAGGTGGTGGAAGCAGGGACGATAGTGACATTTAAGGGGCATCTTGACAAATACATGAATAGGATGGGAATAGAGTGAGACGGACCCCGGAAGTGTAGACGAGTTTAGTTTAGTCGGGCAGCATGGTCGGCACGGGCTTGGAGGGCCGATGGGCCTGTTCCTGTGCTGTACTTTTCTTTGTTTCTTTGTTCTTTGTTCTTTGCTCTTTACCTTAAACTGATCTACAGATTACAATTTCAGTTCACTAATCCCACCATTCAACTGAAATCCTTCATCCCTGACAACATTCCATTTTTTCTCTCCAAGATCCTCACATCCTTTTGTATATTTAGCGGCAGAACAAGAAGCAATTCGTCCGCTTTGGTCCTCTCTATAAACCTAGTTATAACTCTATAGGCTATTGGCAAAGTATTAGAAAGTGGGATTCAAATACTCAGGTGGTTGTTTTTGACCTGCGCAGTCCAGATGGGCCGAATGACCTTTCTGTGCTCTGGACCTCGATGACTCTATGATCCTAACATCCTTCTTCTGGGAGTCTCCGCCTCTATTGATCAAGTTAAATATCTTCTGAGGTTTTTCCAACCATATCACCATGACCTTCCAGTGCAAAGTGTGGACATGTACCCGCTCCCTCCCTGTACACGTTTGAAACTTGTCCCGTTTAGTTTATATTTCCTGTTCTTCAGCCCGCCTCCCTAATGCATCACCCACACGACAGTGATTTAAATTTACTTTCCCCGTGACCCTCCCTTTCACAGATCTGGGAACATCCTGCTGAAGATTGCTGCTACCCTGCTCACTGTGTCATTGCTGAGTGTCTGTCATTTGTGAATGTTGAATTTTTTTCCATTGAAGCCTATCGCAGTGAATTGTATCTTGAAGAGCAATTGTTCTCATGTGGTCCCCGAGTGAACATCAATGTCTCCTCCCCTCCTGTCTGAATAACTATCATTCATCGCTTCTCTCTGCTTTCTGTTTCTTAGCCAATATCACATTCTCACTGTCACAGACCCGCTAATCCACGGCTTTGGGACTCGATAACAACTCTAATAAATGACTTTTATGTTCCAGTACATAAATTCATTTCAGTTCCCTCATTAATCCTCCAGTTATTTTGAAATATAACTGCAATAACAACATGCGATGTGATTTCCCACGAATGTCGCCGTGTTTCTGGTCACACATAACACCATGTCCTCGCGAAGGAGCAAGATTCCTGTTGCCCAGTCTGACCCCTAGAAATGTCCTGGTGACTAACATTATACAGACTGCTCTGCCACTCCAGGGTTTATCCCTCTCTCCCCTTTTATAAACAGGATGGGACAGTGAAAATGCCCCAGTCCCCTGGAACCACTCAAATATCAATGAGGATTGAGTATCAGGTTCAGTGTGTCCACTATTACCACACTCCATAACTCAGTCACTGTCACACAGCCAATCCAGACCCAGTTAATCTTCTATTTTATTGTTATATATAGAGTATTGGATTGAAAGGGGTTAACTGAGCTTGTTTGTTTAGTAACTGTGATTAATGTCAGTGTCTATGGATCTAACCGTGTCACTGGAGGGTTTGTCTCTGCTATTAATAAGCGATTCTTTTCACTGTGTTATCCCAAACTGTCAGCGGGAGCGTCAATTCCAACACTGCCAGAGGTCAGCGGCTCCAGAGAGATCGAGAGGAGGGAGCAGAATCTGGAAACTACCCACAGGAACGTTACAGCAATGGATCAGAATCTGGGATCTAACCACAGGGACTTTACAGCAATGGACAGGAGTTTATCTTGGGGTCTTTATTGGATTGCTCGAGATCCTTTCCCTTCACCAGATTGGATCGAAGATGTGCTTATGATAATTCAGGCGGGTTATTATCCATTCCTGGCTGTTGTTGGTGTCCCTGGTAAGTCTCACTATCCAGTTATTTATTATATAAACTCCTTTAAGTGTATTATTGCTCTGGTCATTTCCAGCTTGGAAAGATTGAATGAATGTTCTTCAGTGCCAGTCACTAATCTCAGTCCCTATCCAGTATCCACACACCGCTCTCTGGCTGAAATCGGAGACTGGGGTCACAATCTCCGCGCTCCCTTTGACACTGAAATTATTTATATCCAGATGTTTCTTTCTATTCCCAATCCTGCCCACTTGCCATCGCCTCATCATAGCTGCAGAATAACCCATCATCTGTGTCTGTGTCAAATCCAGATTCGACTATTGCGATTCAATTCTAGTCACCCAATTGCTGTTACTAATCTTCAGGAAGCACAGATCACCACCAACTCTGCTGTCCATATCCGAACCCACACACAATACCAGTCACGTACCATCCCTGTACTCACTGATCTACATTGGTTCCCAATCTTGCTGCTCTCAATAGAAATGTTCTCATTCTATGATTGAAATTCTCCACAGTCTCACGCAAAAAAATTATCCCATTTCCAACGAATGGGAAAACAGTTAATTTCCATTCCATGTCCAGTTATATTATTGTTAAGATAGTGGAGGGGCTGTGGATAGGTCTCTGGAGGTTGTGTTATTGGGAAGTAAGTGGCGGTGAGGTGAATGTGTTTCTGGAGGTTGTGTTATTGGGGAGTTAGTGGAGGTGATGTGGATGTGATTCTGGAGGTTGTGTTATTGAGAAGTTAGTGGAGGTGAAGTGGATGTGTTCCTGGAGGTTGTGTTATTGGGAAGTTAGTGGAGGTGCTGCGGATGGGTCTCTGGATGTTGTGTTATTGGGGAGTTAGTGGAGGTGATGTGGATGGGCCTCTGGAGGTTGTGTTAGTGGAAAATTAGTGGAGGTGATGTGGAAGTGTTTCTGGAGGTTGTGTTATTGGGGAGTGAGTGAGCGTGATGTGGATGTGTTTCTGAAAGTTGTGTTACTGGAAAGTAAGTGGTGGTGAGGAGAATGGGTATCTGGAGGTTGTGTTATTGGGAAGCTAGTGGAGGTGATGTGGATGTGTTTCTGGAGGTTGTGTTATTGGGGAGTTAGTGGAGGTGATGTGGATCGGTCTCTGGAGGTTGTGTTATTGGGAAGTTAGTGGAGGTGATGTGGATGGGTCTCTGGAGGTTGTGTTATTGGGGATTTAGTGGAGGTGATGTGGATGTGATTCTGGAGGATGTGTTATTGGGAAGTTAGTGGAGGTGCTGTGGATGGGTCTCTGGAGGATGTGTTATTGGGGAGTTAGTGGAGGTGATGTGGATCGGTCTCTGGAGGTTGTGTTATTGGGAAGTTAGTGGAGGTGATGTGGATGGGTCTCTGGAGGTTGTGTTATTGGGAAGTTAGTGGAGGTGATGTGGATTGGTCTCTGGAGGTTGTGTTATTGGGAAGTTAGTGGAGGTGATGTGGATTGGTCTCTGGAGGTTGTGTTATTGGGAAGTTAGTGGAGGTGATGAGGATGAGTTTCTGGAGGTTGTGTTATTGGGAAGTTAGTGGAGGTGATTTGGATGGGTCTCTGGAGGTTGTGTTATTGGGGAGTTAGTGGAGGTGATATGGATGTGATTCTGGAGGTTGTGTTATTGGTAAGTTAGTGGAGGTGATGTGGGTGTGTTTCTGGGGGTTGTGTTATTGGGGAGTTAGTGGTGGTGATGTGGATGGGTCTCTGGAGGTTGTGTTATTGGGAAATTAGTGGAGGCGATGTGGAAGTCTTTCTGGAGATTGTGTTATTGGGGGGTGAGTGAGCGTGACGTGGATGTGTCTCTGGAGGTTGTGTTATTGTGAAGTTAGTGGAAGTGCTGCAGATCGTTTTCTGGTGGTTGTGTTGTTGGGAAGTTAGTGGAGGTGATGTGCATGTGTTTCTGGAGGTTGTGTTACTGGGGAGTTAGTGGAGGTGATGTGGATGTGTTTCTGGAGGTTGTGTTATTGGGAATTTAGTGGGGTTGTTGTGGTTGGGTTTTTTGAGATTGTGTTGTTGGAAGTTTCGTGGAAGTGATGAGGATGTGTTTACCAAGGTTGTGTTATTAGGATGTCGGTGGGGGTGCTGTGGATGTGTTTCAGAAGGTCGTGTTATTGAAATGAATAGGAAAATTGAAAATCGCTTATTGTTACAAGTAGGCTTCAACTGAAGGCCCCTAGTCGCTAACTTCCGGCGACTGTCCGGGGAAGCAGGGATGGGAATTGAACCGTGCAGTTGTCCCGCGTGGTTTGCTTTCAAAGCCAGCGATTTAGCCCTGTGCTAAACCAGTCCCTACTGGAAACAGTGGAGGTTCGCTGGATGTGTTTCTGGAGGTTGTGTTATTGGGAAGTTATTGGAGGTGATGAGGATGCGTTTATGGAGATTGTGTTCCTGGGACGTTAGTGGAGGTGATGATGATGGATTTCTGGAGGTTGTGCTATTGGGAAGTTCGTGTGGGTGATGAGGATGCGTTTCTGGAGGTTGTGTCATTGGGAAGTTAGTGGAGGTGATGTGAATATATTTGTGGAGATTGTGTTATGGGGAAGTTAGTGGAGGAGCTATGGATGGGTTTCTGGAGGTTGTGCTACTGATGAGTTAGTGGAGGTGATCAGACTGTGATTCTGTAGGTTGTGTTATTGGGAAGTTAGTGGAGGTGATGGAAAGATGTGTGTGGAGGTTGTGTTACTGGGAAGTTAGTGGAGGTGATGTGGATGGTGTTCTGGAGTTTGTGTTTTTGGGAAGTTAGTCTGGGTAATGTGGTACAGTGACTGAGGGGAGCTCAGTGAATAGGACCAGGAAATATAAAAGGAGTAAAACGGGAAGTGAAAACATTAATGGTAAGCGACGCGGCAGGTTGTTACATGAAGATATGGGTTCAACAACAAGAAAAATTAGGAGAAAGGTTAAGAGGAAATATAACTTAGGAGAGGTTACTGATCGAGGTGTTAAGATTCAGAACAGAGGTAAAAAAAGCCAACATAAGTGTACTTTACCTGAATGCTCGTAGTATTCGGAATAAGGTAAATGAGTTGATGGCGCAAATCATCGTAAATGACTATGATTTAGGGGCCATTAGTGAAACATTAAAAAAATATATATATTTATTTAAGTTTTTTAACACAATTTTTCTCTCTTATAAACAATAACGCCCCCCCCTCCTCGTAACAAAAAAAAACGATAAATCGCGCAGAGCAAGATATGTACATGGCAAAATGATATATTTACACAGCTTTGTACCCTGGCCCTCACCCGTACGTGCCAGTTTCCCCAACTCTTCATGTTATCTCTTGCTCATCCACCCTCCCAGGCATTCCCCCCTTTCTCCCCCCTTTCCCCCCCTCTCCCAGGACGTCCCCTCCACCCCCCCCTCCCCCCAAGGTTGCCGCTGCTGCTGACCGACCTTCCTCTAATGCTCCGCGAGATCATCTAGGAGCGGTTGCCAGCGCCTGTAGAACCCCTGCGCAGGCCCTCTCAAGGCGAACTTAATCCTCTCCAACTTTATGAACCCAGCCATATCATTTATTCAGGCCTCCAGGATGGGGGGCTTCGCCTCCTTCCACATTAGCAAGATTCTTCGCCGGGCTACTAGGGACGCAAAGGCCAGAATGCCGGCCTCTTTCGCCTCCTGCACTCCCGGTTCGTCCACTACTCCAAATATTGCTCGCCCCCAGCTTGGCTTGACCCGGACTTTCACCACCTGAGATATTGCTCCCGCCACTCCTCTGCAGAACCCCTCCCGTGCCGGGCATGACAAAAACATATGGACATGGTTCGCCGGGCTCCCTGAGCACCTTCCACATCTGTCCTCTACCCCAAAGAACCTACTCAACCTCGCCCCCGTCAAGTGCGCTCTGTGGACCACCTTAAATTGTATCAGGCTGAGCCTGGCACACGAGGAGGAGGAATTAACCCTACCGAGAGCATCAGCCCACAGACCTTCCTCGATCTCCTCCCCCAGCTCCTCCTCCCATTTACCCTTCAATTCTTCTACCAGCGCTTCCCCCTCTTCTTTCAACTCCTGGTGTACTTCCGACACCTTGCCCTCCCCGGCCCATACAACCGAGATCACCCTATCTTGAACTTCTTGTGCCGGGAGCAACGGGAATTCCCTCACCTGTCGCCTCACAAAAGCCCTCACCTGCATATATCTAAAGGCATTTCCCGGGGGTAACTCGAACTTCTCCTGTGCCCCTAGGCTCGCAAACATCTCGTAGATGAACAGGTCCCCCATTCTTCCAATCCCCGCCCGATGCCAGCTCTGGAACCCTCCGTCCATCTTCCCCAGGACAAACCGGTGGTTACCCATGATCGGAGACCACACCGATGCTCCCATTGCACCCCGGTGTCGTGTCTACTGGCCCCAGATCCTTAGCGTTGCCGCCACCACCGGGCTCGTGGTATACTTTGTCGGCGAGAGCGGCAGCGGTGCCGTCACCAACGCCCCCAGGACCGTTCCTTTACAGGACGCCATCCCCATCCTCTTCCATGCCGCCCCCTCTCCCTCCATAACCCACTTGCGGATCATCGCCACATTTGCTGCCCAGTAGCCCCCCAGGTTTGGCAGCGCCAACCCTCCTCGGTCCCTACTGCGTTCCAGGAACCCTCTCCTCACTCTCGGGGTCTTATTCGTCCACACAAACCCCATAATACTTAACATAGAACATAGAATATAGAAAATACAGCACAGAACAGGCCCTTCGGCCCACGATGTTGTGCCGAACCTTTGTCCTAGATTAATCATAGATTATCATTGAATTTACAGTGCAGAAGGAGGCCATTCGGCCCCCCGAGTCTGCACCAGCTCTTGGAAAGAGCACCCTACCCAAACTCAACACCTCCACCCAACACCAAGGGCAATTTGGACATTAAGGGCAATTTATCATTGGCCAATTCACCTAACCCGCACATCTTTGGACTGTGGGAGGAAACCGGAGCACCCGGAGGAAACCCACGCAGACACGGGGAGGACGTGCAGACTCCGCACAGACAATGACCCAAGCCGGAATCGAACCTGGGACCATGGATCTGTGAAGCAATTGTGCTATCCACAATGCTACCGTGCTGCCCTTAAGAACAAATAAATCTACACTATATCATTTTCCCGTAATCCATGTACCTATCCAACAGCTGCTTGAAGGTCCCTAATGTTTCCGACTCAACTACTTCCACAGGCAGTGCATTCCATGCCCCCACTACTCTCTGGGTAAAGAACCTACCTCTGATATCCCTCCTATATCTTCCACCTTTCACCTTAAATTTATGTCCCCTTGTAATGGTGTGTTCCACCTGGGGAAAAAGTCACTGACTGTCTACTCTATCTATTCCCCTGATCATCTTATAAACCTCTATCAAATCGCCCCTCATCCTTCTCCGCTCTAATGAGAAAAGGCCTAGCACCCTCAACCTTTCCTCGTAAGACCTACTCTCCATTCCAGGCAACATCCTGGTAAATCTTCTTTGCACCTTTTCCAGAGCTTCCACATCCTTCCTAAAATGAGGCGACCAGAACTGTACACAGTACTCCAAATGTGGCCTTACCAAAGTTTTGTACAGCTGCATCATCACCTCACGGCTCTTAAATTCAATCCCTCTGTTAATGAACGCAAGCACACCATAGGCCTTCTTCACAGCTCTATCCACTTGAGTGGCAACTTTCAAAGATGTATGAACATAGACCCCAAGGTCTCTCTGCTCCTCCACAATGCCAAGAACTCTACCGTTAACCCTGTATTCCGCATTCATATTTGTCCTTCCAAAATGGACAACCTCACACTTTTCAGGGTTAAACTCCATCTGCCACTTCTCAGCCCAGCTCTGCATCCTATCTATGTCTCTTTGCAGCCGACAACAGCCCTCCTTACTATCCACAACTCCACCAATCTTCGTATCGTCTGCAAATTTACTGACCCACCCTTCAACTCCCTCATCCAAGTCATTAATGAAAATCACAAACAGCCTCCTCTCTTCTGCCTACTCTCTGAAAAAAGGCCTCAGTGATCACGATGGGAAGGCACTGAAACACAAACAGAAACCTCGGAAGGACCACCATTTTGACCGACTGCACTCTACCCGCCAGCGAGAGCGGTAACATGTCCCATCTTTGGAAATCCTCCTCCATTTGCTCCACCAACCTCGTCAGATTCAATTTATGTCGGGTCCCCCAACTCCTGGCTATCTGGATTCCCAGATACCGAAAGCTCCCCTCCGCCCTCCTCAGCGGTAGGTCCCCTATCCCTCTTTCTTGGTCCCCCGCCTGTAATACAAAGAGCTCACTCTTCCCTACATTGAGCTTATAGCCCGAAAACTCCCCAAACTCCCTTAGAGTCTGCATGACCTCCACCACCCCTCCATTGGATCCGCCACATACAGCAACAGGTCATCCGCATATAGCGACACCCGATGCTCTTCTCCCCTTCGGACCACCCCCCTCCATTTATTAGACTCCCTCAATGTCATGGCCAATGGTTCGATCGCCAATGCGAACAGGGGGGGACGGGGGCACCCCTGCCTCGTCCCTCGGTACAGTCAAAAGTACTCCGACCTCCGCCGGTTCGTCACCACACTCGCCAGCGGGGCTCTGTAAAGGAGCTTAACCCAATTGCTAAACCCTACCCCGAACCCAAACCTACGCAGCACCTCCCAGAGGTACTCCCACTCTACTCGGTCAAAGGCCTTCTCCGCATCCATAGCTGCCACTATCTCCGCCTCTCCCTCCTCCGATGGCATCATTATCACGTTTAAGTGCCGCCGCACATTGGTGTTTAGTTGCCTGCCCTTTACAAATCCCGTCTGGTCCTCGTGGATTACCCCCGGGACACAGTCCTCGATCCTCGTGGCCAGCACTTTTGCCAGCAACTTTGCATCCACATTGAGGAGCGATATCGGCCTGTATGATCCACTATTCAGTGGGTCCTCGTCCCGCTTTAGGATCAAAGAAATTGTCGCTTCCGACATTGTCGGGGGAAGGTCCCCTCCTCTCTTGCCTCATTAAAGGTCCTCACCAGTAGCGGGGCCAACAGGTCTGCGTACTTCCTGTAGAACTCCACCGGGAATCCGTACTGTCCCGGGGCCTTCCCCGCCTGCATGCTCCCCAAACCCTTGCTCAGCTCCTCCAACCCAATTGGTGCCCCCAAACCAGCCACCTCTTGCTCCTCCGCCCTCGGGAATCTCAGCTGATCTAGGAATCGTCTCATCCCCTCTTCCCCTGCTGGGGGCTGGGATCTGTACAGCTCTTCATAAAAGGCCTTGAATACCTCGTTTATTTTCGTCGCACTCCGAACCGTGGCTCCCCTTCCATCTTTGACTCCCCCTATTTCCCTCGCTGCCATCCTCTTATGGAGCTGGTGTGCCAGCATCCGACTAGCCTTTTCCCCGTACTCGTAGGTCGCCCCCTGCGCTTTCCTCCACAGTGCCTCCGCCTTCCCTGTGGTCAACAGTTCAAACTCCGTTTGGAGCCGTCGTCTTTCACCATGTAATCTTTCCTCCGGTGCCTCTGCGTATCTCCTGTCCACTCTCAAATCTCCCCCACTAACCTCTCCCTTTCCATACCCTCTGTCTTCTCCCTATGAGCCCTAATGGAAATTAGCTCTCCCCTGATAACCGCCTTTAACGCATCCCATACCAACCCCACCCGCACCTCCCTGTTGTCGTTGGCCTCCAAGTACGTTTCGATACACCCCCTCACCTTCCCACACACCACCTCGTCCGCCAGCAGTCCCACATCCAGCCGCCTAAAGGGGCGATGGTGCCTCTCCTCTCCCAGCTCCAGTTCCACCCAGTGCATGGTCCGAAACGGCTATAGCCTAATACTCCGTCCCCTCCACCCTCGGGATGAGCCCCCTACCCAGAACAATGACATCTATCCGGGAGTAGGCTTTGTGTACATGGGAGAAGAAAGAAAAATCCCTGGCCTGCGGCCTTGCAAACCGCCATGGGTCCACCCCCCCCCCCCCCCCATCTGATCCATAAACCCCCCAAGTACCTTGGCCGCCGCCGGCCTCTTTCCAGTCCTTGATTTGGAGCGGTCCAGTGCTGGATCCAACACTGTATTGAAGTCCCCTCCCATTATCAGGCCTCCTATCTCAAGGTCCGGAATGCGCCCCAATATGCACTTCATGAATCCTGCATCAACCCAGTTCAGGGTGTATACGTTTCCCAACACCATCCACGTCCCTTGCAGCCGACCGCTCACCATTACATATCGCCCTCCATTGTCTGCTACAATAGTCTTGGACTCAAATGGCACCCTCTTTCCCACCAATATTGGCACCCCTCTATTCTTCACGTCCAGTCCCGAGTGGACTACCTGTCCTACCCAACCCTTTCTTAGCCTGACCTGGTCCGCCACCTTCAGGTGTGTCTCTTGGAGCATGACCACGTCTGCCTTCAGTCCCTTTAAGGGCGCGAACACTCAAACCCTCTTCACCGGCCCATTCAGGCCCCTCACATTCCATGTTATCAGCCGGATTGGAGGGGCTCTCACCCCGCCCCCCCCCAAGCGCCGCCGACTAGCCATCTCTTTTTCTGGGCCAGTCCCGTATCCACGCCTCCCTCACCCTCCAGTCCACCAGAGGGGGGACCCCCGTCCCGACCACCTCTTCTGTGTCCCATTCCCTTACGGCCAGTGCAGCAGCAACCCTTTTTCCCCTTTTTCCCCCTACCCTCCCCCACGCTAGGCCCCTGTCTAGCTTTTTTGCTCCCCCCATGTCACTCCCGTAAGTCAACTCACGCCTGCTGACCCCGGCTTCCCCCACCGTCCCATTTACCTCCCCGCGTGGGAGTCTCCCAATCCATATGCATTCCTTCGTTCCCCTTCCCGCCTTTCCAAAGCCCGCTCCGCCCCCTCTGGCGCAGCTCCTGTCGCGGCCTTGTCTCTCTCCCCCAGCCCATGTAACATTTCCTGGACGCTATATACAACAACCATCACGCATCACACCCCAAAACATCCCCCCACCCTCACAAACCCTCAGTTAGAGTCCAACTTTTCGACTTGTACAAAGGTCCACGCCTCTTCAGGCGTTTCAACGTCATAGTGTTGGCCCTTGTATGTGACCCACAGTCGCGCTGGCTGCAGCATTCCGAATTTCACTTCTTTCCGGTACAACGCCGCTTTGGCCCGGTTGAAACCCGCTCTCCGCTTTGCAACCTCCGTGCTCCAGTCCGGGTCTTTTCGGATCTCTGCATTGTCCCACTTACTGCTCCGTTCCTTCTTGGCCCATCTCAGGACCCACTCTCTGTCCGTGAACCGGTGGAACCTCACCACCATCGCCCTTGGCGGCTCATTTGCCTGGGGCTTCTTCGCCAGCACCCGATGTGCCCCGTCCAACTCCAGCGGCCTCGAAGGGGCCTTCATGCCCATCATCGCCTCGAGCATCATGCTCGCGTATGCCCCGGCATCAGCCCCCTCCACTCCCTGAGGGAGACCCAGGATTCACAGATACTTTCTCCTCGACCTGTTCTCCAGGTCCTCGAGTCTTCCCGCCCACCTCTTGTGTAGCGCCTCGTTCTGCTCCCCTCTCACCGCCAGGCCCACGAGCTCGTCCACGTTCTGACTCTTTTCTGTACCTCCTGGATCTTAGCTTCGTGGGCCTTCTGGGTGATCCCGAGTCCTTCAATTGCCGAAAGCATAGGCGCCAACATTTCCTTGCGCATCTCCTCGCGCTGCTCCTCGAAGCAGCGCTTGATGAACTCCTGCAGCTCCCCTTTGTCCCTGGCCGCCGCCATTTTGTTTTCTTTCCCTCGCTTCTCCCGTTGCTCCAGTGCCGCTCCTTTGACCGTTACACTTCTGGTCCGTTTCATAGAAGTTGGAGGATGACCTCTCTCTTCCCTTCCCCACGGGCTGCGTCAAAAAATAAAAATAACGAGCCCGAAAGTCCGTGGTAGCGGGAGCTGCCGAATCATGCGGCTTAGCACCGCATAGCCACAACCGGAAGTCGAGAGGGATTCCCTTTGGCAGTGTTCGCTTCACCAGTCTGCCCCAAAAAGTATATGGAAACTCCTGAAAAAGGTCTGAGAGTCCGTTCCAGACGGGAGCTGCCGAATGCGCGACCTACTCCTCCATGGCCGCCACCGGAAGCCTCATCCCTGCTTCTTCAATGGCCTTGGTAGATCTTTTCACAGTTGTTCCCTCTGCTGCTAGAATTCACCTTTGATAGAGTCAAGTCAGATTTCCGCTTTAAGCTTCCCCTTCCCCCTCCTGCATGCTGGAAGAGGCCTTTGTCTATTCCTGCATTTCAAGAACAAATCTTTTACTGTTTCTGCCGGGTATGGTAGCCAAAATACATAACATTCCTGGGTGGGGGGGGGGGGGGGGCGCTGTCAGGGGAATGCTGCAGTCTTATTCCCACACCGGGAAATGTCAAACAAATGCCGTGGGGGCCCTGTAAAAGAGCCCAAAAGTCCGTTCCACGTGGGAGCTACCGAATATGCGACCGAGCTCTGCATAGCCGCACCCGGAAGTCTGTGTGGGGGGTTAGTGCGTGTGGGGATGGGTTAGTGTGTGTGTGGCGGATTAGTGTGTGTGGGGGGTTAGTGTGTGTGGGGGTTAGTGTGTGTGTGTGGGGGGTGGGTTAGTGTGTGTGGGGGTGGGGGTTAGTGTGTGTGGGGATGGGTCAGTATATGTGGGGGGGTTAGTGTGTGTGGGGGAGTGAGTGTGTGTGGGGGGTTTAGTGTGTGTCGGGGATTAGTGTGTGTGGGAGGGTTAGTGTGTGGGGGGGGGGTTTAGTGTGTGTAGGGGCTTAGTGTATGTGGGGGGGATTATTGTGTGTGAGGGGGTTAGTGTGTGTGGTGGGGTTAGTCCGTGTGTGGGGGTTAGTGTGTGTGGAGGGTTAGTGTGTGTGTTGTGGGGTGTTAGTGTGTATGGAGGGGTTAGTGTGTTGGAGGGCGTTAGTGTCTGGGAGGAGTTAGTGAGTGTGTGGGGGTTAGTGTGTGTGGCGATGGGTCAGAGTGTGTGGGTGGGGTTACTGTGTGTGGGGGGGTTTTAATGTGTGTGGGGGGGGTTAGTGTGTGTGGGGGTGGGTTAGTGTGTGTGGGGGTTAGTGTTTGTGTGCGCGGTACGTGTGTGTGGGGGCTAGTGTGTGTGTGGGGGTTAGTGTGTGTGGGGGGGGATTAGTGTGTGTGTGGGGGGGGTAGTGTGTGTGGGGATGGGTTATTGTGTGTGTGGGGCACGTGTGTGTGGGGGGTGTTAGTGTGTGTGGGGGGCTTAGTGTGTGTGGGTGGGGTTACTGTGTGTGGGGGTTAGTGTGTGTGGGGGGTTAGTGTGTGTTGAGGGGTTAGAGTGTGTGTCGGACTTAGTGTGTGTGGGTGGTTAGTGGGTGTGGGGATGGGTTAGTGTGTTGGGAGGGTTACTGTGTGTGGGGGAGTTAGTGTATGTGGGGGGTTAGTGTGTGTGGGGGTTAGTGTGTGTGGGGGGGGGTTAGTGTGTGTGGGGGTCAGTGTGCTTGGGGGTGGGGCGTTGTGTGAGTGTGTGGGGGGGGGGTTAGTGTGTGTGTGGGCGGTTAGTGTGTGTGGGGGAGTTAGCGTGTGTGGGGTTTTGTGTGTGTGGGGGGTTGGTGTGTTTGGGGGTGTTAGTGTGTGTGGGGGGTTAGTGTGTGTTGGGCAGTTGGTGTGTGTGGGAGGGTGGTTAGTGTGTGTGGTGATGGGTTAGTTTTTTGGGGGGTTAGCGTGTGCGGGGGAGTTAGTGTGTGTGGGGGGTTAGTGTGTCTGGGTGGGTTAGTGTGTGTGGGGGGGTTAGTGTGTGTGGGGGTGGGGCAGTGTATGTGGCGGGGTTATTGTGTGTGGGTAGTTTAGTGTGTGTGGGGGGTTAGTGTGTGTGGGGGTGGGTTAGTTTGTGTGTGGGGGGGTGAGTGTGTGTGTGGAGGGTTAGTGTGTGTGGGGGTGGTTAGTGTCTGTGGGGGGTTAGAGTGTGTCTGGGGGGGGTTAGTGTGTGTGACGATGGGGCAGTGTGTGTGTGGGGGGGTTAATGTGTGGCGAGGATAGGGTGTGTGTGAGGGGGTTAGTGTGTGTGGGGGGTTACTGTGTGTGTGGGGGTTAGTGTGTGTGGGAATGGGTTAATGTGCGGGGGGGGGGTTTAGTGTGTGGGGGGGTTAGTGTGTGAGGGAGTTAGACTGTGGGGGGTTAGTGTATGTGTGGGGGTTAGTGTGTGTGTGGATGTTAGGGTGTGTGGGGGGTTAGTATGTTTGTGGGGGGGTTAGTGTTTGTGGGGGGTGAGTGTGTTTGGGGGTTAGTGTGTATGCGGATGGGTTAGTGTGTGTGTGGGAGGGTTATACTGTGTGTGGGGGTTAGTGTGTGTGGGGATGGGCCAGTGTGTGTGTGGGGTGTTAGTGTGTGTGTGGGGAGTGGTTAGTGTGTGTGAGGGGTTGGTGTGTGTTGGGGGGGGGGTTAGTGTGTGTGGGGATGGGTCAGTGTGTATGGGATGGGTGAGTGTGTGTGGGGGTGTTAGTGTGTGTGGGGGGTTAGTGAGTGGGGTGGAGGGGATAGTGTGTGTGTGGGGGTGTTAGTGTGTGAGTGGGGGGGTTAGTGTGTGTTGGGGGATTGTGTGTGTGGGGCGTTAGTGTGTGTACGGGGTGGTTAGTGCGTGTGGGGGGGGGGTGAGTGTGCGTTGGCGGGGGCTAGTGTGTGTGGGGGGTTAGTGTGTATGGGGCGTTCGTGTGTGTCTGGGGGTGTCAGTGTGTGTCTGGGGGGTTTAGTGTGTGTGGGAGAGGGGTTAGTGTGTGTCTGGGGAGTTTAGTGTGTGGGGGGGGTGTTAGTGTGCGTGTTGGGGGTGTTGTGTGTAGGGGTGTTAGTGTGTGTGTGTGGGGTTAGTGTGTGTTGCGGATTAGTTTGTGGGGGTGGTTAGTGATGTGGGGAGTTAGTGTGTGTGGGGGGTTAGTGTGTGTGCGAGGGTTAGTGTGTGTGGGGGGTTTAGAGAGTGTGTAGGGGGTGAGTGTATGTGGGGGTGTCAGTGAGTGTGGGGGATGTAGTGTGTGTGGAGGGTTAGTGTGTGTTCTGGGGGGTTTGTGTGTATGGGGGGGGGTTGTGTGTGAGGGCGTTAGTATGTGTGGTAGGTGTTAGACTGTGTTTGGGGGTTAGTGTGTGTGGGGGTTAGTGTGTGTGGCGATGGGTCTGTGTGTGTGGGGGAGGTTGTGTGAGTGTGTGTGCGGTGGTTAATGTGTGTGTGTGGGGGGGGGGTTAGTGTGTGTGGGTGTGCGTTAGTGTGTGTGGGGTGAGGTAGTGTGTGTGTGGGGGGTTAGTGTGTGTGTGTGGGGGGGGTAGTGTGTGTGTGGGTGAGTGTTAGTGTGTGTGGGGATGGGTTATTGTGGGGGGGGGGTTAGTGTGCGGGGGGGGTTAGTGTGTGTGTGGCGGATTAGTGTGTGTGTGGGGTTAGTGTGCGTGGGGGTTTGCGTGTGTGGGGACGGGTTAGTGTGTGGGGGGGGGTTAGTGTGTGTGGGGGTTCGTGTGTGGGTGTGATTAGTGTGTGTGGGGGAGGTAGTGTATGTGGGCGGGTTAGTGTGTGTGGGGGTTAGTGTGTTTGGGGGGGTTAGTGTGTGTTTGGCAGTCGGTGTGTGTGTGGGAGAGTGGTTAGTGTGTGTGGGGATGGGTTAGTGTGTTAGGGTGTTAGTGTGTGCCGGGGTGTTAGTGTGTGTATGGGTGTTAGTGTGTGTGGGTGAGTTAGTGTGTGAGAATTAGTGTGTGTGTGGGGTTTAGTGTGTGAGGGGCTGGGTAAGTGTGTGTGGGGGGTTAGTGTGTGTGGGGGGGTTAGTGTGTGTGGGGATGAGTGTGTGTGGGGGATTAGTGTGTGTGTGGGGGGGGTTAGAGTGTAGTGGGGTTTGTGTGTGGTGAGTTAGTGTGAGTTGGGGGGTTAGTGTGTGTTGGGGGTGGTTCGTGTGTGTGTGGGAGGTAGTGTGTGTGGGGGTTAGTGTGTGTGGGAATAGGTAAGTGTGTTGGGGGGTTTAGTGTGTGCGGGGGAGTTAGTGTGTGTGGGGTTTAGTGGGTGTGGGGGTTAGTGCGTGGTAGGGGGTTTAGTGTGTGTGGTGGTTAGTGTGCCTGGGGGGGGCTAATGTGTGTGTGTGTGGGGGGGGTTAGTGTGTTTGGGGATGTGTTAGTGTGTGTGTGGGCTTGTGTGTGTGTGGAGTGGTTCGTGAGTGTGGGGGAGGTAGTGTGGGAGGGCTTTGTGTGTGGGGCGTTAGTTTGTTTGGGGGTTTTAGTGTGTCTGGGGGGTTAGTGTGTGTGGGGCAGTTGGTGCATGTGGTGGGGGGGGTAGTGTGTGTGGGGATGGTAAGTGTGTTGGGGGGGATTAGTGTGTGCTGGGGAGTTAGTTTGTGTGGGGTTTAGTGTGTGTGGGGGTGTTAGTGTGTGAGTGGGGGGGTCAGTGTGTGTTGGGGGATTGTGTGTGTGGGGCGTTAGTGTGTCTGTGGGGTGGTTAGTGCGTGTGTGGGGGGGTGAGTGTGCGTTGGGGGGGCTAGTGTGTGTGGGGGGGAGTTAGTGTGTATGGGGCGTTCGTGTGTGTCTGGGGGTGTCAGTGTGTGTCTGGGGGGTTTAGTGTGTGTGGGAGAGGGGTTAGTGTGTGTCTGGGGAGGTTAGTGTGTGGGGGGGGGTTAGTGTGCGTGTTGGGGGTGTTGTGTGTAGGGGTGTTAGTGTGTGTGTGGGGTTAGTGTGTGTTGCGGATTAGTTTGTGGGGGGGTTAGTGATGTGGGGAGTTAGTGTGTGTGTGGGGGGGTTAGTGTGTGTGGGGGTGTTAGTGTGTGCGGAGGGTTTAGAGAGTGTGTAGGGTGTTAGTGAATGTGGGGGTGTCAGTGAATGTGGGGGATTTAGTGTGTGTGGAGGGTTAGTGTGTGTTCTGGGGGTTTGTGTGTATGGGGGGGTTGTGTGTGAGGGCGTTAGTGTGTGTGGTAGGTGTTAGACTGTGTTTGGGGGTTAGTGTGTGTGGGGGTTAGTGTGTGTGGCGATGGGCCTGTGTGTGTGGGGGAGGTTAGTGTGAGTGTGTGTGCGGTGGTTAATGTGTGGGGGGGTTAGTGTGTGTGGGTGTGTGTTAGTGTGTGTGGGGTGAGGTAGTGTGTGTGTGGGGGGGTTAGTGTGTGTGTGGGGGGTAGTGTGTGTGTGGGTGAGTGTTAGTGTGTGTGGGGATGGGTTATCGTGGGGGGGGGTTTAGTGTGCGGGGGGGGGTTAGTGTGTGTGTGTGGCGGATTAGTGTGTGTGTGGGGTTAGTGTGCGTGGGGGTTTGCGTGTGTGGGGACGGGTTAGTGAGTGGGTGGGGTTAGTGTGTGTGGGGGTTAGTGTGTGGGTGGGGTTAGTGTGTGTGGGGGAGGTAGTGTATTTGGGGGGGTTAGTGGGTGTGGTGTTAGTGTGTTTGGGGGGGGGGTTAGTGTGTGTTTGGCAGTTGGTGTGTGTGTGGGAGAGTGGTTCGTGTGTGTGGGGATGGGTTAGTGTGTTAGGGTGTTAGTGTGTGCCGGGGTGTTAGTGTGTGTATGGGTGTTAGTGTGTGTGGGTGAGTTAGTGTGTGAGAATTAGTGTGTGTGTGGGGGTTAGTGTGTGTGGGGATGGGTAAGTGTGTGTGTGGGGGGTTAGTGTGTGTGGGGGGGTTAGTGTGTGTGCGGGTGAGTGTGTGTGGGGGATTAGTGTGCGTGTGGGGGGGCGGTTAGAGTGTAGTGGGGTTTGTGTGTGGTGAGTTAGTGTGAGTTGGGGGGGGGTTAGTGTGTGTTGGGGGTGGTTAGTGTGTGTGTGGGAGGTAGTGTTTGTGGGGGTTAGTGTGTGTGGGAATAGGTTAGTGTGTTGGGGGGTTTAGTGTGTGCGGGGGAGTTAGTGTGTGTGGGGTTTAGTGGGTGTGGGGGTTAGTGTGTGGTAGGGGGTTTAGTGTGTGTGGTGGTTAGTGTGTCTGGGGGGGGTGTTAATGTGTGTGTGGGGGGGGTTAGTGTGTTTGGGGATGTGTTAGTGTGTGTGTGGGTTTGTGTGTGTATGGAGTGGTTAGTGAGTGTGGGGGAGGTAGTGTGGGAGGGCTTTGTGTGTGGGGCGTTAGTGTGTTTGGGGGTTTTAGTGTGTCTGGGGGGGGTAAGTGTGTGTGGGGCAGTTGGTGTATGTGGTGGAGGGGGTTAGTGTGTGTGGGGATGGTGAGTGTGTTGGGGGGATTAGTGTGTGCTGGGAGTTACTTTGTGTGGGATTTAGTGTGTGTAGGTGTGTTAGTGTGTGAGGGGGGGATGTGTGTGTGTGGGTTGGTCAGTGTGTGTGGGGGGTTAGTGTGTGTGGTGGTTAGTGTGTGTGGGGGGGGGTTAGTGTGTCTGTGGTGGTTAGTCTGTGTAGAGGGGTTAGTGTGTGTGTGGGGGTTAGTGTGTGTGAGGATAGGTTAGTGTGTGTGGGGGGTTCGTTTGTGTGGGGCGTTAGTGTGTGTCTGGAGGTGTCAGTTTGTGTCTGGGGTGTTAGTGTGTTAGGGGGGTTAGTGTGTGTGTGGGGGGTTAGTGTGTGTGGTGTGGTTAGTGTGTGTGTGGGTGGTTCGTGCGTGTGGGGGGATGTGTGTGTGTGGGGGGGGTTAGTGTGTGTGGGGAGTTAGTGTGTGTGGGGCGTTCGTGTGTGTCTGGGGGTGTCAGTTTGTGTCTGGGGTGTTAGTGTGTTAGGGGGGTTAGTGTGTGTGTGGGGGGTTAGTGTGTGTGGTGTGGTTAGTGTGTGTGTGGGGGGGGTGTTGTGTGTGTGGGGGGTTAGTGTGTTTGGGGGTGTTAGTGTGTGTGGCGGTGTTAGTGTGTGTGGGGCAGTTGGTGTGTGTGGTGGGGTTTAGTGTGTGTGGTGATGGGTAAGTCTGTTGAGGAGACTGGTGTGTGCGGGGGAGTTAGTGTGTGTGGGGTTTATTGTGTGTGGGTGGGTTAGTGTGTGGGGGGATGTGTGTGTGTGGGTTGGTCAGTGTGTGGGGGGGTTAGTGTGAGTGGGGGTAGTGGTGTGTGTGGGGGCGGCGGCTCGTGTGTGTGGGGGGGTTAGTGTGTGTGCGGGGGATAGTGTCGATGTGTGTGGGGGGGTTAGTGAGTGAGGATGGGTTAGTGTGTGTGGGGGTTTAGTTTGTCTGGGGCGCTAGTGTGTGTGTGGGGTGGTTAGTGCGTGTGGGGGTGTTACTGTGTGTGGGGGGTTTAGTGTGTGTTGGGAGTTAGTGTGTGTGGAGCGTTCGTGTGTGTCTGGGGGAGTCAGTGTCTGTCTAAGGGGTTTACTGTGTGAGAGGGCCTTAGTGTGTGTGTGGGGGAGTTAGTGTGTGGGGTGGTTAGTGTGTGTTTGGGGGAGTGTTGTGTGTCGGGGTGTTAGTGTTTGTGTGGGGGGTTGGTGTGTGTGGGGCGTTAGTTTGTGTGGGGTGTTAGGGTGTGTGTGGGGGGGTTAGTGTGTGTGGGGATGCGTTAGTGTGTGTGGGGGGTTAGTGTGTGTGGGGTGTTAGGGTGTGTGTGGGGGGGTTTAGTGTGTGTGGGGATGGGTTAGTGTGTGTGGGGGAGTGAGTGTGTGTGTGGGGTTTAATGTGTGTGTGTGGGGGGGGGGTTAGTGTGTGTGGAGCGTTCGTGTGTGTCTGGGGGAGTCAGTGTCTGTCTAAGGGGTTTACTGTGTGAGAGGGCCTTAGTGTGTGTGTGGGGATGGGTTAGTGTGTGTGGGGGATCAGTGTTTGTGTGTGGGGGGGGGTAAGTGTGTGGAGGGGGGTTAGTGTGTGTGTGGGGGGTTAGTGTGTGTGGGGGGATAGTGTTTGTGGAGGGTTAGTGTGTGTGTTGGGGGGTTAGTGTGTGGGGGGGGGCTAGAGTGTGTGAGGGCGTTAGTGTGTGTGGGGATCGGACAGTGTGTGTGGTGGGTTAGTGTGTGTGTGGGGGGGGGGTTAATGTTTGAGGGGGGGGTTAGTGTGTGTGTGTGGGTTAGTGTGTGTTGGGGTGGGTTAGTGTGTGTGTGAGGTTAGTGTGTGTGTGCGGGGTGAGTGTTGTGGGGGGGTTAGTGTGTGTGGGGTGTTAGTGTGTGTGTGGGGGGGTTAGTGTGTGTGGGGATGGGCTAGTGGGATGTGGGGGGGTTAGTGTGTGTGTGGGGCTTTGTGTGTGTAGGGATGGGTTAGTGTTTTGGGGGTTAGTGTTTGTGGTGGCTTAGTGTGTGGGGGGTGGTTAGTGTGTGTGGGGGGTTAGTGTGTGTGGGGAGTTAGTGTATGTGGGGGATGTTAGTGTCTGTGGCGGATTAGTGTGTGTGGGGGGTTTGTGTGTGTGTGGGGGGGGGTTAGTGTGTGTGGGGGGGTTAGTTTGTGTGTGGGGGTTAGTGTGTGTGGTGGGTGTTAGTGTGTGTTTGGGGGTTAATGTGTCTGGGGGGTGGTGTAGTGTGTCTGGGGGGGTTAGTGTGTGTGTGGGGTTTTAGTGTGTGTGGGGGGTTAAAGTGTGTAGGGGTTTAGTGTGTGGGGGGTAGTGTATATGGGGGAGTTAGTGTGTGTGGTGTGTTAGTGTGTGTGGGGGTTAGTGTGTGTGGTGGGTGTTAGTGTGTGTGGGGGCCAGTGAGTGTGTGTGGGGGGATGTTTGTGTATGGGGGGGTTAGTGTGTGTGGAGGGGTTAGTGTATGTGGGGTGTGGGTTAGTGTGTGTGGTGATGGGTCAGTGTGTGTGGGGGGTTAGTGTGTGTAGGGCGGTTAGTGTGTGTGCGGAGTTTAGTGTGTGTGTGGGGGGGTAGTTAGTGTGTTGGGGGGTTAATGCGTGTGGGGGGGAGGTGTTAGCGTGTCTGGGGGTGTTAATGTATGGGGGGTTAGTGTGTGCGGGCGGAGTTAGTGTGTGTGTGGGGGTTAGTGTGTGTGGGGATGGGTCGGTGTGTGTGGGGGAAATTAGTGTGTGTGGGGGGTTAGTGTGTGTGTGGGTTTACTGTGTGTGTGGGGGGTTAGTATGTGTTGGGCGTTTGTGTGTGTGGGGGTTTAGTGTGTGTTGGGGGTTAGTGTGTGTGTGGGGGTTTAGTGTGTGTGGGGGGGTTAAAGTGTGTAGGGGTTTAGTGTGTGTGGGGGTAGTGTATGTGGGGTAGTTAGTGTGTGTGGGGGTTAGTGTGTGTGGTGGGTGTAAGTGTGTGTGGGGGCCAGTGAGTGTTGGTGGGGGGATGTTGGTGTATGGGGGGGGGTTAGTGTGTGTGGAGGGGTTAGTGTATGTGTGGCGGGGGGTTAGTGTGTGTGGTGATGGGTCAGTGTGTGTGGGTGGGGTTAGTGTGTGTAGGGCGGTTAGTGTGTGTGCGGAGTTTAGTGTGTGTGTGGGGGGGGGAAGTTAGTGTGTTGGGGGGTTAATGCGTGTGGGGGGGAGGTGTTAGCGTGTCTGGTGGTGTTAATCTATGAGGGGTTAATGTGTGCGGGCGGAGTTATTGTGTGTGTGGGGGTTAGTGTGTGTGGGGATGGGTCAGTGTGTGTGGGGGAGATTAGTCTATGTGGGGGGTTAGTGTGTGTGTGGGTTTAGTGTGTGTGTGGGAGGTTAGTATGTGTTGGGCGTTTGTGTGTGTGGGGGTTTAGTGTGTGTGGGGGGTTAGTGCGTGTGGGGGATTAGTGTGTGTGGGCTGGGTTAGTGTGTGTGGGGATGGGTCACAGTGTGTGTGTGGGGGGGTTAGTCTGTGTGGGGGAGTGAGTGTGTGTGTGGGGGGGGTTAGTGTGTGTGTGTGGGGGGGGGGTTAGTGTGTGTGGCGTTTTCGTGTGTGGGTTGTTAGTGTGTGGGGGGTTAGTGTGTGTGGGGGGTGGTTAGTGTGTGTGTGTGGGGGGGTTAATGTGTGTGGGGGGTTAGTGCGTGTGGGGGATTAGTGTGTGTGGGCTGGGTTAGTGTGTGTGGGGATGGGTCACTGTGTGTGTGGGGGGGTTAGTCTGTGTGGGGGAGTGTGTGTGTCTGGGAGACTTAGTGTGTGAGGGGGTTAGTGTGTGTGGAGGGGGTTAGTTTGTGTGAGGTGGTTAGTGTGTGTGAGGGGTTTAGTGTGTGTGGGGGGGGGGGTTAGTGTGTGTTGGGATGGGTCATTGTGCGTGGGGGAGGTTAGTGTGTGTGGGGGGGTTAGTGTGTGGGGGGGGGGTTAGTGTGTGGGGGATGGGTTAGTGTTCGTGGGGTTGTTGGTGTGTGTGGAGGCTTTAGTGTGTGTGTGGGGGGGGGGTTAGTGTGTGTGGGGGGTTAGTGTGTGTGGGGGGGTTAGTGTGTGTGGGGATGGGTCAGTGTGTTGGGGGAGATTAGTGTGTGGGGGGGTTAGTGTGTGTGTGGGTTTAGTGTGTGTGTGGTGGGTTACTGTGTGTGGGGGGTTAGTATATGTTGTGCGTTTGTGTGTGGGGGGGAGTTTAGTGTGTGTGGGGGGTTAGTGCGTGTGGGGGATTAGTGTGTGAGGGCTGGGTTAGTGATGTGGGGATGTGTCACTGTGTGTGTGGGGGGGGGTTAGTCTGTGTGGAGGAGTGAGTGTGTGTGGGGGGGTAATGTGTGTGTGTGGGGGGGTTAGTGTGTGTGGCGTTTTCGTGTGTGTGGGTTGTTAGTGTGCGTGGGGGGTTAGTGTGTGTGTGGGGGGTGGTTAGTGTGTGTGTGGCGGGGCTTAGTGTGTGCGGCGTTTTCGTGTGTGTGGGTTGTTAGTGTGTGTGGGTGGTTAGTGTGTGTGGGGGGTTAGTGCGTGTGGGGGATTAGTGTGTGTAGGCTGGGTTAGTGTGTGTGGGGATTTGTCACTGTGTGTGGGGGGTTTAGTGTGTGTGGGCGATTAGTGTGTGTGGGAGACTTAGTGTGTGAGGGGGTTAGTGTGTGTGGAGGGGGTTAGTTAGTGTGGGGGGTTAGTGTGTTTGGGGGGTTAGTGTGTGTGGAGGGTTAGTGTGTGTGTTGGGGGGTTAGTGTGTGCGGGGGGGTTAGTGTGTGTGAGGGCGTAAGTGTGAGTGTGGGGGGGATAATGTGTGTGGGGGGTTTGTGCGAGTGTGTGGGTTAGTATGTGTTGCGGTGGGTTAGTGTGTGTGGGGGTTAGTGTGTGCGTGCGGGGTAAGTGTTTGTTGGGGGGTTAGTGTGTGGGGGGGATGGTGTGTGTGTTTTGAGGGATGGTGTGTGTGGCGATGGGCTAGTGGGATGTGGTGGGGTTAGTGTGTGTGGGGGGATTTGTGTGTGTAGGGATTGGTTAGTGTGTTTGCGGGTTAGTGTTTGTGGGGGTTAGTGTGTGTGGGGGGGTTAGTGTGTGGGGGGGGTTAGTGTATGTGGGGAGTTAGTGTATGTGGGGGGTGTTAGTGTCTGTGGCGGATTAGTGTGTGTAGGGGGATTAGTGTGTGTGTGTGAGGGGATAGTGTGTGTGGGGATGGGTCAGTGCGTGTGGGGGAGGTTATTGTGAGTGGGGGAGTGAGTGTGTGTGGGGGGAGTTAGTGTGTGTGTGGGTTTAGTGTGTGTGGGGGGTTAAAGTGTGTAGGGGGATTATTGTGTGTGGGGTTAGTGTATGTGGGGGAGTTAGTGTGTGTGGGGTGTTAGTGTGTGTGGGGAGGTTAGTGTGTGTGGTCGGTGTTAGCGTGTGTGGGGGCCAGTAAATGTGTGTGGGGGGGTTGTTTGTGTATGGGGGGGTTAGTGTATGTGGAGTGGTTAGTGTATGTGGGGGGTGGGTTAGTGTATGTGGTGATGGGTCAGTGAGTGTGGGGGGTTAGTGTGTGTGGGGCGGTTAGTTTGTGTGCGGAGTTTAGTGCGTGTGTGGGGGGTAGGTTAGTGTGTTGGGGGGGTTAGTGCGTGTGGGGGGGGTGGAGCGTCTGGTGGGTTCGTGTGTGTGGGGTGGTTAGTGTGTGTGGGGGCGTTAGTGTGTGTGGGGGCCAGTGAGTGTGTGTGGGGAGGGGTGTTAGTGTATGTGGGGGGGTTAGTGTATGAGGAGGGGTTAGTGTATGTGGGGGGGTTAGTGTGTGTGGGGATGGGTCAGTGTGTGTGGGGGGGTTAGTTTGTGTGGGGGTGGTTAGTGTGTGTGGGGAGGTTAGTGTGCGTGTGTGGGGGTTAGTGTGTGGGGGTGTTAGTGCGTGTGGAGGGCGAGGGGGTTAGCGTGTGTGGGGGTGTTAGTATGTGGGGGGTTAGTGTGTGTGCGCGGAGTTAGTGTGTGTGTGGGGTTTAGTGTGTGTGGGGATGGGTTCATTGTGTGTGTGGGGGGGTTGTGTGTGCGGGGGTTAGTGTGTGGAGTGGTTAGTGTGTATGGGGATGGGTTAGTGGGTGTGGGTGTGGGTCAGTGTCTGGGGAGGGTCAGTGTGTTACTGGGGGGTTAGTGTGTGTAGGGGGTTGTTTGTGTGTTTGGGGGGGTAGTTAGTTTGTGTGGGGGGTTAGTGTTTGTGTGTGGGGGGGGTTAGTGTGTGTGGGGATGGGTTAGTGGGTGTGGGGGGGGTTAGTGTGTGGAGGTTAGTGTGTGTGGGTGGGTTAAGGTTGTGTGGGGGGTTAGTGTGTGCAGGGGGTTAGTGTGTGTGGGGTGTTAGTGTGATTAGGGAGTTAGTGTGTGTGGGGGTTAATGTGTGTGGGGGGGTTAGTCTGTATGGGGATGGGTTAGTGGGTGTGGGTGTGGGTCAGTGTCTGGGGAGGGTCAGTGTGTGGCTGGGGGCTTAGTGTGTGTAGGGGGTTGTTTGAGTGTTTGGGGGGTTAGTTTGTGTGTGGGATTAGTGTATGTGTTTGGGGGTTAGTGTGTGTGGGGATGGGTTAGTGGGTGTTTGGGGGTTAGTGTGTGTGGGTTACTATGTGTGGGTGGGTTTTGGTTGTGTGGGGGGATTAGTGTGTGTGGGGGTTAGTGTGTGTGTGGGGGGTTAGTGTGTGTGGGGGGTTAGTGTGTGTAGGGGGTTAGTGTGTGTGGGGTGTTAGTGTGATTAGGGAGTTAGTGTGTGTGGTGTGTTAGTGTGTGTGGGGGGTTAGTGTGTGCGGGGGGGGGGGTTAGTGTGTGTGGGGGTGTTAGTGTTTGTAGGGGTCAGTGTGTGTGGGTTAGTGTGTTTGGGTGGGTTAGTGTGTGTGGGGAGCTTGTTAGTGTGTGTGTGGAGGGGTTAGTGTGTGTGGGTGAGTTAGTGTGTGTATGTGGGGGTTGTGTACGTGGAGTGGTTAGTGTGTGTGGGGGAGGGTATTGTATATGTGGGTGGGTTAGTGTGTGTGTGGTGTTAGTGTGTGTGGGGGTTAGTGTATGTGGAGGGTTTAGTGTATGTGTGGTGGGTTAGTGTATGTGGGGGGGGGGTTAGAGTATGTGGAAGGGTTTTGTGTGTGGGGGGGCTAGTGTGAGTGTGGTATTAGTTTGTGTGGGAGTTTGAGTGTGTGCGGGGGTTAGTGTGTGTGGGGGTTTTAGTGTGTGTGTGGGGTTAGTTTGTGGGGGGATGGGATAGTGTGTGTTGGGGGTGTTAGTGTGTGTGGGGGGGTTAGAGTGTGTGGGGGATTAGTGTGCGTTGGGGTTTTAGTGTTTGTGGGGCGGGGGGTTAATGTGTGTGTGTGGGTTAGTGTGTGAGGCGGATTAGTGTGTATGGGTGGTTAGTGTGTGTGGGGGGTTAGTGTGTGTGGGCTGGGTGAGTGTGTGTGGGGGTGGGTCACTGTGTGTGTGTGGGGGGGGGTTAGTGTGTGGGGGAGTGAGTGTGTGTGTGGTGGGTTTAGTCTGAGTGGGCGATTAGTGTGTGTGGGAGGGCTAGTGTGTGAGGGGGGTTAGTGTGTGTGTAGGGGGTTAGTGTGTGGGGGAGGGTTAGTGTGTGTGGGGATGGGTCAGTGTGTGTGGGGTAGGTTAGTGTGAGTGGGGGAGTGAGTGTGTGTGGGGTGAGTTAGTGTGTGTTTGGGGGTTAGTGTGTCTGGGGGTGGGTTATTGTGGTGGGGGGTTAGTGTGTGTGTGGGGTTTTAGTGTGTGTTGGGGGGTTAAAGTGTGTGGGGGGATTAGTGTGTGTGGTGGTAATGTATGAGGGGGAGTTAGTGTGTGGGGGGTGTTAGTATGTGTGGGGGGGTTAGTGTGTGTGGGGGTTAGTGTGTGTGGGTGTGGGTTAGTGTGTGGGAAGCGTTAGAGTGCGACAGGGTGTTAGTGTGTGTAGGGGGGTTGTTAGTGTGTTTTGGGGGGGTTAGTTTGTGTGGGCGGTTAGTGTGTGTGTGGGGGGGGGTTAGTGTGTGTGTTGGAGGGGTTAGTGTGGGTTGGATGGTAAGTGTGTGTAGTGGGGTTACTGTGTGTGGTGTGTTAGTGGGTGTGTGGGGTTCAGTGTGTGTGGAGGGTTAGTGTGTGTGTTGGGGGGGTTAGTGAGTGTGGGGTGCTTAGTGTGTGTGAGGCGTTATTGTGGTGGGGGGGAGTTTGCGTGTGTAGGGGTTAGTGTGTGTGGGGATGTGTCAGTGTGTGTGGGGGTGTTTGTGTGTGTGTGTGGGGGGTTAATGTGTGTGGGGGGTTAGTGTCTGTGTGTGGGGGTTAGTGTGTGTTGGGGTGGGTTCGGGTGTGTGGGGGGTTTAGTGTGTGTGCGAGGTAAGTGTGTGTGGGGGGGTTAGTGTGTGTGTGGGGGGGGCTAGTGTGTGTGTGGGTGGGTTAGTCTGTGTGGGGATGGGCTAGTGTGTGTGGGGGTGTTTGTGTGTGTGGGGTGTTAGTGTGTGTGAGGGTGTTTAGTGTGTGTGGGTGAGGTTAGTGTATATATGTGGGGGGATTAGTGTGTGTGTGGATGGGCTAGTGTGTGTGGGGGTGTTAGTGTGTGGGGGATTAGTGTGTGTGTGGGGGGTTAGTGTGGGTGGGTGGGGTTAGTGTGTGTGGGGGGGTTTGTGTGTGTGGGGATGGGTTAGAGTGTGTGGGGGTTCGTGTGTGTGTGGGGGTTAGTGTGTGTGGAAGGCTTAGTGTATGTGGGGGATTAGTGTGTGTGTGGATGGGACAGTGTTTGGGGGGGGAATTAGTTTGTGTGGGGGGTTAGTGTTTGTGTGGGGGGTGAGTGTGTGTGGGGATGGGTTAGTGGGTGTGGGGGGTCAGTGTGTGGAGGTTAGTGTGTGTGGGTGGGTTTAGGTTGTGTGGGGGGTTAGTGTGTGCAGGGGGTTAGTGTGTGTGGGGTGTTAGTGTGATTAGGGAGTTAGTGTGTGTGGGGGTTAGTGTGTGTGGGGGGGGTTAGTCTGTATGGTGATGGGTTAGTGGGTGTGGGTGTGGGTCAGTGTCTGGGGAGGGTCAGAGTGTGGCTGGGGGCTTAGTGTGTGTAGGGGGTTGTTTGAGTGTTTGGGGGGGGGGTTAGTTTGTGTGTGGGGTTAGTGTTTGTGTGGGAGGGTTAGTGTGTGTGGGGATGGGTTAGTGGGTGTGGGGGGGTTAGTGTGTGTGGGTTACTGTGTGTGGGTGGGTTTTGGTTGTGTGGGGGATTAGTGTGTGTGGGGGTTAGTGTGTGTGGGGGGGGGGTTAGTGTGTGTGGGGTGTTAGTGTGATTAGGGTGTTAATGTGTGTGGGGTGTTAGTGTGTGTGGGGGGTTAGTGTGTGCGGGGGGGGTTAGTGTGTGTGGGGTGGGTTAGTGTTTGTGGGGGTCAGTGTGTGTGGGTTAGTGTGTGTGGGTGGGTTAGTGTGTGTGGGGAGATGGTTAGTGTGTGTGTGGAGGGGTTAGTGTGTGTGGGGGAGGGTATTGTATATGTGGGTGGGTTAGTGTGTGTGTGGCGTTAGTGTGTGTGGGGGTTAGTGTATGTGGAGGGTTTAGTGTATGTGTGATGGGTTATTGTATGTGGGGGGGTTAGAGTATGTGGAAGGGTTTTGTGTGTGGGGGGGCTAGTGTGAGTGTGGTATTAGTTTGTGTGGGAGTTTGAGTGTGTGTGCGGGGGTTAGTGTGTGTGGGGGTTTTAATGTGTGTGTGGGGTTAGCTTGTGGGTGGATGGGTTAGTGTGTGTTGGGGGTGTTAGTGTGTGTGGGGGGGTTAGAGTGTGTGGGTGGTTAGTGTGTGTTGGGGTTTTAGTGTTTGTGGGGCGGGGGGTTAATGTGTGTGTGTGGGGGTTAGTGTGTGAGGCGGATTAGTGTGTGTGGGTGGCTAGTGTGTGTGGGGGGTTAGTGTGTGTGGGCTGGGTGAGTGTGTGTGGGGGTGGGTCACTGTGTGTGTGGGGGGGGGTTAGTGTGTGGGGGAGTGAGTGTGTGTGTGGTGGCTTTAGTCTGAGTGGGCGATTAGTATGTGTGGGAGGGCTAGTGTGTGAGGGGGTTAGCGTGTGTGTAGGGGGTTAGTGTGTGGGGGGGGGGTTAGTGTGTGTGGGGATGGGTCAGTGTGTGTGGGGTAGGTTAGTGTGAGTGGGGGAGTGAGTGTGTGTGGGGTGAGTTAGTGTGTGTTTGGGTGTTAGTGTGTCTGGTGGTGGGTTATTGTGGTGGGGGGGTTAGTGTGTGTGTGGGGTTTTAGTGTGTGTGTGGGGGGGTTAAAGTGTGTGGGGCATTAGTTTGTGTGGTGGTAGTGTATGAGGGGGAGTTAGTGTGTGTGGGGTGTTAGTATGTGTGGGGGGGTTAGTGTGCGTGGGGGTTAGTGTGTGTGGGTGTGGGTTAGTGTGTGGGAAGCGTTAGTGTGCGACAGGGGGTTAGTGTGTGTAGGGGGGTTGTTAGTGTGTTTGGGGGGGATAGTTTGTGTGGGCGGTTAGTGTGTGTGTGGGGGGGTTAGTGTGTGTGGAGGGTTAGTGTGTGTGTTGGGAGGTTAGTGTGTGTGGGATGGTAAGTGTGTGTAGTGGGGTTACTGTGTGTGGGGTGTTAGTGGGTGTGTGGGGTTTAGTGTGTGTGGAGAGTTAGTGTGTGTGTTGGGGGGGTTAGTGTGTGTGGGGTGCTTAGTGTGTGTGAGGTGTTATTGTGTGTGGGGGGAGTTAGCGTGTGTGGGTGTTAGTGTGTGTGGGGATGTGTCAGTGTGTGTGGGGGTGTTAGTGTGTGTGTGGGGGGTTAATGTGTGTGGAGGGTTAGTGTCTGTGTGTGTGGGGTTAGTGTGTGTTGGGGTGGGTTCGGGTGTGTGGGGGGTTTAGTGTGTGTGCGGGTTAAGTGTGTGTGGGGGGGGTTAGTGTGTGTGTGGGGGGGGCTAGTGTGTGTGTGTGTGGGTTAGTCTGTGTGGGGATGGGCTAGTGTGTGTGGGGGTGTTAGTGTGTGGGGGGTGTTAGTGTGTGTGTGGGTGTTTAGTGTGTGTGGGTGAGGTTAGTGTATGTGTGTGGGGGGATTAGTGTGTGTGGGGATGGGCTAGTGTGTGTGGCGGTGTTAGTGTGTGGGGGATTAGTGTGTGTGTGGGGTGTTAGTGTGGGTGGGTGGGGTTAGTGTTTGTGGGGGGGGGTTGTGTGTGTGGGGATGGGTTAGAGTGTGTGGGGGTTCGTGTGTGTATGGGGGTTAGTGTGTGTGGAGGGCTTAGTGTATGTGGGGGATTAGTGTGTGTGTGGATGGGACAATGTGTATGGGGGGTTAGTGTGTGTGGTGGGGTTAGTTTGTGTGGGGAGGATAGTGTGTGTGTGTGGGGGGGTTAGTGTGTTGGGGGGGGGGTTGTGCGTGTGGGGGGATTAGCGTGTGTGGCGGGTTAGTGTGTGTAGGCGGGGTTAGTGTGAGTGGGGGTTAGTGTGTGTGGGGATGGGTCAGTGTGTGTGGGGGGGGTTAGTGTGTGTGGGGGTTAGTATGTGGGGGGTTAGTGTGTGTGGGTGTGGGTTAGTGTGTGGGGAGGGTTTGTGTGTGACTGGGGGGTTAGTGTGTGTGGGGGGGTTGTTAATGTGTTTGGGGTGGTTAGTTTGTGTGGGGGGGGTTAGTGTGTGTAGGTGAGGTTAGTCTATGTGTGTGGGGGGATTAGTGTGTGTGGGGATGGGCTAGTGTGTGTGGGGATGTTAGTGTGTGGGGGATTAGTGTGTGTGTGGGGTGTTAGTGTGGGTGGGTGGGGTTAGTGTTTGTGGGGGGGGGGTTGTGTGTGTGGGGATGGGTTAGAGTGTGTGGGGGTTCGTGTGTGTATGGGGGTTAGTGTGTGTGGAGGGCTTAGTGTATGTGGGGGATTAGTGTGTGTGTGGATGGGACAATGTGTATGGGGGGGTTAGTGTGTGTGGTGGGGTTAGTTTGTGTGGGGAGGATAGTGTGTGTGTGTGGGGGGGTTAGTGTGTTGGGGGGGGTTTGTGTGTGTGGGGGGATTAGTGTGTGTGGCGGGTTAGTGTGTGTAGGCGGAGTTAGTGTGTGTGGGGGTTAGTGTGTGTGGGGATGGGTCAGTGTGTGTGGGGGGGTTAGTGTGTGTGGGGGTTAGTATGTGGGGGGTTAGTGTGTGTGGGTGTGGGTTAGTGTGTGGGGAGGGTTTGTGTGTGACTGGGGGGTTAGTGTGTGTGGGGGGGTTGTTAATGTGTTTGGGGTGGTTAGTTTGTGTGTGGGGGGGGGTTAGTGTGTGTGTCGGGGGGGCTTGTGTGTGTGGGGTTAGTGTGTGGGTGTGGTTTGGGTGTGTGTTGGGATTAGTGTGTGTGTGGGTGTTAGGTGTGTGAATGGGTTAGTGTGTGTGAGGTGTTAGTGTGTGTGGGGGGTTAGTGTGTGTGGGGGGGTTAGTGTGTGTGTGTGGGGGGGGTCAGTGTGTGTGGGTTAACGTGTGTGAGTGGGTTAGTGTGTGTGGGGAGATGGTTAGTGTGTGTGGAGGGGTTAGTGTGTGTGGGGGAGTTAGTGTGTGTATGGGGTTTGTGTACGTGCGGGGGTTAGTGTGTGTGGGAGAGTAGAGTATGTGGGGGGGATTAGTGTGTGGGGGAGTTAGTGTGTGTGGGGGGATAGTGTGTGTGGAGGGGTTAATGAGTGTGGGGTGGGTTAGTGTGTGTGGAGGGGGTTCGAGTGTGTGGGGATGAGTCAGTGTGTGTGGCGCGGTTAGTGTGTGTGGGGGTGGGTTAGTGTGTGTGGGGGGTGAGTTTGTGTGGGGGCTTAGTGTGTGTGTGGAGGGTTAGTCTGTGTGGGGAGTTAGTGTGTGGGGGATGGGTTAGTGTGTGTGGGAGTGTTAGTGTGTGTGGGGGGTTAGTGAATGTGGGGGTTTGTGAGTGTGGAGGGGGTTAGTGTGTGTGGGGGGGTTAGTGTTTGTGGGGGGGTTAGTGTGTGTGGGGGTTAGTGTGTGGGCGGATAGGTTAGTGTGTGTGGGAGTGTTAGTGTCTGTGGGCTTTAGTGTGTGTGTGGGGGGGGGTTAATGTGTGTGTTGGGGGTTAGTGATTGTGATGGGTTAGTGTGTGAGGGGGTTAGTGTGTGTTTAAGGGGTTAGTGTGTGTGTGGGGGGGGTAGTGTGTGTGGGAGGGTTAGTGTGTGTGGTGGTATTACTGTGTGTGGGAGGGGTTAGTGTGTGTGTGGGGGGAGTTAGTCTGTGTGGAGGGTTAATGTGTGTGTTAGGGGGGTTAGTGTGCGTGGGATGGATAGTGTGTGTGTGGGCGATTAGTGTGTGTGGGAGGGTAAGTGTGTGAGGTGGATTAGTGTGTATGTAGGGGGTTAGTGTTTGTGTTGGGATTACTGTGTGTGGGGGTGTTAGTGTTTGTGGGGGGGTTAGTGTGTGTGGAGGGTTAGTGTGTGTGTGGGGGTTAGTGTGTGTGAGGATGAGTCAGTGTGTGGTGAGATTAATGTGTGTTTGGGGGGTTAATGTGTGTGGGGGATTAGTGTGTGTGGGGGGGTTAGTGTGTGTTGGGGTGTGTTTGAGTGTGTGGGGGGGATAGTGTGTGTCTGCGGGGTAAGTGTGTGTGGGGGTTAGTGTGTGTGGGGGGTCAGTGTGGGTTGGGGTGGGTTAGAGTGCGTGGGGGGTTAGTGTGTGTGTGCGCGGTAAGTGTGTGTGGGGGCTGGTTAGTGTGTTTGGGGGGTTAGTGTGTGTGTGTGGGGGGGGGTTAGTGTGCGTGGGGATGGGTTAGTGTGTGGGGGGGTTAGTGCGTGGGGGGGGTTAGTGTGTGTGCTTGGGGGTGTTGTGTGTAGTGGTGTTAGTGTGTGTTTGGTAGGTTTGTGTGGGTGGCGGATTAGTGTGTGTGGGGGGTTAGTGTGTGTGGGGAGTTAGTTTGTGTGAGGGCTTAATGTGTGGGGGTTGTTAGTGTGTGTGTGTGGGGGGCTAGTGTGTGTGGGGATGGGTCACTGTGTGTGGGGTGGGTTAGTGCGTGTGGGGGAGTGAGTGTGTGTGTGGAGATTAGTGTGTGTGGGGGGGGATAGTGTGTGTGGGGGATTAGTGTCTGTGTGGGGGGTTAGTGTGTGGGGGGTGAGTGTGTGTGGGGGGATAGTGTATGTGGGGGGATAATGTGTGTGGGGGGTTTAGTGAATGGGGGTGTTAGTCTGTGTGTGGGGGTTAGTGCGTGTGGAGGGTTAGTGTGTGTGTGAGGGGGTTAGTGTGTGTGTGGGGGGGGTTAGTGTGTGTGAGGATGGGTTTGTGTGTGGGGGGGGGGGCTTAGTGTGTGTGGGGTGTTAGTGTGTGTGGGTGGTTAGTGTGTGGGGGGAGTTAGTGTGTGTGTGGGGGGGTGTGTGTGTGGTGATGGGTCAGTGCGTGTGGGGGGGGGGTTAGTGTGTGTGAGGGGGTTAGTGTGTGTGGGGGGGTTGTGTGTGAGGGGATGTGTCAGTGTGTGTGGGGGAGGTTAGTGTCTGTGGGGGTTTAGTGTGTGGGGGGGGTTAGTGTGTGGGGGGATGGGTTAGTGTGTATGGGAGTGTTAATGTGTGTGGAGTGGTCAGTGAGTTTGGGGGGGTTAGTGTGTGTGGGGGGTTAGTGTGTGGAGGGGGGTTTAGTGTGTGTGGGGGGGTTTCTGTGTGTGTGGGGGGTGAGTGGGTGTTGGGTGTTTGTGTGTGTGGGGGGTTAGTGTGTGTGGGGTGGTTAGTGTGTGTGTTGGTGTTAGTGTGGGTGGGATAGTGTGTGTGTGATGGGGCGGGGTTAGTGTGTGTGGCGTATTAGTTTGTGTGGGGGAGGGTAGTGTATGTGGGGGGCTTAGCGCGTGTGGGGGGTTAGTGTGTGTGAGGGGTTAGTGTGTGTGGAGGGGTTAGTGTATGTGGGGTGGGTTAGTGTATGTGGGGGGGTTAGAGAGTGTGGGGATGCGTCATTGTGTGTGGCGTTTAGTGTGTATGTGGGGGGGGGGTTAGTGTGTGTGGTGGGGGTGAGTGTGTGTGGGGGGGTTAGTGTGTGTGGGGGGTTAGTGTGTGTGGGGGTGTTAGTGTGTTTGTGGGGGGTTAGTGTGTGTGTAGGGGGTTAGTGTGTGTGTGGGGGGTGAGTGTGTGTGTGGGGGGGTTATTGTGGGGTGGGGTTCTGAGTGTGGGGGGGCTAGTGTGTGTGTGGGTGGGGTGAGCGGGTGGGGGGGGTGAGTGTGTGGGGGGGGGTGAGTGTGTGTGGGTGTTCTAGTTTGTGTGGGGGTGTTAGTGTGTGGGGGGATGGTTTAGTGTTTGTGGGGGTCTTAGTGTGTGTGGGGTGGTTAGTGTGTGTGTGGGGTTTAGTGTGTGTGTGGAGGGGTTAGTGTGTGTGGGGGGTGTTAGTGTGTGTGGGGATTTCGTGTGTGTGTGGGGTTACTTTGTGTGTTGGGGGTTAGTGTGTGTTGGGGATTTGTATGTGTGGGGGGTTAGTGCGTGTGGGGGGGGGGTTGTGTGTGTGGGGGGGGATAGTGTGGGGGGGGATTAGTGTGTGTGGGAGGGGTTAGTTAGTGAGGCGAATTAATGTGTGTGGGTGGATAGTGTGTGTGTGGGGGGGGGGGTTAGTGTGTGTGCGGGGGTTACTGTGTGTGAGGGGTTAGTGTGGGTGGACTGGGTTAGTGTGTGTGGGGATGGGTCACTCTGTGTGGGGGGGGGTTTAGTGTGTGTGGGGGAATTAGTGTGTGTGTGTGTGTTAGTGTGATTGGGAGTGGGTTAGTGTGTGTGGGGTGTTGGTGTGTGTGGGGGTTAGTGTGTGTGGTGGGGGTTAGTGTGTGTGGGTGGGTTAGTGTGTGTGTGTGGGGGGGGGGTGGTTAGTGTGTGTGTGGCGGGGCTTAGTGTGTGCGGCGTTTTCGTGTGTGTGGGTTGTTAGTGTGTGTGGGTGGTTAGTGTGTGTGGGGGGATAGTGCGTGTGGGGGATTAGTGTGTGTGGGCTGGGTTAGTGTGTGTGTGGATTTGTCACTGTGTGTGGGGGGTTTAGTATGTGTGGGCGATTAGTGTGTGTGGGAGACTTAGTGTGTGAGGGGGTTAGTGTGTGTGGAGGGGGTTAGTTTGTGTGGGGGGTTAGTGTGTGTGGGGGGTTAGTGTGTGTGGAGGGTTAGTGTGTGTGTTGGGGGGTTAGTGTGTGCGGGGGGGGGTTAGTGTGTGTGAGGGCGTTAGTGTGAGTGTGGGGGGGGTTAATGTGTGTGGGGGGTTAGTGTGTGTGTGGGGTTTTAGTGTGTGTGGGGGGGTTAAAATGTGTGTGGGGATTAGTGTGTGTGGTGGTAGTGTATGAGGGGGAGTTGGTGTGTGTGGGGTGTTAGTATGTGTGCGGGGGTTAGTGTGTGTGGGTGTGGGTTAGTGTGTGGGAAGCGTTAGTGTGCGACAGGGGGTTAGTGTGTGTAGGGGGGTTGTTAGTGTGTTTGGGGGGGTTAGTTTGTGTGGGCGGTTAGTGTGTGTGTGGGGGGGTTAGTGTGTGTGGAGGGTTAGTGTGTGTGTTAGGGGGGTTAGTGTGTGTGGGAAGGTAAGTGTGTGTAGTGGGGTTACTGTGTGTTGGGTGTTAGTGGGTGTGTGGGGTTTAGTGTGTGTGGAGGGTTAGTGTGTGTGTTGGGGGGGTTAGTGTGTGTGGGGTGCTTAGAGTGTGTGAGGTGTTATTGTGTGTTTGGGGAGTTAGTGTGTGTGAGGGCTTAGTGTGTGGGGGGTGTTAGTGTGTGTATGTGGGGGGCTAGTGTGTGTGGGGATGGGTCACTGTGTGTGGGGTGGGTTAGTGTGTGTGGGGGAGTGAGTGTGTGTGTGGGGATGAGTGTGTGTGGGGGGGTTAGTGTGTGTGGGGGATTAGTGTCTGTGTGGAGGGTTAGTGTGTGGGGTTTGTGTGTGGGGGGGGATAGTGTATGTGGGGGGATAATGTGTGTGGGGGGTTTAGTGAATGGGGGTGTTAGTCTGTGTGTGGGGGTTAGTGCGTGTGGAGGGTTAGTGTGTGTGTGAGGGGGTTAGTGTGTGTGTGGGGGGTTAGTGTGTGTGAGGATGGATTTGTGTGTGTGGGGGGCTTAGTGTGTGTGGGGTGTTAGTGTGTGTGGGTGGTTAGTGTGTGGGGCGAGTTAGTGTGTGTGGGGGGTTTGTGTGTGTGGTGATGGGTCAGTGCGTGTGGGGGGGGGGGGGTTAGTGTGTGTGAGGGGGTTAGTGTGTGTGTGGGGGGTTGTGTGTGAGGGGATGTGTCAGTGTGTGTGTGGGGGGGTTAGTGTCTGTGGGGGTTTAGTGTGTGTGGGGGGGTTAGTGTGTGGGGGGATGGGTTAGTGTGTATGGGAGTGTTAGTGTGTGTGGAGTGGTTAGTGTGTTTGGGGGGGGTTAGTGTGTGTGGGGGGTTAGTGTGTGGAGTGGGGTTTAGTGTGTGTGGGGGGGTTTCTGTGTGTGTAGGGGGTGAGTGGGTGTTGGGTGTTTGTGTGTGTGGGGGGTTAGTGTGTGTGGGGTGGTTAGTGTGTGTGTTGGTGTTAGTGTGGGGGGGATAGTGTGTGTGTGATGGGGCGGGGTTAGTGTGTGTGGCGTATTAGTTTGTGTGGGGGAGGGTAGTGTATGTGGGGGGGTTAGCGCGTGTGGGGGGTTAGTGTGTGTGAGGGGTTAGTGTGTGTGGAGGGGTTAGTGTATGTGGGGTCGGTTAGTGTATGAGGGGGGGTTAGATAGTGTGGGGATGCATCATTGTGTGTGGCGTTTAGTGTGTATGTGGGGGGGGTTAGTGTGTGTGGGGGGATGAGTGTGTGTGGGGGGGTTAGTGTATGTGGGGGGTTAGTGTGTGTGGGGGTGGTAGTGTGTTTGTGGGGGGTTAGTGTGTGTGTAGGGGGTTAGTGTGTGTGTGGGGGGTGAGTGTGTGTGGTGGGGGGTTATTGTGGGGTGGGGTTCTGAGTGTGGGGGGGCTAGTGTGTGTGTGGGTGGGGTGAGCGGGTGGGGGGGTGAGTGTGTGTGGGGGGTGAGTGTGTGTGGGTGTTCTAGTGTGTGGGGGGGTGTTAGTGTGTGGGGGGATGGTTTATTGTTTGTGGGGGTCTTAGTGTGTGTGGGGTGGTTAGTGTGTGTGTGGGGTTTAGTGTGTGTGTGGAGGGGTTAGTGTGTGTGGGGGGTGTTAGTGTGTGTGGGGATTTCTTGTGTGTGTGGGGTTACTTTGTGTGTTGGGGGTTTAGTGTGTGTCGGCTTTTAGTGTGTGTGGGAGACTTAGTGTGTGAGGGGGTTAGTGTGTGTGGAGGGTGTTAGTTTGTGTGGGGGGTTAGTGTGTGTGGGGAGTTAGTGTGTGTGGAGGGTTAGTGTGTGTGTTGGGGGGGTTAGTGTGTGCGGGGGGGTTAGTGTGTGTGAGGGCGTTAGTGTGAGTGTGGGGGGGTTAATGTGTGTGGGGGGTTAGTGTGTGTGGGGTTTTAGTGTGTGTGGGGGGGGTTAAAATGTGTGTGGGGATTAGTGTGTGTGGTGGTAGTGTATGAGGGGGAGTTGGTGTGTGTGGGGTGTTAGTATGTGTGGGGGGGTTAGTGTGTGTGGGTGTGGGTTAGTGTGTGGGAAGCGTTAGTGTGCGACAGGGGGTTAGTGTGTGTAGGGGGGTTGTTAGTGTGTTTGGGGGGTTAGTTTGTGTGGGCGGTTAGTGTGTGTGTGGGGGGGTTGGTGTGTGTGGAGGGTTAGTGTGTGTGTTGGGGGGGTTAGTGTGTGTGGGATGGTAAGTGTGTGTAGTGGGGTTACTGTGTGTGGGGTGTTAGTGGGTGTGTGGGGTTTAGTGTGTGTGGAGGGTTAGTGTGTGTGTTGGGGGGTTAGTGTGTGTGAGGTGCTTAGAGTGTGTGAGGTGTTATTGTGTGTGTGGGGAGTGAGTGTGTGTGAGGGCTTAGTGTGTGGGGGGGTGTTAGTGTGTGTGTGTGGGGGGCTAGTGTGTGTGGGGATGGGTCACTGTGTGTGGGGTGGGTTAGTGTGTGTGGGGGAGTGAGTGTGTGTGTGGGGGGGGGTTAGTGTGTGTGGGGGATTAGTGTCTGTGTGGAGGGTTAGTGTGTGGGGGGTGAGTGCGTGTGGGGGATAGTGTATGTGGGGGGATAATGTGTGTGGGGGGTTTAGTGAATGGGGGTGTTAGTCTGTGTGTGGGGGTTAGTGCGTGTGGACGGTTAGTGTGTGTGAGGGGGTTAGTGTGTGTGTGGGGGGGATCAGTGTGTGTGAGGATGGGTTTGTGTGTGTGGGGTGCTTAATGTGTGTGGGGTTTTAGTGTGTGTGGGTGGTTAGTGTGTGGGGGGAGTTAGTGTGTGTGGGGGGGTTTGTGTGTGTGGTGATGGGTCAGTGCGTGTGGGGGGGTTAGTGTGTGTGAGGGGGTTAGTGTGTGTGTGGGGGGTTGTGTGTGAGGGGATGTGTCAGTGTGTGTGGGGGTGGGTTAGTGTCTGTGGGGGTTTAGTGTGTGGGGGGGTTAGTGTGTGGGGGGATTTCGTGTGTGTGTGGGGTTACTTTGTGTGTTGGGGGTTAGTGTGTGTTGGTGATTTGTATGTGTGGGGGGTTAGTGCGTGTGGAGGGGGTTTGTGTGTGTGTGGGGGGATAGTGTGTGGGGGGGGATAAGTGTGTGTGGGAGGGGTTAGTGCGTGAGGCGAATTAATGTGTGTGGGTGGATAGTGTGTGGGGGGGGTTAGTGTGTGTGCGGGGGTTACTGTGTGTGGGGGGTTAGTGTGTGTGGACTGGGTTAGTGTGTGTGGGGATGGGTCACTGTGTGTGGGGGGGGGTTAGTGTGTGTGGGGGAATTAGTGTGTGTGTGTGTTAGTGTGTGTGGGAGTGGGTTAGTGTGTGTGGGGTGTTGTTGTGTGTGGGGGTTAGTGTGTGTGGTGCGGGTTAGTGTGTGTGGGTGGGTTAGTGTGTGTGGGAGATGGTTAGTGTGTGTGTGGAGGGGTTAGTGTATGTGGTGGAGTTAGTGTGTGTATGGGGGTTGTGTACGTGCGGGGGTTAGTGTGTGTGGGGGAGGGTCGTGTCTGTGGGGGGTTCAGTGTGTGGGGTAATTAGTGTGCGTGGGGTTTTCGTGTGCGTGGGTTGTTAGTGTGCGTGGGGGTTTAGTGTGTGTGTGTGGGGGGGGGTTAGTGTGTGTGTGGCGGGGCTTAGTGTGTGCGGCGTTTTCGTGTGTGTGTGTTGTTAGTGTGTGTGGGTGGTTAGTGTGTGTGGGGGGTTAGTGCGTGTGGGGGATTAGTGTGTGTGGGCTGGGTTAGTGTGTGTGTGGATTTGTCACTGTGTGTGGGGGGTTTAGTGTGTGTGGGCGATTAGTGTGTGTGGGAGACTTAGTGTGTGAGGGGGTTAGTGTGTGTGGAGGGGGTTAGTTTGTGTGGGGGGTTAGTGTGTGTGGGTGGTTAGTGTGTGTGGAGGGTTAGTGTGTGTGTTGGGGGGTTAGTGTGTGCGGGGGGGTTAGTGTGTGTGAGGGCGTTAGTGTGAGTGTGGGGGGTTAATGTGTGTAAGGGGTTAGTGTGTGTGTGGGGTTTTAGTGTGTGTGGGGGGGTCAAAATGTGTGGGGGGATTAGTGTGTGTGGTGGTAGTGTATGAGGGGGAGTTGGTGTGTGTGGGGTGTTAGTATGTGTGGGGGGGTTAGTGTGTGTGGGGGTTAGTGTGTGTGGGTGTGGGTTAGTGTGTGGGAAGCGTTAGGGGGTTGTTAGTGTGACAGGGGGTTAGTGTGTGCAGGGGGGTTGTTAGTGTGTTTGGGGGGGTTAGTTTGTGTGGGCGGTTAGTGTGTGTGTGGGGGGGTTAGTGTGTGTGGAGGGTTAGTGTGTGTGTTGGGGGGGTTAGTGTGTGTGGGGTGCTTAGAGTGTGTGAGGTGTTATTGTGTGTTTGGGGAGTTAGTGTGTGTGAGGGCTTAGTGTGTGGGGGGTGTTAGTGTGTGTATGTGGGGGGCTAGTGTGTGTGGGGATGGGTCACTGTGTGTGGGGTGGGTTAGTGTGTGTGGGGGAGTGAGTGTGTGTGTGGGGATGAGTGTGTGTGGGGGGGTTAGTGTGTGTGGGGGATTAGTGTCTGTGTGGAGGGTTAGTGTGTGGGGTTTGTGTGTGGGGGGGGATAGTGTATGTGGGGGGATAATGTGTGTGGGGGGTTTAGTGAATGGGGGTGTTAGTCTGTGTGTGGGGGTTAGTGCGTGTGGAGGGTTAGTGTGTGTGTGAGGGGGTTAGTGTGTGTGTGGGGGGTTAGTGTGTGTGAGGATGGATTTGTGTGTGTGGGGGGCTTAGTGTGTGTGGGGTGTTAGTGTGTGTGGGTGGTTAGTGTGTGGGGCGAGTTAGTGTGTGTGGGGGGTTTGTGTGTGTGGTGATGGGTCAGTGCGTGTGGGGGGGGGGGTTAGTGTGTGTGAGGGGGTTAGTGTGTGTGTGGGGGGTTGTGTGTGAGGGGATGTGTCAGTGTGTGTGTGGGGGGGTTAGTGTCTGTGGGGGTTTAGTGTGTGTGGGGGGGTTAGTGTGTGGGGGGATGGGTTAGTGTGTATGGGAGTGTTAGTGTGTGTGGAGTGGTTAGTGTGTTTGGGGGGGGTTAGTGTGTGTGGGGGGTTAGTGTGTGGAGTGGGGTTTAGTGTGTGTGGGGGGGTTTCTGTGTGTGTAGGGGGTGAGTGGGTGTTGGGTGTTTGTGTGTGTGGGGGGTTAGTGTGTGTGGGGTGGTTAGTGTGTGTGTTGGTGTTAGTGTGGGGGGGATAGTGTGTGTGTGATGGGGCGGGGTTAGTGTGTGTGGCGTATTAGTTTGTGTGGGGGAGGGTAGTGTATGTGGGGGGGTTAGCGCGTGTGGGGGGTTAGTGTGTGTGAGGGGTTAGTGTGTGTGGAGGGGTTAGTGTATGTGGGGTCGGTTAGTGTATGAGGGGGGGTTAGATAGTGTGGGGATGCATCATTGTGTGTGGCGTTTAGTGTGTATGTGGGGGGGGTTAGTGTGTGTGGGGGGATGAGTGTGTGTGGGGGGGTTAGTGTATGTGGGGGGTTAGTGTGTGTGGGGGTGTTAGTGTGTTTGTGGGGGGTTAGTGTGTGTGTAGGGGGTTAGTGTGTGTGTGGGGGGTGAGTGTGTGTGGTGGGGGGTTATTGTGGGGTGGGGTTCTGAGTGTGGGGGGGCTAGTGTGTGTGTGGGTGGGGTGAGCGGGTGGGGGGGTGAGTGTGTGTGGGGGGTGAGTGTGTGTGGGTGTTCTAGTGTGTGGGGGGGTGTTAGTGTGTGGGGGGATGGTTTATTGTTTGTGGGGGTCTTAGTGTGTGTGGGGTGGTTAGTGTGTGTGTGGGGTTTAGTGTGTGTGTGGAGGGGTTAGTGTGTGTGGGGGGTGTTAGTGTGTGTGGGGATTTCGTGTGTGTGTGGGGTTACTTTGTGTGTTGGGGGTTTAGTGTGTGTCGGCGATTAGTGTGTGTGGGAGACTTAGTGTGTGAGGGGGTTAGTGTGTGTGGAGGGTGTTAGTTTGTGTGGGGGGTTAGTGTGTGTGGGGAGTTAGTGTGTGTGGAGGGTTAGTGTGTGTGTTGGGGGGGTTAGTGTGTGCGGGGGGGTTAGTGTGTGTGAGGGCGTTAGTGTGAGTGTGGGGGGGGTTAATGTGTGTGGGGGGTTAGTGTGTGTGGGGTTTTAGTGTGTGTGGGGGGGGGTTAAAATGTGTGTGGGGATTAGTGTGTGTGGTGGTAGTGTATGAGGGGGAGTTGGTGTGTGTGGGGTGTTAGTATGTGTGGGGGGGTTAGTGTGTGTGGGTGTGGGTTAGTGTGTGGGAAGCGTTAGTGTGCGACAGGGGGTTAGTGTGTGTAGGGGGGGTTGTTAGTGTGTTTGGGGGGTTAGTTTGTGTGGGCGGTTAGTGTGTGTGTGGGGGGGTTGGTGTGTGTGGAGGGTTAGTGTGTGTGTTGGGGGGGTTAGTGTGTGTGGGATGGTAAGTGTGTGTAGTGGGGTTACTGTGTGTGGGGTGTTAGTGGGTGTGTGGGGTTTAGTGTGTGTGGAGGGTTAGTGTGTGTGTTGGGGGGTTAGTGTGTGTGAGGTGCTTAGAGTGTGTGAGGTGTTATTGTGTGTGTGGGGAGTGAGTGTGTGTGAGGGCTTAGTGTGTGGGGGGGTGTTAGTGTGTGTGTGTGGGGGGCTAGTGTGTGTGGGGATGGGTCACTGTGTGTGGGGTGGGTTAGTGTGTGTGGGGGAGTGAGTGTGTGTGTGGGGGGGGGTTAGTGTGTGTGGGGGATTAGTGTCTGTGTGGAGGGTTAGTGTGTGGGGGGTGAGTGCGTGTGGGGGATAGTGTATGTGGGGGGATAATGTGTGTGGGGGGTTTAGTGAATGGGGGTGTTAGTCTGTGTGTGGGGGTTAGTGCGTGTGGACGGTTAGTGTGTGTGAGGGGGTTAGTGTGTGTGTGGGGGGGATCAGTGTGTGTGAGGATGGGTTTGTGTGTGTGGGGTGCTTAATGTGTGTGGGGTTTTAGTGTGTGTGGGTGGTTAGTGTGTGGGGGGAGTTAGTGTGTGTGGGGGGGTTTGTGTGTGTGGTGATGGGTCAGTGCGTGTGGGGGGGTTAGTGTGTGTGAGGGGGTTAGTGTGTGTGTGGGGGGTTGTGTGTGAGGGGATGTGTCAGTGTGTGTGGGGGTGGGTTAGTGTCTGTGGGGGTTTAGTGTGTGGGGGGGTTAGTGTGTGGGGGGATTTCGTGTGTGTGTGGGGTTACTTTGTGTGTTGGGGGTTAGTGTGTGTTGGGGATTTGTATGTGTGGGGGGTTAGTGCGTGTGGAGGGGGTTTGTGTGTGTGTGGGGGGATAGTGTGTGGGGGGGATAAGTGTGTGTGGGAGTGGTTAGTGCGTGAGGCGAATTAATGTGTGTGGGTGGATAGTGTGTGTGGGGGGTTAGTGTGTGTGCGGGGGTTACTGTGTGTGGGGGGTTAATGTGTGTGGACTGGGTTAGTGTGTGTGGGGATGGGTCACTGTGTGTGGGGGGGGGGTTAGTGTGTGTGGGGGAATTAGTGTGTGTGTGTGTTAGTGTGTGTGGGAGTGGGTTAGTGTGTGTGGGGTGTTGTTGTGTGTGGGGGTTAGTGTGTGTGGTGCGGGTTAGTGTGTGTGGGTGGGTTAGTGTGTGTGGGAGATGGTTAGTGTGTGTGTGGAGGGGTTAGTGTATGTGGTGGAGTTAGTGTGTGTATGGGGGTTGTGTACGTGCGGGGGTTAGTGTGTGTGGGGGAGGGTCGTGTCTGTGGGGGGTTCAGTGTGTGGGGTAATTAGTGTGTGTGCGGTTTTCGTGTGCGTGGGTTGTTAGTGTGCGTGGGGGTTTAGTGTGTGTGTGTGGGGGGGGGGGGTTAGTGTGTGTGTGGCGGGGCTTAGTGTGTGCGGCGTTTTCGTGTGTGTGTGTTGTTAGTGTGTGTGGGTGGTTAGTGTGTGTGGGGGGTTAGTGCGTGTGGGGGATTAGTGTGTGTGGGCTGGGTTAGTGTGTGTGTGGATTTGTCACTGTGTGTGGGGGGTTTAGTGTGTGTGGGCGATTAGTGTGTGTGGGAGACTTAGTGTGTGAGGGGGTTAGTGTGTGTGGAGGGGGTTAGTTTGTGTGGGGGGTTAGTGTGTGTGGGTGGTTAGTGTGTGTGGAGGGTTAGTGTGTGTGTTGGGGGGTTAGTGTGTGCGGGGGGGTTAGTGTGTGTGAGGGCGTTAGTGTGAGTGTGGGGGGTTAATGTGTGTAAGGGGTTAGTGTGTGTGTGGGGTTTTAGTGTGTGTGGGGGGGGTCAAAATGTGTGGGGGGATTAGTGTGTGTGGTGGTAGTGTATGAGGGGGAGTTGGTGTGTGTGGGGTGTTAGTATGTGTGGGGGGGTTAGTGTGTGTGGGGGTTAGTGTGTGTGGGTGTGGGTTAGTGTGTGGGAAGCGTTAGGGGGTTGTTAGTGTGACAGGGGGTTAGTGTGTGCAGGGGGGTTGTTAGTGTGTTTGGGGGGGTTAGTTTGTGTGGGCGGTTAGTGTGTGTGTGGGGGGGTTAGTGTGTGTGGAGGGTTAGTGTGTGTGTTAGTGTGTGTGTGGGGGGGTTAGTGTGTGTGGAGGGTTAGTGTGTGGGTTAGTGTGTGGGAAGCGTTAGGGGGTTGTTGAGCGACAGGGGGTTAGTGTGTGCAGGGGGGTTGTTAGTGTGTTTGGGGGGGTTAGTTTGTGTGGGCGGTTAGTGTGTGTGTGGGGGGGTTAGTGTGTGTGGAGGGTTAGTGTGTGTGTTGGGGTGGTTAGTGTGTGTGGAATGGTAAGTGTGTGTAGTGGGGTTACTGTGTGTGGGGTGTTAGTGGGTGTGTGGGGTTTAGTGTGTGTGGAGGGTTAGTGTGTGTGTTGGGGGGGTTAGTGTGTGTGGGGTGCTTAGAGTGTGTGAGGTGTTATTGTGTGTGGGGGGAGTTAGCGTGTGTGGGGGTTAGTGTGTGTGGGGATGTGTCAGGGTGTGTGGGGGTGTTAGTGTGTGTGTGGGGGGTTAATGTGTGTGGAGGGTTAGTGTCTGTTTGTGGGGTTAGTGTGTGTTGGGGTGGGTTCGGGTGTGTGGGGGGTTTAGTGTGTGTGCGGGGTAAGTGTTTGTGGGGGGGTTAGTGAGTGTGGGGGGGCTAGTGTGTGTGTGGGTGGGTTAGTTTGTGTGGGGATGGGCTAGTGTGTGTGGGGGTGTTAGTGTGTGTGGGGTGTTAGTGTGTGTGTGTGGGTGTTTAGTGTGTGTGGGTGAGGTTAGTGTATGTGTGTGGGGGGATTAGTGTGTGTGGGGATGGGCTAGTGTGTGTGGGGGTGTTAGTGTGTGGGGGATTAGTGTGTGTGTGGGGGGTTAGTGTGGGTGGGTGGGGTTAGTGTTTGTGGGGGGGGGGTTTGTGTGTGTGGGGATGGGTTAGAGTGTGTGGGGGGTCGTGTGTGTATGGGGGTTTAGTGTGTGTGGTGGGGTTAGTGTGTGTGGGGAGGATAGTGTGTGTGTGGGGGGGGGGGTTAGTGTGTTGGGGGGTTTGTGCGTGTGGGGGGATTAGCGTGTGTGGCGGGTGAGTGTATGTCGGCGGAGTTAGTGTGTGTGGGGGTTAGTGTGTGTGGGGATGGGTCAGTGTGTGGGGGGGTTAGTGTGTGTGGGAGTTAGTATGTGGGGGGGTTGTGTACGTAGGGGGTTTAGTGTGTGTGTGGGGTAGTGTATTTGATGGTGTTAGTGTGTGGGGGGGGTTAGTGTGTGTGGAGTGGTTAGAGAATGTGGGAGGGGTGTTAGTGTGTGTTGGGTGGTTAGTGTGTGTGGGGGTGGTGAGTGTGTGTGGAGGGGTTAGTGTGTGTGTGGGGGGGGGTTAGTGTGTGTGGGGGTGTTAGTGTGTGTGGGGGTGGGTTAGTGTGTACGGGGGGGTTTGTGTGTGTGCGGGGATTGTGTGTGTGGGAGGGGCTAGTGTGTGTGTGGGGTCGTTAGTGTGTGTGAGGGGGTTAGTGCTTGTTGTTGGGTTAATGTGTGGGGGGGGTTAGTTTGTGCGGGCGTGTTAGTGTGCGTGGGGGGTAAGTGAGTGTGTGGGGCATAGTGTGTGTGGGTGATTAGTGTGTGTGGAGGGGTTAGTGTATTTGGGGGTGTGAGTGCGTGTGGGGGTTAGTGTGTGTGGGGGGGTTAGTGTGTGTGGGGTGGTTAGTGTGTGTGGGGGCCAGTGTGTGTGTGGGGGCCTTTTGTATGTGTGTGGGGGGGTTAGTGTGTGTGGGGGGGTTAGTGAGTGTGTGGCGGTTAGTGTGTGTGGGGGGTTAGTGTTTGTGTGTGGGGGAGGCGTTAATGAGTGGGGGGGGGCGGGTTATTGTGTGTGGTGGCGTTTAGTGTGTGTGGTGGGTTAGTGAGTGTGGGGGGTTGGTTAGTGTGTGTGTGGAGGGGTTAGTGTGTGTGGGGGAGTTAGTGTGTGTGTGTGGATGGGGTTGTGTACGTGGGGGTTAGTGTGTGTGGGGGGGTAGTGCATGTTGGGGGGTTAGTGTGTGGTGTTAGTGTGTGTGGGGTGTTAGTGTGTGTGGAGAGGTTCGTGTATGTTAGGGGGTTTAGTGTGTGTGGGGGGTCTGAGTGTGTGTGGAGGGGTTAGTGTGTGTGGGGGTTAGTGTGTGCGGAGGGGTTAGTGCATGTTGGGGGGTTAGTGTGTGTGGGGTGGTTAGTGTGTGTGGGGGGGTGAGTGTGTGGGGGGGGTTAGTTTGTATGCGGGGCTAGTATCTGTGTGGGGTTTGTGGGTGGGGGGCTAGTGTGTCTGTGGGGTGGTTAGTGTGTGTGGGGGATTAGTGCGTTTCGGGGAGTTAGTGTGTGGGGGTGGGGTTAATTTTGTGAGGGAGTGTTAGTGTGTGTGGGGGGGAAGTGAGTGTGTGGGGGTTAGTGTGTGGGGGGGTTAGTGTGTGTGGAGGAGTCAGTGTATTTGGGGGGGTGAGTGCGTGTGGGGGTTAGTGTGTGGGGGGGTTAGTGTGTGTGGGGTGGTTAGTGTGTGTGGGGGCCAGTGTGTGTGTGGGGGGGTTAGTGTGTGTGAGGGGGTTAGTGCGTGTGGGGGGTTACTGTGTGTGGGGGGTTATTGTGTGCGGGGGGGGGGGGGGTTAGTGTGTGTGGGGTGTTAGGGTGTGTGTGGGGGGGGTTAGTGTGTGTCTGGGGAGGTTAGTGTGTGTGGGTGTAGTGTGTGTGGGGGGGGGGTTAATGTGTGTGGGGGGTTAGTGTGTGCGGGGTGTTTGTGTGTGGGGGGGTTAGTGTGTGTGGGGGAACAAGTGTATGTGGGGGGGTTAGTGTGTGAGGGAATGGGTTAGTGTTTTGGGGGTTAGTGTGTGCGGGGGAGTTAATGTGTGTGGAGGGTTAGTGTGTGTGGGGATTAGTGTGTGTGCGGGGTTTCGTATGTGTGGGGAATTAGTGTGTGTGGGGGGGCGTCAGTGAGACGGGGGGGGTTAGTGTGCGTGGGGGGGGTTTAGTGTGTGTGGGTGGTTAATGTGTGTGTGGGGGGGGGTTAGTGTGTGTGTGGTAGTGTTAGTGTGTGTAGTGGGTTAGTGTGTGTGGGGAGATGGTTAGTTTGTGTGTGGAGGGGCTAGTGTGTGTGGGGGAGTTAGTGTGTGTGTGGGAGGGGTTGTGTACGTGGGGGGTTAGTGCGTGTGTTGGGGGGGTAGTGTCTGTTGGGGGGTTAGTGTGTGTGTTCTGTTAGTGTGTGGGGGGGGTTAGTGTGTGTGGAGGGGTTAGTGTATGTTGGGGAGGTTAGTGTGTGTGGGGGGTTTAAGTGTGTGTGGAGGGGTTAGTGTGTGTGGGGGGGTTAGTGTGTATGGGGGGGTTAGTTTGTGTGTGGGGTTTGTGTGTGTGGGGGGGGGGGCTAGTGTGTGTGTGGGGTGGTTAGTGTGTGTGGGGGGGTTGGTGCGCTGTGGGGGTGGTTGGTGTGGGTGTGGGGGGGTTAGTTTATGCGGGGGTGTTAGTGTGTGTGGGGGGTTATTGTGTGTGGAGGAGTTAGTGTATTTACTGGGGTGAGTGCGTGTGGGGGTTAGTGTTTGTGGGGGGGGTTAGTGTGTGTGGGGTGGTTAGTGTGTGTGGGTGCCAGTGTGTGTGTGGGGGTCGTTTGTCTGTGTGTGGGGGGGGTTAGTGTGTGTGGGGTGGTTAGTGAGTGTGTGGGGGTTAGTCTGTGTGGGGGGTTAGTGTGTGTGGAGGGGTTAGTGTATGTGGGGGGGTTAGTGCTTGTGAGGGATTAGTGTGTGGGGGTGTTAGTGTTTGTGGGGGTCTTAATGTGTGTGGGGGGTTAGTGTGTGTGGGGGGTTAGTGTGTGTGTTTTTTTCTGAATGTGAGGGGGTTAGTGTGTTTGTGGGGGGGTTAGAGTGCGTGTGTGGGGGGTTAGGGTATGTGGGGGGGTTAGTGTGCATGGGGGGTTTAGTGTGTGTGGGGGGGGTTAGTGTGTGTGGGGGGTCAGTTTGTGTTGAGGGGTTAGTTTGTGGGAGGGGTTTAATGTGTGTGGGGGAGTTAGGGTGTGTGGGGATTACTGTGTTTGGGGATTGGTCAGTATTTGTGGGGGGACTAGAATGTGTGGGCGGGTTATTGTGTGGGGGCGGTTTGTGTGTGTGGGGGGCTAGTGTGTGTGTGTGGTGGGGGGTTAGTGTCTGTGGGGAGTTAGAGCGTGTGGGGGTTTAGTGTGCGTGGGGGGGGGTTGTGTGTGCAGGGGTGTTAGTGTGTGTGGGGTGTTTGTGTGAATGGGATTCTTAGTGTGTGTGTGCGGTTAGTGTTTGTGCTGTTTAGTGTGTGGGGGGGTTGTGTGTGTGGGGGGGGTTAGTGTGTGTGGGGGGGTGTAAGTGTGTTTGCGGTGGGTTAGTGTGTGTGGGAGGGTTAGTGTGCGTGGGGGTGGGTTAGTGTGTACGGGGGGGGTTAGTGTGTGTGTGGGGATTGTGTGTGTGGGGGGGGACTAGTTTGTGTGTGGGGTCGTTAGTGTGTGTGGGGGGTTAGTGCTTTTTGTTGGGTTAGTGTGTGGGGGGTGTTAGTTTGTGCGGGTGTGTTAGAGTGCGTGGGGGGGTAAGTGAGTGTGTGGGGCATAGTGTGTGTGGGTGGTTAGTGTGTGTGGAGGAGTTAGTGTATTTGGGGGGGTGAGTGCGTGTTGGGGTTAGTGTGTGTGGGGGGGGTTAGTGTGTTTGGGGGGTTAGTGTGTGCGGGGGGTGTAGTGTTTGTGCGGGGGTTAGTCTGAGTGTGGGTGGTTAGTGTGTGTGTGCGGGGTTAGTGTGTTTGGGGTGTTTGTGTGAATGGGGATCTTAGTGCGTGTGTGCGGTTAGTTTGTGGGGTTTAGTGTGTGGGGGGGGGGGTTGTGTGTGTTTGGGGGATTAGTGTGTGTGGGGAGTGTTAGTGTGTTTGTTGTGGGTTAGTGTGTGTGGGAGGGTTAGTGTGCGTGGGAGTGGATAGTGTGGGTGGGTTAGTGTGTCTGGGCGTTAGTGTGTGTGGGGGAGTTAGTGTGTGGAGGGGTAGGCTGTGTGGGGGGTTTATGTGTGTGGCGTGTTAGTGTGTGTGGGGGAGTAAGTGTGTGTGGGGAGGGGTTCGTGTGTGTGGGGATAGGTTAGTGTTTTGGGGGGTTAGTATGTGCGGGGGAGTAAGTGTGTGTGGAGGGTTTGTGTGTGTGCGGGTTAGTGTGTGCGGGTGGTTAGTGTGTGTGTGGGGGGTTAGTGTGTGACGGGGGCATTAGTGTGTGGGGGCTGTTAGTGTGTCTGTGGGGGGTTAGTGTGTGTGTGGATGGGTCAGTGTATGTTGGGGGTTAGTGTGTGTGTGTGGGGGGGGTTAGTGTGTGCATGGGGTGTTAGTGCGTGTGGGGGGATTGGTGTGTGGGGGGGTGAGTGTGTGAGGGGGGTTTAGTGTGTGTGGGGGGTTAGTGTGTGTGGGGATGTTAGTGTGTGTGGTGGGGGGATAGTGTGTGTGGTGGGTAAGTGTGTGTGTGGGGTTTGTGTGTGTTGGGGGGCTAGTGTGTGTGGGAGGGTTAGTGTGTGTGAGGGGGTTAGAGCGTGTGGGGGGGTTAGTGTGTGTGGGGGGGTTAGTGCGTGTGTGGATGGGTCAGTGTATGTTGAGGGGTTAGTGTGTGTGGGGGGTTTGTATGTGTATAGGGAGTTAGTTTGTGTGGGGGGATTGGTGTGTGTGGGGGGTGAGTGTGTGTGGTGAGGGTTAGTGTGTGTGGGGGGTAAATGTGTGTGGGTGGTTTGTGTGTGTTGGGGGGCTAGTGTGTGTGTGGGGGGGTTAGTGTATGTGGGGGGGTTAGTGTGTGTGGGGTTAGTGTATGGGGGGTTAGTGTGTGTAGGGTGTTAGTGTGTTTGTGTGTGGGGAGGTTAGAGTGTGTTGGGGTGTTGTGTGTGTGGGGGGGTTAGTGTGTGTGGGGGTTAGTGAGTGTGGGGGCGTTTGTGTGTGTGGGTTGCTAGGGTGTGTGGGGATGGGTTAGTGTTTTGGGGTGTTCGTGTGTGCGGGGGAGTTAGTGTACGTGGAGGGTTAGTGTGTGTGGGGATTAGTGTGTGTGCGGGGTTTCGTATGTGTGGGGGGTTAATGTGTGTGTGGGGGGTTAGTGTGTGTGTGGGTAGTGTGTGTGTGGGGGTTAGGGTGTGTGGGGAGATGGGTTTGTGTGTATGTGGAGGGGTTAGTGTGTGTGGGGGAGTTAGAGTGTGTGTGGGGGGTGTACGTGGGGGTAATCTGTGTGGGGTGGTAGTGTATGTTGGGGGGTTCGTGTGTGTGGGGTGTTAGTGTGTGTTGGGGGTTTAGTGTGTGTGGAGGGGTTAGTGTATGTGGGGGGTTTAGTGTGTGTGGGGGATTAGTGTGTGTGTGGGGGGGTTAGTGTGTGTGGGGGTTAGTTTGTGTGGGGGGGTGTTAGTGTGTTTGTGGTGGGTTAGTGTGTGTGGGAGGGTTAGTGAGCGTGGGAGTGGATAGTGTGGGTGGGTTAGTGTGTCTGGGGGTTAGTGTGTGTGGGGGAGTTAGTGTGAGGAGGGGTAGTGTGTGGGGGGGTTTATGTGTGTGGGGTGTTAGTGTGTGTGGTGGAGTAAGTGTGTGTGGGGAGGGGTTCGTGTGTGTGGGGATGGGTTAGTGTTTTGGGGGGTTAGTGTGTGCGGGGGAGTAAGTGTGTGTGGAGGGTTTGTGTGTGTGCGGGTTAGTGTGTGCGGGTGGTTAGTGTGTGTGTGGGGGGGTTAGTGTGTGACGGGGGCATTAGTGTGTGGGGGCTGTTAGTGTGTCTGTGGGGGGTTAGTGTGTGTGTGGATGGGCCAGTGTATGTTAGGGGTTAGTGTGTGTGTGGGGGGGTTAGTGTGTGTATGGGGAGTTAGTGTGTGTGGGGGGGATTGGTGTCTGGGGGGGTGAGTGTGTGTGGTGGGTTTAGTGTGTGTGGGGGGTTAGTGTGTGTGGGGATGTTAGTGTGTGTGGTGGGGGGTTAGTGTGTGTGGGGGGTAAGTGTGTGTGTGGGGTTTGTGTGTGTTGGGGGGCTAGTTTGTGTGGGGGGGGTTAGTGTGTGTGAGGGGGGGTTAGTGTGTTTGGGGGAGTTTAGTGTGTGTGGGGCTTTGTGTGTGTGGGGGGCTAGTGTGTGTGTGAGCTAGTTAGTGTGTGTGGGGGGGTTAGTGCGTGTGGGGGGGGTTAGTGTGTTTGGGGGTTAATTTGTGCGGGGGTGTTAGTGTGTGTGGAGGGGGTAAGTGAGTGTGTGGGGGTTAGTGTGTGTGGGGGGTTAGTGTGTGTGGAGGAGTTAGTGTATTTGGGGGGGATTAGTGTGTAGGGGGTTAATGTGTGTGGGGTGGTTCGTGTGTGTGGGGGTCGTTAGTATGTGTGGGACGTTAGTGTGTGTGGGGGGGTTAGTGTGTGTGTGGGGGTTAGTGTGTGTGGGTGGTTAGTGTGTGTGTTGGGGGTTAGTGTGTGTGGAGAGATGGGTTAGTGTATGTGTGGATGGGTTAGTGTGTGTGGGGGAGTTAGTGTGTGTGTGTGTTGGGGTTGTGTACGTAGGGGGTTTAGTGTGTGTGGGGTAGTGTATTTGTAGGTGTTAGTGTGTGTGGGGGTTAGTGTGTGTGGGGGGTAAGTGTGTGTGTGGGGTTTGTGTGTGTTGGGGGGCTAGTTTGTGTGGGGGGGTTAGTGTGTGTGAGGGGGGGTTAGTGTGTTTGGGGGAGTTTAGTGTGTGTGGGGCTTTGTGTGTGTGGGGGGCTAGTGTGTGTGTGAGGTAGTTAGTGTGTGTGGGGGGGTTAGTGCGTGTGGGGGGGTTAGTGTGTTTGGGGGTTAATTTGTGCGGGGGTGTTAGTGTGTGTGGAGGGGGTAAGTGAGTGTGTGGGGGTTAGTGTGTGTGGGGGGTTAGTGTGTGTGGAGGAGTTAGTGTATTTGGGGGGGATTAGTGTGTAGGGGGTTAATGTGTGTGGGGTGGTTCGTGTGTGTGGGGGTCGTTAGTATGTGTGGGACGTTAGTGTGTGTGGGGGGGTTAGTGTGTGTGTGGGGGTTAGTGTGTGTGGGTGGTTAGTGTGTGTGTTGGGGGTTAGTGTGTGTGGAGAGATGGGTTAGTGTATGTGTGGATGGGTTAGTGTGTGTGGGGGAGTTAGTGTGTGTGTGTGTTGGGGTTGTGTACGTAGGGGGTTTAGTGTGTGTGGGGTAGTGTATTTGTAGGTGTTAGTGTGTGTGGGGGTTAGTGTGTGTGGAGCGGTTAGAGAATGTGGGGGGGGCTGTTAGTGTGTGTTGGGTGGTTAGTGTGTGTGTGGGTGGTGAGTGTGTGTGGAGGGGTTAGTGCGTGTGGGGGAGTTAGTGTGTGTGGGGGTGTTAGTGTGTGTGGGGGTGGGTTAGTGTGTACGGGGGGGTTAGTGTGTGTGTGGGGATTGTGTATGTGGGAGGGGCTAGTGTGTGTGTGGGGTCGGTAGTGTGTGTGGGGGGGTTAGTGCGTGTTGTTGGGTTAGTGTGTGGGCGGGTTAGTTTGTGCGGATGTGTTAGTGTGCGTGGGGGGTAAGTGAGTGTGTGGGGCATAGTGTGTGTGGGTGGTTAGTGTGTTTGGAGGAGTTAGTGTATTTGGGGGGTGAGTGCGTGTGAGGGTTAGTGTGTGTGGGGGCCAGTGTGTGTGTGGGGGTCTTTTGTATGTGTGTGGGGTGTTAGTGTGTGTGTGGGGGGTGGTTAGTGAGTGTGTGGAGGTTAGTGTGTGTGGGGGGTTAGTGTGTGTGGTTTAGTGTTTGTGTGGGGGATAGTGTGTGGGGGGGGCGTTAGTGAGTGGGGGGGGGATATTGTGTGTGGTGGGGTTTAGTGTGTGTGGGTGGTTCGTGTGTGTGTGGGGGGTTCGTGTGTGTGGTGATGTTAGTGTGTGGTGGGTTAGTGAGTGTGGGGGTTTGTTAGTGTGTGTGTGGAGAGGTTAGTGTGTGTGGGGGAGTTAGTGTGTGTGTGTGGATGGGGTTGTGTACGTGGGGGTTAGTGTGTGTGGGGGGGTAGTGCATGTTGGGGGTTTAGTGTGTGTGTGGTGTTAGTGTGTGTGGGGTGTTAGTGTGTGTGGAGAAGTTCGTGTATGTTAGGGGGTTTAGTGTGTGTGGGGGGTCTGAGTGTGTGTGGAGGGGTTAGTGTGTGTGGGGGGTTAGTGTGTGTGGAGGGGTTAGTGTATGTGGGGGGGGTTAGTGTGTGTGGGGTGTTTAGTGTGTGTGGGGGGGTGAGTGTGTGGGGGGGGGTTAGTGTGTATGGGGTGCTAGTATGTGTGTGGGGTTTGTGGGTGGGGGGGATAGTGTGTGTGTGGGGTGGTTAGTGTTTGTGGGGGGTTAGTGCATGTCGGGGGTATAGTGTGTGGGGGTAGGGTTTATTTTGTGCGGGAGTGTTAGTGTGTGTGTGGGGTAAGTGAGTGTGTGGGGGTTAGTGTGTTGGGGGGGTTAGTGTGTGTGGAGGAGTCAGTGTATTTGGGGGGTGAGTGCGTGTGGGGTTTAGTGTGTGTGGGTGGGGGTTAGTGTGTGTGGGATGGTTAGTGTGTGTGGGGGCCAGTGTGTGCGTGGGGGTGTTAGTGTGTGTGGGGGGGTTAGTGCGTGTGAGGGGGTTACTGTGTGTGGGGGGGTTAGTGTGTGCGGAGGGGGGGTTAGTGTGTGTGGGGTGTTAGTGTGTGTGTGGGGGGGTTAGTGTGTGTCTGGGGAGGTTATTGTGTGTGGGTGTAGTGTGTGTGGGGGCGTAAGTGTGTGTGGGGGGTTAGTGTGTGCGGGGTGTTTGTGTGTGGGGGGGTTAGTGTGTGTGGAGGAACAAGTGTATGTGGGGGGGTTAGTGTGTGAGGGAATGGGTTAGTGTTTTGGGGGTAGTGTGTGCGGGGGAGTTAATGTGTGTGGAGGGTTAGTGTGTGTGGTGATTAGTGTGTGTGCGGGGTTTCGTATGTGTGGGGAATTAGTGTGTGTGGGGGGGCGTTATTGAGTGGGCGGGGTTAGTGTGCGTGGGGGGTTTAGTGTGTGTGGGTGGTTAATGTGTGTGTGTGGGGTGTTAGTGTGTGTGTGGTAGTGTTAGTGTGTGTAGTGGGTTAGTGTGTGTGGGGAGATGGTTAGTTTGTGTGTGGAGGGGTTAGTGTATTTGGGGGGGTGAGTGCGTGTGGGGGTTAGTGTGTGGGGGGTGGGTTAGTGTGTGTGGGTGGTTCGTGAGTGTGGGGGCCCGTGTGTGTGTGGGGGCCTTTTGTATGTGTGTGGGGGGGGGGTTAGTGTGTGTGGGGGGGATAGTGAGTGTGTGGCGGTTAGTGTGTGTGGGGGGTTAGTGTGTGTGGGTTTGTATTTGTGTGGGGGATAGTGTGTGGGGGGGGCGTTAGTGAGTGGGGGGGGGTTATTGTGGGTGGTGGGGTATAGTGTGTGTGGGTGGTTAGTGTGTGTGTGGGGGGTTCGTGTGTGTGGTGATGTTAGTGTGTGTGGTGGGTTAGTGAGTGTGGGGGGTTGGTTAGTGTGTGTGTGGAGAGGTTAGTGTGTGTGGGGGAGTTAGTGTGTTGTGTGGATGGGGTTGTGTACGTCGGGGTTAGTGTGTGTGGGGGGTAGTGCATGTTGGGGGGTTAGTGTGTGTGTGGTGTTAGTGTGTTTGGGGTGTTAGTGTGTGTGGAGAAGTTCGTGTATGTTAGGGGGTTTAGTGTGTGTGGGGGGTCTGAGTGTGTGTGGAGGGGTTAGTGTGTGTGGGGGGTTAGTGTGTGTGGAGGGGTTAGTGTGTATGGGGGGTTAGTGTGTGTGGATTAGTATTTGTGTGGGGGATAGTGTGTGGGGGGGCGTTAGTGAGTGGGGGGGGGTTATTGTGTGTGGTGGGGTATAGCGTGTGTGGGTGGTTAGTGTGTGTGGGGGGGGTTCGTGTGTGTGGTGATGTTAGTGTGTGTGGTGGGTTAGTGAGTGTGGGGGGTTGGTTAGTGTGTGTGTGGAGAGGTTAGTGTGTGTGGGGGAGTTAGTGTGTTGTGTGGATGGGGTTGTGTACGTGGGGGTTAGTGTGTGTGGGGGGTAGTGCATGTTGGGGGGTTACTGTGTGTGTGGTGTTAGTGTGTTTGGGGTGTTAGTGTGTGTGGAGAAGTTCGTGCATGTTAGGGGGTTTAGTGTGTGTGGGGGGTCTGAGTGTGTGTGGAGGGGTTAGTGTGTGTGGGGGGTTAGTGTGTGTGGAGGGGTTAATGTATGTGGGGGGTTAGTGTGTGTGGGGTGGTTAGTGTGTGTGGGGGGGTGAGTGTGTGGGGGGGGGTTAGTGTGTATGGGGCCTAGTATGTGTGTGGGGTTTGTGGGTGGGGGGGCTAGTGTGTCTGTGGGGTGGTTAGTGTGTGTGGGGGGTTAGTGCATGTCGGGGGTATAGTGTGTGGGGGTGGGGTTAATTTTGTGCGGGAGTGTTAGTGTGTGTGGGGGTAAGTGAGTGTGTGGGGGTTAGTGTGTGTGTGGGGGGTTAGTGTGTGTTGAGGAGTCAGTGTATTTGGGGGGTGAGTGCGTGTGGGGGTTAGTGTGTGTGGGGGAGGGTTAGTGTGTGTGGGGTGGTTAGTGTGTGGGGGGTCCAGTGTGTGTGTGGGGGTGTTAGTGTCTGTGGGGGCGTTAGTGCGTGTGGGGGGGTTACTGTGTGTGGGGGGGTTAGTGTGTGCGGAAGGGGGGGTTAGTGTGTGTGGGGTGTTAGTGTGTGTGTGGGGGGGGTTAGTGTGTGTGTGGGGGGGTTAGTGTGTGTCTGGGGAGGTTATTGTGTGTGGGTGTAGTGTGTGCGGGGTGTTTGTGTGTGGGGGGTTAGTGTGTGTGGGGGAACAAGTGTATGTGGGGGGGGTTAGTGTGTGAGGGAATGGGTTAGTGTTTTGGGGGTTAGTGTGTGCGGGGGAGTTAATGTGTGTGGAGGGTTAGTGTGTGTGGGGATTATTGTGTGTGCGGGGTTTCGTATGTGTGGGGAATTAGTGTGTGTGGGGGGGCGTTAGTGAGTGGGCGGGGTTAGTCTGCGTGGGGGGGTTTAGTGTGTGTGGGTGGTTAATGTGTGTGTGGGGGGGTTAATGTGTGTGGGGGAGTTAGTGTGTGTGTGGGAGGGGTTGTGTACGTGGGGCTTAGTGCGTGTGTTGGGGGGTAGTGTATGTTGGGGCGTTAGTGTGTGTGTTCTGTTAGTGTGTGGGGGGGGTTAGTGTGTGTGGAGGGGTTAGTGTAAGTTGGGGGGGGCTAGTGTGTGTTGGGGGTCTGAGTGTGTGTGGAGGGGTTAGTGTGTGTGGGGGGTTAGTGTGTGTGTAGGGGTTAGTGTATGTGGGGGGTTAGTGTGTATGGGGGGGTTAGTTTGTGTGTGGGGTTTGTGTGTGTGTGGGGGGGGGGCTAGTGTGTGTGTAGGGTGGTTAGTGTGTGTGGGGGGTGTTTGTGCGTGTGGGTGGTGTTAGTGTGTGTGGGGGTGGGTTAGTTTGTGCGGGGGTGTTAGTGTGTGTGGAGGGGGTAAGTGAGTGTGTGGGGGTTAGTGTGTGTGGGGGGTTAGTGTGTGTGGAGGAGTTAGTGTATTTGGGGGGGATTAGTGTGTAGGGGGTTAATGTGTGTGGGGTGGTTCGTGTGTGTGGGGGACGTTAGTATGTGTGGGACGTTAGTGTGTGTGGGGGGGTTAGTGTGTGTGTGGGGGTTAGTGTGTGTGGGTGGTTAGTGTGTGTGTTGGGGGTTAGTGTGTGTGGAGAGATGGGTTAGTGTATGTGTGGATGGGTTAGTGTGTGTGGGGGAGTTAGTGTGTGTGTGTGTTGGGGTTGTGTACGTAGGGGGTTTAGTGTGTGTGGGGTAGTGTATTTGTAGGTGTTAGTGTGTGTGGGGGTTAGTGTGTGTGGGGGGTAAGTGTGTGTGTGGGGTTTGTGTGTGTTGGGGGGCTAGTTTGTGTGGGGGGGTTAGTGTGTGTGAGGGGGGGTTAGTGTGTTTGGGGGAGTTTAGTGTGTGTGGGGCTTTGTGTGTGTGGGGGGCTAGTGTGTGTGTGAGGTAGTTAGTGTGTGTGGGGGGGTTAGTGCGTGTGGGGGGGTTAGTGTGTTTGGGGGTTAATTTGTGCGGGGGTGTTAGTGTGTGTGGAGGGGGTAAGTGAGTGTGTGGGGGTTAGTGTGTGTGGGGGGTTAGTGTGTGTGGAGGAGTTAGTGTATTTGGGGGGGATTAGTGTGTAGGGGGTTAATGTGTGTGGGGTGGTTCGTGTGTGTGGGGGTCGTTAGTATGTGTGGGACGTTAGTGTGTGTGGGGGGGTTAGTGTGTGTGTGGGGGTTAGTGTGTGTGGGTGGTTAGTGTGTGTGTTGGGGGTTAGTGTGTGTGGAGAGATGGGTTAGTGTATGTGTGGATGGGTTAGTGTGTGTGGGGGAGTTAGTGTGTGTGTGTGTTGGGGTTGTGTACGTAGGGGGTTTAGTGTGTGTGGGGTAGTGTATTTGTAGGTGTTAGTGTGTGTGGGGGTTAGTGTGTGTGGAGCGGTTAGAGAATGTGGGGGGGGCTGTTAGTGTGTGTTGGGTGGTTAGTGTGTGTGTGGGTGGTGAGTGTGTGTGGAGGGGTTAGTGCGTGTGGGGGAGTTAGTGTGTGTGGGGGTGTTAGTGTGTGTGGGGGTGGGTTAGTGTGTACGGGGGGGTTAGTGTGTGTGTGGGGATTGTGTATGTGGGAGGGGCTAGTGTGTGTGTGGGGTCGGTAGTGTGTGTGGGGGGGGTTAGTGCGTGTTGTTGGGTTAGTGTGTGGGCGGGTTAGTTTGTGCGGATGTGTTAGTGTGCGTGGGGGGTAAGTGAGTGTGTGGGGCATAGTGTGTGTGGGTGGTTAGTGTGTTTGGAGGAGTTAGTGTATTTGGGGGGTGAGTGCGTGTGAGGGTTAGTGTGTGTGGGGGCCAGTGTGTGTGTGGGGGTCTTTTGTATGTGTGTGGGGTGTTAGTGTGTGTGTGGGGGGTGGTTAGTGAGTGTGTGGAGGTTAGTGTGTGTGGGGGGTTAGTGTGTGTGGTTTAGTGTTTGTGTGGGGGATAGTGTGTGGGGGGGGGCGTTAGTGAGTGGGGGGGGGGATATTGTGTGTGGTGGGGTTTAGTGTGTGTGGGTGGTTCGTGTGTGTGTGGGGGGTTCGTGTGTGTGGTGATGTTAGTGTGTGGTGGGTTAGTGAGTGTGGGGGTTTGTTAGTGTGTGTGTGGAGAGGTTAGTGTGTGTGGGGGAGTTAGTGTGTGTGTGTGGATGGGGTTGTGTACGTGGGGGTTAGTGTGTGTGGGGGGGTAGTGCATGTTGGGGGTTTAGTGTGTGTGTGGTGTTAGTGTGTGTGGGGTGTTAGTGTGTGTGGAGAAGTTCGTGTATGTTAGGGGGTTTAGTGTGTGTGGGGGGTCTGAGTGTGTGTGGAGGGGTTAGTGTGTGTGGGGGGTTAGTGTGTGTGGAGGGGTTAGTGTATGTGGGGGGGGTTAGTGTGTGTGGGGTGTTTAGTGTGTGTGGGGGGGTGAGTGTGTGGGGGGGGTTAGTGTGTATGGGGTGCTAGTATGTGTGTGGGGTTTGTGGGTGGGGGGGATAGTGTGTGTGTGGGGTGGTTAGTGTTTGTGGGGGGTTAGTGCATGTCGGGGGTATAGTGTGTGGGGGTAGGGTTTATTTTGTGCGGGAGTGTTAGTGTGTGTGTGGGGTAAGTGAGTGTGTGGGGGTTAGTGTGTTGGGGGGGTTAGTGTGTGTGGAGGAGTCAGTGTATTTGGGGGGTGAGTGCGTGTGGGGTTTAGTGTGTGTGGGTGGGGGTTAGTGTGTGTGGGATGGTTAGTGTGTGTGGGGGCCAGTGTGTGCGTGGGGGTGTTAGTGTGTGTGGGGGGGTTAGTGCGTGTGAGGGGGTTACTGTGTGTGGGGGGGTTAGTGTGTGCGGAGGGGGGGTTAGTGTGTGTGGGGTGTTAGTGTGTGTGTGGGGGGGTTAGTGTGTGTCTGGGGAGGTTATTGTGTGTGGGTGTAGTGTGTGTGGGGGCGTAAGTGTGTGTGGGGGGTTAGTGTGTGCGGGGTGTTTGTGTGTGGGGGGGTTAGTGTGTGTGGAGGAACAAGTGTATGTGGGGGGGTTAGTGTGTGAGGGAATGGGTTAGTGTTTTGGGGGTAGTGTGTGCGGGGGAGTTAATGTGTGTGGAGGGTTAGTGTGTGTGGTGATTAGTGTGTGTGCGGGGTTTCGTATGTGTGGGGAATTAGTGTGTGTGGGGGGGCGTTAGTGAGTGGGCGGGGTTAGTGTGCGTGGGGGGTTTAGTGTGTGTGGGTGGTTAATGTGTGTGTGTGGGGTGTTAGTGTGTGTGTGGTAGTGTTAGTGTGTGTAGTGGGTTAGTGTGTGTGGGGAGATGGTTAGTTTGTGTGTGGAGGGGTTAGTGTATTTGGGGGGGTGAGTGCGTGTGGGGGTTAGTGTGTGGGGGGTGGGTTAGTGTGTGTGGGTGGTTCGTGAGTGTGGGGGCCCGTGTGTGTGTGGGGGCCTTTTGTATGTGTGTGGGGGGGGGTTAGTGTGTGTGGGGGGGATAGTGAGTGTGTGGCGGTTAGTGTGTGTGGGGGGTTAGTGTGTGTGGGTTTGTATTTGTGTGGGGGATAGTGTGTGGGGGGGCGTTAGTGAGTGGGGGGGGGGGGGGTTATTGTGGGTGGTGGGGTATAGTGTGTGTGGGTGGTTAGTGTGTGTGTGGGGGGTTCGTGTGTGTGGTGATGTTAGTGTGTGTGGTGGGTTAGTGAGTGTGGGGGGTTGGTTAGTGTGTGTGTGGAGAGGTTAGTGTGTGTGGGGGAGTTAGTGTGTTGTGTGGATGGGGTTGTGTACGTCGGGGTTAGTGTGTGTGGGGGGTAGTGCATGTTGGGGGGTTAGTGTGTGTGTGGTGTTAGTGTGTTTGGGGTGTTAGTGTGTGTGGAGAAGTTCGTGTATGTTAGGGGGTTGAGTGTGTGTGGGGGGTCTGAGTGTGTGTGGAGGGGTTAGTGTGTGTGGGGGGTTAGTGTGTGTGGAGGGGTTAGTGTGTATGGGGGGTTAGTGTGTGTGGATTAGTATTTGTGTGGGGGATAGTGTGTGGGGGGGCGTTAGTGAGTGGGGGGGGGTTATTGTGTGTGGTGGGGTATAGTGTGTGTGGGTGGTTAGTGTGTGTGGGGGGGGGTTCGTGTGTGTGGTGATGTTAGTGTGTGTGGTGGGTTAGTGAGTGTGGGGGGTTGGTTAGTGTGTGTGTGGAGAGGTTAGTGTGTGTGGGGGAGTTAGTGTGTTGTGTGGATGGGGTTGTGTACGTGGGGGTTAGTGTGTGTGGGGGGTAGTGCATGTTGGGGGGTTACTGTGTGTGTGGTGTTAGTGTGTTTGGGGTGTTAGTGTGTGTGGAGAAGTTCGTGCATGTTAGGGGGTTTAGTGTGTGTGGGGGGTCTGAGTGTGTGTGGAGGGGTTAGTGTGTGTGGGGGGTTAGTGTGTGTGGAGGGGTTAGTGTATGTGGGGGGTTAGTGTGTGTGGGGTGGTTAGTGTGTGTGGGGGGGGTGAGTGTGTGGGGGGGGTTAGTGTGTATGGGGCCTAGTATGTGTGTGGGGTTTGTGGGTGGGGGGGCTAGTGTGTCTGTGGGGTGGTTAGTGTGTGTGGGGGGTTAGTGCATGTCGGGGGTATAGTGTGTGGGGGTGGGGTTAATTTTGTGCGGGAGTGTTAGTGTGTGTGGGGGTAAGTGAGTGTGTGGGGGTTAGTGTGTGTGTGGGGGGTTAGTGTGTGTTGAGGAGTCAGTGTATTTGGGGGGTGAGTGCGTGTGGGGGTTAGTGTGTGTGGGGGAGGGTTAGTGTGTGTGGGGTGGTTAGTGTGTGGGGGGTCCAGTGTGTGTGTGGGGGTGTTAGTGTCTGTGGGGGCGTTAGTGCGTGTGGGGGGGTTACTGTGTGTGGGGGGGTTAGTGTGTGCGGAAGGGGGGGTTAGTGTGTGTGGGGTGTTAGTGTGTGTGTGGGGGGGGGTTAGTGTGTGTGTGGGGGGGTTAGTGTGTGTCTGGGGAGGTTATTGTGTGTGGGTGTAGTGTGTGCGGGGTGTTTGTGTGTGGGGGGTTAGTGTGTGTGGGGGAACAAGTGTATGTGGGGGGGGTTAGTGTGTGAGGGAATGGGTTAGTGTTTTGGGGGTTAGTGTGTGCGGGGGAGTTAATGTGTGTGGAGGGTTAGTGTGTGTGGGGATTATTGTGTGTGCGGGGTTTCGTATGTGTGGGGAATTAGTGTGTGTGGGGGGGCGTTAGTGAGTGGGCGGGGTTAGTCTGCGTGGGGGGGTTTAGTGTGTGTGGGTGGTTAATGTGTGTGTGGGGGGGTTAATGTGTGTGGGGGAGTTAGTGTGTGTGTGGGAGGGGTTGTGTACGTGGGGCTTAGTGCGTGTGTTGGGGGGTAGTGTATGTTGGGGCGTTAGTGTGTGTGTTCTGTTAGTGTGTGGGGGGGGTTAGTGTGTGTGGAGGGGTTAGTGTAAGTTGGGGGGGGGCTAGTGTGTGTTGGGGGTCTGAGTGTGTGTGGAGGGGTTAGTGTGTGTGGGGGGTTAGTGTGTGTGTAGGGGTTAGTGTATGTGGGGGGTTAGTGTGTATGGGGGGGTTAGTTTGTGTGTGGGGTTTGTGTGTGTGTGGGGGGGGGCTAGTGTGTGTGTAGGGTGGTTAGTGTGTGTGGGGGTGTTTGTGCGTGTGGGTGGTGTTAGTGTGTGTGGGGGTGGGTTAGTTTGTGCGGGGGTGTTAGTGTGTGTGGGGATTTAGTGTGTGTGGAGGTGTTATAGTATTTGCGGGGGTGAGTGCGTGTGGGGGTTAGTGTTTGTGGGGGGGGGGGTAAGTGTGTGTGGGGTGGTTAGTGTGTGTGGGGGCCAGTGTGTGTGTGGGGGTCGTTTGTCTGTGTGTGGGGGGGGGTTAGTGTGTGTGGGGTGGTTAGTGAGTGTGTGGGGGTTAGTCTGTGTGGGGGGTTAGTGTGTGTGGAGGGGTAGTGTATGTGGGGGGGTTAGTGCTTGTGAGGGATTAGTGTATGGGGGTGTTAATGTTTGTGGGGGTCTTAATGTGTGTGGGGGGTTAGTGTGTGTGGGGGGTTAGTGTGTGTGGGTTTTTTTGTGAATGTGGGGGGCGGGGGTTAGTGTGTTTGTGGGGGGGTAGTGTATGTTGGTGGGTTATTGTGTGTGTTCTGTTAGTGTGTGGGTGGGGTTAGTGTGTGTGGAGGGGTTAGTGTATGTTGGGGGGGTTAGTGTGTGTGGGGGGTCTGAGTGTGTGTGTAGGGGTAAGTGTGTGAGGGGGGTTAGTGTGTGTGGAGGGGTTAGTGTATTTGGGGGGGGTTTAGTGTGTATGGGGGGGTTAGTTTGTGTGTGGGGTTTGTGTGCGTGGGGGGGCTAGTGTGTGTGTGGGGTGGTTAGTGTGTGTGGGGGGTTGGTGCATGTGGGGGGGGGGTTAGTGTGTGTGTGGGGGGTTAGTTTGTGCGGGGGTGTTAGTGTGTGTGGGGGGTTAGTGTGTGTGGAGGAGTTAGTGTATTTGCGGGGGTGAGTGCGTGTGGGGGTTAGTGTTTGTGGGGAGGGGTAGTGTGTGTGGGGTGGTTAGTGTGTGTTGGGGCCAGTGTGCGTGTGGGGGTCGTTTGTCTGTGTGGGGGGGGGGTTAGGGTGTGTGTGGGAGGGGTTGCGTACGTTGGGGGTTAGTGCGTGTGTTGGGGGGGTAGTGTATGTTGGGGGGTTAGTGTGTGTGTTCTGTTAGTGTGTGGGGGGGGGGGTTAGTGTGTGTGGAGGGGTTAGTGTATGTTGGTGGGGTTAATGTGTGTGAGGCGTCTGAGTGTGTGTGGAGGGGTTAGTGTGTGTGGGGGGTTAGAGTGTGTGGAGGGGTTAGTGTATGTGGGGGGGTTAGTGTGTGTGGGGGGGTTAGTTTGTGTGTGGGGTTTGTGTGTGTGGGGGGGCTAGTGTGTGTGTGGGGTGGTTAGTGTGTGTGGGGGGTCGGTGCGTGGGGAGGGGTTTAGTGTGTGTGGGGGGGTTAGTTTGTGCGGGGGTGTTAGTGTGTGTGAGGGGTTAGTGTGTGTGGAGGAGCTAGTGTATTTGCGGGGGTGAGTGCGTGTGGGGGTTAGTGTTTGTGGGGGGGGGTTAGTGTGTGTGGGGTGGTTAGTGTGTGTGGGGGCCAGTGGGTATGTGGGGGTCGTTTGTCTGTGTGGGGGGGTTAGTGTGTTTGGGGTGGTTAGTGAGTGTGTGGGGGTTAGTCTGTGTGGGGGGTTAGTGTGTGTGGAGGGGTTAGTGTATGTGGGGGGTTAGTGCTTGTGAGGGATTAGTGTGTGGGGGTGTTAGTGTTTGTGGGGGGTTAGTGTGAGTGGGTTTTTTTGTGAATGTGGGGGGGTTAGTGTGTTTGTGGGGGGGTTAGTGTGCGTGTGTGGGGGTTAGGGTATGTGGGGGGTTAGTGTGCATGGGGGGTTTAGTGTGTGTGGGGGGTTAGTGTGTGTGGGTTTTTTTGTGAATGTGGGGGGGTTAGTGTGTTTGTGGGGGGGTTAGTGTGCGTGTGTGGGGGGTTAGGGTATGTGGGGGATTAGTGTGCATGGGGGGTTTAGTGTGTGGGGGGGGTTAGTGTGTTTGGGGGGTCAGTATGTGTTGAGGGGTTAGTGTGTGGGAGGGGTTT